>NC_054382.1:44854984-46054984 GCF_017654675.1 Xenopus laevis
CTCTTTCTATGAAAGTAAGTGATATGTTTTTCTTCTTTATCCCATCGGAATGACTTTTGCTGCCTTTGCTTTTATGTTCATGCACATAGCACACTCTGTGTTTAGAACTTGGTCTGGTCTGTTGAAAAAAATGCATGCCACTGAGTGCAGTAATTCATTCAACTGTGGAGTCAATATGACTAAAGGTGCGTCCCTATGGGAATTAAATGAGCCAGTAGCCCTTCATGTTATTTAGCAGCTCTGCCTGCTACAACATGGGAGATTAAATGTATTAGAAATACAGTGCCAGTTCAGGACAAAAGGAATACGTGTGTCACAGGTGCCCTTGCCCATTATAATATATAGAACCCATTTAATTTCAAAATGATGACACTTGATGTTATCAGGAAAGGGTTTAGATTTGGTTTAGCTAAACATTTAGGATTTGGCCATACCCTGCAAAAAGTGCAAATGTTCAGCTGAATCCCATAAGAAGTTTTGGATTTGATGCATCTTTAATATATATTCTGATACTGGGGTCATCCATTTATTAATGCAGTCAAGTTTGGGGAAAGAATACCAACAGGCGCATCCATTTATTCCAGGTTTTTTTTTGGGGTTTTTTTTGAATGTAGCAATTTATTTTCCATAGTTAATTGTAGCATGAGAAATAACCATATCCATTTATCCACATGCTCTATTGTATGCACACAAAGTAATGATAAGCAGACCTCAGCATCAAAACACTTGTTTGAAATTGTGATGCTGAGGTCCGCCTGCCACCACTCTTTGGGCACCCCATATGATGCTTTCTCTTCAGTAGTATAAGGTGCAGTGACACATACAGGGGCAATTTGACCAACACTGTTTCTGCCCAGCAGTGTTCAAAATGCTGTGTGTATCATTGGCTTATGTCCATGGTTGGCCTGTGGCCAGACCTAGATATAAAATACATGAGCAATGGCTGCCCTCTTTACTGCACATAATGGAGATATCTTTAAGATATGCAAGATCCTCACTTATTTTATTCTGTTTGCAAAGTCTTTTTCTTTCCATTCTAAAATAATTTTAGCCAGCAGAGCACTTTGTCACCCTTTGTATTAAGAGATTTAGAATGGTAGAAACAAGATGCAGTGTGGGACAACTGGCAAGGTAACAGGCTTAGCTTCTCAGATTCAAGAGATATTGAATAACTTTTAATGAAAGACAGTATCTTTGGCAACCTTACCAAACGAGTGAATCTCTCTATGAATGGCCAACTTTATTTTATAGAAACAAGTTCAGTTGAATATTCAAGTAAAAGCATAATAGCTGATGTCTAGACACAGAAAACTAAACTAAGACTCTGAGACTCTACAGATTCTGTTTGCCACTGTTCATTCAGCACAATTAATATTTATTTAATAATGGTATTAATAAATTGCTTTTGTTTCTTAGAGGACATAAAACGCAGCATGTGTTTTATTTCTGTTTTTCTAGATTTATAGATGTTATGCAGAATTTGATGGCTGTATGCCCAATGGTCAGAAGTTTGATAACAAGCTTAGTGTCACAGGGTGGCAGAGAATGTCCTGCAATATTCATTATACACGAGAAACATACTTTTTATAATTGTTTTAGGTTTATGTTAGGGCATGTCCTTTAAAATTTTGTTTTCCCCTCCTTTTGCACATTTCACCTGGTGAAGAAGCACCAGGAACCCCTGGGACCACCTCTTATTCAGTTATTGAATGTAGTGGAGGGATCAGCAGATCCCAGCACTTCTCCACTGGCTGAAATGTACTGAAAGTAAATAAAACCAATTCATTTTCAATATATATATCATTTACTTTGTCATCTCTGTGGTTTTTGAAAGGTTATTCAATGTATTTATAACCCTTCTTCTTAAATATCATATTTCAGCTCATTTCCCATTGTATTACTGTATACATTAAAATCTGGAGACCTGTGGTTTGTTCTTTTTATGGTTTTGCACTTTCATTGTATGACAAATAACGGTTTTACTTGCTAACGTAAGTACTTACTATAGTGGGTGAATACTGGATAAATTGCATATTTTTAATTCCTAATTCAAAGGGAAATGGCACATAGGGTGTTTTGCAGTCTGTGTGAAATCATGCTCAAAGACCGATAACAATGCCCCTAAAAACGTCTAAATGAATAACATTGTAATTGCTATGTCGATACTAGTGTTCTAGCATTATTTGTACAAAGAGCAGCAGTGAGCACTTTCAAATTAACCATTGACGTTATTATTTATACTTTAAAGTTATAAAGAAACCCCCTTCCTGAGCTGCCTTCCTGCCTGTGGATGGGGAGTGGGCAGCAGGTTCTGGGATCTAATTGGCATCACCTGAATATTTTTGGGGGACAGCACCACCATCTAGCGCACTGGCAGGGCTACAGCAATTACAGTACTATTAAATAAACGTATATGTCTGGGTATATTGCTGTCTGTCCACCAGTGAGATTTCACGTAGGTAACAAAACTCCCTGTGTGGCATTGCCCTGTGCAGCAAGGGTCTCTGTATTACTGTATTCTAACTGCTTCATTTATGTGCAATAATGCAAAGAAAGAAAGTCAACAGCCATTTTGATCCTGACATACAGCCATTTTCATCCTGACATGAGCAAGTATTTTCCAGCCTCTGAGTCACTGAAACCTCATGTGTCATTGGTTTAAAAGTGATACTGTGTAAATTGAGGTAATTGTTAAGTACTTTAGTGTAGTAGTTACGCTTACATCTCTGGGCCACATAGGAAACCTAGATTTCTGACCGTGACCTGTGGGAGAACAAATATAATTCCAAAGATGAGCAGATTTTTTTTGGTACATATTTCTCAGTCAATCACTGCATTGTTGATAAATGTATATTAGATTTGAAAGAGTATTCATTTAAGCAATCACTTTCAACAGATGGGGCTTGAAGCTCTTAGACATGACTTCATAAGGAGAGCAGAGTATCCATTCAGCTCAGAGCAAAAGTGGATGGCTGTAAAATGTGTGCACAGAACCCAGCAGGTACTGTTAAGAATTTATGCTTGGGATGTACTACAATAATATAATGTGTATTTCTTAGTAGGAAAAAGAACCATTTTGATTAGATGGGAAATTGGTTTGTAGGGCTGAAATCTAAATGCAAGTAGAAATCTTTTCTACAGTTCTGTCTTTATTAACTTTAAATGCTGATACTATGCAAAAGGAAAAACCTTTACTATACTATTTAAAAGTATAGCCATATAATTAAAGGCAGTGATAAATGATTAAAGTTTTGTCTGAAAACTTGGAGTTACTGCTCACTTTCCTTTTGTGTAGTGTCTGCGACCAAAGATGTAGATGAGCAAGCACCCATACAGCTAGTGCAAATCATGTACTTAAAGTTAAAGGAACAGTAACATAAAAAAATGAAAGTGTTTTAAAGGAATGGTAATATAATATACTGTTGTCCTGCACTGTTACAACTGGTCTGCTTGCTTCAGAAAGACTGATAGTTCATATAAGTAAGCTGCTGCGTAGTCATGGGGGCAGCCATTCAAGCACAGAATACACAGTAGATAACAGATAAAGTCTAAAGAATCCCATTGTATACTACAAAGCTTATCTGTTATCTGTTGTGTATCCTGTGCCTTTGCTCCTTTTTCAGCTTTGAATGGCTGCCCCCATGGCTACACAGCAGCATAGTTTATAAAAACTATGAAAGCGTTTCTGAAGCAAACACACCAGTTTTACAACCATAGGGCAACAGTAAATTATATTTTCATTACTTTAAGACACTTTAATTTTTTGGTGCTACTGTTCCTTTAATGAGAAGCGGACATCCGTGAGTTCAGAGGGGCCCTCTCTTCCTACATTGCTTTTAAATGTTGATACAGATTTGTATATACATAAGTACTGTACACCTTTAAAGGTTTCTGCAATTTAAATGCATTTATAGCAGAACATTTTTTTACCTGATGGATGGAGGTTCAGAGCATGATAAACACAGTTAAACTACTGAACCTGTGCCTAGTGAACATTGATGTTGCAAGTCCAAATGTGCTGTGTGTGTGGGTGCAGACTTTGTACCTCTTTTACTATCACCTGGTCTCTCTTCCCCAGTGCACACTGAAAACATTTTACAACTTTTATTGATTTGTGTATGTAGTGTTAAAGAATACTTGTAATAGAATACTTTTACCACTGATGCTGACTGAAATATTCAGTATGCTGCATATGTTGTGTCTAGGCCTAATATTAATGTAATCTGCTCTAGAAAGTGCCAAATGATTCTGTAGTGGGGCACAGTGGTTGACTATAAACCTTTTAAAACCTATAAACTAAACTGCATATTTTTTCCTGCAGGATAAGCCAGAAATTTGCTTTATGAAAGGGGCTTATGAGCAAGTTATTAAATACTGCACCACATACAACAGCAAGGGCCAGACCTTACCTCTGACTCAGCAGCAAAGAGAACTTTATCAACAAGAGACTGCTTATATGGGTACTGCTGGCCTACGGGGTATGTATGTAGAAAGCTAAAGAAATAAAGTTTAAAGAGGTGGTTCACCTTCAAACAACTAGTTGTTTTCAGATAAAGAAATAAAGCCTTTTTCCAATTACTTTCTATTTACTATGTGTGACTGTTTTTCTAATATTGAAGTGTGAAGTGTAATTTTTCACCTTCTGAAGCAGCTCCGGGAGGGGGGGTCGCCGACCCTGTAAACTGTTTTAAATTGATACATTTAGTTGATGAATTTCTTATCTTTGTCCCTGCTGAACAGAATCTCTGGGTTTCATTACTGGCAGTTGTTAGAATTGATACAATAGTTACTTTTCTCAGCAGTATCTCTGGAGTATTAGTATCAACTAAATGTTGTAAATTGTAACAGTTCAGAATCTGCACCTGAATTACTGAGCTGCCAGACTCAAACACCAGAGACAGGAACATTCAACTTTAAACTTCGATTTTTGAAAAACAGTAAAAAATAAATAATGGAAAATAATTGAAAAAAGTCTTTACTTCTTGGGAACAATCTCAAAACAACTATAAATCAATCCTCAATATGAAACTGTCATTGTGCCTTGTCTCAATCACTGCATCCAAACATGTTTTGCATAAAAGTTGTATGAAATAAATCGGTAGAGTGGTCTGCACTCACTCGCCCTCCCTTTTTCCAATCATGGTCAGCAATTAGCGATGTGTGAAGTTTCAGCATTTGGGAAATGTGCACACGTGCATAGGCTAAACATGTACAGGTTGGGAAAAGGCAGCTCCACAAATCAAAGTTATTCCCAGGCAAGATGGAGACCATGTTATTAAAGCAAACTAAACTATTGAGTCACACTTTTAAAACTACTTCCCCATGATAAGTACCCATAGGCATGCTAGATCCACTCAATGTAGCTCAAATGGTGTAAGAGTAATAAAGTGGTCTGAATATAATAATCAGTACTATATACAGGCACATTTTCTGGTACACATTAAAGCTGTATAAAACCTTTTTTTCTTCCCCTGCAGTTATTGCTATGGCATCTGGTCCTGAACTGGGACAGCTGATGTTTCTTGGTCTAGTAGGCATGATTGATCCTCCAAGAACAGGTGTCAAAGAAGCAGTCAGTACACTTATTCGCTCTGGAGTTGCCATTAAAATGATTACTGGAGACTCCCAGGAAACCGCTGTTGCAATTGGTATGAAGAAAGTTGTTTTGATGCTTTGAACTCTTTCCTGGTTTTCTTTTACATCTTACCTTTATGTAATATGTGTCTCATATTACTGAATTCTTTTTATTCATTACAATGGGATTTTTAAAACTGTATTTAACATAATAAATACAAAGTGGGTATATTTTTCTGTGGCAAGCACTAATATCACCTTATGATAAATCTGCCCCTTTAAACTCGAATATATGTATAAAGTACAGTGGTGTGTGAAAGTTTGTGAACTCTTTCAAATGTTCTATATTTTTATATGATTGTGACCTAAAACATCATCTGATTTTCAAACAAGTCCTAAAAGTAGATGAAGAAGAAACAAATGAATCAAAAAATATTATATTTGGTCATGTATTTAGTAAAAAAAAATGACATCTGCATGTGGCAAAAGTAAATGAATTGTGCTCTCATTATTTGGTATGACCCATTTGTGGAGCAATAACGGCAACTATATGTCCAAGTCCTGCACATCAACAGGAATTTTAGCTCATTCCTCCATACAGAAGAGCTTCAGCTCTTGAATATTGGTGGATTTCCTCACATGAACTGCTAGCGGTAGGTCTTTCGACAACATTTTAATTAGATTAAGGTTCAGGCTTTGTCTTGGGCATTTCAGAACATTCACTTTATTCTTCTTTAATTATTCTTTGGTAGTATGACTTGTGTGTTTAGGATGATTGTCTTGCTGCATGACCCGCTATCTCTTGAGATTCGGTTCATGGACAAATGCGGTGTCATTTTCCTTTTGAATTCTTTGGTATAGTTCATTGTTCCATCAATGAAGCAGTCCAGGCCCAAATACAGCAAAATAGGGCCAAACCAGAACACTCCCATCACCACGAAGCATTCTTCCAGTTCTTTTTTGTCTACATGATCATTAGCAGACTGTACATGTTCAGCAATATTTTTGGGGGACAGCAGTTTTTGCTACCCAGCCATAAACACCATTGCTGTTCAGTGTTCTCCTGATGGTGGAATCCTAAACATCAACATTTGCCAGTGTGAGCCAGGCCTTTCATTGCTTAGCTGTTACTCTGGGTTCCTTTGTAACCTCTCATACTATTAAGCACCTTTCAGTTTGATGGTTGACTGTTTTTGGGTAGGGTAACAACGGACTTGAATTTCCTCCATTTGTACACAATCTGTCTAACTGGTGTAGTCTAAATTTGGTAGGGACAGTTTCCAGCTTTATGGGCATCAACAACTCGTGCGTGTGTGTGTGCGTGATAATCCTAAAAATTCACTTACTTTTGCCATACACAGATATTTTATTGGATCATCAATTTTTTTCAAAACATGATTAACTACTTTATACTTTTAGGACTTATTTGAAAATCATTTGATGCTTTAGTTCACATTCATATAAAAAATTAGAACATATGAAAGAGTTAACAATCTTTCATGTACGACTGTATTTCTTTGGAAATAGCAAGAAAGTTTTCATGTTTCTCTGAATGATGAACATAAATTGTATATTATTGAATTATTAAATGCTGGTGCTACATTGACTCACCATATAAGCTGAAATCAGATGACTTCAAACCAACACAAATTTGTCTGTGAACATGCCGGTTATCATAGTCATTGCAATGTATTTCACTGTGATTTGTATCGTAGTTTTCCAACTTTATTAACTTAGCAGAGGCCTCACAGTTCTAGATCTGTGAAATGAGGTGAGTTAGAACTTTTAAAAATAGTAAGATGCAACCATTTTCTTAGGAGAAGGGAATGCTTATGCTAGACATAATTGCATGGTACATGCTGTGTTCAATAATGCCTTTTAATGCCTTTGTGCAGCTTAACTCGCTTTTCTAGTTCTGGTGCACTCCTTCTGTTCTTTAGTGGTGAGATGCAATACCAATGTGTATCCATCAACTTGCTTTCAAAATTCCTTTCAAAATCCTGGTCTTAAAGGAAGAGACAATGCCCAAAAACCCCAGGAGGTTGGCATGGGGAAAGGTAGATTTTGCTTTAAATAACATAGCTTTCCTTTATCATTTGTTATGTGAAGTGTGTCTCACAGAGGCCTCTTGTGGTTGCTTTTTTTTTTATTTGTAATATCCTTAAGTTAAAAGTTGTAAAATAGTGCTTGTTCTAAAACACTATTCGCCAACCAGGACCAAATATCATATAAAGAACATGTGTTAGCAATTTGCTTTCTTTATGAGAAATAAATAATTGCGTAAACTCATTAGTAGGAATAAGCTATGGGAAAATATTTTTTTTCCTCCATATCATTTGCATACTAGGGTAGATTAGGCTTGTGAAGCATATTTGCTTTATGCTTTTTCTGGCCGCTTAAGATACTTATTTCTAAATTGTAGCAGGACCACATACAGGCTTTATGGCATACTTGAGTGCTGTCCAATTCCTGTTGAGAAAAGAAGAACTTCCATGAACAGATGCTTACTATAACAAAGACACACACAATTACATTGTTTCCAATACATTTTTTTCACCATCCTCAATTATTTGATGACATTTAGAATTTAAATCTAATACATATTAAAATATTCAAATTTTAAAAATATCACCTGTTTGATACTGGACCATTATAAAATGCAAATGTATACTGGCTAATTAGCAGTCTGTTTAGATACCTACTGCAGTGGCTTTTCTGGAACCACCACGTGGGAAGCAATTAAACACCTAATATGTGTGAATACAGATATGCATCAGCAATGCACAGTCTTGTGTAACCCTTTCTTTGCCTTGACACTGCACATTATGCAACAGACCTTTTGTCCACTTCTCTAGTAGTCTTTATAAAATACTCGGTTGTTAACTTGACACCATCATATGACATCTTGCTGACAACCACTACTAGTCAACATGGGGTGGAACTTTTGGAAACAGATTGATGACTTTTTTTTAACCTTGGTTTGATATTGTTTCTAGTGTCCTAGGAAATTCTAGAAAATTCAAGCCAAATTGCAAAAATTTAGCTTTTGGTATTCTATTAGATAAACATTAACGCACACATTAGAAAGCAGGAAGGAAAGTAATTTTTACCATATTTAGCCATCTCTTAGAACAATGCTCTTCATCTCTTAGAACAACGCTCTTTTAACCACCTTTTTATTGCTGTACCCATACACAACCTCAGACGCATGTAACGGTTGTGGCTATAAGGGGTTAAACACTTCAGCACCATCTCACCTTACACACAGGTTAGAAGCACAGTCACACCCCAAAAACAACAACAACAACACTCAAAAAATTAGCTTATCCACAACAACTGTTTTACAGCAGTCATGGGTAGTTCACCAATTCATTATTATACACTCTAGCAGAAACACACTTTCTGCCAGCAGTTGGATGGTTAGTTAATGTTTCCTTTTAGCACTCATAGCATCATTGACAGACCTATTAACATTGTAGCCCTAATATGCAAATAAGACATACAGTGGAGTTGAGAATAATAGCAGTGCATTTAAAAAAGGGAATAAAACTCAAAATCTTTATAGTACCTTGTATTTCCATACATACAAATGCATTGGGAACACAACAGATTCTATTCCAAATCAAAACATGAGGAAAAATTATGTTTCTGTCATTTCTTACATAAAGCAAAGAAAATGGAATATTCGGCTTTTCTAAAAAAACAAAAAAAAACAGTGTCTGCATTCTTCTTTAAAAACTTTAAACATTCACTGTATAAACTGAAAAAAGATTTTGCTTTCCTTTGAATCACTAAATATGTAGTTATAACCACTGTTTCTGAGAACTGTTGCACATATGTGTTGCATGGAGTTAACCAACTTCTGGCACCTGTTATGTTCTGCATTTCTTTGTTTTGCTTCAGAAACAGCATTTTTTTTTTATGTCGCCCCGCAAGCTTTCTATTGGATTAAAGTCTGGGGATTGGGCTGGCCACTCAATAATGTAAATCTTGTTCGTCTGGAACCAAGATGTGCTCATTTACTGGTGTGTTTGGCTGTCATTGTCTTTTGCCTATTTCAAGGACATTTCCTGTTCGGCATAAGACAGCATGACCTCTAAGTATTGATGTTTTGAAACTGATCCATGATCCCTGCTATTTGATAAATTGGCCCAACACCATAGTATGAGAAACATCCCCATATCATGATGTAATCAGTAGATTCCCAGATGTTCCTCCCAGCTACGTTTTTCATTCAGGCTCATCAACAGAATAATGGAGTAGCCATCTCCACTGCAATATCATGTAGAATGAAGAAAACTGGAGAGCCTTCCAAAGTAACTTAATGTAGTTGAACTTCAATAAAAACTACATTAAGTTACTTTGGAAGGCTCTCCAGTTTTCTTCATTTTACCCTATATCATGATGCTTGCGCCACCATGCTGCACAGTTTACTGTGGCTTGCATTCATTGTTTGGGGGTTGGCCCCCCTAGACCCAAAAAGAACAATCTTGCTTTCATCAGTCTACAAAACGTTGCACCTTTCCTCTTTAGACCAGTCAATGCGTTCTTTGTCAAGTTGTGACCTCCTCAGCACATCTCTCTCTCTCTCTCTCTTTTTTTTTTTTTTTTTTTTTTTTTCAACAATGGAACTTTGCAGGGGCTTCTTGCCGATAGCTTATTTTCACATAGGCGTCTTCTAATTGTAACAGTACTCACAGGTAACTTAAGACCTTCTGTGATCTTCCTGGAGCTGATTATTGGCTGAGTATTAGCCATTTTGGCTATTCTTCTATCCATTCGAATTGTAGTGTTCCATTTTCTTCCAAGTTTTTCAGGTTTTGGTTACCATTTTAAAGCAGTTGAGATCATTTTAGCTGAGCAGTTTTTCCGCACTTCTTTGTGTTTTTCCCTCTCCAATCAAATTTTTAATCAAAGTACCCTGTTCTTTTGAACAATGTCTGGAATGAGCCATTTTATAAAGATTTTCAGAGAGAAATGCACTATAAGCAGCATGCACAACATTTGCTGCCTTCCTTCCTTCCTTAAATAAGGGCCATAATTGACACCTGTTTTTTCACAGAATGAATGACCTCACTAATTTAACTCCACACTGCTATTATTTTGAACAAGCTATTATATTGAACACTGCTATTATTTTGAACAAGCCTCAATTAATGATTCAATTACACAGAATCAGCAGCATGCATGTCATGACTTTTGGGTCTGTTGGTTTTCTATTGCTCTACTACACCTTCTAGTAAATTATTTGCCATGTAGAAATATAATTTCTACCAAAAACAGTGATTAGGTTAGTAATGTTGGACTGCAGTTATTCTGAACACAACTGTATATACTAAAATGGATATTTGAAAAAGGATATACAAATATAAACATTAGTGAGAAACTCGGTTCATTACCACGACCAATCTCCTTTGTGGCTCGCACACTCTCCCAACAAATTTGGGTCCTCAAAATGTAAGCCTCTAGCAGATGTAGGAGTTCAGAATAAGGTCTAATGCACCATAAACTAGTAGCGTTTCCACTGGCCGTAGCCTACATAAGGCTGCAGCCTCCAGGAGCCTCCAGCTGCTGTTGCTAAACACTGGAAAGGGAGCTGCTACCAGCAGTGTAAAACAAATTGTAAAATTTTGTATAATTTTTTTCACAAGACCTGCATGTTAGGCTAATGTGCTTTTCTTGCAAAATGCTTAACAAAATGTTTAATTATAATCCTGTTTCTGGATTTATCTTGGTTCCATAGAGAACTGCAGAGTCTGCCTTGCTTGTAGAAACTAGTTTTCAAAAGCTGGTGGAGACTCCTCATTCTTTCCTCTCAAAATCTTTCCATAACCCTAAAGCTTATTTGATATATGCTATAGTCGTTGGTTCTGCAGTAATTCAACATAAAAATGAATCCAAAAACTAAAAATCCTCAAGATTTGCTTGTTCATTTGAACTGCCTGACTAACTGCCTGACTAACGTAAATGTTCCTCCTTTCTCTATTTTTTTAAGTACATTGGTTATTTCTGGGTTCTTTGTGTGTTTCTCTCTCAACATTGTTACATTTTTTGTCTATAGAATAAGTAAGAATTGTTATATGGAAAGTATTTCTAGTAGTTATTTCCCTTCTTTCTTTCTTCATCTTATGCACCTTCATGATATAAATGTTTTTTCTTTACAGCCAGTCGTTTAGGTTTTTATTCAAAAGGCCTGCAGTCTCTCTCAGGTGAAGATGTCGATATAATGGACATTCAGCAGCTTTCACAAATGGTATCAAAGGTTAGTAATATTTGCATAGTCCTATGCAATGGTATATATTATATTGTTTTTTTTAACTAGGTAGAATGTAGCCCCATGTTTAATACTAGAGTCCCACTAAAGGCAGCCATTAACTACAGGGCACTCTTACACCTGTGTTAGTGTCCTGCGTCTGTCATGGATACAGTCTCAAGTGTTCTTTGTATGCATCTTAAGGGTACGGTTTCACACCTCTTGCACTCGTCCCTGCACTAAAAAATTAGCTTTTATTTTAATGCAGATTTCTAAATTGCTTCCTCAGTGAACCTAGTTCTGTGAAATAATCTATTATGTTACCACTAATCTGTTGTGCTACTACCATAGGTCAGGGATCAATTCTCTGGGAACTTGTGCTATAAAGAAACCAACTGTGAGCTTTAAAGATTTAATGTAATAAATTTCAAATTATGCAACAGGTAGAGACCTAACATTATTTACATTTACTCGTCATCTGTTTGCTTGAAGTTATTATTATACATAACCACTGCTCACAGACTAAAATGGTCACTACCTACTGCAGCTTATTTCCTTTTGACATGAATGGGAAGTGTGCTGGGTTAGCTGACGGCCACAATAAATGATTCTGTGCAGACTGAGCAATGGATCTTTCCATTCATTTCATTGGAAAGTGATTCACAACAGATATTTGGGTGGGCTGTATTCCTAAGGTGTAGATTGGAATGTGTGAAACAAAGTACTGTCTAGTAACCCACCATGTGATGGTGTTGATAACTCTATCAATTATTCCTTAACTTTTTGATTTTCAATGTATTTTATAGGTTTCTGTGTTTTATAGAGCCAGTCCCCGGCACAAATTAAAAATTGTGAAGGTAAGATTTTTTTTTTTTTTTTTGATTATAGAAATTTCAGGATAAATCATTAAAAGTTGGTGGTAATAAAGAATGAAACAGAACTGTAGGAACATTGGCTTAGTTTTGTTCACCCCCCCCCCTTAAATATGAACAAATAAATGATACATGAGACATTTGTATTTTATAAAAACACCAGATGTGCTCTAGTCCATGCAGTTGGACTGAATTATTTGATTTTCTCTTGTGACCTGAATGCTGGTTAAGGTGAAACTTGGGGAGAATGTTTGTTCACCTAGATATATCATTGAAGCCCATCTTAAGGTGATTTAGGGGTGAAAATATATTTGCTATCATACATAATCTTGGAATTGAAATTGGGTTTACAATTAACACCATTCTGAAAAAAAATCACACATTTTATTTTTTTGTTCTACTTCCTCTAAAATATACCATATTTTTATACCTTTATATATATATACAGTATTAACATCTTAAATGGTGGGATTTTAAGAGAACACTAATGTACAGGGAAATTATATTTGTTTGAAAGTTGATAACTGTACATACATATATGAATGCCTAATATCTATAACTATGTATAAGTAGTTAGGGTTTTTTTTTTTTCTTTTATCTTGTACAAACTGTCTTTTGCATACTGTTTGTTCCTAGGAAGCTTGTGTTGATAGCCAAGCTAAAACATGAAGTTCCTTTCTTGAATGTGCCATTAGGATGACCCTTGGATCAGAAAATCTAGCTTGCTTATAATATATCTTACAATAAAATATTGCATACATAATTTTACTGCAAACTGCTGTGTGAACTTTATGTATAGTTTTCACTAGACTTTCATTTTAACTGAGGGGACATCTATCACACCCTCATGCTATCTGTTCAAGCTTTACAGTAACATAATACCACAGAACAGACAAGCGCAAGCAAGCTAAACTGATTGTGGGAATATATTTTAAAACTGAAATAGGAATAATCACATATACTTGTTTAATGAATTAAGCTCTTGTGCATTGTTCTGTTTGTGTAGTCACTGCAGAACATTGGCGCAGTGGTGGCAATGACAGGTGATGGCGTAAATGATGCTGTAGCTCTGAAGGCATCTGACATTGGGATTGCAATGGGGAAAACTGGAACAGATGTGTGTAAAGAAGCAGCTGATATGATCTTGGTGGAGGATGATTTCCAAACAATAATGTGAGTATGGTGTTTTAGTTCTCTGTTAAATATGTCTTGTGTATTGTCTACTAGACCTGAAACCAAATAAAACTGGTCCAGTCTTTATGGTGCTAGGTCATTAATCAACTTGCTTGGAACTGTAGGACCTGCTTAGCAAGCTTGCACTTTAAAAGTGGTCATATAGAGGGCAATTAAAACTGGCAACTCTTCAGATCAAGTTGCCACTATATTGACCCCTGTTTGTGGCCCTCCCAACAGCCTGCCTGACCAATATTGGGAAGGTTAGAAAATCTGTTGATGCTGTCCTCTTCAATTGGTGCCCTATAGGCCTGCATTATAATCAGATCATTGACCTGAGGGCCAAACAATCCGATTATTGACCCAGCAGCCAAACTTTGGTTCATCTTGTTTTGGACCACAATGTGGCACAGCAGCTATAAACTTTTATTACTATTCCCACGCAATGCAGATTGGTGATTCTCGTTAAATAATTTAGTCATAATTCTGAATATTACCTCCTCATCTAATTTACTGAAAGATTCATGAGCTAATATCTAGAAGTGATTCATCCTTAAAGAAAGCAATTTGTGGCTGAGCAGTAGCGGATATATTTCTTTCTAACTGAGAAAGCATGTATGTGTTTGCTCAGCTTTGTCTGGTTGCACTTTCATTTGCTCAATTTTGCCAATAAGTAACAGGAGGTGAAATGGCTTTAATTTCAGGTCAGCCATCGAAGAAGGAAAAGGAATCTATAACAACATTAAAAACTTTGTACGCTTCCAGCTTAGCACGTAAGTACAAATTTGTCTTGTCAGTATAATGGAGAAATGATTAAACCACTAATACAATTCGTTGCTGGGTCCCACAATTTTGTGTTTTGCCATGTCAACTTAAAAATCCATGTATTAAAAAATAAAATGTTGCCTTTAGTTTATCGCTCTAATACTATTCCTCAAAACTTCTTCCAGTCTGCAGCTGTAAATCCTAATTTCAGTTATTCCCGTTGCAGCACTTATTGGGACGTATTTATTAACACTGGAAACAAACCTCAACGGTGATGTTGCCAATAGCAACCAATAAGATATTTGCTTTCTAACTTGTAGGTGTTGAAATCTAATTGCTGATTGGTTGCAATGGGCAACATCGCCAGTGATGTTAGTCTCCAGTGTTGATAAATAAGCCCCATTGTGTATGCCAAAATTAAGTAGATATTGAGATTGTTCTCTATTTCACTGTATTGTATTCACTGTATTTAGTTTTGTTGTATTCTATTTGATTAACGTTATTATAAATGACACGTGTTTATAAATTGCCAATATATTCCACAGCGCTTTATTCACAATATACATGTAGATTACATACAGAAATACTACAGATATTATTATTGATATCATTGATTATTAACATTGTCAATAGACATTTCACTTAGGGGGTTGCGGTCCTTTATAATATTTCTTACTGATCATTGTAATGTTTCCCTCAACAGGAGCATAGCTGCGCTAACTCTAATATCCCTTGCCACTTTAATGAATTTTCCTAATCCTCTCAACGCGATGCAGATTTTATGGATTAATATCATTATGGATGGCCCTCCAGCTCAAAGGTAAAAGAGGACCCGATAGATTTGTACTACTCTACATGATGGCAAATTATGCATTGTTTAGCTGTAAAGTCACATATTTGTGTTGACACAGTTTGCCCTTAATTATAGAAATTTATTTAAAATTATGACTTTGAAATTGAAAAAAGACACAAGGTCGACAATTTTGCTTATTTTTAATGTATCTAACTCCTACTTTATCCAAAAAAATGCAAAAAGCCATCTTTATTTCCTCAGAGCAAAGCTGGATGCAGGTGCCTAGATTGAGTTGTGTAGTGGGGTACAGAGGTTCCTCAGCACCCATGGAAATGGGGCAATGGAAAGGTTAAATATTTAAAGGGATACTGTCATGGGAAAAAAAATTTTTCAAAATGAATCAGTTTATAGTGCTGCTCCAGCAGAATTCTGCACTGAAATCCATTTCTCAAAAGATCAAACAGATTTTTTTTATATTCAATTTTGAAATCTGACATGGGGCTAGACATATTGTCAATTTCCCAGCTGCTCCAAGTCATGTGACTTGTGCTCTGATAAACTTCAATCACTCTTTACTGCAAGTTAGAGTGATATCACCCCCTCCCTTTTCCCCCAAGCAGCCAAACAAAAGAACAATGGGAAGGTAACCAGATAGCAGCTCCCTAACACAAGATAACAGCTGACTGATAGATCTAAGAACAGCACTCAATAGTAAAAACCCATGTCCCACTGAGACACATTCAGTTACATTGAGAAGGAAAAACAGCAGCCTGCCAGAAAGCATTTCTCTCCTAAAGTGCAGGCACAAGTCACATGACTGGGGGCAGCTGGGAAATTGACAAAATGTCTAACCCCATGTTAGATTTCAAAATTGAATATAAAAAAATCTGTTTGCTCTTTTGAGAAATGGGTTCAGTGCAGAATTCTGCTGGAGTAGCACTATTAACTGATGCGTTTTGAAAAAAACATGTTCACCGATGACAGGATCCCTTTAAGTAAGAGAAGAAAGTGAAACCAGTAAAGAACGGCAGGAGGGGACAAATAGAATTTGGAATGAGGAGAAAGAGGAAACAGAAACATTTAAGAGCAGAACAGAGTGGCATTCACAGAAAAGAGGGTGGAAGCAAGAGGGGGACAGGAGAAAACTATTAAAATTACAGGTGAACGAAAGAGGCAAACTTAATAGAGGTTGAAGGTACAAAAGGGACTAGGTGAGTGTGACAGTGGCACCCCATATCTATACATAAGTATAGTAGAGAGAAAAGGAGAGATGAAAATGAGGAAACCGCATTGAGAGGATGGAGTAGAAAATGGGGCTTTTTATTGTGTTATTGCTATTGTCTTTTATACAAACGGTCTGTTTTCTAGAGTAAATTGCACCCTAGCAGCCAAATAGCCGCTGAAATACCAAGCAGGAGAGTGGCTGAACAAAAACCTAAATACAAAAATGTACAAATAGTAATGACCAGTTACTAATTGCCTCAGAATATCACTGTTTACATCATACTAAAAGTTAATTTAAAGGTGAACTGCCCCCTTAACAGTAGAGCAACAATGGAGAACTATTTAAGAGACAAATGATAAGAAAAAAACATGAGAATGTGGAAAACTGATCAAGAGGTAGAGGAGTATGTTAGGGTCAGGGCACACACTCAGATTCCAGGAGCTTAGTCGTCTGGCAACAAATCTCCTCTTCTTTGGGATGACTAATCTCCCCGAGCTGCCTCCTGCCGGCTAGAATTTTTCTTGTTCTGATGGACTCTCATCTGAGAGCAACACTGGGGTGTAGATTCACTAACTTCGAGTAAAGGATTCGAATGAAAAAAATTCGAATTTCGAAGTATTTTTTGGGTACTTCGACCATCGAATTGGTTAAATTCGTTCGAATTCGAACTAAATCGAACGATTCGAAGTAAAAATCGTTTGACTATTCGACCATTCGATAGTCGAAGTACTTTCCCTTTAAAAAAAACTTCGACCCCCTACTTCGGCAGATAAAACCTACCGAAGTCAATGTTAGCCTATGGGGAAGGTCCCCATAGGTTTGCTAACCTTTTTTTGATCGAAGGATTTTCCTTCGATCGTTGGATTAAAATCGTTCGAATCGTTCGAACGAACGAAAAATCCTTCGATCGATCGCAGGATTAGCGCTAAATCCTTCGACTTCGATATTCGAAGTCGAAGGATTTCAATTCGAGGGTCGAATTTCGAAGTATTTTTAACTTCGAAATTCGACCCTTAGTGAATCTGCCCCTGGATGTCATTCATTCCCTAAGAAGTTGGACAGCACAACTTTGAGAGAGAAAAACTTTGAGAGGATTTTTTTTATTTTTTTGCTGATCTGTCTGCCCCCAGCTTCATGAATGCAAAAAAAATTATGTTCATGAGACTCTTAGAAATCAAATTTCTATATGTTAAACTACTATAAGGCTCGTTTTACTAACACAGCTCATGGTGGAAATGGGTCTCAGATGCAATTTCCATGTTTTTCTCCCATGATGCATTATTTTCCCCACAATGCCAATGTCTTTGCAGCTGTGCACTGTGCGTGTGATGCATCAAATCTGCTGTAATTACTTTATGTTGTCTATCCCTTCTGGTATGCCATTTTATGCAAGTTTAAAAAAGTATTGACTCAACCTGCTAGTTGAACACTGGGACTACCACCATGTCCAGGCTGGTAGAATTTTCAGGGTTCCCTAGCTTCAGTGAGTGCTCTTTTGCCCTATTCATCAGAGGAGGCTGGCTGAGTGCACTGGCACAATTTTGTATTTTTTATAAACATGCCAATTTTTTATACTGAAAACGTTTTTTTGGCGTTAATGATAGCAAATGCTCAATAAAATGTTTGTTTTTTTCAGCCTTGGTGTGGAGCCGGTTGATAAAGATGTGATCAGAAAGCCACCTAGAAATCTTAAAGACAGCATACTGACTAAGAATTTGATCATCAAAATACTTCTTTCATCCTTTATCATAGTGTGTGGTACACTTTTTGTCTTCTGGAGAGAGGTTTGTTTGGGATTTGATTTTTTTCTTTTTGGTTTCTTTCTTTTCTTAAAGGAATAGTAACACTAAAAAAATAAAGTATTTTAAAAGAATGACAATATAATGGACTGCTGCCCTCCACTAGTAAAACTGGTGTGTTTGCTATAGAACAGTGGTAGGCAACCCGCAGCTCTGGAGCCTCATGCAGCTCTTCATCCTTCTTGCTGCGGATCGGTCTTGTGGCTCTAACTGTCACGTCGTCTATACAGCTCTCGCACTTGCTGGCGGCTTCTTGAGTGTGCAACTGCGGTTAGCTTACTGCAGTTGCACACTCAGGAAGCCGTCAGCAGGTGCGAGGGCTGTATAGACGTCACAGGAGTGGCAGGCAAGACTGAGCCGCAACAAGATGATTCATCATGGTCTTTACCGCGGTCTCACACTCAAGACAATAGAGGGAAATTCAGCATGGAGCTTCAGAAACAGAATTAACACTAGAATTTAATAGGGCTATTCAGTGTTTAATTTATTTCAAAGTAGGCCTACACATACACACTGCACTTCTGTTTGTTGTATTCAGTTAAAATTAGAAAAAGGTTAAAACTTTTCAAAGTTTATAAGCTGTGTTATGTTTTGCGACTCCAGACTATTTCTTTTTAGTGGAAGAGGGGGTAAAATGGCTCTTTTGATAGTAAAGGTTGCTGACCCCTGCTATAGAAACACAACTACAGTTTACATTAACAAGCTACTGTGTATCCACGGGGTTAGCCATTCAAGCACTCTGTAGATAACAGATAAATTCTGAAGAATCCTAATTTATACAACAGAGTTCTCTGTTATTTGCTTTGTGTCCTGTGCCTTTTCTCCTTTACAGCTTTGAATGGCTGCCCCCATGGCTACACAGCAGCTTGTATTATAAACTATAGTAGTGTTTCTGAAGCAGACACACCAGTTTTCCCAGTGCAGGGAATAAGTACATTAGATTTTCATTAGTTTAAAAGATTGATTTTTTTGGTGTTACTGTTCCGTTAAATTGAGCAGTTTGTTTCAGCCAGAACTTTGCAAAGAAGCATTAAGAGATTGAGTACAATTCATGGATGTACCTGCAATTTTCGGAATTACTGCCAATTGATAACGTTCAGTCCATTGAGGCTTCTCGCTGTTGTCCTTGCAAATGTTATGCCGTGTCAGTCCAGTGTAATTTATTTTGTTTATTATTATTAAATTGGGTGTAATGAAAATAGTACTAATGCTTGTGTTTTTGCTTTTTCAGCTGCGTGATAACCTCATTACACCCAGAGACACAACAATGACATTTACCTGTTTTGTGTTTTTTGATATGTTCAATGCTTTAAGTTCACGATCACAGGTGAGTAAACGTCATGCCCTGTATCTTAATGGTAGATTTGAAAAGTTTAGATTGATGAGTTAATGCAGATATCAGGTAAAAGAGCCTAGCTGTGGGGGATCTTGTAGGTCCCCATGTTCTTTAGTTAAACGTCCCCCAATCGTCCCACTCCCATATTTGTGCCTTACAGCCATCTTAAATAAGTTAAAATAAAAAGACTTTAACATCTCTGTTGCCTTATGCATTTTGTTCTCTTTGAGTCATAGGCAATGCAAATCGCAATACAGATGTTCAAAAAAGGTTCTTTGCGTTTAACGTATTTTTTCGGTGATCTTGGTTTTTTTTTTGAGTGCTTAAATCCCCATAGTTGAGATATAAAGTTTTCCGCACCCTTTGCTGAGGGTCTGGAATTGGTGCACCTGAACCATTTTAGGTGATTGGTGAATTATAATTTACACTATTTATTTTCAATTTGGTACTGTGTTTTATACCCCCTGAACAATGTAGATCTTTATAACAATATATTGCATAAAACAGCTTATATATATAAATCCCCGCTTTATGTAAATAAACATTTTCATTATAATATACTTTTTTAGTAGTACCCTGTACGTAATATTGGTTGTAGTATTTCTGGTCAGGTGATCTCTGAGACAGCACACAGACCATCACAAAGTGGTGGTTCAAGGCAAAAAATATAAAAGAGCAATATTTACTTAAATATATATACCAGTTTGGTAAGATTCTTTAATATGCCACTTAATTTGATATTAACTATAACTTGCTTGCGTATAGTATAGTTTTCCTTATATATATTTTCCCTAATCCATATTCTTCTGATAATATAACAAATTATGAATTCATTTCTGCTCTTTTTTTTCAGACTAAATCTGTGTTTGAGATAGGCCTGTGCAGCAACAAGATGTTCTGTTATGCAGTGCTTGGGTCCATCATGGGTCAGTTGTTGGTCATTTACTTCCCACCACTGCAGAAGGTGTTTCAGACAGAAAGTTTAAGTATGCAAGGTACAGAAACCGTTCTTTTGTTTTAAACACACACACACAAAAATGGCTAAGAAATACTTACTAACAGTGGGTCACTTAAAGGGGACTCAAAGAAGGTACTGTGAAATGAGGATGCGTGAATCCCTGGGTCGAAAACGCTTGCTCAGTAGTAATCACTACACTGCTGGCAATTTTCCAGCTACGTTAGAATACAAACAACTCATTTCACTAAGCCATTTTCCACCAGTAAACCCTCAAAGTAATGCTGCAGAGTCCTCTGTCAAAAGAAACAGAGCTTTTCTTTCCTTCTATTGTGTACACATGGGCTTCTGTATCAGACTTCCTGTTTCAGCATAAACCTCCAGGGCTAGGGCTTGAGCATGCTCAGTGTGCTCCTCTCTCTCCCCCTTCCTTTTCCCCTCCTCCCCTCCCTGCTGTAATCTGAGCCCAGAGCTATGAGCAAGCAGGGAGGGAATTAGGCAGGAAGTGATGTCACAACAAGCTAATATGGCAGCTGCTATCCTAAACAAACAGAGAGCTTCTAGAGCTGTTTACTCAGGTATGGGAAAGCATTCCGCAGAATAAATATAGTGTTTGCTTGCTCTATTGTGGCTAATCTATTGGCAATAAACTGCTTTGGGTGCTTTCCTTCTCCCGGTTTTAAAAATGTTATTTGCTATTAAAAGCAGTAGTTCTGTGTTCCATTCTATTAATTGTTGTGCTGGTTCTGACTCTGGAAACTGTGAAATAGAAGCCAACTCCTCTTCAGCCAGCACCTCAATACCCACAATCTAAACTGAATTGTTGGCTGGAAAGGAACTGACTTTTGCTTTTTTGTTTTAAGACTCTAGAGAAGCAATGCAGAGAACAGAGAGGGCAGCTATGGTGCCAGCTGTAGTTTTATACCTGGCAGTAAAGCTCTGGAATAACCAAAAAAGAACATAAGCACTGTGACGTGAACAGCATTTTAATTTCAGTTAAATGTGATCTATTTTTTTCCCTTTCTAGATTTGGTGTTCTTAATAGGACTGACCTCTTCAGTGTGTATTGTGTCAGAGATCATAAAGAAGTTGGAAAGGAGCAAGGAGGAGAATCAGAAACACAGCACCTCTACGTTTTTCCTTGAAGTATGATGCATATTGCATTGTTTTTAACTGCAAGTCAGGGGAGTAGCACTTTGATGAAGTCCTGCAACAAACAAAAAAAAAAAACCGCTGCTCTGGGCTTCAGAGGTTCCATGGAATTTACCTTTATTTAGTGCGAATTTTATAAAATGTCATCTTTGATACAGATAAAGGATACTCTTGATGGACTTTATATTCCTAAAATATGTGCTGGGGCCAGTGTTTGAAAAAAAGATTCCTTAAACCTGCATTTGGTTAATACCACCCACCTGAGTAATGTGTAGGTTTAAGTCTTTTGTATGGTTGAACCTCATACTTTAGTTTATATTTTTATATGTATATTCTCTCCTGCTCAATGATGGGGTTTTGTTACTAAACTAATTTTTTTTTAAGTCTGGAAGGTGTTGTGATAAAGCCCATGGCCCAAGCCATGTCCCAATACTGTATTTATTTTCTGCCATTTTTCATTGCACACTTGCTCGTATCTGGCAAATATTGTGAGTACAGGATGTGAGAACTCTCCTATGAACTACCTGTGCAACACTATATAACATTATACTGAATGAATGTGATTTCTACAGCCATTTTTGTGTAAGCAACGCAAGCCTACCCTTTAGCTTCATTGGCTCATCTGTAACATAACTACTGTATTTACCAAACAGTTACGATGTCATTGCACTGTAACATTATTTTAAAGCAAAGTAAACCGAAAAGGTCCCAATATTCCACACTAAAGTTTGTAACACTTCCTACATTTTCTATGCTGTAATTCATTTATCGTGAACTGCTAAATTGTGATATCAATGGTCATTCTTTAAATATGACTCTTGCGCAGATTTCCAACTCATCACACTTATTTAATATTGAATTTGTACTACTGCAGAATAATCTATTTCTCTTCTTTTTAAATATTAAATTGAAGGTGCAACACCCCATAATATTTTCTTCATATATTGTCCCTAGACATTATTAAAGGTGTAGTTCACCTTTAAATTAACTTAGTGATGTAGACAGTGATATTCTCAAGCAATTTTGTCATAATTTTTTTTTTAAAAAAAAATTAGGTAGCTTTCTATTCAACAGTTTAGTGTTTCAGCAGCTATCTGGTTGCTATGGTTTTATTTAGCCTAGCAACAAGGCAGCGATAAACTGGAATAGGAGAAGGGCTGAATAGAAGAATACATACCGTAATACAAAGTAACAATGACAATAAATGTGGAGCCTCAAAAAGCAATCATTTTTTGGTTTCTGGGGTCAGTGACTCCCATTGGAAAACTATAAGAAATAATTAATGAAGACTAATTGCAAAGTTGGTAGGAATACAAAATGTTGTGACAGACCCCTTTAAAGGGGTTGTTTTACCCTTAATTTTACTGTTATAATATAATATAAAATCTGCTGAAATTTTTTTAAAAAAAATCCCACAGAGAATTTTACTCTGAATATTGCAATCTATATTAATTTAAAGGTGAACTACCGCTAAATATCAGGGGATAACGTTTTGTGTGTCACTGTCTTTGAGATGCTTTATTACTGGCCAAGCAGAGAAGTATAGTGTATTATTCACCAAAACATGACTGTATATTATCAACATCTATGGTGAATGCCTCTCACAAAGGACAATGTAGCTGGTCCCTGCACACAGTATTTTCCTACATGATATTAAACCTGTAAGGGCAAATATATGGAAGGTAGACATTCTTATAAAGCGCATCCATTTTCTCTTTCATTCGTGTACAAAGTATTCGCTTCATATTTATAAAACCAAAAAGTTCCCTAGTTTTTACTCTGCATTTTATAAATGTAAGAGAGCCATTCCAGCTCTGCCCTTATGATTATCTCCAAGTCCTTCTTTTATGCGTTTGTTACACTGGTTATTATTTTAGGCTTCTCTTATGCTGGATTACTTTTACAGAACCTTTCTTTTAAAGCAACATGAAATTGGGCTACTTTTGTCAGTGTTACTATTGTGCAGATTGTATTGGGCCTCGTTATTTTTGGACCCCTGGATGGAATTTTTGTTCCTGTAAGTCTCAGAGGGTTCTTAAAATATCCTAGTGTATTTGTATTCTTATTAAAAGGCTATGGAAAAAGACAGATTTCTTAACCTGCAATGAATGACATCTTGGACCTTAGACTTATTAGCCTACCTTTGATGACCACTGATATGGTCAGGTACTTTGTAATATATGCAGAGGGTAAATTAAGGGAGCAACATTTCCTCCATGATCTGATGTTCCTGATCCCTTTTATAGTCCACAGTCAGAGAATATAGGGGGTGCAATTGCAATGGGACGCCATTTGATTGTGTTGTAGGGCCCCTAAAAATCATTAACCGCACATCCATGCTATGCCTTATTTAACCACTCAAGTGGGCCAAATCAGGCTGATTCAGATGTTGTTCAAGGATCCTTTGCTTATCCATTCAGAGAGGACTGCATCCATGGCTTCAGCCAATTTTTCTTAGCAGGACTCCGTATCCATATCTGACCGCTCTAGCCAGATATAGGTCAGGGAGGCTGATGTTTAGCCTTGTACATAAGCCAATAAGTACTGAGTGAAGCACATTTATTAAAATTTGAATTTCGAATTCATGTGAGTTTTAACATACTCGAAATTTGACTGCAGGGTTATTTATAAAAAAATCAAATCTCTAAAACTCTAACTAATTTTACCAACTCGAAATTTGTAATCGAATTAGACTAAACTTTATTCAAGGTTTTTTTTCCGAAAAAAACTTGAATGTCAGGAAGGCTACTAACATGTCCAAATTGGTCCCTGGATGTCTCCCATTGACTTATACATGAGAACTCAGCAGGTTTTAGGTGGCGATTAGTCGAATTTGAGTTCTTAAAGGGCCAGAGTATGATAAATCTTGAAATTTGAATTGAAACTCAGATCGACTTGGGATAATTCACAATTTGAATTTGCGTTTTGACCATAAAAATAATTAGAATTTCCAATTAGACTCTTAATAAATCTGCCGTAATGGCAGCAGGGTCGGACTGGGGGGCCCAGGGCCCACCGGGACTGCTGGTCCAGGGCCCCCCGCCCCCCTACTGCGCCGCTCGACCGCCGCCGGCATCGCCGGAAACTTTTTCAAAGTTTTTATAATATTAGAGGTGGTCTGGCCCGGCGGGGGCCCACGAGGGTCGGGGCCCACCGGGTTTTTTCCCGGTGTCCCGCCGGGCCAGTCCGACACTGAATGGCAGGAAACATTGGGCCATGTTCTGCCAGCTTTACTTTTATCTGGCTTCAGACTGTCCAAAAATGAAATTTTCATTTGTATCTCTTTTTTTGCATGAGGGGGTGGGGGTCAAAAGGGACTTTATTTTGTTTGTTTGAAAGTACAGTGAAAAAAAATGATACGACAGTGGCATTCTTTAATACTCCGATTATACTATGGCAAGAACAGCAGCATTCCTGACAGGCAGTACAGATCTGTTGATAATTTACTAGTATATTCTACACAGGACCAGAAATATTGGGGTAGGGGATATTGATTTGATTAAATGCTGAAGGTGCTTCTCTCTTTTTCTTTAATATCTTTTTAACTTAAAAGGGTAAGCTCCTGTAGGTGTATATATTTAAATGAACAGTAACATCAAAAAACAAGTGTTTTAAATTATTAAAGATATAATGCAGTGTTGCCCTGCTTTGGTAAAAATGTGTTTGCTTTGGAAACACTTGTATAGTTTATAAAAATAAGCAGCCATTCAATGGAGTTTAAATTTTATTCACGATTTAACCTGTGCCATATAGCCTTTTTTCAATTTCCGCCATTGCTGCACAGCAGCTTGTTTATATGAACTATAGTAGTATTTCTGAAGTAAACAGGTCAGTTTTACCAGTGCAAGGCAACAATACATGATATTTTCATTACTTTAAAACATTCATTTTTTGGTGTTATTGTTGCTTTAATTGCTGCATAGGACTAGCGGTATCATATGTGAAAATCGTTCAATGAACATTTATTGTTAATATTCCATCTCTGAAATACCCTTCCCTGCAGCACAACACATAATTTCCTGAATTTGAAACTGAAACTTGCACTTCTGGTTAAGAAGCAGCTTTCTCAACCATATTTTAGTACAGGTATGGGACCTGTTATCCAGAATGCTCGGGACCTGGGGTTTTCCGGATAACAGATCTTGTTTTACCAGGCAGTGGCCATTTCAGAAAAGCTCAAACCATAATGTATTAGATAGGGAGAGGAAGGACATACATGATTTGATGTTCATCCTTTAATAGTGGCATTATGTTTAAGAATTGTAAAATAGGTTGAAATGCAACTGCAATTTGCCTTTAAAAAAAATAATCTGGACCTTCTTGGAAAATAATGATTCTATCTTGTGGACTTTTAAACTAAGGATGTACGAGTATATATACAATATGTGAAACTATCTATAGATCCTTGCACACCAAATGTCTCTACTGTCTAGAGATCTCATGAACGAATGAGAAAATTGTTGCTTTCTGCAAATGTATCACCCATTGGGGCACCCTGTAATTCTACTTTATTAGAATATTTATAGCACTGGAAATTACATGTGTATTAAAATTGTTTTCGTTAATGGTTTAATTTTGTGTGTGTGTCTAAAATGAAATGCAAGTTCTGATAAAATATAAATTTCAGCAATCAGGTATTTCAATCTCCAATGAGAAAAGGTAGTTTTACCCCTGTTCTTTATTTTGACTAAATAATTTAAGGGGGGGAATGATTTAATAATCAAAAAAAAAAGTCAAATTATGATTTTGTACCTTGAAACTATACCCTCAACATGAATACTAGGAGAACTAAACCAAAACCCCAATATTGTAATCTTCCGTAAGGAAATCCTCTGAGCACAGTAAATTTTGGTTCCAGGCATTTGACTTTGTGATGGAAAGATGGACACCATCATGATAAACTGATGGTTTCTTGTATTTAATCCAGTAGCAGTAATAATGTATTTAGCAAAAGTCTGACAGATAATTACATTTCAGAACAGAGCACAGAACATTACAAGGGCTTGGTAACACAATCATTTCCAGGGTATTTTTATTTACTGTATTATTATATAGAAAATTCTGTCTCCTAAATATATTTTTCACAATCGGCACCCTAAACTCAGAACCGCTAGGCTCCCTGGTCTTGGCTCTTGCTTCTACCTTTAACAGCCGCCTTTCAATTAGGGAGGAGCCCTCAGCTAATTGGATGCCGCCAGGTCTTAACAAGAGAGGAGCCAAGCAAAGGTTCTGGACAAACAAACCGTTCAAGAAGCAGACAAAGGTGTAGTCGGACAGGCCGGTCGGTGCGGGCAGAATACAAGCATGGTCAATCAGGCCGAGGTCGATACAGGCAGCATTCATAGTCAGGTAGGCAAGGGTCAATACCGGCAGAAACAGAAGTCAGGCAGGCACAGGTCAGGATAATCAGAGTTCAGAATAGGCAGGGGTCAAAACAGGAATCCAACAAACTCAGGATACTTGCAAATGGGCAATGAGTTTGTGCACAGAGCTCCTTTAAATATTTGAATTTGGCACCATTGCGATGACGCTCGCGACGCACCAAAACCTGGAAGTGCACGCTGCGTGTGCCATAGCAGGGCAGCACTTGAACTTAGAGGATCCCTGCGGCGGGGTCCCCACTGGCCCACTAGACCACCAGGATGAGTCTTCACAGTATTCCAGTTGCCAGTATTTTTCTCTAGTCTGGTGCTCACTATATAAAGGCCAGTTTTTCTTTAAGTACAAGGCCTAAAAATCTGTCCCTAGCTTCATACATAGGCTGATTTTCCATTAAAATTGCTTCTTTACTCTCTGCAGTTTAGTTCCTTTTCTTCAATCTTCAATTTGTGTGTGCTAGACATGGTCCTGCTCTTGAAGCAATCCTCAGGTACTGATAATAATACTGCTTCTATCATTTGCTGGTACAGCATTTTCAGTGGTGGACACGGGTTAAAAAGATCTTCTACTGATGATGAGCTCTTCAGTTTCTGATACAAAAGGTGAACAAGCATGCCACTGTAAAACATTACTTATCAATTACAATAACAGTGCATCTTATTTAACATTTACTATGACATATACTATATATTAAGTCGGTGTTAATGGTAGTTAAACTGCTGTTTGTACAGTAGGCAAATAATAGAATATGCTAGCTACCAGGAATGTGTTTGAATATGAGCAATCAAAGATGAGTAGGAGGGGGCATGAGACAAAGAGAATTTATTTAAAAAAAACAATATTTTTAATAAAGAATTACACATTATCTGCTTTCTATCTGCATTGGTGACCCTAGAAGACAGATGGCAATGTCAATCTTAAATGCGATCTACAGTCAGAAAAATAAGTGTGTCCTAACCACAGACCTATAGATTGCAGGTAGCACAATATCACCTTTTTATGTTGGGATGTTGTAGTGGTGTGCATAGGAGCTGATTAAGATGAAGTCCCACCTGAAGGCAGCATTGCCAATAGCCAAAATGGCAAAGACTCAGCCAATGATCAGCTCCAGGAAGATCAAAGAAGGTCTAAAGTTACCTGTGAGTACTGTTACAATTATAAGACACCTATGTGAAGCCCTATCGGCAAGAAGCCCCAGCAAAGTCCCATTGTTTAAAAAAAGATGTGCTGAGGAGGATACAGTTTGCCAAAGAACATATTGACTGGCCTAAAGAGAAATGGCAAACATTTTGTGGACTGATGAAAGATTGTTCTTTTGGGGTCTAGGGGCTGCAGACAGTTTGTCAGATGACCCTAAACACTGAATTCAAGCCACAAAACACTGTGAAGCATGGTGGCTCCAGGATCATGATATGGGGATGTTTCTCACTATGGAAAGGCCAGCCCAATCCCCAGACCTTAATCCAATAGAAAACTTGTGGGGTAACATCAAAAATGCTGTTTCTGAGGCAAAACTAAGAAATGCAGAAGAATTGTGGAATGTAACAGTTGCAAAAGCAAAATCTTGAATGAATGTTTGAGTTTGTAAAGAAGAATGCAGACACTGCTAGTTTTTTGGAACAGCCTAATATTCCCTTTTCTTCATTTTCTGTAAAGGAATATCACAAATTTGATACATTTTCTTTATGTTTTGATTTGGAATAGAATGTGCAGTGTTCCCAATGCCTTTGCGTGTATGGAAATAAATGCTATTATAAGGATTTGGAGCTTTATTTACTTTTTTTAAACCCACTGCTATTATTCTGAACTCAACTCTCCCTCTGATGCGTAATAACGGACTATGTTTAAAGTAGAGGTTTACAAAACCAGCACAAAATATTTATGGATACAATTAGCTCCATAGCTGGAAAGGACAACAAGCTCAAACCCAATACAGCTGGAACTCAGGAATAATTGGAGCAAGGCTAACTTATGTGCTTTGTTCAAAGCCATTGCTTAATGAATTCCTGCAACCGTTCCATAATTGTTCTTGCAATGAGAGAGCACTGTTTCATGTAGTTACCTTTGTATAGATAAGGTAACCTCTTGGCACGGTCATGGCTGCACTTACCTATCTGAAAAATATAATCAGTGGTTAAACTGAAATGTATCCAGCCATGGATTTGAAAATTTTATATTTTTCTCTAATGAATTCAAAAGTTATTTTATCGTAAAGCCATGCAAACATTCTCTTTATTTACAATTCTGCCTCTTAAAAGTACACTTTCATTGGTGTTTATAGAGGGTCCCATAAAAGACCCAAATTATAAATGGAGTGAGTTTTCCATTTAGCAGAGTTCTTAATATTATTTTGTTTATACAGTACCTGCTATAAGAAACATGTCATACAATTCTCCAAACACTGAACCCATCAGAAGAACATTTAGGTAATGCAGCTTCACTTTGGGATCAGCATATCTGACCCAATAACATGTGACTGCAAGTGGGGCAAGAGTCACGCATGCCAGAATGGCTGTCTTTACTTCCAGGGTGTCCAGGAGCAGCCTTAGGTATATCTCTGTAGAAGCCTGAGAGAGATAGAGAACATTCAACATAAGCTTTGTTAATATACACAAGCCTGTTTATGCAAATTACCATTTTTCACCATACAATGTAGTGTCTTTCCCCAAAATGTAAGCATCATTGCAGGTGTCTGCTAAATAGTCTGTGCCACAATGTGTGCATGAAACATGTAAATGAATATCTGCTTTGGAAAATAGTGTACAAATTGTGGTGCAAGTATTTCTTCGTGGGAATGGAGTAAATAACGGTATTATCTGATTCACTGAAATCTGTTGCCTGTATAGGGGCAAGCCACTAAGGGAACTCTGGACATAACACCACTTCAAGGCAATTGTTGGTTCCTAGGACTCCTTTGAGTTCCATGAACCCTGCAGTATCCAGATTGTTTACACTACATCACAGCAGGATGAACCAGTTGTTCTATAGCTGTCACCTTTTAGTTATTCCTCCCACTTATGCACTGGGAATACAGTATATATTCTTAGATTGTTACTATTGGGATCATAATAATTGTTGCCACTTTACAATTATCAGGATACATGTTATGTTGAACTACAACCTATTACCAGCCCAATCAGTATCTGTCCATGTCCCAGTCAAATATTGATAGGGGAGAGCATACATTTGGGACTTCACATGGGCCAATGGGCTGCCATCTCAGCAGCTGCCATCTATAAATAATTATCATTAATATATTGTTCTCAGTAGAGGTTAGATAATAGTGTAGTTTTCTTTGGAATTTGTACTTTTCACACCAGTTTCTACTGCACACACTGAATTGTTTTTTTCCCTACTTTCTGTTACCATGGAAAAGGGTTCTATTCCCAGCAAACAGTATTGTTCTTAGAAACCATGCTTAAATGGAATTATTTGCTAAAGTTCAGCAAAAGGTAGATTAATAGGGCCAGTTTTGGAAATATGTTTTGCCAATTATTCTTAAACAAGGTTTGTACTCCACTTCCCCTTTTAGTTGCGTGTGTATGAGGCTTACAGTATAAAAGAAGGAATTCAATCTCTTCTCCCACAAGTATTCCAAAAAGCACAGATGACAAATGTAATATTAAATTAGCCTTACAATACAAATAAAATATCAATATGCTCAATTAGTTTTGTTAACGGACCTCTGGAAGATTGGCCTGTGATAGATTTTCAGCTAAGCTCCAGTGAGTGTCTGCTTCCAGAGTCGATTTTCTCAGACTTTTCTCCAGTCTATGGAATTCAACAATCAATGTTTTAACAGGATACTCATTCCTTTGATCACTTTCCTCTAAGTCGTTGGTTGGCGTCAGCAGCAACCCATAGATAACTTTGCAAACTGGTTGTGTTACCAAGTGAGCCGATGGCTTTTTCATATCCTCGACCTGTGAATAAAGGAATGACCTTCGTAGTACAAGAGCATCTCTAAGTAACGGAGATATCTGGCCTTTGGTTAATGATCTGTGCACCCAGTCTGGCAACTTCTACACAACAACAGTTGGAGAAAAATAAATACCCTTCAAAGTGTCAGACAGAATGTATTCCTCCATGGTTGAACAAGGGAGCTGTCTGACTGCATCACGACCTGAGCCTTGAGATAGTTGAGCACATTGTCCATGGCCTCCTCTGCATCAGCAAAAGCAGAAAGACATGAATGTGCAAATACTTGTGGCAGGAGTTTCCAACAGGTAAATTAACCTTGCTGAAGAACCATTCTAAAGTCGAGAGATTAATATAATCATTGTCAACTAGAACAGCAAAGAGAGGCAATAATAACATGTGCATGTTGTTAAAGTGCGAACAGAACTGTTGCACGGCGTAACCCTTCGCTGGTATAAAAACATAAATTTTTTCCTTTGGGGTGACAATATTCCTTTATTATTATGATCTTTTCCTTCACACATTGCTTGAGTGTCTGGATTTTTTTGGCATTTATATCACAGCCACTATCAAACACAACATAGGTACATATCTAACATACGGATACACTTTCAAAGAATATATACACAATGTCCGCAAATGAATGATAATCTCCTCCACATATTAAGTCCAATCCTGACTCAAAGTACAGTCTGTGGTAAAGGTTATTGCAATCAAATATTATATTTGTGTTCCTTAACTGTAAAATCCCACATAGCCCATGAGTCCTTGATTTCCCATTATGTTTATATATGAAGGAAAATCTAAAAAACAGAAACATACATTTTAATTAAAGTAGAAATAAGTACAATCAATTGGACTTGCTGTGTTTTTTTCTCCTTGAAGACATTTCACCATCATCCAACTGACTTTCTCAATTCAGAATAACTTGTACATAGGAACTTTCTTCGGTATATATCCTCTGGAATGTTGCTCCAATCAGCATAATCTGTTTTCATAATCCACAATGATGTCATTAAATTAGGTGTTGATTGTATTAGCAAGATTGGAGCTTTGATGTGTTATTAACCCTTCCAGGGATATTGGAAATTTAAACTGTGATATCACTTCTGTTTTCACATGCTGACAAAGATCATAATGTGCTGATGTCCATTATAATGTTAATCTTGGTATGCTAAAGAAATTTAGCTTTTAAGATCTTATAAATATATTAGTTCTATATGTAGGCCCCAACATATTAGTTGCCACATTTGTCTGTCTGGTTTTTCTTCAATCAACACTACACCAAGGGGCATATTTATCAAGAATCTAATTTGTTGTGTGAGAGTTTTTCTACCTCGGATAAATACTTGCGTGTTTACTTTAAAAACTCAAATGAAAAACGATGGGGAAAAAACGCTAATGCTTGAGTTCATGTCCCAAAAAAACTCAAACCAATCTAATTTACTGTTTGTCCCGAAAACTGGAATTTTTGGATAAAAAACACATTTTTACATTCAAATTTTCAATTTTGTTTTGCTTATTAACTCACAGACATTTGAGTTTTCTAAAATATAACTCTGTGTGAGTTTGGGTGTCAAAAAAATAACATTTTGAATCATGCAAATAAATCACATTTGATAAAACTACCCCTAAGTGAAGAATCTTTACTCCAAACCCACCCTCATTGTGCGCATTTAGTGCGTCTTACTAACTATAAAAATAATTTATTCACTCAAGGAGAAACGAGGATTGTTAGGTCGGATAACAAAGGGGAAGATCCAGAAACTTTGGTCATTTTTTTTTACAGCAAACCATATAAATATAATATGCAAACATTTTAGACTTTAGAATGTTATTCAGCCACAGTTTTGAAAGTAGTTCATTTACATCCTTGAAAACTGATGTTATTAGAACTTTAGATACTTTCCAAGAGGCAAAATTCTCGTACAAAATGTTTATGTACAAATTAGGTGTATGGTCTAATATTTACATAGTATGTGTACGTAAAAATCCTAAGGTGACAGAGAGAGCAATATGTGTTACACCATAGACACCACCTCTATGTTTAACTAACCCTCTCAGTTGAAAGCTGAATAAAATGGCAAAAGTGTTCAGGACACTGCTAAATTTAAAAATTATAAATTTAATTTTATATTTGACTTTGGCCTTCACCCTGTTAAGAAAGATGCTAATTTCCTCTAATAATATTTTTATCGATCACTTTAAAATGGTTTAATTTTCAAAGCCAGCCACAAAAACTACAAAACCAGTCCAAAAACTAGTCAAGAGGCACTTCAAAGGTAGCCCAAAAATAGCACAATATGTGCAGTGAAAATTTTCACTGTTTCACAAATTTTTAGTGGCCAGCAGATTTTTGCCTCAAAATTGTCTGATATTGAGGAAAGTCATCTGGATATGCGAGAATGCTTAAGAGGGACGGGAGACTGGGGTACAGAGCCCAAAATCGGGTATCTCCCGACTTCTTCACAAGTCAGTCCCATTTCATGATGGATATTGTAGTCTTACATCAAGGGGCACATTTACTAATGGTCGAATATCGATTCGAAGGATTTTAATCCATTGATCGAATGATTTTCCTTCGATCAGAAATTTGTTAAAAAGCCTATGGGGACCTTCCCCATAGGCTAACATTGATGTTCGGTAGGTTTTAGGTGGCGAAGTAGTTGGTCGAAGTTTTTTTAAAAGAGACAGTACTTCGACTATCGAATGGTCGAATAGTCAAACGATTTTTAGTTCGAATCGTTCGATTCGAATTTGTAGTCGCAGGTCAAAGTAGCCAATTCGATGGTCGAAGTGGCCAAAAAAAAACATTCGAAATTCGAAGTATTTTTTCTTCTACTCCTTCACTCGAGCTAAGTAAATGTGCCCCCAATTGTTAGTTTTGTAACAATATAAGAATGTCTAGTAGATATTGTATACACATATGTAGTGTTCTGCATTAGATGTCAGTATATTCGCTATAGATTAGAATATGCTTTTTTCTTTAGATTGAGGCATACAAAATGTCATGTGTTACTATTTAGGACATTTTGCTATTGTTCTATAGATAGATAAAAATAGAATATACAGTTAGTGGTCAAACGTAGATTGTTATTGAGAATTCCTTTAAAAATGCCATTTGGAAGGGGTCATATGGTGATAGAAGCCTTAGATGTTTAGTTAAGTGACCACTATATAATACTATTTCATTGAAATTTATAATAAAAATATAATAAATAAAAATATAATGCAGTGTTGCCCTGCACTGGTAAAACTGCTGAAGATAGCAGATAAGCTCTGTAGAAGATAATGGTGTTATCTGTTACAAAATTAAAATTTTCACTTCGACCCTTGATAAATCTGCCCCTGAGTATATTCCCCAAACTGATAACAGTTGGACTTTTAAACAGTGGGCACACTGGCACTTAGCCCATGGACACCTAATAATGTCGAAAAAAAGTCATTCATTACTTAATTGTTATGGGTTGTTGCCAATGTTCAGATTTGCCCAATGTTTATTAATGAACACTAGTATGTCTCAAACTGGTACAGTTTGGCAGTGGGGTTCTTAAACACCAAGTCCAAGTGCTCCTTTCTTACAAGTGGAAAGCTCAGAACATCCTGAGAGTAACGTCTCCTGCGTTATGATTTTAACATATAACCATTAATGCAGGCTCCGGCTCACTTAATCGTGCAACCATTCAGCAATGTTGCATACAGTGATAACAATGGCAGGGATTGGCCTAGAATGCTGCAATATCATACTGTAGGCATAACCTGATGTTTGGTACACATTCATTTCAGTTAACAAACACAAGATGAACTTTGCAGTGGGTAAATGTTTAATGCATGTTTAAATGTTAGGAATTTTTCTATTGATAAGTGGTAAACAGTGCACATTCATTATTTCTACAAGTAACAGTCAGTGCTGTTTACTTACCCATCTAAAGCTTTGTTAACTGGTCTTTAATTACCTGTGTTTATCGTTCAACTCAACTTTACCCCACTGCAGCTGAATTCAATTGATTCTAAAAATCTCCATTTAATAACCCCCTTTTCCATGTGTTTAGATTTACATAGTCACAAGCTAATAATATGTTATTATCATGTCAGTAATAAGGAGCTTATATTCTTACAAACCACATATATCAAAGCAACTAGTTATTACCATCTGTCAGGGTCTCCTTATGCCCTGGTGTTTTATTGAACCTTTTCTCCATGCTTCCTAATATTTTAACAGTTAAAATGACATTGTAATTTGAAGTGAGCATTATTAGAAGGGAGAATGGAAAAAACAATTAGGTCACAAACACACTAGAGAGTAATGTGTATTATATAATAGGCTGAAATGACAGTGACTGCATGCTACAGTTTTATTTTATTTTTTCAAGTTAAAAATGCTAATTTACTTAGTGTCTAATAAAGCCATAGAACTGTGAAATGGGTTTATAGTTAAAGGGCAAAAAAAATGTTAATTTTACTGGAGGGTTCCAAACCCAAGTAATATTCACTGGCGCTTTGGCAGTTGCGCATGCACAGTAGAGCAATTTTCCGGATATACTCTAATGCATATGCCTAAATAACCTGGAAAATAGGTACATAAAATGGGACAGCAATAAAAATGGCACAGCAATAAAAATGGCACAGTTTTTCTACTGGCCATTTCAGTTTTCTTTGAACAGCTCAGGGAAGAAGTTTAGGGAATTATTTCACTAGGAAGGGGCCTAGCAATTTGGCACCCACACTGAAATGCACTTTCCTTGTCGCTTGGGGTCCCATACGACAACATTTTCTGGGCCCTGACCTCCCTACTGATGGCCAGAGCCATTGGTGGCCAGGGCCCCTCCCGTACATTAGGGCCATGGACCGTACAAGTTATTTTTATTTAACTTGTAGGGGCCCTGGCCACTAATGTTCTTTTGGTGTCAGGACTCCCTACACAACTCCCTACAAAAAAAATTGGTGACCATGGTCCCCCCCCCCCCCCAAACAAGTTAAAAAAAACTTTGGTGGCCAGCCCCCCCCCCCAAGTTAAAAAACATTGGTGGCTAGGTGTTAAAAAAAGAACATTGGTGTTCAACATTGGTTGCTTTCATCCTCTTCAGCAAACGGTCATCTTCATTCTTGTCCATCGCTGATTCTTCGTTATTTTCTTTTACAGCTTCTTTGGTCTTTTCCATCGCGGCTTCTTCTCTCTTCTCCGTGATACACATTTGAATTGGTTTCCTTTGAATTCTATACCAGGTAGCATGGTTTCCAAGTAAGCAAATAAGCAAGGCTGGGTTTAAAAATGGTGTGCCCCTAGGCACCCCCACCCCTGATCCACTTGCACATCCCTCCAGAGTGACGCACTGCCCACCCCCAACCCACTCACACACACCCCTGCACACGCCAACCCGCTCAAGACAAAACCCCCCTCCCCAGCCCCACCGCTCACCTCCCTCACCTACTTTGCACATCCCCCAGGGCAGGTGGCAGGTTCAAGCAACTGTCAAAATGTCACACCTAGTCTGCAGTTCAGAAGCGGCCAGTGGGCGGCATGCCACCCTAGGCCTTGGCCTTTATGGCCTGGCCACAAATCCAAGCATGCAAATAAGAGAGTGGTGTATATTTATCACAGTCTTCTAAAGTAAAAGTCCGCCACTCTTCATTCATTTCTATGGGATTTTTAAGAGTATTTATCAATGGATGAAAGTGAATAGAAATAAATGGAGAGTGGCAGAATTTTACTCTAGCAGACTGTGGCGATCTTTAACTTCATTCTTTGATAAATATACCCCAGTGTCTTGTATAAAAGGTAAGCACAGACCTGTGTCTATTGTCTAAGATAAAGATTCACAAATGCTCATTTAAGTATCATGTTTTGCAGGCATGTGACAAATTCCCTTTTTAACAACAAGTCTGGACGTATATGTAGACAGATGTTTACCATAGATGCAGGGTACAAGGTACCTATATATTTATGGTGTAAAATAGGCTATGTAGAATGCACAGGGAAAATAAAGATCAAATGACTGCCCAGTATGAAAGTTAGACTTTATTTCAAATTTTATGAAATCTACAAATGCTTTAAATGAGTTGTATTTTCTTGTGAAGACAAATAATGACCCCAGCTTAGTGGCTTATTGCTGATTAAGGAAATTCTCTGTGACCATGCCAGATGTCCAGAAATGTCAGCAAATGTTTTCATGTGGGGCCTTTATCAGCATGTACAGACTTTAATTGCAAAAAGGTTCTTGCTACAGCAGAGGCTTGGCAAGGGAAGCTTTGGCACTGCCTACCTGGTGATTGACAAGGCAAAAGCTGAACAAGACAGCTTGTAAGTAAGCCTCTTTAGTCTTTTTATGATTATTTCAGTATATATGTATTTTTACTGTCAAAATGGACAGAACTGTGAATTTGTAACAGCAAAGAGAAAAGCAGATCCTTCCCACAGGGCCCTGAAACATCCACTTTAAAGGAATAGTTCAGTGTGAAAATAAAAACTGGGTAAATAGATAAGCTGTGCAAAATAAAAAATGTTTCTAATATAGTTAGTTAGGCAAAAATGTAATGTATAAAGACTGGAGTGAACAGATATCTAATAAAACAGCCAGAATCCAACTTCCTGCGTTTCAGTTCTATAACTCTGAGTTAGTCAGCGACTTGAAGGGGGGCCACATGGTACATTTCTGTTCAGTGAGTTTGCAATTGACCCTCAGCATTCAGTTCAGATTCAAAAGCAACAGATATGACCCATGTGGCCCCCCCTCAAGTCTCTGATTGGTTACTACCTGGTAACCAGGGTAACCAGTCAGTGTAAACCAAGAGATCTGAAAAGCAGGAAGTAGTGTTCAGACTGACATGTTATACATCAAATCACTCCAGCCTGTATACATTACATTTTTGGCTAACTAACTATATTAGAAACATTTTTTATTTTGCACAGCCTATCTATTTACCCAGTTTTTATTTTTACACTGAACAATTCCTTTAAGGGACATCAAAAAGGTTGATTCAGTGGGGGTGCCAATTTATAAGGCACGCCCTCAGATGGCAGCAGCCCCTGAAACGCCCCTGGGTCCCTCTTAGCGGTCAGTCATATGATGAATGATGACGTCATAGTTCTGCACCAACACTCCGGCGCAAAATTTAAATATCTTCCGGTTCCCATGTCTGCACCTACAGCCCAACAGTTTTTACTGCACTCAGACTCATAGCAGCCTGCCAGCTGTTGAGAATTGTGCTGCCCCATCAGTTTATGATGAGTCACTGTACAGGTAGGTTATTAATTCGAAAAGAGGCACAACAGTTCCTGATACAGTTTATTTTGTCTAGATGGAAGAATCATCTGGAAGGAGGAAGCACGTCTGAGATTGATGTCATAAAAATCCCACTGCTAAGGGGAAACGACTGTGTAAGCAGTGCATCCTGGAGCTGCTTGATAGTAATCTGGATCAGCCAGCCCCAGCCAAGAGTAAGTCTAAGTCTCTTGAGCATGACACTCAAGCATCCCCCTCCGGTGCAGAGTCTGCTGCTTCAGATCCTTCCCGTGAGGATATTCTTTCAGCCTATAGATTGCCTATTATGCCTGTAGATAAGGTATCAGCATTAAATTATCCAATGGAGCAGCACCGGGCCAGGCTGGCCAGGCGCCCATAGGCCACCTGACCGCTGCGCCGCCTTGCGTGCACTGGCCACGCGTGTAGTGGCAAGTGTGCATACGGCTGATAGGTGCAGAGTGTGCAAATAGACACACGCGCACTCCCTATTAGCCGGGAATAGCCGGCTTCAGAGCAGATAGGGGCAACCTCTAGGCATGTGCCTACTCTGCCTACCCCTAGTTCCCGGCCCTACTATGGAGACACAATTGAAGAATGCATATGTGGTAGCAGGCTGAATGCTTAGACCTTCTTAATTTAGGTTGTTAAAGCTGTGTATCTTTGGACAGATTCTGTGGGGCAAATTTACTAAAGAGCGAAGTGACTAACGCGGGTGAAAATTTGCCAGCGTGACGACATTTCGGTACTTCACCGATTTACTAATGGTCGCTTGCATAACTTCGCTAGTGAAGGAGATAGACTCTAGCAGTACTTCGCCTCCTTACTGCCTGGTGAATTTGCACTCTGGCGAATGGACATAACTATGCAAATTCACTAAGATGCGGATTTTACTGAACGTTGCCTCTTGCGCCAGACTTGCCTTCGCCACCTCAGACCAGGCGAAGTGCTATAGAGTCCCAAAAAACGCTAGCGTCTTTTCCTTTTTCAGGGATAGAAAAATAGCGTAACATTTTTTTGGGGTAACCGGCTTCCTCCCTACATTTCCTAACATATGGGACATAAACTATACACTGGGCTCATGTGTAGGGCAATTTAACAACTTTATTTTATTTCATTACGGTTTCCTGGGCTTGTGTAGTGTAATGTATTTGGTGCAACATATAAGTCCATTGAACTTTAACTTCCCGCCGTATGAAAATTAGGCAATGCTAGCGCAACTTCGCTTTGCTTGGTGCAGTAACGCTAGCGCAACTTCACCAGTGTTCGGCGTCCTGAACGCATTTTGGATCTTAGTGAATTAGCGTTGTCCTGGCGAATCTACGCCTGGCGACGTGTTGCGCTGTGAGCGAATCGGATGCTGGCGAATTTTCGAAGGTTAGTGAATTTGCCCCTATGTCTGAGGAATTTAATGAAGAGAATCAGAATAAACAGTCTTTACAGGTTCTTGAAAATATAAGGATGGCATGCAATTTTTGTCTCAAGGCAGCGGTTGATCTTACCAGGTTGGCAGCAAAAAGCATGATCGTTCCATGCCTATACGGAGAGATGACACTAGGTCCTATAGGCAAAGATTTTTTTGCTTCACTTCCTGGAATACTGGACAGTCTAATGTGTTCAAGGGTTTAGATTCAAGGAATCCAGATCCCCCAAAGGACAGTCCAAACAACAATGATATAAAGCCTGCCCAGGCTCTAGTTGGGGCAAGATTACTGAAATTTGCAAAAGAGACGGAGGATGCTTGGGTAAAGGCAATAACTGTTTGAGGATACAGGATAGTGTTTTTGTTAAAACCTGCAATCATTTTATTCAGACTCTGGTGCTATCTTGATGGAGTGCATCCAAAAATTACAGATGAAGCAGTCTGTAGTATGGGGAAGTATGGGGTGGGATTTTATACGCTGCTAGTGGACACATTTGTAAGAGGGAGGGAATACCCGAGAGTTAATCCTGACCAGGAACATTTTTCGCAGTAATAGCGATGGGCAAATCTGGCCTGATTCGATTTGCAGAAAATTCACGGAACAACAAAAAATGTGCCAAATGCATGGAAGTCTATGGGCGACAATTATTTTCACCCAATGGAGTCTATGGGTGTCTTTTTGAAACCTGGTGAAAAATTTTGCGCATCAACTATTACTATATTTCTAATGGGGCTATTGGCATGACATTTCCGCCAGATGTTTTTAAGAACCCAAGTAATCCACACATACGAAAAAAATCAAAACAAATACGTTAATAAATTAAGTTATGTGCAGTAAAGTGGCATGACACAGGTAATAAGTATGAATGAAATTTATTTAATAATTAGTAGAAAAGCCTTTGTTGGTAATGACAGCTTTAGGTGTGATTTTTCCACACAATCTGTTTTCAAATCTTGAAGGTTAAACTGTGATCTTCAGTTCTTTCCATATATTTTTAATTCAAGTCGTGTGACTGTCTGGGCCATTCTAGCAGCTTTATTTTTCTTTCCTTGGCTGTGTGTTTGGAACCAAGTCTGCCAGTACCATATGCTGAAAAAAAACCCACACCATGATGTTCCCACCTCCAAATTTCACTGTTGGTATGGTATTTTGGGATGATGTGCAGTGCCTTTTTTGATCCAAACATTGTGTGTGCAATGACATCCAAAGAGTTACATTTTGGTCTCATCTGACCACACTATATTCTCCCAGAAGTTCAATGTCTTGTCCAAATGTTGTGCAGTAAACTTTAAACGAGCTTTAACGTGTTTTTTCATTCAGCAGTGCAGTCTTGCATGGTGAGCGTGCATAGAGGGCATGTCAGTTGAATGCATTACTGTACCTGCTAATTCAAGGTCTTTCTGGAGCACTGTTATCCTTCGCTCTTGGACAACTCTTCTGATTATTCTTTTAACTCCTGTTGGAAATCTTGTGAGGAGCACCTGCTTGTAGCTGATTGTAGGGGAAATGATGTTCTTTCTTCTTCCGGATTATGGCCCCAACAGTGCTCACTGGAACATTCAGAAGCTTTAGAAATACGTCTGCAACTAATGCCATCAGTATATTCTGCAACAAAAAGGTTTGCAAAGGTGTTGAGAGAGCTCTTTGCTTTTACCCATCATGAGATAATGCTTGTGTGATACCTTGGTAATGAGAAACCTTTTTATAGGCCATCTATTAGGAATAAACAAGCTGATATTTAAGCGATACCAATAAGTTCCTATAAAAATCATAGGAACGTGTCCATATCTAGAAGGTCCTGCACACCAAATCGTTTCCTCTAAAGCCCCCCCAAAGCCGTCCCAAGAACCTTCATTAAGCCGACCCTCCAACACTGCTAAAAGATCTTCTGTGTTGTTTCAGTGATGCTGGTCTGGGGGGGCGGCGGAAACCTCTCATAGGCTAATTACAAATGAAAACACATTCCTATGATTTTTATAGGAACATGTCGGTATCACTTTAAAGTGATACACTAAACATTTTCCTTTCAAAAAATTCATTTTCATTAAAGGTTTCCTATAGGTCATGCAAATTTCAGCAGGTTTCTTGGCTTTCCATGACTTTTCTTCATTTGTTTAATACTTATTCCCTACATGCCTTAATTTGTTTGTTTTGAGTTCTTTGTATGTGTGGATTACTTGGATTGTTACCTGGCATCTGGTGTCATGTCAGTATATATATATATTTATTTATTTATACACATAGCTATAGATAGATATATAGATGATAGCTATAAATAGATAGATAGATAGATAGATAGATAGATAGATAGACTAAAACTATAGGACTTATTCACTAGAGTACAAGTTAGTTAGCCTTGTAACTTATTAATTATTAATATATATTTATTTATACACATAGCTATAGATAGATATATAGATGATAGCTATAGATAGATAGATTGATAGATAGATAGATAGATAGATAGATAGATAGATAGATAGATAGATAGATAGATAGATAGATACTGTAGATAGACTAAAACTATAGGACTTATTCACTAGAGTACAAGTTAGTTACCCTTGCAACTTATTAATTATTAATATATATTTATTTATACACATAGCTATAGATAGATATATAGATGATAGCTATAAATAGATAGATAGATAGATAGATAGATACTGTAGATAGACTAAAACTATAGGACTTATTCACTAGAGTACAAGTTAGTTAGCCTTGTAACTTATTAGTTAGTCTTCTTACTGTGGACAGCACAAAAAATAAAGCTGCAATGAAACTAATAAGAATATGTGTAAATGATGCTTCTATCTTTAGGCTTGCATTGCTATTTCACACTATGTTGCCAGATGTTCTTGCTGAGTTCTGCTACGGAATGTGTCACATGTGTCACCCTGATAGCAAGGCATATGCTAAAAAAGCACAGATAGGCCTGATGAATTGTGTTTGGCAAATTGTATGCTGAAATACAGTCATCCTAGAAGAAATTCGGTGCATTTATACTATGACAGCAGTACAGAAGCAATGCAGAAAAGATGTGGCCTCAACCTGCAGAAAAAAGCTAAAAAGGAATCAGATGTCCAATTTTTAGTTTCTGCTGAACTATGATTTCCAGCTTCACCCCACAGCCAACAGCCAACAGCCATTTAAAGGTTACAAATTAGACATCACTGATGTGAGTACTAAAACATCTTGCTGTTATTACCATTTTAATGTAATACATCTTTTGGCCAAGGGTTCCCCTCTGGAACTTGCTCAGTAAATACAGTATGCTCTCTCTGCTCTTTTTTCACTCTGCCACATACCAGTTTTGATTAAACGAAAGAAATGGGGGACATCTGTGCCTTGACCTCTATTTTGTTGACCACAGTTTGCCCTTGTGGAGCCTCTCCTGTATTTGTTCTTTGCTTGTTATCCAGCGGGTTTCTTATTAAATGCTAGCTGCCATTTGTACTGGTTTGTATTGTTGTACATTTCCTTTAAAAGCAATTTTAATGGTATCAACACACAGTGGTGCTAACTTGACAGAGCTTGGCCTCCCACTAAAAATTCTTTGTAGGCACCTTCATCATTCGGCACTCTCTTTCCTCACCCTCCCCAACACCCTCCCATCTGTCTACTGCTGTCAGATTCAACTTTCCTAGTAAAAATGCCCTACAATTGTCCCCCACATTTACAGTAGCACCTTCTTTCCATCTGCTACCACAGCAGTCTTCCCATGTCCAATGCAACAATAATAATAATACAGCCTCCCAACAAAATAGCCTTAGGGAATTTTCCTGAAACCTTTGAAAAGGTTGCTACTGACTGTTGTACAAATTGCCTGACATTCACCTATTTGTACAAACAGGAGTCCACCTGCATCAACAGGTCATCACATAGAAGAACTAAATTCTTGGTTACTGAGTCCACCAAAATGTTACAGTGGCCTAAGTTTCTATCTCTTTAAATTGATTAGAGGGCCTAGGACCATCCCTATGCCAGCAACTTCCCAAGAGATTCCATGGAGCAAATTTAGCTTTGGCATACTTCATGCAACTATGTCAGACATTAATTCGATACGACTATGCATATTCATCAAAATGCGTCTCAGCAAATTAATGCGGGTGTACTTTCACTAGTGAAAATTAGTCAGTAATAAAGTTTATTATCAAATTTTCTCTAGGGTTACTTTCTTCCTAGCGAAACATCATTGAAATACTTATGCTTATGTCAATTTAAATATGGCGGGGAAATACAGGTCGTATGTATGCCTTTATTAGTGATGTTGGTGACATTGCTAGAAGTAGCCACATATTATTAAAAAGGAAGCAAAATAAACACACAAGATTTCTTCTGTTGTCCTAAAAATTAGCCTGCCCTAAATCAAATGTGGCAAATGGTTAATAAAGTGTTAATATGATGTCAGATATAGTAATGCTGACAATTCTTCATCTTAACAGTTCGCCAGGTAAAGACAGGTTAAGTAGACTTTGGCAAAAAGGGTAACATACTGGAAAGTTTATACTTTAATACATTTGTGGATTAACGATTGTTTGCCTGAGCACTGGGCATTTTCCGATAGCGCAGAGCTTTTTAGATAGCTAGCCTATTAGTATATTGGCGAATTCGATGTGAATTGTCATTTTGGCAAATTTTCACCAAAAAAAAACACAATTCGCCCTTTAGTAAATGTGTGTAGCCAAATTAAGGAGTTGCTGCCATCTGCTGGTTATTTTGAATGGAGCGAATTTCACATGATGTGACTATAGTCTATATAGGAGTTTGCATGAGAGTTTGCATGTTCTTTCCATGTCTGCATGGGTTTGCTTCAGGTACTTTCAGTTTACAGGTAGGTTAACTGGCTCCTAATTAAATTGACCATAGTGCGTATGAATGTCATTGGGACCTTAGATTATAAGCTCATCTGGGACAGAAGCTGATGTGAATGATATTTATAACCTCTTTAAAGCAAAGACATGAGTTGACACCATATAAATAACATAAAATAAATGACAAAATAAAATTATTTATATTAAAATTTGATAGAAAATTCAGCATATTTTCTAAAATAACATTTTAAACTTAAGCCGAAAATACAAATTATGCTGTGGCATTTATACAGTTAATAGCTATAATATATCCAAACAGTAGGACTTTACTTCATCAATTGCACAAATGTGAATTTTATGTAGAGGTGAAACTGGTATGGATTTTACATTTTAAGTTTGAATTATAAATTGGTTTCTCTTATTACCACAAGAGGTCAGCATTCAACCACATTCGTTCTATATTAGAGTAGTGTACCCAGGATTGTGTCAGTTGCTATGTGTTTACAGGTATGAATGAAATCTTTTGGATCACATCTATGCTGGTCTTGATAAATTAAACCGCTGAAAATATGAACAATAGTGGATAAGGTGTTCCCTTTATTTCTAGAAATTCTAGAAAAATTGCTTTCAGTTATCCAAGACTATAACAAAACTATTAAAATAAGTATTTTATTTGCGGGATTAGATTTACTAAATATTCATTTATTGCAGATGTTTTTCACTTGCTCTCTGGTCCTTGCTGACAAGGACAATCCATTTCCATGAGTCAAGTAAAACATATAGTAAAATTTGCATATGCAATGTTTAGTCAGTAAATCATGACCCTCCCTGAAATTCTAGCGTGTGCATTACAACTTGATGAAACATTTCTGCTTTTTTTAAGGTCCCCATCTATCATCTGTCCAGAAATACTCCAAGAAAGAAAAGTGCGTGCACTGCACAGTTCCTACACACATGTCTGATGGCTGGTGTGAATTACCAATAAAGCATACTTGCAGCATAGAATCAAGTACCCTATGTAGTTAGCAAGCTGAGGAACCTGGAGAGCAGAGTTTTAAGTTATGCACTTGACCTAACTGTCAATCATGAAGAAAGACAAATTGCTGAGAGTGGAGATAGTGAAGAGTAACCTGATGCTTAAAAAATTACAATTTCAGAATATTCTATATATATTTATATATAGAGAGATCCAGGGTAAGTGGATGCACACCAGGAGCCTTCAAAAAAGTATTTTAAAAAAGAAAATTTTTATTAGGACATTTTAAAAACAGGCCAACGTTTCGTTCTCCATCTAAGACCTTTATCATGCTTCCTGGATAAAGGTCTTAGTTTTTTAAAATACTTTTATGAAGGCTCCTGGTGCGCAACCCGTTTATCCTGGATCTGCATTAAAAAAAAAAGCACCCAGGTCATTTGCTGAACATAATGGTGTGCGGAAAACTAACGACTTTCTTATATATATATATATATATATATATATAGTCCGATTGGTTCAGCACACCACTAGTCCAAAAAACTCTCTCTGACCCAGGTGCTACCAAATATAGCAGTATGCAAAAAAAAACAAAAATAAGGTGCACACTGGGAACCTTTTCCAAGTCTAAAATATCAAATTTATTCAATACATGTTAAAATTGGTTCGACATTTCGGTCTGTTCCTAAGACCTTTTTCAAGACCATATATATATATAGGAACACAGACTTATGCAAATAAATATTATTTGATTCACTAGAAAAATGGAGTGTGGCTCTATGTGAAAGCTATATATATATATATATATATATATATATATATATATATATATATATATATTTTTTTTTATCTATATGTAAGGAAATAGCGCCACTCCCTGGACTTCTGTATAAGCAAAAACAAAAGATGTTTATTTGACTCAATGTTTCAATCCCTAACTGGGATCTATGTCAGGAGTGAAAAACAAACAGAAAACCCCCAACACGCGAGTTATAGACCCGCGGATGTGTTTTTGCGCCAACATGCGTTGCTAGGCATGCAACAAATGCTGCCAATCCGTCGGTAGACAAATGCATAGTAGTGTGCATAAAAAGGAAAAGAGGAGCGGGGTAAAGGGCGTGGCAATCAGTAGCAATCCTGGAGGGGGCGGGCCCTGGTGCGTCATGCACAGCCGGGCCCCGCCCCCCTCTGTACGGGCGCATTTGGCTGCATTTTCAGCGGCGAACGAACTGCCGGGGGCCCTGTGGGGGTGCGGGCTCTGGCCCACTCGCACCCCCTGCTCCCCCGGTAGTTCTGCCACTTGTGGCAATAGATTACATTTATATGTATGTGTATATCACGATTCAATGAGTATCCGCACTCCAAGGCACACTGATGTAGCTTCTCCAGCTGGGGTGCACGGTTAAAATATATGTATTTAAATTCTCAGAAGAACCAGCACTCCTGTATATAAAAAATATCTGTTTTTATTTCTGTTACATTCCAACGTTTCGGTCCCTGTTGGGACCTTTCTCAAGGATGTATATATATATATATATATATATATATATATATATATATATATATATAGTCAACTACAAGAGGTCCTCTGCACTCAACCCATTATCAATATATTTAAGACAGCGACATTTTGTGCATACTGCTACTAAAAAATGCCTTACCCTTTAAACAACACAGGGATTGTTTGTCCATATATTGCAATATATTTAAGCTGGCCAACTACGTCAAAGTCATCCCATATCTGGCCAGTCCTACGCTTAATTTTCATCTGATTCATTAAGAATTCAATTGCTTAATTATACATTTTACAAAGGGACTAAGTTTTACCTGCAACTTACTAGCTGCTTTCAAAGTAAAACTCCCAAACTTGGCTGCCCTTTTATTAGACACCAGTGGGATCACCTGACTATAGCTGGGAGGGGTGGGAGCTACAACATGGAACTGGTCACTGCTCCTGTATAACTATAACAAACAAGGGAAAGTTGAGCTCACCACTATTTTTTAAAAACCATTAGGCGGGGGTGCAATGAGGGTGTGACCACAAAATACATATAGTCAACTACAAGAGTCCTCTGCACTCAACCCATTATCAATATATTTAAGACAGCGACATTTTGTGCATACTGCTACTAAAAATGCCTTACCCTTTAAACAACACAGGGATTGTTTGTCCATATATTGCAATATATTTAAGCTGGCCAACTACGTCAAAGTCATCCCATATCTGGCCAGTCCTACGCTTAATTTTCATCTGATTCATTAAGAATTCAATTGCTTAATTATACATTTTACAAAGGGACTTTCCCTTGTTTGTTATATATAGAGAAGAATCGGCACTCATGTTTATAGTCCAATCTCATGCTTGGGTGCACACCACCAACCGCTATAAACACATCTCCTCCAAGAAGCCGCACTCACGGTACTTAAAATGAAAAATGTCCTTTATTCAAAATCCATTCCTAACGTTTCGGCTGACACACCAGCCTTTCTCAAAGTCACATCCTAATATGCTCAGTGACTTTGAGAAAGGCTGGTGTGTCAGCTGAAATGTTAGGAATGGATTTTGAATAAAGGACATTTTTCGTTTTTAAGTCCTGCGAGTGTGGCTTCTTGGAGGAGGTATATATATATATATATATATATATATATATATATATATATATATATATATATATATATATATATATATATATATATATATATATATAATGGACTAATGCTTCAGTTGGCAGTCTATGATTTGAGAAAAGCTAGATTAATATCTGAAATATTTGTTTTTTTAAAAGGCCCCAAGCAGGAGCCGAGACGTTGGTGTAATTTATGGAATAAAGAACTTTGAGAGATTTGGAGTGCAGACCACCTTCATTGTATTGTATCTGTATTTCTCAAAGTGCTTTATTCCATAGCATATTTCCATGATTAACAAAGTTACAAGATGGTGACTCCCTGTAGCCAACTTTGAAAGCATAAATTATTTGTTTGATTAGGCTTGTGGTGCAGTAAGTTCATGTTTATATTTAGTATACAAAATACAGCATTTCTAGCCTTATTTTATTTTAGACTTTACATGCCCTTTAAGCACTCTACTCCTTTGGTTCTTTTCCCAATATACACAAGAGCGATGCTGGGGGGTATTTTTTTTCTTTTATTTGGTTTCAGTGGTGTTTGTGACCTAATTTGTCCCATTTTACCAAGCCATACTGTGGGGGATATGCTGTAGTATTTCATGATAATAATTTGTACTGTATATGCCCATACTCACAAAAGGATGAAGTTTAATGGTGCAGTTGTACCATGAATTACTGCCTAATCTGAAAGGAAACAAAGAAGGGCATGCAATACGTTACTATGATGATTTTTAGGTTGACATTAATTTGAGGTAAACAAAACTACCTCTTTGCTTAGGAGACCCCAGTTACTATTAAGAATAGCCCAGAGCACATCCATACATCTCTGTCCTAGAGGGTTTATTAGCCACATGTAAGTACCTCTTTTCTAGTGATATAATGAGTTCTAGCTGAATTGATCTTCTTCATTCTGTTTAACCATCTTCTAATGTTCTTGTTTGAGAACTGAGGGAAATAACTCTTGATTGGAGGAATAGCATCATGTATTTCCTTTTTTTGTAGTGTGATTTTCAAAGTCCTTGCCTGAATGTGTTGTATCTTTTTCAGTACTAATTTGGAGAATCCTTTATTGATCCTTTTTGCAACAAGGATATGCTGGCTGGATAAATCTGAAGTTAATTTCATTCCCTCAGGATGATGTGTATTTGAACTGAAGGCGTTAAATTACTCCCAAATTTAGTTTGTTCTATAGTTTAGAAAACCGATATCTATCTTTGAAGCTGTACTAATGCTTCTAATCATCAGATAAGAAGTGCTATGGCAATTATTTAAATCATCCAGGATCACAAAGGTGTCAGAAAAAAAATCTGTTGTTAAAAAAGACCCAAAGACTTTGAATAAAAAGTTAATTCTTGTGCGGTCTCTTTGAAAACAGTAACATGCTAATCTCTAAACCTAATTACCACAGTGCAGCACAGTTTATAGCAAAAAATTTAATTGGGGTTGAGATGTGCACTAGTGATTTCTGCAATTGACAAGTGAGTTGTTATACCCTTCCATACAATCTTACAGAATTGCGTACTCTATTTTAGTGTGCACAAGATCCTTTAGGGCCCATTTACAAACAGCAAGGTGCAAGAGCAGGAATAACAAGGCTGCAAAACTGAATCTGTTCTGTAAGTATTTAACCCTTCTGGTGCTGCTTCTTTGCTCTGTAACCTGCACCAGAATATACATTTGGCCAAAGCCAAGGTGGTAAGTGTAGGGCTCCCAAAACGTTTGTTCTCCAGCATGCAAATTCTGAATGATGTGGCAACTAGAGGCATTCCAAGGGACACCCATTCCTGGTCCTTCCATAATGTAATGTAGGTAGCCCTGCATACACAGCAAGATGCACTTCATTGTACTCCATTATAAACAGTTTTGTACATCCTTTATAGTTGGCACAGCATACAGATTTTTTAGGGGGTCAAGGTAAAAGTGTGCAAAATTGGGCACATTGTACTGACCCTGTTTAAAACACTTTGAACTTAACTCCATTTGTTGTAAATGACCCTTTTTGTGTTTCACAAAGTGAAGTTCTTTAAGACAGGTTATGTCTGCTCTAAACTTTTACCTTCCTGCTTCATTTACAGTATATCAATCAGGCACAATGTAATATTTATCATTGCCTACATGGTGAGGATGATTTGCTATTCTGCCCATTACAGAGACCATATCATTGGTTGTAATGTTATGCATTACAAGGTTGTTAATCGTGAGACGTTTATAACATATAATAATGATTATAAGCAAGAGGAGGTTTTGGCAAGAGATGGGGAGGATGATATGATTAAATAAAACTTATTACTCTGTCTGGCAAGGTACAACATGTAAACACTTTTATTTTAGAGACATTTCTAGATATTAGGGGTAAAGCAGGCAACAGGAATATGATCATCTATTAATGAATTGATATTGTTCTCATATGCAAAAAGACATTTAAAATAAAGTCCAGATTTCACTTGGGCAATCCGATTCAAAACTACATGAGCTCAGAGTTTTGAACCCAGGCAAAAAATCATCACCCCAACCTTGATATTATCACCTAAGGCTTTTCAGGCTGAAAAGTGCCAAGTACTGGCATTTCTTATGTGCAGCATACAGCACATAAGCCTAAGGCATGTGATTAATCTGCTGAAATATGCATTTTATCATTCTGTTTCCAACCCTATAAGTATTGGCAGTGGAAAAGTATTGAACATGTTGGCATTGTGGTAAATAATAATACCTTTTTGAAATGATCCTGTGAATTTAGACCTAAAAATAGAATTACACTTGGCATCTCAGTCATAAGGATAAGGAAAAACAAAAATGTGTATGGTGCAGATGTCTATCATGGTCAACCTCAACCAGTGGTAAGGAGTAACCTAAAGTGCATTTGAACGTTTTCTTTCTGACCTCTTGACTGTCCTGGAGATGGGTAATTGAGCTCTCATGGGAAATGATTGCTGCAACCTCAGCAACACTAAAATACAATGAATTTACATTGTGTATAAAACACTTTCACTTCTCTTGATTTCCTGTTTCTTTATTTAGGGTTGTCACATTGACTATTTTGAATGAGTTTATATTAATGCTATTTTAACCCTTCCATTTGAATAAGCAGAGGTCGAAACTACCTTAGGTGAACCCCCTTAGGGCCTGTAGAACAATCGAGTTAGAAGGAAACTGGAATAAAAATTACGCCCAGAGAGGGGTGGGGGCCCTGGTGCATGGCTCAGTAAGAGACAGTGGCCCAGAGCATGTGCAGTGAATCAGCAAAAAAGAAGATGGGAAGCTACTGGGGCATCTTTGGAGACAGATCATCCCTTCTTAAGGGCTGTGGTTGCCTTGGGCTGGTACAGAAACCCGAAACATAATGTACAACATTTCTAGCCTACTTCTTTAGTTATGCTTTAGTTCTCCTTTAACTGGGCCCTCTCTCATAGACAGTGCAGTTAAAATAAACTTTGTTAAAGGAGGGAACAGTATATAATAGTGAGCACATGAAAGCATTGGGATAACAGTTTCCATCTGGTTTATTAATCAGGAAGCAATGATGCACTGAAACCTTAACATTATTTTGATGCTTATCATTTCCTATTTAGAGGAAGGTGAGATGCAATAATTTATTGATGGTCAATCTCACTATCAGTTAAATGAAAGGCAAATTGTTTGCAAGAACCCAATGTTCTCTTACCACAATTGGGCAGGCAACAGAAGTACACAGCAGGCACTTTGCTTGATAAATATTCAAATCGTATTAATCTGTCCCTGAGTGGAAGCCACATGCAGAGGAGCGTTAAAACCCTTGCACCGGTGCCGCATGTGGTAATTGTGGGGTGTCGGCTTAGCTGCTGTCTCCTACTTAGACTTCTGCTATGGCTCCTTGGAAACTGTGCTTTTACCTGAATTATTTATTATAAAAGTTTCAATTATTTATCCACCCTTATTGCAACTGGAAACATGTCTAAAGGTGATAGATTTTTCCGAATATTATGAATATCCTGCAGACTATTGGCCAACTGCTGATGCATTAAGGATCTAGCATTTTGCTTCCAGCTTGTGTTTTCTGAAGGTCTTCCAAAAGGAAGAGAGACTATGAAAGGGAATCAATTAAAATAATAACAAATGGTGCCCCGCTGTTAATGCTGATGTTGTTCTCTTGATCCGAACAACTACAAATGATAGAAAACACATTCACCTATAAAACTTGCTTTTTAAGGCCCATGCTTAAACATCATTCTAATACCTAGAGAAAGTAATTAAAGAAAAACAGCAGTCACGTTTAGCACTAATGAAAATGGCCTGGGATAACTAACATTATCTGGCTGTTAAATCACAGACATTTTGCTCATGTGTTTTCTGCTTTCCAAAAGGTTCTTTTCGTACTAAGGCATTTGAATAAGATTTATGGTTCCATATGTTGGTTATAGTTTCATACTTGAAATAATACAATTATAATGCCAGCTACATAATGCATTAGCTTATTCCTTAGTGATACTGAATCAAGTGAAGCCACGATTCTTTAAAGGCAGTTAATGTCCATTCATTTCTACTAGGGTAGCATTATACTCAACATTACTGTATACATACCATAAATTCCTGCTCTGCTTATTTATATTTATGCCAGCCCATAAATGATAGGAGCTACAATTTTGCTTACCTTAGCTAAGGAGATTTTATGTTTTAAATACCTGCATCCTCCCAGTCTGTTTTATTCTATTTACAAGAGGTTAATGCATTTCAGGAAAGATAACTAAAACTAAGTATTAAAAAAACAAAAAAGTGCATTGGCAAATACATAACCACAACACACCAATGATGTTTAATAAGACACAAGCTTGTAGAGCTTGGGTGCATGGCAGAGTTTTTGGAACTTAATGTGGCCAACTGCCCCTGCCCAGATTTTCTGCAGTATAGTTGTAACCCATTAAGAGTCCCATCGCTATCCACCCAGAGCATAAAGGTACTACACAGACTTATATCTATGATATGGTCCTGTGCTGAATGATGCTGGATAGTGACACAGAGCAGTTACCCCTGTTACAATAGGTAAGTGTTATCTGGGAAGATATACTTTGCATAACATGGCAGCCAGTGCCTCTAAATTCTTAGGAAAGGAGCATGTGAGGATTGGTTAAGCAAAGCTACAAATTGCATATTGACCCCCCTTACTACAAGATTAGTGCCTACCTGTAGTCCTGGCCTTGAACCAGTTAGATTTCATACTGAACATCCCTTATAATATTAAATATTAATTTGAATTACATTATTATATAGATCAGTAGTTCCTAATCTTTTTAATCGATGAGCAACATTCAGCCAAATAAGGGTCAGATTGGCTATTGGTAGCCTCTATGTGGACTGGCAGCCTACAGGAGACTGTTTGGCAGTATATCTGCTTTTTCTGCTACCAAAACGTGCCTCCAAGCCGGGAATTCAAAAGTAAGCACTTGCTTTGAGGCCATTGGGAGCAACATTCAAGGGGTTGGGGTGCAACATGTTGCTCGAGCTACTGGCTGGGGATCACTGGTATAGATGATAGTACATCTGTAACATGAATAGGCCATATATTTAAAATGTAATGGCTTAGGACAAAACCAGAGTTAGGAATGTAATGGGCAAACTAAATGGGACAACTAGTTAGAATTTTATCCTATTTTGCAGACTGAAAGTTACTATAATGTGACTGTACAACAGAACTAATGGAAATAATAGAAACATTATATCTTTATATAAGTGCATCCACTATATGCTCTATGAATTTGCAAAAGGAACTTTTATTGTCAGAATTAAATTAACAGCACCGTCTTTTGTCAAAATGCTTCTGTATATACTGGTCTCTTTTTGGCTAAATGGGATTAAAGACATTTAGCCTATTATTATCAGAAACATAAACAACACCCTAAATATTTGCTGAGTACTGTAAATTGGGTTCATTATGGGGCATGAGTGGCAGCAATCAGAGTAGAAGTTGCTTTCCTTAAATCCCTGGAAGCAGAAAAAAAATTGCTGTATAGACCATATTAAAGAGATAATAAGAGAGACTTCTAAACAATTTCTGGTTTCCAGAATCGTAGCTATATATAAATATACACTTTACTTGATGCATCAGCTTTATTTGAAAAGCTTTACTTTGTTTACTCAGACCTGTGCTTTGCCATTATGTGACACATTTCCTACTAGCCCGGTGTAGCTTTGTAGTATTTTGACAGGTATGAAGAACACAAGGTCACGGATCATCTTTCCAGGTCTTTAGAGCTGGGAATTATTCTGACAGCTGGCCCGATCACTGGTGAATAGAGGTCATGCTTCAATGAAGATGGAAAGTATAGATTCTCCTGTCCTCTGACACATGGATAAATGTAATGAAACACTCACCTCTATTAATTATTTCATCATCATTGTATCTGTTCTAATATTCTTTGTGTCACTAACGTTTATTTTCTGTCTTATAAATGTCAATATTTATTTTTAACTAGGTCGGTATGTGTCAAGTCAGCAAAAAAATACCCATCTCAGTTCACATAAACACATTTCATTCATTGTTTTTGTTTTGAAAAAAGGCACATTATTTGCAAAATAATTGATTACTTTTGTGAAATACTGCACTGTGCCAAGTTTTACCAAGATGTTTATGCTTTAGTGCTAACCCTGACATATCTAATTTTGCTGAGCAATTATTTTATTGAACTTAATGATAGCTGAAGTATGAGGAAAGCATAGACAAGCAATGACAAGGTATATGCATGGAGCTTTGCATCGGTCTACAGATACAGAATCTATATTAAAGTGAAGATCAGTGCCCCCAAGATTTCTGATCAGTGCCCCTGATATCTGCTATTGTAGACTTGCACAGTGCATTTATTGACTTAGAGTCTAGTTTATATTATATTCTCAAGTCTGTTTGAGCATAACTTGAGTTGAAATTAACAGCCATGGATCACCAGACCTCCTTGGCCGTGTGGTAATACAATAATTGTCATAAACATTAATCTTTTATTTGTATTAATCTCAGAAAAGGCTCAGCACTCACATGCTCAGTGGACTCTGAGCTGCTGTTGAGAAGCTAAGCTTAGGGGTTGTCACAAATTATCAAGCAGAAAATGAGGTTGGTCTGTAATATAAGCTGATGCTACAGGGTTGATTATTAAATTATGGTGCTAATTGAACTGGTTTCTGTGCTGCCATGTATTAATTATCTGTATTAATTACTAATCAGCCTTATATTGGGACATTTATATTCTATGTGTACTGTGTATTGTGAGTGAGTCCCTAAGCACAGTAAGTGACAGCAGCACAGAGCATGGGCAGTGAATCAGCAGAAAAGAAGATGGGGTGCTACTGGGGCATCTTTGTAGACACAGATCTTTACTGCTAAAGGACTGTGGTTGCCTTGGGCTGGTACAGAAACCCAAAACATAATGTACAACATGTTTAGCTACTTCTTTCAGATGGATAAATGTTTTCCTTTAAACTGAAAAAGTATGTGTGTTTTGGCAGGATGTCCGGTCCCTTGCCAATAAGTCACTCTGTAGTAATGGTTAAATGAGACCTTGCTATAGTCACAAAAAGATATCTTAAAACTTAAAGGAAAACTGTACCCTCTGAACAATGTAGGTCTCTATAAAAAGATATTGCATACAACAGCTCATATGTAAAACCCTGCTTCATGTAAATAAACCATTTTCATAATAATATACTTTTTAGTAGTATGTGCCTTGGGTAATCATAAATAGAAAACCATTTTAAAAAATAACGACCACCCCCTGGGAAACCATATATTTTAGGTCACATGAGCCAATTAACAAACAGAGTTCTGTCTTTTGCTTCCATACTTCTTCCTGTTACAGTTATAGTTGTAAAAGGGAAATATTTACTTAAATATATATACCAGTTTGGTAAGATTCTCTAATATGACACTTATGAGGTTATTTATCAAAGTCCAAATTTATCTCAATATTTTCTGCCACAAACTCCGATCAAATCTGTTCGTGTTTTTACACTTATTTATTATTACATTTTCCCAGAAATTTGCTGTGCGGGAAAAAATCTGATTTTCACGAATTTTTCAGACTTTTTCATCAGATTTTCATGTTTTTTTCGTAATTTCCACCCGAAAACTCAGAAAACTTCGGAACATTGACTGAAACCCAGCGCACATCAAAAAATTATTGGGACGTCTCCCATTGACATATGCAACCTCGACAGTTCTGAGATGCCGGATTTTCAGATTCTGACTTTTCCATCCTCAGGGTTTAATAAATTCCGAAAACTTTGTGAATTTTCACAAATTTTTCATGATTTTTGCATTTGGAGTTTAGTAAATAACCCCCTTAATATGATATAAACTATGTGTTGCTTAAATATTAATTTTGAAGGCAAAGTTTTCTGATCGACTTATTCTGCCTTGGGGATGTAATATATATATATATATATATATATATATATATATATATATATATATATATTTATAGAATTCATCGGCACTCACCAATCATGTTGCAATTTGCCAGGTGCTAACCAAAATATTGTTATAACAGTCCATGAAAGCACTCACAGCAGCCGCCATAAAGCGTATTTTAGCTAGTCTTTATTTGTGCATGGTGTATCAACGCGTTTCGGCTCACCTGGGCAATGCTGTGCGCACCTTGATAGCCTGCTATGTGTGCTAGCTTCTATCTTAGGGTTGCCACCTCACCCCTTTAAAATTGAATACATATGGATCACAGCCTGCATGGCTAATTAGATGCATGATGCAGACTGAAATGTTTTATGTGCAGCCAAGTATCATGCATCTCAATGAATTGCTAATTAGCCATGCAGGCTGTGGAATCCATATGTGTTCAATTTTAAAGAGGTGAGGTGGCAACTCTATTTTAGCTTGGACTGGTTTGCTGTGCCTGGTCTGCTCTTTGGAATTGAAGCTTCATTTAAGGAATTAAAATTCTGCTTTCTTTTGTAAGCAAGTGATGAACAAAAAATAAAAAGCAGCACAGAGTTTTTGATCAGTATTCCTAATTGGGAGCAAGGGTCGCAATCAGAAAATCCAAGCCATTGATTACCTCCTCTGAGCTAAGGCAAGAGTATAATGAAATTGAAGCTTGTATCCTCTGTGCCTGGATATGCTTGCCCCTGATTTAGAGCGTAATTAACTCTACATTGGCTTAGAATTCCATCTGTATTAACAAGTAATTGTCTTCTTGTTCCAGTGATTTATCAATATATCAGAAGCCTAGAGGCTCAGAATTAACCGAATGTATCACAAATTTGTTATAATAACATTTGGTGGACAAATCGTTTGTTTCAAAATTACAAAATCAAGCTGCTTTTTATTGCCAACTGGAACACAGCACAGTCGGGCTGGGTTATAAGTTTTTCCGTTTATTTGTTTATTGCTTTTTTAGCACTTTGGTTGAACTTTTAAACCTGGTTGTAACAGATACAGAAAAGGCAAATGTGTTAAATCAGTTCTTTTCTTCAGTGTATATAATAGAGGAGTCTGAGTTCCCAGGCTCCCTTTATAGCTGCACTAATGGCTCAGCTCAACTTAGTCAGTGGCTGACTCAGGATATGATTCATAAAGCTTTAATAAAAATGAATGTAAACAAGGCTCCAGGGCCTGATGGCATACACCCCCAGGTTCTGTTCAGTTTTAGACCAGCCCCTATTTCTGATTTTCTCAGATTCACTTTCATCTGGTATGGTGCCTATGGACTGGAGAAAAGCTGATGTTATTCCAATATTTAAAAAGGGATTACGATCTCAGCCTGACAATTATAGGCCAGTAAACTTGACATCTGTGGTGGGCAAATTATTTGAAGAATTGTTAAGGGATCACATTCAAAATTTTGTCCTAGTGAATGGCATTATGAGCAGCAATCAGCATGGCTTTATGAAGGATAGGTCATGTCAGACAAATTTGATTGCTTTTTATGATGAGGTAAGTAAGATGCTGGACAGTGGGGGGGCAGTAGATGTGATCTATTTGGATTTTGCCAAAGCGTTTGATACTGTGCCCCACAAACGACTGCTTTCTAAACTAAGGTCTGTTGGGCTTAATGAAGTCGTTTGCACATGGATAGGAAACTGGCTACAGGATCGGGTACAGAGGGTGGTTGTTAATGGTACATTCTCTACTTGGAGTAAGGTTCTTAGTGGGGTCCCCCAGGTCTCAGTATTAGGTCCAATTTTATTTAACTTGTTCATAAATGACTTAGGGGAGGGTGTTGTAAGTAATGTATCAGTGTTTGCAGATGACACAAAACTATCCAGCCCAATTAATTCCATCCAGGATGTGGCGTCCTTGCAACACGATCTTGACAAACTGGCAATCTGGGTAGCTAAGTGGCAAATGAGATTCAATGTTGATAAATGTAAAGTCATGCACCTGGGATGGAAAAATATCCAAGCCACTTATACCCTTAATGGGACTGCACTAGGCAAATCCATTATGGAAAAGGACCTTGGAGTCCTTGTAGATTATAAACTTGGCTGCAGCAAGCAATGCCAGTCAGCAGCATCAAGGGCAAATAAAGTCTAGAGCTGTATTAAAAGGGGCATAGAGTCACTGGAGGAGGGGGGTCATTCTTCCACTGTATAGAGCACTTTTAAGGCCCCATCTAGAATATGCCATTCAGTTTTGGTCTCCATCACTCAAACAGGACCTTATTGTATTAGAGAGGGTACAGAGAAGGGCAACTAAGCTGGTGAAAGGTATGGAAAATCTTAGCTATGAGGAAAGACTGGCCAAATTGGGGATGTTCACGCTAGAGAAGAGGCGTTAAGGGGTGATATGATAACTGTGTATAAATATATAAGGGGATCATATAATAATCTCTCTAATGCTTTATTTACCAGTAGGTCTTTCCAGCTGACACAAGGTCACCCATTCTGATTAGAAGAAAAGAGTGAGAGCTGTGAAGATGTGGAATTCTCTCCCTGAATCAGTTGTACAGGCTGATACATTAGATAGCTTTTAGAAGGGGTTGGATAGCTTTTTAGCAAGTGAGGGAATACAGGGTTATGGGAAATAGGTCATAGTACAAGTTGATCCAGGGACTAGTCCGATTGCCATTTTGGAGTCAGGAAGGAATTTTTTCCCCCTCTGAGGCAAATTGGTGAGGCTTCAGATGGGTTTTTTGCCTTCCTCTGGATCAACTGGCAGTTAGGCAGATATATATAAAAAAACAAAAAAAAAGGTTGAACTTGATGGACGTGTGCCTTTTTTCAACCTTACTTACTATGTTACTTACTATGTTACTATGTTACTATTGTATCGAACAGCTATGATCAGTGTGTGATGCTGCTTTCAGGTGTGTAGTGTAACACTACATGATGCAAATAAATCCTTGTTCGTCCTGTTACCTGTCCACCCTGCAGATTTGGGGGGAGATATTCGGAATAGCTATTTTAGCATTGTTCAGAGCTTTGCCACAGCAAATAACAGAAAACTTTAACCCCAAAATGTACACTTAAGCAACAGATATTTTATATATTAAGTGGCATATTAAGAAATCTTACAAAACTGGAATAAATATTTCCCATTTACATATTTTACCTTGAGCCTCTATTTTGTGAGGTCTGTCGGCTGCCTCAGAGATCACCTGACCAGAAATACTGCAGCTCTAACTGTAACAGGAAGAAGTGTGGAAGCAAAAGACAGAACTCTGTCTGTTAATTGGCTCATGTGACCTAACATGTATGGTTTGTTTGTGTGCACTGTGAATTATAGGATCCCAGGGACGGCCCTTAATTCTAACAATTTTCTATTACCCAATGGCATATTCTACTAAAAAAGTATATTATTATTAAATTGGTTTATTTACATTAAGCAGGGTTTTTACATGTGAGCTGCTTTGTGTAATATATTTTTATAGAAACCTACATTGTTCAGTATTCCTTTAAGGCAGGGGTCCCCAACCTTTTTTACTTGTGAGCCACATTTAAATGTAAAAAAAGAGTTGGAGAGCAACACAAGCATGAAAAAGTCCATGGGGATATCAAATAAGGGCTGTTATTGGCTGTTTGGTAGCCCCTATATGGACTGGTAGCCTACAGGAGGCTCTGTTTGGCAGTTCACCTGGTTTTTATGCAACTAAAACTTAAAAATAAGCTCCTGCTTTGAGGCCACTGGGAGCAACATCCAATGGGTTGGTGAGCAACATGTTGCTCGTGAGCTACTGGCTGGGGAACAATGCTTTAAGGTGTTGGTAGGCAAGGAACGGTGAAAATTATAAGAGTAGGAGAATTAAATGATATATTTCCATGGTGAACAAAACATTCAAGTTTTCTGCTCTGCGCCACATCCTGGAATTCATAAAGTATAATAGGAAAAACAAGGGTAAATAGTAAAGACCATTCTGTATTTTCCTTGGCAACATATTACAATAAATTATTCTCTCAGACTGACTTTATAGAATATATAGAATTACCTTGAAGGCATACAGCAAAAAGGGACTAAAGTTACTGAAAACCCAGAACTGTGTGTACAACAATATTTATTCCGTGTGTGTCAATATTGGCCTGCATTACTTCCTACTGAACATTTGGCCATAGAAAGGAAAATGCATTAGAGCATTCTGTAACAATTTCCAAAGCATACAGCTCCTAGATAATGGCATGGTTTAGCTTGACAAAGTTCTGAGCCTGTGTGATCCTACCAGGAGGGACAGGCCTCAGAACATGCTACTGCCTCTGCTTTTTTGCCTTCCTCTCTCTTCATACATTACACTTAAAGGATATGTAAAGCCTATATTTTCCTTCCATGTATATACTGTAAGTTGGGCACAACTCCCCCACCCAAATGGTATTATTTGTACTGCACACATCCCCTCTATTTGCCAATGACATTACATTTCCCTAAAACAAATAGCAGTTTTCACCCGGGGGGCATTTTCCCTCTGACACATTATCAGTGCATTTATATCTGCAAATAGCACATATGCTATGCAAAATTCATGCAATTAAAGAATGCAGGCTAACACATGCAGTATTTACTATGGTGACAAGTCCTGCTTGGGCACCGCAATGGTTACTCTGAGCTCAGGAGAGGGGGTTAGGATTTAAAAATAGGAGCAGACAAGTAGAGCAGAGTTCCTATGGGAACCAGCAATGCCATCTCTTCATTGGCTGCTAGACTGAGGGGTGTGTTTATTAATCTGTGTCGAGAAGAACTGAGCATGCTTATGAGCTAACAGTCAAAGGAAATTCCTGAGGAAGGGGGGCTGAGTGGGTTAGAGGAGCAGAAGGAATCCTAAGTGATTAAGGCTGCATTCTTTCTATTAACCTTTGAACAACCAGAGTGGCAGGTATTTAGAGATTTCAAAGAGGCTCTTCAGTGATTACATTTTTGCATGGGGGTTTACATGTCCTTTGTTATAAATGTTTTCTGAAACAAAGTATTAAGCACCTGTCATTCCACTAATAACTTGAATTTCATTCCATCCATTTTTTTTACATGGATTTTAGTATTTTTCCCCCTTACTCATGGGGGTTTATTTAGAATGGGGGCATATTCCGAATAGGTGGCACAGTTTTCCAGGTAGTGCATCTACTGTACATAGAAAGCCAGTAGTTTCAGGGTTCCTTTCTAAGCAGATAGTATGTATCTCACCCCCTTTCCTATGCAGAACAGCAGCCTGTGCAGTCCTGCATGGTGCACAAACAATGTGCTGCTCTTAGCAATTAGTTGGCATCTATGAAATACAGGCATGGCATCCATTCTCTTGATCTTCAGAGCTTTGCATGTTTTCTTGAAACAAAAATCTGATGCATTTCCTAACAACTGAATGCACACATATTCCATCTGTCACGTAGATTTTTCACACTCCAGCTCTTGTTGTGACAGGAAACAGGTGTCACTACGCGACTTTGATCACTTCAAAATAATCACTGACAGCCTCTCTCCGTCACAGTAATTCAAAGGGGTGTGAAGGCTTTTTAATGTGAGAAGAGTTGGAATAACTTGCACTTGTTGCAGAAGACAAGTTTCCTAACAAGACAAGCACCCTTCATAGAAGCAGTATACAGATATTTATGCCATTTAACAAAGAATTGAGGCATACTGTATGTTGTCTTACTGATAAAAGTACTAGTATGTATAGCAAGGATTCTTAATCTTTTGGTTCCCATGTTATCTAGGGTCAGTCTCCACAATTCCCTTAAATACAGTGAAACATCCCTCTGTCTTAGAAAATGGTAATGAAAATGAGGTGGATTACAGGTTTTAAACCAACTTGGGCTCCTTGAGAAAAACATTATGGGGGGTTATTTTTAAAAGTTCAAATAAAATATAAAATCCTGAAATCAACCATCTCAGACCTGCCAAGGTTGTATATAAGTTAATGGGAGAGGTCCCTATCCTGTTTTAAAGTTTATGTGGTCTGTGCTGAATGTAGCCTAAAAATCCAACTATTTCGGGCAAAAATGGAAAAAGCCCGGAAAAAATCAGAGAAAACGTACGATACAGATTTTCGCTAGATTTTATTGAGTTTGTCCCAGATCCAATTCAAATGTGCTTTTTTTTAATAATAAATAGGGTCCAATCGTGAATTCTAGTTTGTTCAGAATTTTTTTATTTAAAAAATTCGGATTACGGGGTCTCTGCTTTACAGATACACAGTACCTGCAGTGTCTAGGTATCTGAAGTGCAGTTCTGTGCTAGTATGAAATAAGTTTTGAAATCATACACCACAACATTTGCAGAAGTTAACTTAGATCGTTGTAGATGTTTGTAGTGAAAAATCCAGAAGCACACCAATAGATTGCTTAGTGAAATTAGTGTTTTATTAAGCCCATGTGTATCCATAAAAGGGCAAAGTTTCGGGCCCCTCTGGGCCCTTTATCAAGCCCGGAGGGTTGTAGATGTTTTTTTAGGAGGCTGCAACACATAACTTTACATTCACTCCTTCAGAGGGGAAGAAGTTTAAGATTTTGTATCTATTATCTTAGGGTCAAGGATAGATTGGAGGATTTTTCTTTGGTGAGAGAGAATGTTTCCCAAATTAATTTGTATTTGGGGGGAAGATACCCCTTCTAGCTTGGGTCAGGGGAGAACCACAATATCTGCCACAATAAGCACATAGACATAGTAAAGTATATGTTGATACAGACATACTAGTCTATGTCAACATTGTCCAAAGCGACCTACGAAGGATTGGTTGAGTTGGATGAGTGCATACATGATGCCTGAAAAAGCATGCTTTGATCTCGGTGAGTTTAGTCTGTGGATGACTGGAATTCCTGCCTATTTGGAAAATTAGCATCATGGAAAAAGCCAAGATGAGGTTTTCCCCCTCTGTCACAGTCAATGGGAATTAAATTGTTCTTGAGTGAGGAAGTACCATCTTATTAGTTAATTCAGTGTCCTGCTGAATCTTGCCTAACTGATGTCAGTAAAATATGGGGAGAATTCTGGAAAGCTACATTTTCCAGAAAGTGCAAATCTGCAAGTAGCTTGCACATTCCAGAACAATACACTAGAACATATTATAGAGGGGGCCTATTCAACCAAGATAAACAGTTCCTGAATGGTGGCACAGTCCAAAAAGTACATCCTCATTGTACTACTTACACTTAATAATCATTTAGGGAGGCCTGGTGCTTCCTGAGGTTGCTCTGTCCTAACAGGATGAAGTAGCTGCTGCTGAGCATCATTTTGCCCCTGAGAATTCTTGCCTGACACTGCCTGAATAGCCTGAATTTATCATCTTTAGACTGAGAGATGACTTGGTACCTGTCATATTTGCATCAATTCCTTGCAAAACCTGCACTCCTTTAATTGCTACCGTCATATTCCAGTGTATACAAATTTGAGATTGTTTAGCACAGTTCAGAAAAGAAAAAAAAAACAGGTTTTTTTTCCTGTGAGACTGGAAAAAAGAAACAGTTGTACTTTGTACAGTATGATTGGTTGAAATGATAATATGCAGATATTAAACCACTAAAGGATGCTGACTGCTCTGGGAATAGACACAATTTCTTCATGCTGACTTAAACAAAGGTGCTTCCAGATCTGTTTAGATCAACACTGTTTGCTAGGTAATTCCAAACAAGCATTTTACTATGACTAAGTATTCTGATCACATTTTCATCAGGATTTGAAGGAGAACTAAACCTCCCATACCAGAAAAGCCCCACTTAACTGCCTACCATTGACCCCCCCCCTCTCCCTCCCTGCACTGTGCTTTAATCAGAAAACAAGCCCTTTAAAAAAAATCTGACCCTAAAATGCAGAGCAGCGCAGCAGAGCTCACGGGCACCAGCTTCTGCCGCTTTGTATTCTTTCGGGGCTCAAAGCCGACACAAAGCCTGTGGGAGCATGTACAGTTGGGCCAAGTGGCTTCAAATGCGCATGCTCAAATCATAGTTGAGCCCACAAGAGGATTCAAAGAGGCAAAAGATGGTGCCTGGGATCTCCGCTGCACTGCTCTGCATTTTAGGGTCAGATTTTTTGTAAGGGGGTTGTTTTTTGACTAATGCACAGTGTGGAGAGGAAGAGGAGAGGGGGGTCAATGGCAGGCAGTTTATGGGGGCTTTTAGTACAGTGGAATTTAGTTCTTATCTCATTTTACATTCCCAAAGAGATAGTATAGTCTATGTCTTTAATATGAAAAACAAACCTGCACATAAATGAAACTCATTGTTTGAAAACAATTACTGACACCTAGGGGCTGATTTATCAAGGGTCGAGTTGATAGCTAAAACTGTCTTAAAATTTGACTAGGGAATTGTTTAAATTCAATTTGAGGTTTTTTTTAAAATTCGAATTCGATTTTTGAAATTTATCATACACTGGCACTTTAAGAATTTGAATTCAAGTATTCACCGCCTTAAACCTGCCAAATTGCTGTTTTAGCCTATGGAAGACGTCATGGAATCAATTCTTGCAGCCTTCATGACATTCGAGTTATTTTTCTCCGAATCGAGATTTAAAAACTCAAATCAAATTTGATTCGAATTTGCGGGTCGATCCTATTCACGCGAGTTTGAAAAATTTGATTTTGTAATAAATTGCAATTGTTTGAATTTCGAGTTCCTTGGAATCTATGGGAGTTTAAAATAAGTCCCAAGACCTCAAAATTCGACCCTTGATAAATCTGCCCCTTACTGTTAGCTGAATGCATATTTAAAAAAAATTCTTTGGAATGCGTCCAAAACGATTTTTTTAAATGATTGAACTGGCAGTACAAAGGTGCTCAGGTATATGTGATAGCGTAAGTAACTACTGGCTACACACATAAGAAATAGACAGTGTACATTCCCTTGTCTTACACTTTACTTATAAGTCCGATTGTTTTCTGGTTGGAGTTTTAAAAGGGAAAACACAATTTTTTCTGAGAAAAACCCTCAAATTTTTTGTGAAATATTAAACCGCAAGTCTGAATTAAAGACAAGTCTGAATTAAAAAGTACTCAATGGCAGATGTCCTGTTTACAATTGGAAGATATCATGATTTGAGCTGGGCTTTGTAAATTATCAGAATAAATTGTGGTTTTCAGGCGATAATCAAAAAAAAATTTGAGTTTTTTGGCCATCAAATCCAAAAAAACTTACGTTTCAAGTATTTTCCCGTACCAGATTTTTTAAGGTAATTTATTGATAAATAGGGTAAAAATGTGGATGAGGAGTTTGGTCTAAGTGGTTTTAAGAAAATAGTGAGACATGTTTCGGATTTCTGTAAATAACCCCCTTAAAGTGTAAGATTAGGGCATGTGCTTCTTTTGTGATGCACACATATTTATGTAGAGTATTTGTTCAGCAGATATTAGTAAAGCAAATGACAAGAATTAAGAACTTTTTTTAATATATTCAAGCCTTTTAAGATGGCAGTTGCATAGTTTGTAAAATGCTTCTGCTTCTGTTTATAGAAAAGTTCTAAAAGAGATACCTGTTGGGGAACTAAATCCCAATAAAATGGTTCAAGCTAATCTGGAGTCCCAGCTGCTGTCAAAGTTGGATCACCCTGCCATTGTCAAATTTCATTCAAGATTTCCCGGAGAATCAAAGTTTCTGTATCATCACAGAATATTGTGAGATAAGTCAGAATAAATACAGACACTTCATCAAACCAACAGAATTCACATGTAAGAGGGGTGTAAGTAGGTTTAGATTTTTACTTGATGCCAATAATATTAATAAAGAACAAAGGTAATGAGAATAAAGTTCTGTATTTTTTCAGAAATGTTGGGAACCATACAGGCCCGGATTTGTGCAAAGGCCACCTAGGCCCGGGCCAAGGGTGGCAGGATTTTAGGGGGACGGCATGCTGCCCAACCACACCCACATTGGTTCAAAAACATTGCGGATGTGCTGGAGATACAATTATTTTTTACATTTCCGATGCGCCAATTCCCATTGCTCCAGTCCAGATGATGAAAATTTGCACGAATAAAGGGGGCGACGAACGGCAGCAGGCCTAGGGGCACCCACTATGTAAATCCGGCCCTGGAACCATAGGTTCTAGATTGGAATGCAGTCTTAGAAATATTAATATGAAATGTTCCGATTGATGAGGAGAATTCCTAGCATAGGGTTTTAGTGGCAGTGATAAGCACCAATTAAATAATTGAGTTTGGATATAGAAATATATGTATAGACCGAAGTAGTGATTATTAGATTTAACATGTTCTTCATCTAGAACAAACATGGTTGTGCTATAATTATATATAATTCAACAGTTTGCAGTGTTTACAAAACTTTGGGGCTGACCCCCTTATGGGGCCTGGAGAACTATCCTTTTTGCATAGTAGCAGGTGTAGGAGGGGCCACATTGCTAGTGCAGAGCATGCAATTGCAGAAATTTGGCTCTTAAAGTTACTAAAGGCAACTTTATTGTCCTGCCTTATGTAACTTGCCGTACACTGCTGCCTGAGACCAGTTCTGACCTTGCCTCATTCCTGGAGCATCTCTAAGAGCAGACAGACTAATTTTTTTGCTTAAAAAGCAAATAAACAATGTTTTTATATTTCTTATTGTTTGAAAAAACTTTACTTCAAGGACCAATCAAATTATATTTAGAAGAGTGATTTAGAAGACAGGAATCTAACAGTTTTCTTTATTCAATGTATGTTTTTTTTGGCTATAGTGTACCCCTAGATGGCAGTGTTTCGCCATGTTGTATAAGTGATGTATCTTTAAATAATTTTTTGACCCGATTTAACTATGTAACTATGAATATTAAGCAGTAATATGATTTGTTTTATTATAATGCTCCAGCTGTGCACTTTAGCTCATTTACTTTTATACACTAGTTGTTAATAACACATTGATGGCTTTAATATTTGCATGCATTAACCAGAACAATATTTTTTAAAAGCACTTTATTATAATCCTAAATATTTTTTTATTCAGAATTATATGTTCATTTTAACAATGAAGCTCAGCACTTAAAATGAATATATTCAGCCAAAATCACAGAGAAATAATCATTGTTTGGCCATCCACACAAGCCCCCATATTGAGACCACTCATATCATATAGTCTTAAAAATCTAACATAAGATTAGATTCAGTTTGTCTCATTAAAAATGAAGGTAAATTATATCTCATATACTGTTTGTTTACACTTTACAGAATAACAAAAAATGGGTATTAAGGTCTTTTGTAGTTTAGTTGGATTATTTCAAAATTATTGTATCTGTATTGCCAGCAATAAATAATAATACTGCAGAAAGCAATACATGTTGGTTAAAAGTAGACAATGTAGAGCATGAGTGCAGCAGTATACTGAGCAAAAAATGCATGTGATTTTGCCTTCCCAATTTTTATTTTTAGCCAGTAACGGAACATGTAGTTCCAGGGACCCAGTGCAGGCCCGGTTCCCCTGCCCCAAACACATTTTTTCTAATGGCTTTGCATCAGCGTGAGTGTCCGGTGGGCCCTGAGGCCCCAGTAGTTCGGCCCTTGTTAGTAGCCCCAAAGCAGAAACAAGATGTCCCTAAAAAAAAGCCCATAGACTTTAATGTCGTTTTTGTTACACTACAAAATATTTGCAACACAAAAGTTCCGCAAATTTTTCAGTGAAACTGGACAGATTCACTCATCGTTAGTGCTTAGAAGTGTGAAAGTGCCCTAAGCAATTTTACATTTAGATTGTTTTAAGATTTACTTACGTTTCAGCTGCTTCTCTGCCTGCAGAGAATACACCATGTACCATGGATTTAAAACCAGGGGATATACCCTATTTATTAATAGAACTGATCTTTCAGTTAAAACAAGGGTCAATTACCAATGAAGTGCAGTGTGCAAAGTACAACTTTTAAATGTAAATTGCTATATTTTATTTGTAATCAGTAGGTTATAGGTATAAACTTCAAACAGTGTTTTAAAGGGGACCTTTTACCCTAAGAAGTAATTTCAAATCCTTCTATGTCTTGTTAGTTAAGCAAAATAAACTTTACTTACACTGTGGGGAAATTTACTTAGTTCGAGTGAAGGAATAGAGGAAAAAATGTTTGAATTTCGAATGGTCGAATATGGCTACTTCAACCATTGAATGGGCTACTTCGACCTTCGACTACCACCTTCGACTTTGAATCGAACGATTCGAACTAAAAATGGTTTGACTATTCGACCATTCGATAGTTGAAGTACTGTCTCTTTAAAAATTTCTTCGACCCCCTAGTTTGCCACCTAAAACCTACCGAGGCCAATGTTAGTCAATTTTTTGATCGAAGGATAATCCTTCGATCGATGGATTAAAATCCTTCGAATCGTTCAATTCGAAGGATTTAATCGTTCGATCAAACAATTATTCCTCCGATCGTTCGATCGAACGAATTGCGCTAAATCCTTCGATATTCGAAGTCGAAGGATTTTAATTCGGCAGTCGAATATCGAGGGTTAATTAACCCTCGATATTCGACCCTAGGTAAATTTGCCCCATAATGTCACATTCATACTATATTCGAGAATAATCTTGATATGAATGTTACATTTCAGTTCAATCCCTTTCTGTCGTATCCATCAGATGTTGATTAAGTGGTTAAATCCTGCACTTTTAAGATTTGATATAAACAAAGGTCAACACTTCCTCTTTTCTTTTATTCATTCTCAACTTAGCATTCGGCCAGACTTCACTGTATATCACGGCAGGTATATTTTTTTTTATATAAAAAACTTCATCCTATAGTGATAAGTCACTAAATCATGCTATGTTTTATTGAACCTTGTCTCATGTTTATTCCATGACTTATTTGTGGGCAGTTACTGAATGGGAATTCGCCTTCTAAATACTTTTTCACTTCAGTTTATTTTAGTACACAAGAAATAATTATATTTTTAGTAACTTTGTGTCTGTTTTTTAATAATGTTTTTATAGTTAAGATAAAGTTTCATCTTATACCAAATATATCAGGTTGTATCCAAGGACAAACTTTGGTTTCCCCACAGTTCAGCACTTGCAGGTCCTCCTCCACCTGTTTGAGACGATCTCCAAGTACAGAAAATAAAGTGCTAAATTCCTCAAAAATTCATTGAGGAGGGGGATTTAACAGAAAGAATAAAATATAGTATAGTATTTTTTTAAAAGATTTTTGTTTTTTGTTTTTTAAAAATTATTAACACCCACCGTGATTATTGACAGTGATAATAGTGTTCTTTTATTTAACTTAGAAGAAGAGAGCCCAAAAAAAGTTGTGAAATTTTGAAAATATAAAATATAAAAAATAAAAAATAAAGAGTGAAAAAAGTGAATTTATTCGGTGAATTAATAAATGTAAACGATTTCTCTCCAAGTGATAAAGTTAAGATAAAGTTTCATCTTATACCTTTTCCCAGTAGCAACTCAGGCAAGTTACTGGCTGTTTCTAAACTAAACTGTTTCAATACTAGTATATTACTTTGTACATTTCTCAGCTGTATCAGAGGAATGTTGCTGCTCTTAAGCAATCAATCAACTCATGTATCAGACTGTTGTTATTTAGAGAGTCTCCATACCCTGACATACCTGTTTCAGGGAAACAGGAGGTGGTGGAAAATGAAACTTTACACTTAAACCTTAAAAAAAATTATATTGTTCGGAGAGTCTCCTGCTCCAGGGAAATATGAGAGTTTGGAAAATGAAACTTTACACCTAAATCTAAAGCAATTGAAAAAAATCATTATTGCTGGCATACTATATGAAAACAACTGAACTGAAAAGTGTTTGAATGGGTTATTACCATGGGAGGATTTTAAGAAAAGCTTGAGGAGGCAATCAAGATGAATTACATTCCTTACAACAAGCTGGGTGGTGTTATACATAAAGCTGGCTATGCATTTATCATGTTGGCTATACATTTATCCTGCCTTTACATTAAATTGACACTTTAGTAATAGAGCCATGCGTATATATTTATTGGTGCTGTATTTAGCTTGCCATGTGTAAGTTAATAATTATCCTGCAAGGTGTCATGGGAAATATTTTACATGAAATTGCCACTGCATTTATCTTACCATGTGTTCTGGGATGTTAGAAGAGACTCTAAGATAGTATTAAAGTGGACCTGTCCCACAGACAGATATTAAAAGTAGTTTTCAAACTAAACATGAAATCCAATTTTTTTTTTTCGGTTGAAAATTACGAAAAAAATCATGAAAATTGTGAAAATCGGATCAAAAAGTCTGAAAAATTCATGAAAATCTGATTTTTTTTCCCGCTAAGCAAATTTTGGGGAAAATGTAATAATAAATAAGCGTTAAAAACCCGAGCGGATTTGATCGTAGAAAAATATTGATTTGTAGCAGAAAATATTGAGATAAATTCGATAAATTTAATAAATAACCCCCTTAGTTCCCCAGCAAAGACAAGTGTGTTAATCAGCTTGTTTGTCTTACAATGTTTCAACAGTCTGAGCCATCAGGGCAGAGAACAGAAAGGGACAGACAAACTCTGCTTTTAATAGCATAACATATATATTATATTATATATATATATATATCTTTAAAACCATAGAAAAATTGTAATGAATGTATATTGCAAAGTTGCTTAGAATTATGTTTTTTTATTACGCAAATTTGAAATTGACATTTCCTTTAAATTACACTTCTCATTCATTTTAAGCTGTAAATGTTTCCTTCTTATGTCATTGTTCTTAGGTTTAAGGCCACACAATTTTTTCTGAAGGAAATTGTTAAAGAGGAATAATTATGAGAGCAAAAATGCTACACACCTATCTACCATGAACACTTTCCCAATATAATCTATTAAAAATTAGGTTTTATGAAATAATCAAGTTACTCTTCACAATCCCCCTCTCAGCAATATTTCTTTCCACATGAAGGCATCATTGATATGAGCTCTTAATTCAGAAACAATACAGAATTTTTTACTTTAATATATTTAAAAAGTTTTTTACTTCTGTGATCTAAAATGTATATATTACATTTCTGTTTTCATAGTAGTATAGATGTCAATGGAAAATCCAAGCAATTTGTTAATGTATTTTTATGTGACTGAATGAATAATGCCTACGGAACACTTTGAAAGCAGAAGCTTATGTTAGGGCATGTCAGTCAGTGAGCGATAAAAGTGAATTTATAAATCTCCAATGAAATAGAAAGTGCTGTCATTACTCAAATAATGCTTGTCTCACCAATAGCTTAAAAGAGTTGTGCTAAAATCAATACTCAAGCGGCACATGTTTTTATAAATCACCATGTCTGCAAACAGTTATGAATGCCACCAGTTTATGAAAGATCATATAAGATTACATGGTTTATGTGTTGAAATGAAGTGTTTCCATTACAAATGTGTAGAGGAAATTAGGAGAGAAAGGAAAGTGGGGAATAAATCGTCACAGAGGAAGAAATAAAAAATATGAGCAACAATTTACAAAAAAAGAGGATTATAGAATGTTTCTCAGGATTTTCTTAATGCCTTATGCCAGAACCCCAAGTCTATACTAAAACAAGTATTTACCAATAGTTTGCAGGGCTTTGCATTGTTGGTAGGTTGGGGTGTTGCACGAGTCTCAAAGTCAACTTGTTAACTATATGGAGAGCATTCAAGTTACTGGACTCTTTTCCACTCTGCTGCTAAGTGAGAGAGAAAAGGGAAAATTACTACATACTTACCGTGATTTTCCTTTCCTGGCCACTAACCATGTCAGCTACGCCTGGGTAAGCCCCTCCCCGCGCTCCATACAGAAGGATCCACCCCCAATAAACTTTAAATAGCCCCACAGCCCAGTACTTGGTGTCTCGTATTAAGCTATTACTTAAAAGGGGTGGGTGAGCAACTTGCTGACATGGTTAGTGGCCAGGAAAGGAAAATCACGGTAAGTATGTAGTAATTTTCCCTTTTCCCTGGCCACACCATGTCAGCTACGCCTGGGAAGCGCCCAAGCGAACTGGGCGGGCAAGTAATTAATCTCCCAAGACTCTGAATGTTGCAAGTATTTGTTTATTCTTGTATTGATACAGATTGTAGAACATTTCTACCAAACTGGGATCTTGCTGAGTTAGCCACATCCACTTTATAGTGGGATATGAATGTGTGCGGAGATGACCAAGAAGCTGCGAGATGACCAAGAAGCTGCCCTACAGACCACTTCCATTGGTGTGCCCATGTTCACTGCCCATGAAGCCGAAATGCCTCTTGTAGAGTGAGCCCTTACTTGTAGCGGACTTGCTTTGCCCATTAAGGAATAAGCCTTCTTGATGATAATCGTTATCCATCTAGCCAAGGTACCTTTTGATGCTGCTAAACCCTTCCTATTACCTCCTGGAATGACAAACAGTCTATCCGTGTTTCTAATGTCCTTTGTCCTTGTGACATATTCTCTCAGACATCTTACCGGATCCAGATTTTTTAGTCTGGGATCTTCCTTGTCTAAGGAGGGAAGATTTAACTCATCTTCTTCGTGGAATGAGGATATAACCTTTGGTTTGAAGTCTGGTATGAATTTAATAACTACCCTATCCAGATGGAATATAGGACTGGTAGAATCATGAGCCAGGGATTGGAGTTCTCCTACCCTCTTGGCCAAGTGATAGCTACTAGGAAAAGTGCTTTAAGTGTTAGATTCCATAAGGAAATGTCCTGTATAGGTTCAAAAGGAGCTTCCGATATAATTCCCAAAACTGAGGGCAGATCCCACTGGGGACAACACTTTCTTTTGATTGGAACCAATCTTTTGGTAGCCTTGAAGAACCTCTTTATCAGTGGATGATGGGCCCATCTAACCCCTGAAATGGATGATAAGGCTGATACTTGGACCTTTATAGTTGAAGGGCTGAATCCTTTATTCAAGCCAGACTGAAGAAACCCCAAAATTTGTGCCACTGAATTGGGTTGTTCTTTAATCTTTTTGGCTCTACACCAGAGTTGAAATTTCTCCCAAATCTTCCAATACCTTGCATTGGTTGAGTTTTTTCTTGAATTGAGAAGAGTATCTATTAACTCTTCTGATAACTCCCATGACCTGAGTTTTTGCCGCTCAGTCTCCAAGCCGTCAAGCTCAAGTCTGAGGGATTCGGATGATATATCCCTGTCTGGTGTAGTAGATTCTCTATTCCTGGAAGTCTCCAAGGAAGATCTATCGCCAGCCCCTGTATGATTGTAAACCAGGGCCTGCGAGGCCAAAAGGGAAAAATTCCTATCACCTCCACTTTTTCTGCTATGATCTTCTGAAGGACTTTCGGAATTAGGGGAATTGGCGGAAATATGTAAACTAGAGGAACATTCCATCTCTGAGCCAGGGCATCTGTTGCTTCTGCACCTTCTTCTTTTCTTCTGGAAAAGTATCTGTGACACTTGGTATTCCTCTCTGTTGCCATGATGTCTATTGAGAGAGATCCCCATCCTCTTACTATGGAGAGGAATATGTCCTGATTTAACTCCCACTCGTGATAATCCAGACTTTTTCTGCTTAGGAAGTCTGCGGTTTTGTTTTGTGTACCTGGAATATGTATGGCTGTTATGTCCACTAAGTGAAGTTCTGCCCACTGAAAAAGAGGTGACACCTCCTTCAACATGGAGATGCTTTTTGTGCCTCCCTGTTTCCGAATATAGGCTACTGTTGTCACATTGTCTGATTGTATCTTTACATTTCTCCCTTGTATCTTTCCCTGAAAGAACTGAAGTGCCTGGAATGCTGCTCTTGCTTCTAAGATATTTGATGGCAGATCTCCTGAGGGAACTTGCCACTTTCCTTGTGTTACTTGTTGTCCAAGGACTGCCCCCCAGCCTATTCCCGAGGCGTCTGTGGTTAGGGTTAACCAAGGTTCTGGAAATAATACTGTTCCCTGTTTAGTCTTCCTGGATCTAGCCACCATCTTAATTCTTTCTTTACATTTTCTTTGATAATGATTTGTTGATCCAGACTCTGTCTTTTCCACTGCTTGAGAAATGATATCTGGGGAATTCTCGTGTGCCATTGGGCCCAAGGTAACAGACCTATTGAGGCCGACATGGAGCCCAACATTGACATAAATTGGCGTGCTGGAATTTTCCTCTTTTCCAGACATGTCCTCACTTGAACTGTTAGTTTCTTCTGTCTCTCCTGAGAGAGAGCTATTGAGTTTCTTGGAATATCTATCCAAGCTCCTAAGTATTGGAGGGACTGGGTTGGCTTCAATTGACTCTTTTGAAGATTCAGGCACCAACCATGGGAATTTAGTTGATTGATAACTATCTGTAAATCCCCTAACAATTTTTCCCTGGATTGAGCCGCAATCAAAAGGTCGTCCAAATAGTGGAATATCCTTATTCCCTTCAATCTTAGGTGGGCAATTAAGGTTACCATTATCTTTGAGAAGTTGAGAGACCGAAAGGCATGGCGGTGAATTGATAATGTTTTCCCTGAACGGCAAACCTCAGGAATTTGAAGTGTCTGGGATATATTGGAATATGATGGTATGCATCCTGGATGTCTATGCTGAATAGCCAATCTCCTGTGGACAGGGAGTTTTTTTATTGAGGATAGTGACTCCATTTTGAATTTTTTTACTTGTAAATATGTGTTGATTTTCTTGAGATCCAGAATAGGTCTCCATTTTCTGGATGGTTTCTTTACTAAAAAGAAGATGGAATAAATCCCTTTGCGTTCTTCTTCTTCTGGGACTGGGGAAATGACTTCTTGTGTCAGAAGATCCTGAATGCAATCCACAAGTGCCAGACCTTTCTTCTTCTCTTGAGGATTTGGGGAACAAATGAAGAAATTTTCTTTGATGGGTTCTATGAACTCTAGTCTGTAACCTAGACTTATGGTCTCCAGAACCCACTGGTCTCTGATGGATTCCGCCCAAGAATTTTGGAACTCCACTAATCTGCCTCCTATACAAAACCCCTGGGCTGGCAGACCATCAGAATTGCTTCTTAGGAAGGGGAAGGTTCTTTCCTCTAGTCTGTCTGAAAAGTCCTGACTGGCCTCCTCTCCAATGTGACTGTCTTGGAGTCTCAGGTCTGTTGAGAAAGGAACGATTGTCTGAAGTGTTCCTTCGGGCTCTGAAGGCATTTCCCCCTCTGCCTGATTGTTTAAATGGATATTTCCTCTTTTTGGATTGTGGCAAAAACTGGCTTTTGCCCCCCGAAGTTTTGGAAATTAATTCTTCCAACTTCTTCCCAAATAGTATTTGGCCTTGAAAGGGTAGGTGACACAAGGCCATTTTGGAGGCTGTGTCTGCTTCCCAGGGCCTTAACCACAATGTTCTTCTGGTACATACCGATAAGGCCATGGATCTTGAAGCTAGTCTGGTGATATCTACAGCTGCATTAGTGAGGAAGGCAGCTGCTAGTTTTAGTTCCACCAATCCTTCAAGGATATCACTCCTCTCTCTTCCTGCTCTGAGAGCCTGTTCTACATTTTCAATACAGACTTCTAGGGCTTTAGCCACCGAGATAGTTGCCATTGCAGGTTTACAAATTTCCCCTGCATTTGTAAAAGCCCTCTTTAATTCAGCTTCCATTCTTCTATCCATGGGATTCTGAAGAGTGGCTACGTCATCAGTTGGAAGAGCCGTACGTTTTGAGAGATTAACTACAGGGGCATCTACCAGAGTGACCTTGCATAAGTCCTTTACGTCCTCCTACTTAAACGGATAGTACTTGAGGAATCTTTTTTGTACTGAGACTCGCCTGGACATCTGTTCCCATTCTGACTGCAGCAACGATATGACCTCTTCATGGATAGGGAAATGGTTTGCTGATCTCTTGACTGATGGTAAAAATGCCGATTTGGCTGGTGTGGGTTCTGAATCCTTAAGAGACAATGCTTCTCTTACTGCCCTGATAAGAGGAGCAATAATGGAGGTATCTAGGGAAGATGACTAATCCTCTTCTTCCTCCCCACTTCCGCTTGCAGGTGAATCTTCTCCCGAAACTAACCCACTTGGTCCGGCCTCCTCATTATCTGACATCTGCCACTCAAAGGCTGTTGGTTGTTTAAAGGATCTTAACTCTTCCCTTACTGTTGTCTTGATCAGGTTTAGCATATCCTGATTTGGTGAGGTTTCTGAGATTGCCGCAGTCTTGAGACATGATTCACACAATCTTTTGTTTGGCATTGGAGGAAGCTCACAGGCTGCACAAGTTATCCTTTGGCTAGGATCTAGCAGGGGAGTCCCCTGATTCTTTTTGGAAGAATATACCTTCTTGACCTTCTTCATTTCTTTTCCCGTAGGAGTAAGGGTCACACTGAAATAAAAAACATAATGTATATGTATATACAATAATTTCATCATTCTCTCTCTCTCTTTTTTTTTTTTTTTTTTTTACCTACCTACACCTGGAAGCAGTCTTTCTGAGGGGGGCAGCAGGCTCTGGATCAGAATCCATCCTAAAAAAATTGTCTGCAAATTAAATATGGATGGCCCAAAAACAAGGTTAAAAAACCCCTGATCCCAGAGCCACTAGTTACCTGGAGTTGCACAGGTCTGGAAAACAGCACCGCAATATGGCAGGATCCCAACAGCGTGGCTGGGTAATAGATTATTTGGGAAGCTATCCCCTGGTAATTAGGCTGGCGTTTAAATAGGCCTAACCCTATTAGGCGCATAGTAGTGACGCCTGTTCCGCCCGTGAAATCATTAGGGGCGCACTATGACGTCCATTCTGCGTCTTTGCCCTTAAACAAAATGGCCGCCGGGAACTTGCGCATGCGCAGAGCGCATCTTCCCCTAACCAACATGGCCGCCGCCACTTTGCCCATGCTCTCGGGCTTAGGGATGATGCTGCAAAATGGAATTTTCTATACAATACCTCTGAAGACCTGCTGCCCCCGCTCCCATCCACCCAAAAATTCTTGACCCCATCCCTTAGGTCGTCGCAACGAGCACTCGAGCCGGTATGGCAGGGTGGATGGAGGGACAATATTCCCGCCTTCTCGGCGAGGGAATAATTATATGTACTGGGGGAAAAATTATGATGCTGAAAAAAAACCCCGTCCCTGGACTGCCTTCTCGGCGAAGCCCCTGCTGCTTGCAGTAAAATCAAAATCTGTTTCCTCTGAAAAGGAGCACTGACAGAAGGAAAAAAAGACATCAGGTACTGGGCTGTGGGGCTATTTAAAGTTTATTGGTGGTGGATCCTTCTGTATGGAGCTCGGGGAGGGGCTTACCCAGGCGTAGCTGACATGGTGTGGCCAGGGAAACTACAAATCAAACAAGATGAAACTATGGATCAACACCTTGCACACTTCTGTAATTCTCTATATTTATAGGTGTATTAATGATAGAACATGCACATGGGTATTGTCAGAATTACACTCTTGGCTGGAGGATAGCTGACAACTGCAACATTGTGGCAATGGTATTTGTAGTCAGGACCAGCAGTGCAGACAATAGAAAAAAAAACTTAGAATTTTTGTAAACCATATACTGTACATTGTAAAGCTGCTTAGAATTATTATATATTTTGTTTCATTTTGCAAATGTTTTTATTATGTCGGTGGGGGTTCCTCTTAATATTTTTTTATGCCTATTGTTTGGCGAAACTAAAATGATACAACAAAATAAACTGAAGAGTTAGGGGCTGTGACCCTTGTAGATTAAGGGCCCAGTCCTAACTCCAATGCAAACCAGTTCGGGTGATAATGGATAAGATGACTCAAACGTTGTTAGCAATACAACTGCAATAAAACTAAAATGATGAAAAAAACTATGGGAAAAACTATTGCAACTTGAAAAAAAAACAAAACAATCTCTACTTTTGATAAGATCACATTTTTTTTTTCTAAATTCCGTATATGCATGTGCCCTGCATATTGACTTTTCCCTTTATATCCATGTAGGAAATAAGGAAATATGATAATTAATGAAATAACCAAGATCATGTCTATCAAATGAAAACTAAACCCCAAAAAGGATTTTTTTTATTTAAGGGCAGAGTTCTGGATTTTAAAATGTGTGAATGCAAGAAGAATGGGGACACCATTGCTGAAAGTCAAGGTGTTGACTGGTTTATCCAGTTATTACTTTGTGTTAACTACTGTACATGCATGTAAGGTAAACTCACTCTTTTAATAGGGTAAATTTATATATTTATTATAAAATATCATGTATTAGATATCAAAAAAGAGCTATTCTTTCCAAGTGATGATTTCCTCAACAAATCTTAGGGTTACTTCTCCATGATTTGTGTATTGGAATGCTGTATTCCAGTTCCTTCTGGGTAACTATATAGACTCTAGCTTTATACATTCAAATTAAAATCCAATGTTACATTTTCTAGGGGAACATTCAAAAGCAGTGTAAATTCTGGGAAAATATAAAACTCAAGAAAGAAAAAAAAACATAGTCAGCTCTGGGACAATGTAAAATTAAAGTTCTTATGTATATAATTTAGACTTTTAATATCTGTCAATAAATGTTGGCAATCGATATCTCGTTTATAGTAGAAGACAATGTTATTCAATCAGTAACATTGGTATGTTGCATGCTTACTTTTAAGTATTTCTTGCATATTTCATTTGGCCAATAGTTAAGTTTTTAAAAGTATTTAAAAAATATTTATTTTTCTATCTCTACAATTAAAAGCTTTTATGCATTTAATAATATTTCAAAATTTCATTACTACAACATCCTACTTACTGGCCTTCCTGCTAACAATTTACACCACCCACCTCCTTCGCAATCTGTTTTTACTTGCTCTTTGTGGGCAGAATATCTATTGTACAGAGAAACCCATTGTTTCTAAAGTCACTGTCATGACTTGCTATTGTTGAATACATTTTCATTCTCATTTACAAGCTCTCCATTCTAAGCCTGACCTTACCTTTCATTTCAGATAACCCTAGATGTTCTTCCGCTTCTCCTTTACTCTACAAGCACTGGGTATCTGTGTTACTCCTGCCCAAGAAACATTAGGGGGCACATTTATTAAGGGTCAAATATCGAGGGTTAATTAACCCTCGATATTCGACCATCGAAGTAAAAATATTGAAGTCAAAGGATTTATCGCAAATACTTAGATCGAACAATCGAAGGAAAAATCGCTCGATCGAACAATTAAATCCTTCGAATCGAAAGATTCGAAGGATTTTAATCCATCGATCTAAGGATTTTCCTTCAATCAAAAAAAGCTTAGAAAGCTTATTTGGAAGGTCCCCATAGGCTAACATTGTAGCTCGGTAGCTTTAAAGTGCCGAAGTAGGTAGTCAAAGTTTATTTTAAAGAGACAGTACTTCGACTATCGAATGGTCGAATAGTCGAACGATTTTCAGTTCGCAACGTTCGATTCGAAGTTGTAGTCGAAAATCGAAGTAGCCTATTCGATGGTCAAAGTACCCAAAAAAAAACTGCCCATAAGAGGCACATTTATCAAAGGTCAAATTTCAAATTGATGTGAGTTTTTAAAAACTCCCCTAAACTCCCATAAATTCGAAATTCGACCAATCGAAATTTACTTATAAAATTGAGTTTTCGAATGAATTTTCGATGAATTTAATCGACCCAAAAACTCAAATTGAATTTGAATCGAATTTGATTCAAATTTTAAAAACTCTGCAAAAAACTTGAATGTCAGGAAGGCTGAAAAACAACTCCAAATTGATCCCTGGACCTCTCCTATTGACTTAAACAGTAATTTGGCAGGTTTTAGGTGGCGAATAGTTTAATTTGAGTTCTTAAAGGGCCAGAGTATGATAAATCTCTAAAATCAAATTAGAATTTTTTTTAAAATCTCGAATTTGAATAACTCCCTATTATAATAAATAATATTATAATTGTTTACTGTAGTCACTTACTTTATGCAGCACTTTAAACTGTGCAAACTTTTTCTGCACTTTTTCTGTACTGTTTCTTCATACAACCAACAATCCAGGTAGACTCTAACACACTGACATCATATCCCAATTAATATACTGAGCTAATTTAGTAATAATATTTGTCAGGAAGCTTAGAGGTGCCAAGATTTACTGACCAGTGGGGCATACCAATATTTGTTAAATGGAATAATTCTATAACTGGACTTATTCGAGAATTCTTGGGCTGTTGGTAAATCCATTCAATAGAATCCATAGAAATGCCATACAAACTGTTCCCACTTCCAGGCATTTTCATACTCGAGATACGATGGGATGATGTACAAAGTAATAAATATGAGAAATGAATGCTATGCTTGTAGTGTAAAACAAATATAGAAATAGTCCTATGTAAATAAAGAAAGACATACATGAGGGTGTGTATTTGAGGGCACACACAGTACTGTTCTAGGTATGAAGAGTTTAAAACATAAGTTATTTTACAACATGGGGGACTTTTATGAAGGATGAACATCTCTCACAGGAGGTTGACATATATCTTGGATGGAAATTGTTAATTGTAAGCAACAGCAGCAGGAGTTTGTGAAGTTGGCATGTTTATTATGGAATGGGTGGTTTAATCATTGCTAGGGGCATATTTATCAAGGGTCGAATTTCAAATTGAAAAAACGTCGAAATTCGAATTCAAAAAGTCCATTCGAATTTCGAATCATACGAATCGAAGTAATAGCGCATTCAATCGAATTCGCAAAAAACTTTGATTTTTCAATGTCCACCAATTGACTCCAAATAGGTTCTAGGAGGTCCCCCATAGGCTAAAACAGCAATTTGGCAGGTTTTAGATGGCAAATGGTCGAAGTCGAATTTTTAAAGAGACAGTACATGATAAATTTCGATATTCTAATTTTAAATTTTTTTTCAAATTCAAATCGAATTTGGATTATTCCCTAGTCGAAGTACACAAAAATAGCTCAAAATTCAAGTTTTTTTCATTCGAAAATTCACCTCAACCTTTGATAAATCTGCCTCTACGTCTCCAGGCAAAAACACAGGTTTATTTTGGCAACTCTTTCCAACTTAAATATTTTCAGGAACAGCATGAATTCAAGACTTTTCCCAACACTGGGGTTCTCACCATTCAGGGTGCCTTCTACACTCTTGAATATTCTGGACTTCTCATCCTCTCACCCTGTTGACTCTCCCCTCTAGGGATACAAATTCAACAGCCTCTGCCTGGCTCACCTTCTGGCTTTCCTCAAAAACTTCTGACTCTCAGTCACCTGCTCACATCTCTCTCTGCTCAGGACTGTATTTAGGTCTGATGCCGTCATTCATGTGACGTCAGTGTGTCGTTCACGTGACATCACATGACGTATTCAGCAGAAGTGACGTCAGCACGTTGTGCGTGTGACGTCACTTCTGTGTGCTTTTTTTGGCCCCATACCCCTCACCCCCCTCAGCTTTGTCACTGGATTTCCTATGGAAATCCGTGGTGGAGGGTGGGGGGGGGCTTAAAAAACCCCATAAAAAATAGGCACCCTTAATATAAATGTGGCCCTGCCGCTGCTCCTTACAGTGTCAGGCAGCACCCAAGCCCCTCTGGGAGTTACTAACACATACTGGTAGCCTTCCTGTTCTGTGCCCTGCTCAGAGAGACCTTCTTATGTTTGAAATATTTTATTTGGTTTTCACAGTAAACCATAAAAATCAATATGATAACAAATAGTATGCAGAATAAGAGTATTAGAAAGTCCTTCTTAACACTCTCATTAGCCTTCCTGTGGAAAGTGAGCTCCAATAAGCGAGCCTGACCCATGGAATGGAGTGTCTTTCTTGCTTGTTCCTTCCAGGATCTGGCAACTAAAGCCTTTAAACAGAGAAAACCTTCTCTGTTTATAAACACCTTTTCTGGTGCTTACCTCTCCTACTGGGGAGAAATTAAAGGAAAAACACACCCTTTTCCCCTTCTCTGTGGTCACTCTACCACACTATATAAATGATAATGACATGAACTTATCTTACGATGAATTGATTTTTTTGATATTTCACGTAAAGGTAAGGATGGGTGGTCTATAAAGAGTGAAATATTTATGAAATCTATAGCTGGTAACACACTACTGCTGTAGTCGTCACCCTTCACATATAATACGAGATATACCCTATTCCCAATTTCTCTGTATGAGGAGAAATTGTTCGAACAATACTGCTTACCATCAGCATGCTGTGGTTCAAGAGCATACCCTCTGAATATTGTTCAGCTTGCATATAAGAGTGCTATTATGTCAGGCAGAAAAGCCTCCTAAACACTTAGGGAGTTATTTATCAAAGTCTGAATTTATCTAAATTTTTTGTGAAAAAAACCTCTGACCAAATCTGCATGGGTTTTTTCGCCTTATTTATGAAAGTGTTTTTAAGTAATGAATAAATAATGTAGTGTTGCGCTGCACTGGTAACACTGGGGTGTTTGCTTCAGAAAGACTATTATAGTTTATAAAAACAAGCTGCTGTGTAGCCAAGGGGGCAGCCATTCAAGCACAAGACAAATAGCAGATAAAAGATATGTAGAATCACATTGTATACTACAGGGCTAATCTGTTATCAACTGTGTAAGATGTGCCTTTTCTCCTTTTCAGCTTTGAATGGCTGCCCCCACCGCTACCCAGCTGCTTGTTTATATATAGTATAGTAGAGTTAAAGCAAACAAACCAGTTTTACCAGTGTAGGCCAATAGATTATTATATTTTAATTAATTTAATACACTTTCATTTGTTAGTGTTACTGTCCCTTTAATAAAAGGTGTGCTGTAAACTGTTTCATATGAATAAGCAATCGGTACATTGGCTGCAATGTAGTTAACTTTCAAAATACATTTTGATAATCACCAATAAAGGATAAAGGAGCAGTAACCCATAGCAACTAATCAGCAGGTAGGAAATACTGGTCACCTGTTTAAAAGCAGTGGTTTAATTGGTTACATTACATATGGGGAAATGTCTTATAAGTTTATTGTTTGAAAGGAAAAGTGGTAGAGAATATAACCTGCAATAATGTTTCCAATATATTTGAGCAATGAGACCTTCCTACCTTATATGTATCAATATCCCAGCTTTATTAAATGAGAAGGAAAGGTACCGAAGCAGTTTATTGTTAATAGATTAGCCACAATAGTGCAAGCTATAACACTAGTTATTCTGTGGAATGCTTTACCATAACTGAGTAAACGGCTCTAGACACTCTCTCTGTTTGTTTAGGATAGCAGCTGCCATATTCACTTTGTGTGACATCACTTCCTGCCTGATTTTCCCTGCTCAGTCATAGCTCTGGGCTCAGATTACAGCAGAGAGGGGAGGAGGAGGGGGAGAGGAGCAAACTGAGCATGCCCAAGCCCTGCCCTGGAGGTTTATGCTGAAAACAGGAAGTCTGATACAGAAGCCCATGTTTACACAATAGAAGGAAATAAATGCTGTGTTTCTTTTGACAGAGGGCTCAGAGCAGCATTACTTTGAGGGTTTACTGGTGTATTTACATAGACCTTTCTGATGAAGCTTACTTAATGTTAGCCTTTCCTTCTCCTTTAAAGCCTCTAAATCAGAGAGAAGAATATGCTTTCTTTGAGGTGTCATGTACTATATGGTCAATAATTCACAAGTTCATCACAAATAACTTCATGACTATATTTTCAGATAAACACTTCATTGCCATCCATATTTATTCCAGTCATGTTGCAGCAATTGTTATTTTCCCAGCTGAGGCTGTTTTTCAATTTTTGTAGCTTTTTAGGAAATACATCATTACCCCTGAAACCTTTTTAGTATAAGTTTCTTTTAGAAATTATGTGTCAAATGTTTATTTTAAAGTGTCTTTAGTACTGTAAAGGACATTTTACACAGCCACATAAGCAGAGAAATATTTGATAAAGATAATGGTTTTACAATTTCAAACAAACATTACAGTACTTTTGTAATTCCTAATATTAATGTAATCTCCCAATTAAAATTGGATTAATCGTCTAGTGATTTATTTGTGGTTTGTCTTAACCAGATATACTTTAATATAAATGACATTGTAGGGGTTTAATCAGTCACATTTTTATGTACAGAGATACACATGGATTATCCTTTAGTTCTGCAAAACCCCACATTGCACTGTGGGCTTTGAACCAAATATTTTTTTTAGCCATGTGCCTGTTCCATTTTTGCTTTAGCGGTCAAAAGTATCATAATTACAAAATTTTCTCTATTTTTTTTAAATTCTGATCTTTGTTTGTCAGCTTAATTATAGATTTCTGCTTCCTATTCATATTGTTTCCTTGTGCTTTTTTATGATTATCTGTTTGTCCTAATTAATAGCTTCACAGACTTCCTGGGCTTGGATCATGTTTTGTTTAAACATAAAAAAAATGCATTTAATTTGACAGATTTATGCTAGCATTTGCGTATGACCTTCTTCTGTCTTCCTTTGCAGGAGAATTCTTCACAGAGATTTAAAAGCAAAGAACATATTTTTGAAAACCAATTTTTTAAAAATTGGTAAGATTTTCAGAAGTCAGAAATCCGGAAAAAAATTTGAACAAACTGCTCCTTGTTTTCCAGTTGAAATTAACTACAGAAATGTTATCCAAGAATTGGTTGAATCTGCAGAGGTTATTTCAACTGGGATATAAAACGTAAATCATAAAATATAGTAGTATTCATAATAGTAGTTTAGTGATAGATTCCTTTTTGAGATTTCATCACTTATTTCATCAAAATGTTTAAAAGAAATAAGGAGAGTAAGACTTGAGGTGTTGATAAATACATAAACTCACATTACCTCAGCACCTAAATATGACAAAATATATAATAATAATATATGACAACTTGCATGTGGTAGTATGGCCTTTTAGCCACTAACGAACACACACTGGGTGCTCTGCTGTCCATGATATGCAGAACACAAAGGCGCATCACTATTTCAGTACAGGGCAGGGCTATACACTGCAACAGTAAATACAGCTGTACAGTAGAGTTGCAGTATTTTCTTTTCATGTATCATTACAAGTATACAGGTCCTATTGTGGCATTGCTTTGTCACTGGATAGAACTGACTGAGCAGCTGATTTATTTCACTGACTAAAGGGGATGTAAAGGCAAAAAATAAAATCCCATTTTTACTTTCTTTAATGAAAAAGAAACCTTTTTCCAATACTATAATTAAAAAATGTATATCATTTTTATAAAAAACCTGACTGTATGCAGTGAAATTTCCCCTTCGTTTTACTTGCTCTGACACGGTCCCTAGCTGCTCTGCAGGGAAACAATCATACTTTCAAACAGCAGGGGGAGCACCTCCCCATCTTACTTCTCAGCCATGCAGAACTCAAGCAGCTTTGTTTGTTTCCTGTGTAGAGATTCTTATTGGATTTTATTTTTACCTTTACATCCCCTTTAATGTTTCCATCTCCGGTGGCAGGGACAAAGGTCATGGAGCTAGATTTAAACAGATAAACTGGGATTCTCATTGAAGGATTCTTTTGCTGCAGCCACTGGTTCTGCAGAGTTGGAGAAAGTATGTATTAAACAATACAAAAACTATAAAATCCACATTAGATTACATGACAACACAGGACCCAGTGCAGTCTGCATATTCTGATTATTAATCAGTCTTGCTGTATCTGCTTCTATGGCAGAAATTATTTGACTTCTGCAGTTTTAATAATTTATGACGGTCCCTAAGCAGCCAAGATCACACTGAGCATGTGCACAGTCTTGGTCTTGCAAAGATGTTTAACAAAGCTACAAGATAATGACCCCCTGTGGCCAACTTTGAAAGCATAAATCATTTGTTTTCTTAGGCTTCTGGTGCAGTAAGTTCATGTTTATGATTAGTATAGAAAATACAGCATTTCTAGCATTATTCCATTTTAGACTTTAGTTCCCCTTTAAGTTTTAGGGTTTGCTAAAACATGAATGTTATAATGGTAGCCATATCCACAGAACACAGTTTAATATCATAGATGCTGACAAAGGCTAAACTGCACAATGGTTAGCGCCTGCTGATTACATTTCCTCACTCCATACATCTAGCACATGTGTTTCATATGACATGATCATTTAATCTGTTTGCATGCATAGTGGTTTCTTTTTCTAGTAAAGTAGACTTCTTAAAATTCTAGGTGAAATTTATGAGGGATGATTCTGAGAACCCGCTGATTATCATTTAATTCACACAAAGAAATTAGGTTATAAAGAGATCTAATCAGCTAATGAGGTACATGTATTAAAACAAAAATAGTAAGTTACTGTTGGCTTTCAGCGTGGGAAAATGGTTTTAGTTTCAAAAGGTAATGACATGTCTTTACCAACATAAGCCATTTAGGGCCCCTGCCTCCCTCTCTGCCCCTTTCCTTCCGCAACTGAAGAGACGGTGGTTAGGAATTAAAATAGTGATGGTCAGTCAATAGTGATCAATGCAAAAAAATGTGGTTTCTACAAAATATTATATTTCCTGTTCAGCTCATCCTGTCTACAATAATTGTCACTGGTATTTCCAGAATAAATTGTAAACATGCATAACTCATTGTTACCATTGCTTGTGTTTTTATTATATAGTAGGTACAATGCTATTAGAAAAAACTATGAAATAAAAACATCAGTCTTTCTTAAAATGAGTTTTAATTCAACATATTTGTGTGAGGAAAGCATTTAGAGACATTTCATTGAAATACCTAAAAGTGTGAATTGCATCATTAAAACTTTACATTCATATTAAGAAATATGTTTAATATATAGGTAAGGGAATCAGAGCAGTAACACAAATATTTGCTTGCTGCCATTATTATGATGTTCTAAATATAATAACAGTAAAAATCTTGTCTCAGCAAGTTGTGCAAGCTAGGGTTAGAAAATAATCTCAGCTGTGGCGTAACTACTGGGGTCGCGGGAGGGTGGGGTTGAGATCGCTCCGGGTCTGCTAGAACTTTAAAAGTTGTATATCATGGTGGATGGAAGGGCCAGGGAAGGGATCTGTTGTCTGAACCTGTGCATAATGTCCAGCGCACGAGTCTGGGGGGCCCGGTCAACAGTAGTTATGCAACTGGCTTTGAACCCCAATTTCTAGGCAGCAGGCTAAAATAACCTTAGTAATAATATAATAATAATAATATTTACTTGTAATATGTTATGTTTAGCCCTGAATAAGTCTTGAATAAAGACATCAAAGATACCAGAGCCCCTGGGAATTGGAGATTATATTGGGTAATAATATATTATACAGAATCTATGTACTTATTTTTACTTTGTCCTGGATAATATGTTTAAAAAATGAGAGATTTGTAATAATACTAGAATGACTTATGCGTTTCTTATGAATGCAAATCCAATTAGTAACCCAATTGGTACAAAGGAGACAATGAGGGGCAGATTTATCAAGGGTCGAATTTCGAAGTAATGGGAGTTTTTTTTAACTCCCAAAACTTCAAAATTTGAATAAAAAAAAAAGTTTTTTCTGCGGGTGAATAGGTTCTATCTGATCGTTCAAATCGAAGTATGATTGTATTTGATCGAATTTGATTCAAAGTATTTTATTTTATATTTTTCATAGGCTAAACAGTAATTCAGCAGGTTTTAGATGGCGAATGGTCAAAGTCGAAGTTTTAAAGAGACAATACGTGATAAATTTCAATTTTCGAATTCTTTTCAAATTCAAATCGAGTTTGGACTAGTCAAAGTACACAAAAATAGCTTGTAATTCGAATTGTTTTACTTTGCATTTTAGATAAAGTTGGCATAAAAAGAGCAACCCCAACAGAAAAAAACTTTGGAGGGGCCCAGCATGCATAGCAGTGCCTACCTGGCCTCCACTAGCCTGACCACTTGCATTCCCTGCTTCCTGAGTCACTGAACGTGAACAAATTATACAAGCCTGTAGGGATCATGTGCAAATGCATATACAACTTTAAATTGCTTTGAATACATTAAAACAAAATTGAATACTTTAAAACAAAAATGTATAAATTAAATGATTAGCATTTTTATCATGATTTGTGAACATATGTTTTAATGTAAATGTATGTTTTTGATGTTTTGATGTTTTTACAGCGTATTTTAGTAATTGTCAGCCAGCCAGCTCATATATTTAATATTTATTTATCTTTTATCTTACAGGGGATTTTGGGCTTTCTCGTCTTTTGATGTGGCACAAACATTTACTGGGACTCCTTATTATATGAGCCCTGAAGCCTTGAAACATCAGGGCTATTATTCAAAGACATTTGGTGAGTAGGCGTTTTTGCCGCATTCTCTGGATTGACTGCTAAGTATGCTTCTGTGGTGCAAAATGGATTAGGTTTCCCTGGAGTATACATTGCTGTTGAAGAGGAAATGCAGTGATCTCTTAATAGAACATGACTGAATTTACACTATGTATTTGGATAACAATTTAAGTAATTAATGTAAAAATATTATGTAGTAATTATATAACTACAATTGTTTTGTTCATAACACAATTGCATTGACCCACATTCTCTGCAGAACTTTATATAATTCAAATGGTACATGGAAATGCATATTTTATATACTGAACCAAATTAAAAATGCTAGACTGAATCAGCTGATTATTATTTATATATTTTGTTTATTTTTTCTCAATAAGAATACAGCAGAGGTTAGCTTTTATGGGTGTAAGCAAGATTAGTCTTAAGGAGGATTAAAATAAGTATAAATGATAAATTGGCTCCGTGTAACTGAGATCCTGATTGAACAAAACGCCAGTAGGGCATTTTCCATGGTGCACAATACAAAGATCAATAGAAGTGCATACAGATATGCTGGTGGGCAGTAATTGGACATTCTTTGGAATGTCCTCAGCAAGAATTACTTTCAGAATGTGCAAGCCAGAGAGAAGTTGTGATGCAAGGTGCTCAATTTTACTTAAAGGGAACCTTTCACCAGAAAAACGATTCCCCCCACCAGAGTTGCACACTAATAGAGCCTGCACTCCAGTTGGGGGAAAAAGTAGTTGTTTTTTTTTAAAATAATGCCCCCTTTCCTTCACTAGGCTGTCTTTACTGGAAGGAAGCTCCCTGTGCAGATGGTCATTATCGAGTATAAGCCGACCGGAGTATAAACCGAGGTACCTAATTTTACCTATCAAAACTGGAAAAACCTATTGACTCGAGTATAAGCCTAGACACAACTACAGCCCTGTCTCCCAGCAGCGCACATTCCGCCAAAGTGACCCCCTCAGCGATCAAACGGACTTCTTTGCAAAGTTGATGGTGACAGAGAATTGCCAAATGGATTACTGTGTGCATTGTCCCACTGTCCCACTACCATGTGCAGAGGGTGCTGTGTGATATTGCCATCACTGTTAATCTTTTGTATAACCAACAGAGGGCGCTGTTTGATATTGCCATCACTATTAATCCTTCATATAACCAACAAAGGGTGCTGTGTGGTATTGCAGTCACTGTTATTCTTTCATATAACCAACAGAGGGCGCTGTGTGATATTGCAGTCACTGTTATTCTTTCATATAACCAACAGATGGCGCTGTGTGATATTGCAGTCACTGTTATTCTTTCATATAACCAACAGAAGGCGCACTGTTATTCTTTCATATAACCAACAGAGGGCGCTGTGTGATATTGCAGTCACTGTTAATCTTTCATATAACCAACAGAGGGCGCACTTTTATTCTTTCATACAACCAACAGAGGGTGCTGTGTGATATTGCAGTCACTGCTATTCTTTCATATAACCAACAGAAGGCGCACTGTTATTCTTTCATATAACCAACAGAGGGTGCTGTGTGATATTGCAGTCACAGTTATTCTTTCATATAACCAACAGAAGGCGCACTGTTATTCTTTCATATAACCAACAGAGGGTGCTGTGTGATATTGCAGTCACTGTTATTCTTTCATACAACCAACAGAGGGTGCTGTGTGATATTGCAGTCACTGTTATTCTTTCATATAACCAACAGAAGGCACACTTTTATTCTTTCATATAACCAACAGAGGGCACTGTGTGATATTGCAGTCACTGTTAATCTTTCATATAACCAACAGAGGGCGCACTTTTATTCTTTCATACAACCAACAGAGGGTGCTGTGTGATATTGCAGTCAATGTTATTCTTTCATATAACCAACAGATGGCGCTGTGTGATATTGCAGTCACTGTTATTCTTTCATATAACCAACAGAGGGCGCACTGTTATTCTTTCATATAACCAACAGAGGGCGCTGTGTGATATTGCAGTCTCTCCCCAAGCGAACTGTTGGTATAGGAATGATTAAAAGTGACTGCAATCTCAGCTACTGCCCACTGACTCGAGTAAAAGGCGAGGTAGACTTTTTCAGCACAATTTGGATGCTGAAAAACTCAGCTTATACTCGAGTATATACGGTAATAATCTTAGAGTTTCCTCCTGGTGCAGGTGGCCTAGTGTCAGCAGGCCCCCAATCGAGTGCAAGCTCTATTTCAGGTGACAGGTAATCTTAAATGCCTGCTATAATGAGTGTTCCCTTTCCATTGTGTAAACTGTTTTCTGCACCTTATTACAGAAACATTTTCTTCTTATTGAAAAGAATACTGTTCATTGTTCAAATGTAACTGATTAATATAGCATAGAAGACACTATTTGCCCACTAGATGCTGGTTCACTGACGTCTGTGGGAGCTGTGCTGTCTTTTGTTCTCTGTTTGTTGCATTATTGTTAGTACAAACCAGGGTCGGATTGGGGGGGCCCTGGGGACCACCAAGGCTACTGTCTGAGCCCCCCCCCACCCCTGCTACAAAGCCCTCCAGTCCTCAAGCCACAAGCCACCTTCATCACGATGCTAGAGAGGCAGGTACAATAAAATCAGGCAGGGAGCAGATCTGGGTCAGTGGGGCCCACGAGAGTTGAAACCCACTGGGTTTATTTCCTGGTGTCCCATCAGCCCAATCCGACCCTGGTACAAACTGTGTAAAAGCACAGAGCAGAGTGGATACATAATGACTGCTGAGATTAGCAGAGACAGGAGAGAGACAGTGTGCTGGTAGAACATCACTATCCCTGGGTTAAGACTATAAAGTTAGTCTTCCATTTACATCTTCCCAATATCATTGACAGCATCTCTAGATTCTCCTGCTTATCTCTGGCAATACGTTTGGCCTAATTTCCCCTGACCCCATCTCAGAGTCCTAATAGTACTTTTTCCTATATTTCTCACTTCTGGGAATAAATGAAACCCATGCAGAATGAGGAATATGTAGAAAAGTGTTAATGCTCTGCGCTCCAGAAAGGGCAAAGGACTCACTAGGAAAAGTCTCAGTTCCCCTGGCAGGCCAATCTGACACTGGAACCAGCACATGGTGCAAAGCACAGCTTGCACCTAGAAATGCTGTAGGCACAAGTGCTCCCTGTATGGCCTCTTGGGGTACAGGTGTATAAATGCATTTTGGGTTATAACTAGACATTACATAAAGTCCTAGAACAAAGTAACTTGACCTCTTTCCTTCCTCACTCTAGTCAGCAAAAATTGTGTTATGAATAGTGATGGGCGAATTTGCGCGATTCGCCGCTAGCGAATAAATTCGCGATACGCCCACGAAAATTCGACCGAAAAAATTCAAAAACGGGCGCCGGCGCCAAAAACAAGACGCCGGCGTCGTTTCGCTAATTTTTCGCCGTTTCGCGAATTTTGCAAATTTTTCAGCGAAGCGAAACGACGCAAATTCGCCCATCACTAGTTATGGATTCAAAACATGGTTCAAAACTCTATGGGGATTATTTGATCTGCCCTTGCAAGGTAGCTACTGTTTTGTCACACTTAAGTCATTTGATCATGTCCCCTCTTGATAATGTTACTTTATTTGTATGGGAGGCTATTGGAGGTAATAAGGGAAGTTACAGTCAACCAGCCTGACAATAGCAGCTTAGACTAGAAAAAAAAACTTTCAGTTAAATCAGCATCCAATGCCTTTTCATAAGCAGGAGAATCAAGGCAAAATGAACATGACTATTCACCATATAAACAATAATAACAATAACAAAAGGCAAATACAGTCGTAGCGGTCCTTTAATTTCTAATATATACACAACTCAGACAGGCATATTTTAAGTAGTCAACATATTGGGAGCTTAAGAAGATTACAGGTCATATGCAGTCATTTAGTGCTAGGTTTTTAATGTCCCAGTTGCAAATGCAATTAATCATCATCCATAATGTAAGCACTATGAAGCCTCTGGCCAATCCAGCAGATGGTGATTATGAAGCTCAGGTACACTGAAGGGTTCATGCACCTGATGCTCTTTTCCCTACAGCTGTTTACAGGCTTTTGTATTTAATGAATGAATACAGACTGTTATCATAAGTACTGGTATAAAAGCAGAGGTTCAATCTGACATTATGAAATTATTAGAGTGAAGGTAATGTGTTACAAGACCAAAACAAAGACCAAGCTGAAATGTAGAGAAAAGAGCATCAGCTGTTTGGATCCTTCAGTGTACCTGAGCTTCATAAACACAATCTGCTTCATTAGCTGGGGGCCTTTAACTTGGGGGCTTCTAGCACAATGTAATGGTACACAGCCAGCATATCAATATAGTTTAAATTAGTACAAATTTAGTCAAAGTGAATAGACATACTATGTAAGAATAAAAAGCTACTAAATGATATCAACTATCCAGTTGTGTGAGTGCTTTCTTGGCTTGAAATATATACATACATATAATATATCAGTGGCGTAACTAGATGTTACTGGGCCCCACAGCAAATTAATTTTAGGGCCCCAAACATATCCAGAGGTTGTCCTGTTTTACCAAAATGTATTGAAATTGTATATGAATTTGAGCCTCATGGGGCCCCCTATACCTCCTGGGCCCCCTGCAGCCGCAGGGTCTGCTTCCTCTATAGTTACGCCCCTGATATATATTTATTTATATATATATATATATATATATATATATATATATATATATATATATATATATATATATATATATATATATATTCCAAATAACAATTAAAAGGTTATTTATTAAAGTCAGATTTTTTCTGATTCTACTTTTAAAGGGGAAAAAAACTCGAATTAGTGATTTATTAAACCCTGATTGTGTTAAAAGTCCAAACCAAAAAGTACTCCAACTCAAGTCAATGGAAGATGTCCCGAAGATCCTGATCTGTGCTGGGTTTCCGAAAAAGTTGCAGTATTCAGGCGTAAAATCCAAAAATATTCAGTCGTCAAATCTGAAAAAGTTGCGCTATTCAGGTGTCAAATCGCAAAAATTGCGGTATTCAGATTTTTTGAAGGATTTTTTTCCCACACAAGAAATTTTCGGGAGAATTTATTGATAAATAGCAGTTTTCAGAAAATTGTGAGAACTTTTTGGATTTTGATAAACAACGCCCTTGATATATTAGATTCAAATAATTATCAGTCTTATCTATTTGAAGGCTGTTATTGTGCCATGCAATAATATCATCTTTGGATTACTAATAATTTCAATAATAATAATAGTACAATTGTAGCATTGTTAGTATCATAAAGCCAGTAACTCTGGGTTATAAAACCCAGTTGTTTAATTGTGGGGGGTTATCCAGTGTTAGATGCTCATTTTGGTAATTATATTAAGCTTTCTACTAATTATACTGCTTACATACTGTTAAGTTTAAAAAGCAATTCTGAAATATCGCCCACAATTTTTTCTTACATTAACCAAAGGAGATTCAGATTTGCAGGGTAAATTTTTCCAAGTGGTAGAGTACTAAGGGGCACTTGTGGCAGAAAGTTTGTGCGTGAGTTATAAGGTGAGTAGGGGGTGGTATAGGGGGCAATACATGCCTCCAATTCTGGAGGGGAAACACATGCCTTTCAGAGGTCACTGTTGGTTGGGTGAAAATATCACTCTACCCCGTGGTTTGTTAATTACCATTTTGAGGAATACTTCTGAGTAACTAGAACTAATTGCAAGATACCAAACAATTTGAACAATTTGTTGGTTTATTGCCTGTTCTGAGAGGGTATAGCATATTTAAAATATTAAATCTGATTTGAACTCTTTACTTGTGCCACATTTTACCAGAATTTTCACAACCCTCTATGCACGTGTATAGGATTTGTAGGGGCAAATTTAGCAAAGGGCGAAAGTAGAAACTAATATGCCTCCTTAACTTCTTCAGATGGATACTTACCCTTTGGAAAACCCATGCACTCAGTGCAGTAAGTCCTGAGCTCATCATAAAGGGAAAGTTGATTGCTATAGGGAAATTCCACATGTGGGGTAGTGGCACATATTGAAACCTATTATCTATAAGTGCTGCAGATTCGTCTCCATCATGTATACAGTATAATAAAGTCCTAACCTGCATTGTACTGTGCACTTTGGCAATACCATTAGAATGATCTGGTATTCCTGATCCAGTATTTACCTATGTAATGTATTGGATTTAATTTCTCAAACGCAGTAGTGCTGGACTTAAAAACATTCACAGAGTTGCACCCATGAAAATTCTAACCAGACAGCATCTCTGTACTAGAAAACTATAGAGAATTGATTTTGGACATAGAATATAAAGGTGTTTATGGGTTTATGGAGACATAGGGGCAGATTTACTAAAGGGTGAAATGGCTAACACTAGCAACTTTTCACCAGAAATCACATACTTCAGGGACATCGCCAATTCACTAACAGGCACAGATGACAATTCGCTAGCGAAAGAGACCGTTGCTAGCATTTGTTCGTACTCTATCGCCAGACGACTCAAATTTATTAAAGTGCAGATTTTACTGAACATTGCATCTTTCTCCAGAGTTGACTTCAGCACTTCAGACCAGGCGACCTGCTAAAATGAAGCTAGATCTTCCTCAATCTTATGTCACTTACATCATATCCTGTCTGTCAAAAATACATTAGAGTTGAAAAACTCTGGCAACTTTTCCTTTTTCTTAAGCAGGATTGAGTGCAAAAGTCCTAACTTTTTTTGGTTAACATTTTTCCCCAGACATTTGAGGGCCATGGAACATTCATTTTACAGTGGGCTCATGTCTAGGGCATTATATGATCTCTTTTGTCTTTATTAAGGTTCCTTGGACATTTGTAATAAAAAGTGGCCACTTCAAGCATTTGCACCAACATCTCTAATAAAGACGTCCATCCAACTTTAATGTACCCACCCTATACAAATTTACCTAAGCGTAAGATCACTAGCGACTTTTCGCTAGGCATAAATGAACGGTAGCGCATCTTCACTATAAAATGCTTGCACTGAAGAAGTACTGCTATGGAAAAGTCACCAGCGTTTGGGGTCCAGAATGCAACTTCGCATTTTAGTGAATTAGCGTAGTGGTAATGAAATTGCACCTGGCGAAGTGTGCGAAGCAGTCGCTGGTGACAATTCACCCTTTTCTAAATCTGCCACATAATCTATATGCTGTTTATCAGATACTGTGATTAAAATATAAAGACTGTGCATATTTAAGTCATTATACAGTTTTGTAAAGGGAAAAAAATAAAATCCCACTTTTACTTTCTTTAACGAAAAAGAAATCTATCTCCAATATACTTTAATTAAAAAATGTCTACCGTTTTTATAAGAAACCTGACTGTATGCAGTGAAATTCCCCCTTCATTTTACTTGCTCTGACTGCTGCAGGTAGGAAACTTCAGACAGTCCCTAACTGCTCTGCAGGGAAACAATCATACTTTCAAATAGCAGGGGGGAGCCCCCCTTACTTCCCAGAACTCGAGCAGCTTTGTTTGAATCCACAGACCCAGCGCAGTCTGCATATTCTGATTATTAATCAACTTTGCTCTATGGATTATATGGCAGATATAAATTGACTTGTGCTGTTTTGATAATTTATGACAATCCCTAAACTTAGCCTCCGAACAGAAGCCCAGAACACACTGAGCATGTGCATGGTCTTGGTCTTGCAAAGATGTTTAACATAGTTACAAGATGGTGACCCCCTGCGGCCAACTTTGAAAGCATAAATCATTTGATTAATTAGGCTTCTGGTGCAGTAAGTTTATGTTTAGTATGCAAAATGCAGCATTTCTAGCATTATTCTATTTTAGACTTTAGTTCCCCTTTAACAAACACTGACCATTTTATACATAAAAATAAGCAAAGCATGCCCTTAATTGGTACTTGTTCTATGAACTATTGGGAGGAATGTAATTTACTTTGTTAGTGCAAAAAACGTTTGCAAAGACCATTGTGAATGTTATCGACCATGTTTGCGTCCTTTTTAATTGCATACCTCCTCGCAAACTTTGTGACCAAATGGCTTGTGTGAACATTCGCAGTTTATGTAATAAGATTTTGCAATAGCAAAATGCACAACATTTGGACAAGCCCAGGGGTAGGCAGAAGAGGCATCTGCCTAGGGCACAACAAAGTCAGGGGTCTGGGCAGTTACCTGTTTAAGTGTCTTCTACCTACTCCCTCTGCCGCTCTTGCCTCTGTCACTCTCACCTTCCTACCTCCCCTCTGATGCTCATCGCAACCTCCCTCCCCTTCATTGCCCTCCCCCTCCATTATGGCGCATGCGCGTGCACAACGTGTAAGGGGGGTTAGCAGACCGGGATGCCTAGGGTGACTGGCCGGCTCAGCCAGGCCCTGGACAAGCCAAAGAAATTCAGGGAGAATATAGTCTGGTCAGATGAGATCAAAATTTAACACACCATGTTTGGAGGAAAAATGGCACTGCACATCACCCCAACATCATGGTGTGGGATTGTTTTTCAGCATATGGTACTGGCAGACTTCATATTATTGAAGGAAGAATGAATGGAGAAATGTACCGGGACATCAATTTGTGATTTATGCCATATTTAAAAAGCTCTTATTCAATTCTGTTTGCACATTAAATGCGCCACTCTTATTCAGCTTTATAAATATAACCATGTGCAGGGCAAATATATCACCAGTGTAAATCATTCTGCACTGCACAAAGTTTATAAATGAGCCCCACTGGCTTTTCTACTAAGTATTAAATATTTTTCAGTAAGCGTGTTTAAAACCTGTGTCATCCCACTCTATTACACATAACATATTTTATGAACTTATTTGTTTTGAGTTCTTTGTATGTGTTGATAACTTGTGATGTTACCGACATCTGGTGTAAATTTGATGTCAATAGCCCCATGAGAAATATATTTGACGTGTTCAGTATTTATTTTCCTTGCTGTATGTTAGCCAAATATATCAGGCAGACCAAAGGGCACATTTACCAAAGGGTAAAAGTTACCTTGGTGTATTTTTACCAATACTAAAAGTTTGCCACAACATCACCAATATACTTAAAGGAAATATTGGCAAACTGGTGAAGTATTTTATTTGGATTGGTGGCCATTCACATCTTTTGTCCAGGTGAACTGTCTCAGTTAAATATTCGCTAATTTACAAAGAGCAAAAGAATGAATTTTTGCCAACAGAAATGTCTCCAGGTTCGGGCTGGTGAACTACCATTGAACATTCATTTTTGGATCTCATTATCTACGTCACCTCCTTTATGCTAATATCCCATGGACTTCATTTCTTTATGGTGTAAACTCTCTAGAAATATTCTCCACTACAATAGTATGTGGAAAATACACGCATAAACGTTCACAGAGAATGTACACACAGCGGCACATTTACTAAGCTCGAGTGAAGGATTCGAATTAAAAAAACTTCGAATTTCGAAGTTTTTTTTTTGGCTACTTCGACCATCGAATTGGCTACTTTGACCTTCGACTTCAAATCGAATGAGTCAAACTAAAAATCTTCGACTATTCGATAGTCTAAGTACCATCTCTTTAAAAAAAACTTTTTCTACCTATTTCGCCAACTAAAACCTACCGAGCACCAATGTTAGCCTATGGGGACCTTCCCCATAAGCTTTCTTAGCATTTTCTGATCGAAGGAAAATCGTTCGATTCGAAGGATTTAAGCGTTCAATCGAACGATTTTTCCGTCGATCGTTCAATCGAACTAAATTCGGTAAATCCTTCGACTTTGATATTCAAAGTCGAAGGATTTTACTTCGATGGTCGAATATCGAGGTTTAATTAACCATCGATATTCGACCCTTAGTAAATGTGCCCCTACGAGTAAATTTACGTGTTCTTAAGATTTTTAAAAATATGAGATATGCTGTGAAAATACATACAGGCCTGCCTGGGCCGTGTTCATTATGAAGGTCAATCTGCAGTTAGTTTTTGTGAACTGCCTCACCAGGCTGTAGGGTACTGTTTAGCCAAAGTACATTTTGTTTACAAAAAGTACATTCATACACTCAAGAATCAGGGCAATCTATGAGCACTTAACTTTGTTAATCATTTTAATTTAAAACAAAAATATGTATTTAATTATGATTTACTTTGTTCATATTAGTCTTTGTTCTTAGGCATAAATGCCATATTGTCCCTTTACATTAATAGAACATGGGCTGCATTTCTAAGTAAAGGACAGGGTGCAAAATACCCTGCCCAGTACTTTGCAATGAGCACAGATTTTTGCTTTTCAGAAGGAATCAGTGGGCTGTGTGCCCCCTATTGGAGCAAAAAATGGGCAGGATGGGAAGTGGGCGGGAGGATGGGGATAGTAGTGCACTGGGCCCCTCTAGTTATGCCACTTTCTAGCACTAATATGTAAATGAGCCCTCATGTCTTTGCTTAATGCAAAGTAGAGCTTGAAGCATTATGGTTTGCTTTTCTTTTGTGCCCACAACTGTAATCATTTTGACAAATGTGTTTTTTTAAATTTCTTGTGAACTTCATTATTTGCTTAGGGCAGTTCTATCTAATAAACAGAAGAGCTTGTGACATGTGATTTATATAATGACTATAAATGAATAGTGGTGAGCATCCAATGCAGCTGTTTTTAAGCAGTCATCCCAAAAAAAAATCAAAATTTCCTTAATTGTGAAGAGATGAGTGTATATAATTTGTCTCAGTCACAGAAATGAACATATGGATATTAAAAAAACAAAGTTTATAGATGGACACTCATACTTGTAAGGTCCGCAGTTTCCTCCCACTTATCTTTCAGACTTTTTAATGCCGGTTTTAATTGGGAAACAGCTCCGTATTGAAGCAACCTGATTAGATGTTCAGCGAGGATTTAATGAATACATTGCTGTGATTTGGAAGATTGCTTTAAATAACCTAGTATTTTGTAAAAGCAGATTGGAATAACATATGCATGGTTAATTCTGGGATTTATGAAATGGGGCTTCACTGTGCATCTGTCTTTTAAATGTACTTATTTTCTAGCTTTCAGCCATAAAATGTTCATCTTTTTATTCTATAAGCAATGCGGTGAAATCGGGGAAAGTCATTTTACTGAGTCTATGAGGATAATTTATGTGATGAGGTGAAATCAGGGGAAATCATTTTATTAATTGCATGGGGATCATTTATCACTGTCAAAGAGTTACTGTATTTTAAACATAGATTCAAAATAAATTTATAGAATAATAAAATAGGATGGGCAGATTCAGGTCTAGTTACATACAGCCAATAAATCAATTTGGTTTTAAACAGAAGATTAGTAAATTCTACCTGCCTCTGTGGGCCCCATCGTATAATCAGCCCTATTCGGCCCTGCACATGGGTGGCTAAATTGGCAGTGCAAGGGCCACTTTAACTTGCATTCTCTCACCCGTCCTTACATATCACCTCTTTTAGTTCCTCAGCTATATCATACAATACAACCAGTACCATCAACAAGTAGCTGGAATGCAGCATGGATTGGGGAACCGGGCTTGTGGTCAGATGTCACTGGGATTTTTTATTAAAAGTCAAAGTGAACCACAAATAGATTTTTTTTCCACAGCAAATACATCTCCCTATGTTTTCTTATAGCCATTATACACAAATAGGAAAATGACTATGTTCATTTCTCTCTTGTACTAGGTACAACGCAACAGGAACTGGGATTGAATAATTGTTCTTATACTTTAACTGAGGAAAATGATTACCATAATTACACAGGTTTAGGCACTTATACATATCACTGAGTAAACAATTTCACTTTTAGAAAAGTCACTATGCAAAATAATTTTAAAGAGGCATAAAGCACTGTGGGTACAACCTATTGCTGGAGGGGTAACATGAGAGTCCTTTCTCACTTACCTTCCTTTGACATATATGACCCACATGCATGCCACCACCATATCTACATAACTACATTTTAACTATTCTGTTCAGCCTGGTTGTTGTTTCCAGACTTCTTGTACTCCCGTAAACCCTCCATTTTATCTTTAAGTTGTTTACAGGATAATATTTAACATATTTATAATTTATTGTTGTTTAAAATGCTTTGGCTGTAGCCAATAGTCTTTTGTGTGCACATTTAAAAAGATCTCTGGGTGCAAGTACCACATTATTTTATTCCACAGAGATGATATGCATGTACCACAAAAGGGCTGGGCTCAAAATTTGCACATGGCTTAGAGTGACTATTGGCACCAGTCTAATCAGTATGAGACAACATATCAGGATGATGTTGGATAACTCACCTATATGGTCCTTGCTTTAAGCCAAGTACTGTATGCCCATCAATATTTTGGGCAAGATTTTTGTTCGGGGAGGTTACCTGTCTTTACATTAGAGAACTATAAAGGGCAGGGTCGGTATCCCAAATTAACCAGCAAGGTAGATTTGCAATTCTGACCCTGTTCCACCCAGTTATATCCCCAATGTGCCTGAATCCCCACACCCAGCTTTCACAAAATTCGTCTGATCTTTAAGATTGTAAACTCTCCTGAGAACTCTGAAACACTTAGCCTTATGTGGCAACTATTAGTATTAATGTTAGTATTGCCTTACTTTGTGGATCACAGCAGGAGCTTTGATAATAATATTAGTTTAATATTAGTTTGACCCCATCTTTTTACCAAAGTGTTTTTCAATTTTCATGTTACATTTGTTTGTCTAATTTACAAAATACATATTTCATAGATAAATTATGAAATACATGAATCAAGAACTGAATATGCCTTGATTAGTATGCAATGATATTCTCTGTCAACAATGTGTTTATAATTTGTGCTCAAGGCATGATCTAAAAGTTGAAGACATTAAATTTAATCCAAAAAAAACTTTGACTATCGAATTTCTACAATTTGATGGTCGAATTTTGAAGTTTTACCACTTCGAAATTCGACCCTTAGTAAATGTGCCCCTTAGAAACACGGTAGTAATAACATGATACAGGGAGACAAAGATCCGATATAAAAAGCTGCGCTAAGTACAGAAAGGCTAGGTATAATTAACCAGTAGGGTGGAAAAAATATTACTACAGGACTGCAGTTTCTTGTTTCTTTGAAAATATAAATATTTACTAAGGTATATTATGTTTTTTCTGAGGTTAAACAGTTAAAAAAGAAATATTTTGCATTTCTAATGATATTGGCAGTATGAAACTAGTGTAAATTGTCATAGATTAATGAAAAGTTATACATATTGATATATATTCAGCAGAATTACAGGAAGTGGCAGGTTTCAGAAAATCTTTGCTTGCTTTATAATTCCATTACCTGTACAAAGTGACTTTTTGGGGGTTATTTACTAAAGTCCAATTTTTATTTGTAGGAGTTTTAAAGGGGAAAACGAGATTTAAACCCAGGGGCTGCTAAAACTCAGAATCAAAAACTACTCCATTTCATGAGGTCATGTAAAAGTGGCAGATGTCCCTTTTACAATTGGAAGATGTCATGATCTGCGCTGGGTTTCGGTTGCCAAATTCGAAAAAAAAATGGCTGATTCAGATTTTTTTCATGATTTCATTGTCTTTTCCTGCACCGGATTTTTTCAAATTAATTAATTGATAAATAAGATAAATGTGTGGATGGGAGTTTGGTCACAGTGGTTTTAATAAAATAATGAGAAATACTCGGATTTTAGTAAATAACCCCCTTAATTATATAAAATATTTTTATTGTTGTTTTTCTTTCTGTAGCTCCAAAATATTCCACTTATTCAATCCTTCACATAAGCCTTTACCCAATGAAATTCATAGACTACATTCACAAACACACACACACATAAGCCAGTTTCATTAGTGTGGAATTCATTTGCACATTCTTTCATTCTTCTTAGGTCCCTGGGTTGTATCCTTCATGAGATGTGCTACCTGGAACTTTAATGGATACAATTTCTTATCTGTTGTTATTAATATTGTAGCTGGGGAAACACCATCTCTCCCAGACTGCTATTCAAGCAACCTCAATTTCATAATGTGTGCTCTGGACTGCTGCATAGAAACATCTACAAAAAATCGAATAGCTGGTAGAGTGAGTGTTTTATTCATTAATAATCCGTTTTGCTGGCAGAATCATAAAAAAACAACAAGCTCCATAATACAGGGATGATTACATAATAGGATAAAAACACTCACTTGTTTCTATAGAGCTATGCTATGTACCTATGAATAAATTAGTAATCAGCACTGCAGCATGTCGATTTTCTATTCATTATTTTAAAATTATGCGTTTGACATGAACCTATAAATCTAGCATATCTAAATGCTCCAGGGATGACCCATGACTTCATATAAACATGGTCAGTATGTGTGATTATTGATTTGCTCAGTGTTGGACTGGGCTTCTAGGGCCCAAAACATAACATGGCATTTAGGGGGTTATTTATTTTCTGGTTTTAGCGGAAAACACATTTTTTGCTGGTTTTAGGGGAAACCACATTTTTTTCGTGGAAATAAAAACCTTGATTTTTTCAAGATTTATTAGCGTGATCTTTTTAGTGAGACTAATAAAAGTTGAGTTTTAATTGACAAATGACTACAGCACCTGAACTAGTTAACTGGAGGACTGCAGGAAGGATACAGAAGTTACTATGTATTCCACCTCGTAATTCCTCAATAGATACATATGTTTGTTACATTTATTACAAATTAACTTGCGGGTGCACTGCTACTTTGTATTATATTTTTTTGTTATTTTATAAGTAAGCATTTAGATTTTCTCAACCAGCTGCAGGTTGGCTACTAAATGCAATCATCTGACTGGTCGGTATGGGTTACTGCCCAGGTGCAAATTTGCCCAGTGTTTATAAATGACCCCCATTGACTTTCATGCTGCCATTAGTTGTCAAAAAAAATGTATGTAATTGGCACTCCCCCAAAAAAATGTATGTAATTGGCCTCCGGCAGGGACAACCACTGCGTGAGACATCCTGTGTTGCAGCTCGCACTGTTCTGCCTTAGGGCGCGCGGCGCACGCTTCCGGATTTTACACATGCAAGGTTGCTGGCGTCATGAAGTCATTGCGCAATGGCGCAAGATTTAAAGGTATTTAAAGGGACTTTTCATTCATATTCATTGCCCGTTGTTTGGTTCTACTTAGTAATTTCCTGGGTGCGATTCCTGTATTATCTGACTCCTGTTTTGACTCCTGCCTGTCTGACTATTCTGAACTCTGTAATCCTGACCTGTGCCTGCCTTACCATTCTGAAAGATCTTCCGGTTTTGACCCTCGTCTGTCTGACCCTACTTGAACTCTGCCTGCCTTGAACTCTTCCAAGAACTGTGCTTTCTGTCCAAAACCTTGCTAATGATCGTGCCCCTTTGCTCGTCCAGAACCTTCACTTGGCTCCTCTCTTATTAAGACCTGCCGGCACTCGACTAGACGAGGGCTCCTCCCAAGGTGAAAGGCTGGCTGTTAAAGGCAGAAGCAAGAGCCGAGACCAAGGAGCCTAACATCTGTTCTGGATTTTGGGTCCCGTTCGTGACAGTGTATTTATTAACACAACATGGGGCTGTTTTATTACCAGTCATGGGTTGCGATTGGATCAGGATGTAAAAACAGGACTTCTGAGTTCTGTATGATGATATGAAAAAAAAATGATTCTGGAAGAAAAAGCAATAAAGAACAGTTTTTAAAACGCTGGTACACCTTATCCTGTCCATTGATAGGTGTTGCTTGATTATACAATATTCGTTTAGCTATAATATATTTAGATGTTCTGTGTTTCAGAACTGTTCATTGCAACTAAAGCTGTGATTGGTTCTTATGCTAAAAACTCATGGATAAATATGACTTCTAAATACATTTTTGTGTGAGTTTTGTAGCCTATGACTAAGAGGCCAATTTAAGATTGCTTGTGCCTTTAGGAGTATTTGGGAAATATCTGCATGATATAATATTCAATTGTCTGTGCTTTAGATACAAAAACATATTCAATTATACTGTAACAACATTTGTTAATTACATGTTGTCTGATTTTAGTAAGTAAAATGCAAATTGTATGGAGATGAAGTAAAAGACAAAACATCCATTTGCAAGAAAGAAGATGTCCAAATAAGAAATGTTGTGTAAGTAAAAGAAGATTTTTTTAATAAATCGACGGTCAACTTCTAGACCAGTGATCCCCAACCAGTAGCTCGTAAGCAACATGTTGCTCTCCAACCGCTTGGAAGTTGCTCCCAGTGGCCTCAAAGCAGGAGTTTATTTTTGAATTACTTGAAGGCAAGTTTTGGCTGCATAAAAACCAAGTGTACTGCAAAACAGAGCCTCCTGTAGGTTGACAGTCCACATAGGGGCTACTAAATGGCCAATCACAGCAATTATTGGCACCCCAAGAACATTTTTCATGTTACTGTTGCTCCCCAACTCCTTTTACTTCTGAATGTTGCTCACGGTTTCAAAAGGTTGGGGATCCCTGTTCTAGACATTAAAGACCTTTTAAAGCAAGCTTACATACAGTGTATTCAGTGGATATTAACACTGGGTGCCTATTTATTAGAATATGAATTTGTGAATTTTCAATTTTTTAAATTTCATTTGAATTAACTAAAAAAAAAACATCTAAATCAAATGCATGCTTATTTATTAAAAAAAAAACAAAATCTCGGAAACTCGGTTGCTTCACCCGTGAAAAACAAACTCAGACGGAAGGCAATTGCATTCTAGTCAACATTGTCAGTGAGTCTACCAATTTTTAGAAAAATGTAAATTGAAAAATTGCTCACATTTTGCTTGGAAACTGCTTGAACTTGCCATGTTTTTTGCCATGTCTAATATTACATTCAAGTTTTTTATGTAAATCTAATTCTAATTTGTGAGTTTTACCTACAGAAAAAAACCTTAAATCATTGCAAAAACTGGAATTCAAATGTTAAATGAATAGACATCTTAATATCGGTTTTATCAAGGATTTAATTTTTAATTTTTTTACAGTCATAATACTTACTGCTGATAATAAGAATGAGATACTTTCATATTTAATAATTTCTTTTCAGGGCTGGAACTTGTGAAAAAAAATTATTTTAATCCTTAATTCCATCTTGCAATTTGGCAAAAAAATTACACTTTTAAAGGAACAGTAACAAAAATTACACTTTAAAAGAACAGTAACAAAAAGTAACAAAAAACTAGAAAAAGTTGCAATTAGTGATGGGCGAATAAATTTGTGAAACCGCCGCGAAAATTTGCCAGCAATACAAAATGGACACCGGCGTAGAAAAAAAAAACGGACGCTGGCGTCAAAAACATCTTGCCGCTTCGCAAATCTTTTGCCATTTCGTGAATTTCTCTGGAAATTCACAATTTTTTCGGGAAATTCTGGAATTTTTCGGCGAAACGAAATTCACCCCAAATTCGCCCATCACTAGTTGCAATATATCTTTCCCAATGTTTTCCAATTATTTGGTATTTCTATTCTTAACTGTATCAAATTTAAGCCCACAATTTCTAAAGGGACCTCCTAAAGATTTGTTTTAACTAAAATGCCAATATGTCTAAAATAATTTTATTTGATTTATGTTGACATTTTCTCATAATTACTTTTACCCTCTGTCATGTTATGCAGAGCTGGGCTTAAATGGATTACAGTGAAAGAGAAGTTATTTAACAAAATTATACATATTCATCATGTCTCACCTGCAGTGACATTAATAAAATATATTGCAAGCTTTTTAAAGCTTATATTTAAACTAAGCTTTGAAATAAACTTTATTATTAGATAGCACCAAATGAAATGTTCTTTTGCAAGGTTCTTCTAATGAATTGTTATTTCGTTGGAGATTTTATCCAATCAAAAAAATAATATTCTGAAAATGATTTATTCTCTTTTTATAGTCAGAGGAAGTTTCATCTCCAAACTCTGCGGGAGCTCTCTGAGGTCCAAAAAATGACCCCTAGAGAATGAATGAGGTTACGAAAACTGAATGCTGTAAAGTAAAGTTGACATTTTTATATTCCATTTAGTTAATGCTATACTGAGTCTATATACTTATCTTAGAGTGTAATATATCATGAAAAGCTGTAGAGGAGATCTGCAATCTTAAAAATATTCAATGTCAACAGTAATCTTCTAACAAATATAAGTTCATAATAATGAAATCACAGTCTGTCATTATAGGCACATAACCATGTGTGCAGAACTCTTTTGTATAGTCCATGAATTATTTAGGCTTAATGCACAGGTCAATTTGTTTGACAAAGAAGCTTCATTGATAATGTATCCCTATAATATTTAGATAGATAGATAGATAGATAGATAGACAGATAGATAGGAAGATAGATATGTGTGTTGTATATAACCTAATCAGGGACTATTCTGACTATTTTGCTTAAATTTTGGTCTTCCTGTGGTTTATATCTATCCAGTAGAACCCCCATTCAAAGTTTTTCAGGGGACCAGAAAATAGTGTAAAAATGTTGTAAGATGTGGATGTGTAAAATGGAAAATCAGAAAAATGTATTATACGGGGACCACAAAAAACAATGTAAAATGAGGGAAAATGTTAAAGGGGATGTATAATTGAGGATTCAATGTATGTATAGATGGATAGTAACAAGCAGACGCAATCAAAATACAGGCATGGGACCTGTTATCCAGAATGCTCGGGACCTGGGGTTTTCCGGATAACGGATCTTTCCGTAATTTGGGTCTTCATGCCTTAAAGGAAAACGATACCCCCCAAACAATGTAGGTCTCTATTAAAAGATACTGAGTAAAACAGCTCATGTGTAAAACCCTGCTTCATGTAAATAAACCATTATCATAATAATACACATTGGGTAATCATAAATAGAAAATTGCCATTTTAAAAAAATAAGGGTCGCCCCCTGAGATCGTAAGATTCACTGTGCACACATACAAACCACATGTAAGGTCACATGAGCCAATTAACAGACAGAGTTCTGCCTTTTGCTTCCTCACTTCTTCCTGTTACAGTTAGGGGCACATTTACAAAGCTCGAGTGAAGGATTCAAATTAAAAAAACTTCGAATTTCGAAGTGTTTTTTTGGTTACTTCGACCATCGAATGGGCTACTTCGACCTTCGACTACTACTTCGACTTCGAATCGAACGATTCGAACTAAAAATCGTTCGACTATTCGACCATTCGATAATCGAAGTACTGTCTCTTTAAGAAAAACTTCGACCCCCTACTTCGGCAGCTAAAAGCTACCGAAGTCAATGTTTGCCTATGGGGAAGGTCCCCATAGGCTTGCCTGCGTTTTTTTGATCGAAGGATATTCCTTAGATCGTTGTATTAAAATCCTTCGAATCGTTCGATTCGAAGGATTTAATCGTTCGATCGAACGAATAATCCTTCGATCGTACGATCGTAGGATTAGCGCTAAATCGTTCGACTTCGATATTCGAAGTCGAACGATTTTAGTTCCTAGTCGAATATCGAGGGTTAATTAACCCTCGATATTCGACCCTTAGTAAATCTGCCCCTTAGTGTTGTAGTATTTCTGGTCAGGTGATCTCTGAGGCAGCACAGATAGAGTCACGAAATGGTGGTTCAAGGCAAGAGATTTAAAAGGGCAATATTTATGTAAATATATATTCCAGTTTGGTAAGATTCTTTAATATGTTATTCAATTTGATATAAACTATCTGTTGCTTAAGTATTCATTTTGGGGGTATAGTTTTCCTTTAAGTCTGCTAGAAATTAATTTAAACATTAAATAAACCCAACAGGCTGGTTTTGCTTCCAATAAGGATTAATTATATCTTAGTTGGGATCAAGTACAAGATACTGTTTTATTATTACAGAGAAAAAGGAAATCATTTTTAAAAATTTGGATTATTTGGATAAAAGGGAGTCTATGAGAGACAGACACACACTCACGTGCACACCCGAGCCCTAAGGAGTAGTAGACCTGGTGCTCAGACCCTAGGAAGTCGGCACTTCCACGATACTGCACGAAGGAAGAAAGCAGGTACCGGCACACAGGTGCAATTCAAGTAGGGGAATTAACCCTTACGTGTTTATTCAGTCGACACACAACGTTTCGGGGGGCACTCCCCCTTCGTCAGGTGATGCAGCCATACAAGTGAAACAGGTTTAAATACCCACAAGATACTCCCCCCAGGATCCCATTGTCCAATGTCCAGAACGGAATGCAAGATTGTCCAATCCTGGGGCAATCCCAATTAGAAGTTTCAGCACCATATGTGAAAAAAATCCAAGGTCCTAAACGAAAAAACCTGTTTCCAAAACGAAAAAGCGTAAACAAAAACCAAAAACATTTTTTTATAAAAAACATTTAAAACAGTAATCTAACGAATAAGGAAGATAACTTTCCCTAATAAATAGAAAAAATAGAAAAAAGGTTATGCCTCACCCTGGAAGTACATTTCATGTTTTTCATTCTAGTATCTGAAAAAAGTAAAAAGAAGATGGTTAAGCAAACGGAACAATATATCCAGGAGTCCTTATTATATAAAGCACATTAAACTGAATTCCTCATTCAACCCTTTAGGAGTCTGAGTCTGTAAGGTCCATATCCAATAACTTTCCCGTTGTAATAATTTCTGTTTGAAATCCTGTCCATGTTTTTTATTCACTTTTTCCAGGATTTGCCAACGCAACTGTGATACACCATGCTTGTGCTCATAAAAATGTTTTGCCAAAATCGTTTCGTGTTTCTTATTAATTTGTATATTCCCTACCTCTGGTTGGTAATTGCGAATTACGGATTTGTGTTCGTTCAGGCGCACCTTTAAAGATCTTTGTGTCTGGCCTACATATGCCATGCCACATGGACATTTAATACAATATACGATCCCTTGTGTGTTACACGTATGTATCCCATTGATTTTATGGGGAATACCTTTCAGGGGATGCATTACCTTATCACCTTTAATGATCCCATTACAATGGCCACAGTTTTGACATGGATAGGTGCCGAAAGGGATCTGTCTTACAGTTGGAGGGGCCTTTTTTCGCTTAATTAGATCCCCAATATTTCTCCCTCGTTTGTAGGAGAAGATGGGTGGAGATTGGAAACAGTTACCAATTTTAGGGTCGTTCCTAAGGACCCCCCAATATTTTAGAATGGTTTGTTTAACAAAATTAGAGTTTCTGTCATAAGTTGACACAAATGGGATTCTCTTAAATGTTTCTTTTTTCTTTTGTTGCAACAATGTTTCCCTGGGGATTTTTGCTATTTCGTCTCTCATTATTTTAAGAGACTCCTGTTTGTAGCCCCTTGCAATGAATTTGTCCATCATATTATCAGATTCTTGTATGAATAATTCCTCCGTAGAGGTAATTCTTTTAACCCGCATCAGCTGGCTTTTAGGTAACCCCTTAAACAGACCTGGTGCATGGAAACTCGTTGGTCTCAACAAATTATTTCTGTCAGTGGGCTTAGTATATAAACTTGTATAAAAGGTTCCCTCTTTCCATTCTACACTTACATCCAAAAAGTGAATATTCTTAGCATTGCATTCAAGTGTGAATTTAATTGTAGGATGGACTGAATTTAAATACAACAAGAAGGAGTCAAGCTGATCCTTAGTGCCTTTCCAGATGAAAAAGGTGTCATCCATATAGCGCATATAGGAGTCAATAAATTGGACAAATTCATTGTTAGAGAAAATAAATGCCTGTTCAAAAGAGTCCATAAAAATATTTGCATATGCTGGTGCCATATTGGCACCCATTGCACAGCCCTGTACCTGTAAGTAGAAATCCTTATTAAAGGTAAAAAAATTATTCATCAGGACCATTTCAAGCAATGTACATACAAAATTCACTTTATAAGTGGGCATTTCCGTATAGCTTAAGTACTTCCGAATGCATTCCACCCCCTCCTCATGTGGAATTGAGGTATATAAATCACGTACGTCCAAAGAACATAGAATAAACTCAGTCTGGGGGGCTTTAATGCTTCCCAACCTTGAGAGGAAATCTGTAGTATCACGTAAGCATGGTTTGAGTGTTGGGACAATTTCCTGTAATGCCAGGTCCACAAAAATTGCCAAAGGTTGAAGAAGTGACCCCACATTAGATACAATGGGTCTTCCCGGTGGATTTACCACAGATTTATGTATTTTCGGTAAAAAATATATGTGTGGGACCTGAGCATTTTTGCACATAAGTAAATTTAACATGCTTTCCGTAATTATTCCTTCCATCACAGATGAGTTTAAATATACATTAATCTGATCTTTCAGCTTAATCATAGGGTTACCTTCAACTTTTTTATAATGCATACTGTTACCCAACTGTCTCATGGCTTCCTTATCGTAATCAATGCTGTTAAGTATGACAATGCCCCCTCCCTTATCTGCCTTACAGATAACTATCTCTCCATTTTCCTGTAATTGGTTAATGGCAGCCCACTCTTGACCATTAAGATTATTACACCTAGGCTTAATTTGTTTCTGTAAGTATTTTTCCATATCCATTTTAACTAATGTCTCAAAAGTATCAAGGGCTGGGACATTACATGGTGGCATATAAGAGCTTTTAATTTGTAATTTGGAAACCAATTTCCGCTCCATGTCCTCCTGTTTTTTCGTAGTTTCCTTATCAGTAAAGAAAACTTTAAGTTTAAGTGAACGCATAAACTTAAAAAAATCCACAGTAAAGTCAAAAGGAGGGTTAGTATGTACAGGGACAAAATTTAACCCTTTGTTAAGTACAGACAATTCCGAAGGTGATATTGAATAAGAGGATAAATTAAATACATTATTTACCTCCTGGTTTTGTTCCTTGTATAATGCTTTTTTCTTGTGTCCTTTTCCGCGCCGTATCCTGGTGTGATTGTCCGATCTTTTCCTAAAAAAGCCGGTGAGGCCTGGGCAGATGAGGGTAAAGATGTATCGGATTCCGAAGATTGCTGTGAGAAAGATGGCTCTGATCCTGAAGAAATGGCCGTTCTCTTCGTGCGGAAATTTTTCCTTCCCTCCTTCCAGGAATATACTTCTCCCCTCTCGTAGTCCCTTGTGTCCCGCTTGAATTTCCTCAGCTTGCTCTGCAGGATCTCTTGCTGCATCTTTTCTATGGTTACTTGTAATTCTCTCAGTTTCACCTCGCACGTCTCCAAACTTTCCTTTGCTTTGTATTGTTCCTCCACCCGGTGAGTTTCCTGACGTAACTCTTTCAGCCCCGTCTGTAATTGTTGGACTGTAAGGGTAATGAGGTAATAACGATGCAGTTTAGACCTCATTACCCTTACAGTCCAACAATTACAGACGGGGCTGAAAGAGTTACGTCAGGAAACTCACCGGGTGGAGGAACAATACAAAGCAAAGGAAAGTTTGGAGACGTGCGAGGTGAAACTGAGAGAATTACAAGTAACCATAGAAAAGATGCAGCAAGAGATCCTGCAGAGCAAGCTGAGGAAATTCAAGCGGGACACAAGGGACTACGAGAGGGGAGAAGTATATTCCTGGAAGGAGGGAAGGAAAAATTTCCGCACGAAGAGAACGGCCATTTCTTCAGGATCAGAGCCATCTTTCTCACAGCAATCTTCGGAATCCGATACATCTTTACCCTCATCTGCCCAGGCCTCACCGGCTTTTTTAGGAAAAGATCGGACAATCACACCAGGATACGGCGCGGAAAAGGACACAAGAAAAAAGCATTATACAAGGAACAAAACCAGGAGGTAAATAATGTATTTAATTTATCCTCTTATTCAATATCACCTTCGGAATTGTCTGTACTTAACAAAGGGTTAAATTTTGTCCCTGTACATACTAACCCTCCTTTTGACTTTACTGTGGATTTTTTTAAGTTTATGCGTTCACTTAAACTTAAAGTTTTCTTTACTGATAAGGAAACTACGAAAAAACAGGAGGACATGGAGCGGAAATTGGTTTCCAAATTACAAATTAAAAGCTCTTATATGCCACCATGTAATGTCCCAGCCCTTGATACTTTTGAGACATTAGTTAAAATGGATATGGAAAAATACTTACAGAAACAAATTAAGCCTAGGTGTAATAATCTTAATGGTCAAGAGTGGGCTGCCATTAACCAATTACAGGAAAATGGAGAGATAGTTATCTGTAAGGCAGATAAGGGAGGGGGCATTGTCATACTTAAAGGAAAACTATACCCCCAAAATGAATACTTAAGCAACAGATAGTTTATATCAAATTGAATGACATATTAAAGAATCTTACCAAACTGGAATATATATTTACATAAATATTGCCCTTTTACATCTCTTGCCTTGAGCCACCATTTCGTGACTCTATCTGTGCTGCCTCAGAGATCACCTGACCTGAAATACTACAACTCTAACTGTAACAGGAAGAAGTGAGGAAGCAAAAGGCAGAACTCTGTCTGTTAATTGGCTCATGTGACCTTACATGTGGTTTGTATGTGTGCACAGTGAATCTTACGATCTCAGGGGGCGGCCCTTATTTTTTAAAATGGCAATTTTCTATTTATGATTACCCAATGGCACATACTACTAAAAAAGTATATTATTATGATAATGGTTCATTTACATGATGCAGGGTTTTACACATGAGCTGTTTTACTCAGTATCTTTTCATAGAGACCTACATTGTTTGGGGGGTATAGTTTTCCTTTAACAGCATTGATTACGATAAGGAAGCCATGAGACAGTTGGGTAACAGTATGCATTATAAAAAAGTTGAAGGTAACCCTATGATTAAGCTGAAAGATCAGATTAATGTATATTTAAACTCATCTGTGATGGAAGGAATAATTACGGAAAGCATGTTAAATTTACTTATGTGCAAAAATGCTCAGGTCCCACACATATATTTTTTACCGAAAATACATAAATCTGTGGTAAATCCACCGGGAAGACCCATTGTATCTAATGTGGGGTCACTTCTTCAACCTTTGGCAATTTTTGTGGACCTGGCATTACAGGAAATTGTCCCAACACTCAAACCATGCTTACGTGATACTACAGATTTCCTCTCAAGGTTGGGAAGCATTAAAGCCCCCCAGACTGAGTTTATTCTATGTTCTTTGGACGTACGTGATTTATATACCTCAATTCCACATGAGGAGGGGGTGGAATGCATTCGGAAGTACTTAAGCTATACGGAAATGCCCACTTATAAAGTGAATTTTGTATGTACATTGCTTGAAATGGTCCTGATGAATCATTTTTTTACCTTTAATAAGGATTTCTACTTACAGGTACAGGGCTGTGCAATGGGTGCCAATATGGCACCAGCATATGCAAATATTTTTATGGACTCTTTTGAACAGGCATTTATTTTCTCTAACAATGAATTTGTCCAATTTATTGACTCCTATATGCGCTATATGGATGACACCTTTTTCATCTGGAAAGGCACTAAGGATCAGCTTGACTCCTTCTTGTTGTATTTAAATTCAGTCCATCCTACAATTAAATTCACACTTGAATGCAATGCTAAGAATATTCACTTTTTGGATGTAAGTGTAGAATGGAAAGAGGGAACCTTTTATACAAGTTTATATACTAAGCCCACTGACAGAAATAATTTGTTGAGACCAACGAGTTTCCATGCACCAGGTCTGTTTAAGGGGTTACCTAAAAGCCAGCTGATGCGGGTTAAAAGAATTACCTCTACGGAGGAATTATTCATACAAGAATCTGATAATATGATGGACAAATTCATTGCAAGGGGCTACAAACAGGAGTCTCTTAAAATAATGAGAGACGAAATAGCAAAAATCCCCAGGGAAACATTGTTGCAACAAAAGAAAAAAGAAACATTTAAGAGAATCCCATTTGTGTCAACTTATGACAGAAACTCTAATTTTGTTAAACAAACCATTCTAAAATATTGGGGGGTCCTTAGGAACGACCCTAAAATTGGTAACTGTTTCCAATCTCCACCCATCTTCTCCTACAAACGAGGGAGAAATATTGGGGATCTAATTAAGCGAAAAAAGGCCCCTCCAACTGTAAGACAGATCCCTTTCGGCACCTATCCATGTCAAAACTGTGGCCATTGTAATGGGATCATTAAAGGTGATAAGGTAATGCATCCCCTGAAAGGTATTCCCCATAAAATCAATGGGATACATACGTGTAACACACAAGGGATCGTATATTGTATTAAATGTCCATGTGGCATGGCATATGTAGGCCAGACACAAAGATCTTTAAAGGTGCGCCTGAACGAACACAAATCCGTAATTCGCAATTACCAACCAGAGGTAGGGAATATACAAATTAATAAGAAACACGAAACGATTTTGGCAAAACATTTTTATGAGCACAAGCATGGTGTATCACAGTTGCGTTGGCAAATCCTGGAAAAAGTGAATAAAAAACATGGACAGGATTTCAAACAGAAATTATTACAACGGGAAAGTTATTGGATATGGACCTTACAGACTCAGACTCCTAAAGGGTTGAATGAGGAATTCAGTTTAATGTGCTTTATATAATAAGGACTCCTGGATATATTGTTCCGTTTGCTTAACCATCTTCTTTTTACTTTTTTCAGATACTAGAATGAAAAACATGAAATGTACTTCCAGGGTGAGGCATAACCTTTTTTCTATTTTTTCTATTTATTAGGGAAAGTTATCTTCCTTATTCGTTAGATTACTGTTTTAAATGTTTTTTATAAAAAAATGTTTTTGGTTTTTGTTTACGCTTTTTCGTTTTGGAAACAGGTTTTTTCGTTTAGGACCTTGGATTTTTTTCACATATGGTGCTGAAACTTCTAATTGGGATTGCCCCAGGATTGGACAATCTTGCATTCCGTTCTGGACATTGGACAATGGGATCCTGGGGGGAGTATCTTGTGGGTATTTAAACCTGTTTCACTTGTATGGCTGCATCACCTGACGAAGGGGGAGTGCCCCCCGAAACGTTGTGTGTCGACTGAATAAACACGTAAGGGTTAATTCCCCTACTTGAATTGCACCTGTGTGCCGGTACCTGCTTTCTTCCTTCGTGCAGTCTATGAGAGACAGCCATTCCATATTTTGGAGCTTTCTGGATATCGGGTTTCCGGACAAGGGATCCTATACCTGTACAAGTGTATCTGCTTGCCTAGGTGCAGAAAATTTACAGGAATGCAGCTGGTGAGTGCAGTGGTGCAGTGCTGTGTTCCTATAATATCTATATATAGAGAGAGAGAGAGAGAGAGAGAGAGAGAGAGAGAGAGAGAGAGAGAGAGAGAGAGAGAGAGAGAGAGAGAGAGAGAAAAGAACAAAAAAACAGCACCAAGGGTCTTCAAGTGATGAAAATGTTATACTGTTACATAGTATGGTTTTGCGCATATATATATGCGTTCAACGGACATCGATTACAGGTAATGCTAGAATGCACATAAAAAATAAAACAAGTTAGGGACCGCCATTCGGGGTTTACCTTGACGTAGTATGGTGGCTTATCAATTTTATGATCATAACTTTGTAACAAAATAACCCCTGTTTTGGGTACATACTGTATGCAATAGCATTTATTATACTTATATATATATATACTTTAAAGCCTTTAGAGTGCTCCCACAACCCCCCTGTTTTGCCGGCACAACTCATGTAGTAGGTAAATAATGCCTGGGTGCAAAAAGCCCAAAAGGATAAATTTAGTCATAAATGTAGTCAAGGCTAGGGAGCTAGCAGGAACGTTAGTCGTTTTTTTGACAAATAAACATTTTTTATCTCTTCATAAGACCTGTGAGTGCAAACCTCGGTTGACAGGCTCAGTTAGCGTAACTGATTTTAATAAACAAACAAAAGACAAAAGAAAATATTTTGATCACAGGCTTATATTTTTCCCATGAGAAAGATCACTATGATGTGTTTGTTTGTTTATTAAAATCAGTCACTTTAACTGAGCCCGTTGAGTGCGGTACTTTTTGGTTACTAATATGTTTTTTAAATTTAATTTTCAAGCACAATGTTTCGTCACTAACTGTCAACTTTCTTAAGGGAATTTACCACAGGAAGGTCTCAGTCAGTGCCCGTAACGTTGGGTGAGTGCTGTACTGCTTTGTTACCAGTACCCAGGCAAACAATATAGATATACAAAAAAACACTCATGGCCATACAGCCATTCTTCATAGACTTTTAATAAGATGTGTTTTGATCGTACAGAGACCATTGTCAGTTTAAATATTTACAACTACCAATCAGTGCCCATCAAATAGAATTTATCAAATGTAAAGTCATAGAAATTCATCTGTAGGCAAAACAGTTACATTCATTGAATACATTTTTGTAACAGTGCCATAACATCAGTGTCGAACTGGCCCACCGGGAACCAGGAAAACGTATAAATGTATTTTATTGGCACAAACTATCCTTAGCTATTATTCTTATAACCTTTTTCATTATATTAACTGCAGTGTGCCAGTTACTGGTCACAACGCCCAGTGAAATTTCCCCATCCTGTATCCTGAGCTCTAACTACTCACTTGTCAGTTGGAGTAGAAGAGTGAATGAGGCAGTCATGGCTTGTTTATTCTCTATTCAGATTCTTATTTCTTTATTATTAAATTATTTCATTATTTTTGCTATGAGCTTCCCAGTTTGGAGACTGGATGGTAATGTATCCCTAATGTATCTTGAAATGATATTTATTTTGTCAGTTTTATCTTTTTTATTTTGGGAAGAGATGTTAGTGAGAGGTAGTGTGTATAGTAAGGTGGGAGGATGTCAGAAAAAGGAACTGTAACTGTGGCACAGGGTAATTTTGTTTGTATGTTTTTTTCTATACTTTCATATAACAATAAATGTTATAAAGGCAGTATTTTGCACAATGCACAAGATACTGTAATCACGCTTTAATGAAAACCCTTTAGGGCCAGGGCACACGCCGCTATTTCGGGAAATTAGTCGCCCAGCAACAAATCGATACTACTTCGCGTGACTAATCTCCCCGACCTGCCTTCCTGCTGGCTAGAATGTAAATTGCCAGCGGGATGGCTGGCGATCGCTTCGGGTTTCCATAGTCACTCAATATTTCCTCGTGAGGCAACTTAGGGCGACTTCAGAAATGAAGCAGGGCAGTTCAGGGAGATTAGTCGCCCAAAGAAGAAGCGATTTGTCGCTGGGCGACTAATCTCACGAAATAGCAGCGTGTGCCCTTACCTTTAATTAATAAAACCTCCCTTTAATGAAGGATTAAACAGGACCCCTATTCTCTGGGCCACCCCACGGGGTATGTTTCCTCCATAGTTACGCCACTGTGTGTATCTATATATTAATTCATTTTCATTGCATTTATCTAATTGTAATGGTATTTATTATACTTGGGCAAACCTTGGACTTAAAGGGATTTTATAGCCGCTATAGATAAACAGTTAGGGGTTATTTACTAAACTCTGAATGGAAAAATACTGAAAAATTTGTGATATTTTTTTTTATAAAATTGGACTTTTTGGAATTTATTAAACCCCGAGGACGAAAAAGTCTAAATGTGGCCATAGACACACAGATCCTATCGTACGAATCGAGGATTCATACGATTTTCGGATTGTGTGTGGCGTGTGCCGACATCTTTCGTCCGCCGGAGATCGGTCGTTTGGTGGATCGGTCAGGTTTGACTTTGACCCGACCGATCCCGCCGGAACCCACTGCCATACGGCCGAACAATCAGATTACACCCGATATAGCCATGTTTGTTAATGGCATATCGGGGAAAGATCCGCTCGTTTGGCGATGTTGCCAAACGAGGGGATCTTTGCATCTATGGCTACCTTAAATTAGAAAATCCAGCATCTCAGGCCCGTCGAGGTTGCATATAAGTCAACTGGAGTCCCAATGATTTTTTGATGGGCAATACCCCCGAAGTATTCGGAGTGTTCAGGCAAAAAAACTTAAGAAGTCTGAGTTTTCGGGTGAAAAATTCCCAAAAAATTTTGAAAATCTGAATTTTTTTTCCTGCAAAGCAAATTTTTGGGAAAATGTAATAATAAATAAGCGTAAAAAAACCCAAGCAGATTTGATTTTGTAGCAGAAAATATTGAGATAAAATCAGACTTTGATAAATAACCCCCTAATTTTATTGCTCTTCAACTTCTAAGTAAAATATATTGCCATAGTAAGATTGTTATATAAAGCTATACAGTAAATGTAGTGATTTCTATATTCTGGTCTTTATAACATGCTGTTGAGCCAAGCCAATCAGTATGAAATTGAAAATCTCAGAAACCATAATTAAAAGTTCTCAGAATATATTTACACCAATTCATATTTTGAGGTTTAGCTCCCCTTTTAGATTTCTATAGACAGTGTAGGGTTTAATGTGCACAGAAATAAATACATTTTATCTTTTCTTTCCTATCAACAAGCATGTGAAAGCATTAAAAAAACGTGAGGAAGAGGTGCGGAGTCTTCAAGTAGTTGAACCAGGTAAAATTCTGTCCGTTTATTTTTGTCTATGAAGGTTTCCCCCAATATATCTCTGAAATGCTTACAGATAGATCAAATGGCAATGCCCCTATAGAGTCAAAATAGCCAGGACTGATGAGAAGCTCTCTAAACTAAAGTTGATTGACAGTCATCATCACAAAAATTAGCAATAAAGCAACAATATAATTATTAATATCTATTATAGTAACCCCTAACAACCAATTAGAAGTTAGCATTTTGGTCTAATGTTCTGTTTGAGAATAAACATTTGACTGGTTATTATAGGTTGCCGTAAAGCAAAATCAGAGATGAAATGTCTAAACTTTTACTTTTTAGGAGTAAAAATACACATAGGAGAAGAAGAAAACTCTAAGGAAAATGAAGTGACTCCTAATAAAGAAAATAATAAAGTGGGAGAAGTACCAGAGTATGTCCCTCAAGAGAACTGTGCTGAAACAGATAAAAAGATTAAAGATGGTAAGTACAAACGAAGATTAGTGAAGGGGAAGAGGAGTTATTTTTGGTCAGCCAACAGCTAAAACAGCAGACTCTAAGGGGGTTATTTACTAAACTCTGAATAAAAAAATCACAAAAAAATGATTTTTTTTTTTTGATAAAATTCGGGCTTTTAAAAAATCATGAATTTTTCGGGAATTTATTAAACCCCAAGGATGGAAATCCTTGGGGTTTAATAATCAGAAAATCTGGCATCTCAGACCTGTCGAGGTTGCAAATAAGAAACAATACAGGCCGGCACACAGAGCTATTCAAACCGGGGTGCAACCCCTGGTACGTTTATTGCATCACAACGTTTCGGGGGCGTTCCCCCTTCGTCAGGTGATGCAGGTTGCAAATAAGTCCCAGTAATTTTTGATGTGCGCTGGGTTTTGTGCAATGCCCTGAAGTTTTCAGAGTTTTCAGACAAAAATCTGAGTTTTCAGGTGAAAAATCCGAAAAAATCGTGAAAATCAGATGAAAAATCAGAAATATTGTGAAAATCTGATTTTTTCCCCCCAAAGCATATTTTTGGGAAAATTTAATAATAAATAAGCATAAAAAACCTGAGCGGATTTGATCGGAGCAGAAAATATTAAGATAAATTCAGACTTTGATAAATAACCCCCTTAAACTTGAGATCCAGTAACCCATATCAACCGACAGTTACTATTTTCTGATCTGCTGTTTAAATCACAAATCTGACTGATTAATATGAGTTTCCAATGAGCAAATGTTTACCCATTATCATAGTAACCTCATTAATTAATTGAACTTTTCTTTACAGTTGAATCACAGCACATGAACGAAGATACCACTGAAAAACAATCACTAACAATTACTAAAAAAACCAATCCACCTCCTGAGAACGAGGTGGAAACAGATAAAGAGCTAAAGAAAAGTAAGTACAACTAAGTGAAAGGGTGAGATAAAGGTTAAATATATCAGCTTTATAATATAAAGCATAAGAATTTAAATTAAGGAAAAAATATGTAAAATTGAAACATACAAAACCAGCCTAAGATAATGGATTGGAACTGAGTTTTGGTCTCTAACCAGAACTAAAGAACTACATGTAGGGTAACACTGACATCATTTTCTTACTTTTGCCATCTTGTCCTACTGCTGCCTACTTTACCTACTAAACCTGATTTATCTCACTCTTCCAATCTACAACCACAATCCACTATGCATAAGGCTCAGCAGTATGGGGGGTGGTTACACATTATACTAATCAATATCATCTTGTAGGTGGGAAGAAACCACTAAAACTACTAAAACTACTAAAACTAGAATTAGCAGAGGAAGCAGGTGAACACAAAAAGAAAGTTCATGAAAAGCAAGTAGAGGAAGTTGGTAAGAAGAAGAAAAAAAGAATATGGAAATGGAAATGGAAAAAGAAAAGGGCAGAAATGACACTTGTCCCATAATAAAAATCAAAGCCGAAGGAGGAGCAGTTCAAAATAAAATATGGAATAAAGGCAGCCCTTTCCTTGTGAGGCCATTACGGGTAACTTCGGAAAACGATTTACATATTAGCCGGCGGAAGGCAGGGGAAGACGGATCGGGGAGATTAGTCGCCGCGATGAAGAGGAGATTTGTCGCCTGGCGACTAATCTCCCTGAATCTGCCTGTGTGGCCAGACCCTTAGAATCAGTGTGAACTTTAAACATTGATAACATTATAATGTTTTTTTTCCCCTTGTTTATATTGTTACATTTAAAAAAATAAACCATTGTATAAAAGTATACCATCTTTATTTTCTAATGACTTGAGTAATAAAATACACCTTAAACACCTTTCCTTATTTCTGTGTGATTCACAATTTAAAGGGTCAGCGACCCCCCTCCCAGATCTGTTTGGAACGACATAAGACGTTAAAAAAATAAACTTTACACTTTAGAAAAACGGTCACAAATAGAAAATGAAAAGTACATTTTTATTTCTGGTGAACGATCTGAAAGCAACTGACCTGAAAGTGTTTAAAGGTGAACAACCACTTTAAGATTTAGTTTATGTTTTAGCGTGTTACCTAGTTTACGTAACGCTTTACATTTGCGCTACCCAGCCAGGCCCCCCTTAGGGTCAAACTTTGATCCACAACAGTACCCCCTCTCCCCCCTGTGATAGTGGCTGAGTATAGTGGTAAGTCCACAGTGGTTACAAGCTCTAGGCAGGGTGTTAATTTAGAAAAAGGTGACCCCACATCTTCGGGGGGGGGAGAGCAAGAGATATAGAGGGCCCAGTGGGATACTGACTGAACTGATTAGCCCTAAAAGGAAAGAGGATAATCAGACTATATAGACGGTGTCCATTTTAAGACATTAAAGGAATAGTTCAGTGTGAAAAGAAAAACTGGATAAATACATAGGCTGTGCAAAATGAAAAATGTTTCTAATATAGTTAGTTAGGCAAAAATGTAATATATAAAGGCTGGAGTGACTGGATGTCTAATAAATCAGCCAGAATCCAACATTTTTTATTTTGCACAGCCTATCTATTTACCCAGTTTTTATTTTTACACTGAACAATTCCTTTAACCCCATCCTAATACACACACGTTTGTATAGAACAGGAGAGGATCTAATGCTACATCTCTATTGTGCTTAAAGAAATCATTGCACAGCTCTTTAATATGCCTGTAAATATTTTTTACAACAGCCACAATGAATGAAGGTACAAATCTTATTTTGTTGTGTATTAAAATAAAATACTAACAAGTGGCTACATTTTTAGGTGGAATATTTGTGTGTTTTTCACTGCAGGACAACACCCATTGGGAGCATGTTTTTTTTGCATTAGCTGATGTGTTCTCTGTAGCCCAGACCTTTCTCTGAGACAGGGCTTCTTGGCTACAACTGACCCATTCTTGCAGGTTATGGAATAGTGTTGTAAATATTATTATTATCAGAAAAACCCAATCACTGCCATGAGACTGATACGGTGGCCTGTTGGGACAGGCCCAGATTTGTGCCAAGGCCACAAAGGCCCAGGCTTAGGGTGGAACAAATGAATAGGCGGCATGCTATTCTGGAGCATTAGGGACTAGGCACGTAGAAGATTTTGTGGGTTATTTGACTCTACAAGCACTCTGTCCCCTGTTCTCCAGATGTAGGAACAAAGGGTTCACATGTGCGATCCTTGGGTGACAATGGATAATCCTGGCTTCCAATAGAAATCCAGCCCTGCTATGGGGGATATTTGTTGCATATAAGATTGGCATCTGGCTGGTAATGCCACCCCACTTCCATTAATGTAATTGCTCTACCACTTACATCACTATTACAACACTTCTATGTCATCAGCCCACCCCCCGCATGCCCTGGCTGGTATTTTACAATACAATTGGCTAGCTGTATGGTACCACCCCCCAGCCAATTATTTTGCTTTAGCTTGCCTGTCCTTCTGGATAGTTTGGGGGCCGGCTATGTAAAGGTGCTACTGGGACCACTCTAAACATTGTGGCACTTCACTCTTTATCAAGCTGTGTGTCATACTCTGCCTCCCCTATGCTCCCTGTGTGCGCCATACTCTGCCTCCCCAATGCTCCCTGTGTGTGCCATATGTTGCCTGATTTATACTCCCTGTGTGTGCCATACTCTGCCTGTCCTATGATCCCCATTGAACACAAGCCTGCTATTTGTTCTGGGGGTTAAGTTAGCATTTGAAAATTATTGTTTGGGGCCCCTAAGGTGTTTAATCATATGCTGGGGATACTGTATTATACACAGGGGAGGAGGAGGCATATGGATTTAAGGGTATGTCTTAATATGACAACTTTTTTTTCACATATGAGTGACATCCCTCCCTGCAGTGAGCACCAACCATTTGGTTTTTTTGGTGTGCTATTGGACGTGGTCTTGTGGTAACATGGGTGTGCTTTAAAGTGGGTGTGGTCTAAAAACAGGGAGTGGCTAACACTGGCTTCAAGTGTTGGACTGGCCCACGGGGATACCAGGAAAACCCTGGTGGGCCCAGGTGTCAGTGGGCCCTCTTGCTTCTAACCATTTAGCCTATTTCATGGTCATTCCCTATTTCTTTATGGGGAAAAAATGCTTAATAATGGAAGAATGTAGTGTAAAAGTAGAAGTAAGTAATACAAGACTAAGAGAATAAAGAGTTTGAGAGAGGAGAGGAGAGGAGGAATAATAGTTTGAAAAGTGGTCCCACAGTCTACGGTTTCCAGTGGGCCCAAGGTCTAAGGTTTTCTGGTGGGCCCCTGGCATCCCAGTCCGACACTGCATAACATATAAAAAGACACTAATTCATTATTGTAGATAGTCTTTAATTATTCTAATTCCACTCAAATGATTTAAAGTTCAAATTTACATCAATATTGGTACAACCAAATTTTTACGTACAAAAAGGTCCATTTATTATCATATGCTTTCATAAAGCAATATATAAGATTATGTTGCATCCGGTTTCCTAATTAATGGTTTATCATATATCATAGCTCATAGTCATTAATGATACCAGGTTACAGTACTTTATATAATTTGCAATATATTATGAAGTACTGGGCAGTTGTGTGATGTGACCTTTTTATTTCCATTTCTACTGGCAAAGTGAAAATGACATATAAATCGATATCATTAAGGAGTTCTATGAGCTATGAGACACAATTGAACCATTAATTATAAAGCTGCATTTAACATAATCTTTTCTATGATTGCTTTCTATGAAATAAAGTGATAGTACATGGACCTCTTTTTAAAAACAACACATCGGTTGGATCAAGTCATTGTCAATTTGGACTTTGAATTATTGATGTGGTATTTTACAGATAATGAATGAATTTCTGTGGTTAACACAGATAACAGCTTTATTGATAGAAGGGTCTTGGAGTTGAACTACATATTGTTGGCATTTAAATTTTGTAATTTTTCCATGTCCACTTTTTATATATTGTTTCACATTAGCCAATTAAAACATATATTTATATGAATTTAACTGCAGGTATTGGACCTGTTATCCAGAATGCTTAGGACTTGGGCTTGCCATAATTTGGATCTTTATACCTTTAGTCTACTAGAAAAGCATGTAAATATTAAATATTTAAACTGTGTGATCAGTTTTGTTTGACAATTTCACAACATTCCCTGGAGGATCCGAAAAAAATTCTTTTTTACACCATGTAATTAAAAGCTATAAGCTATAAGTATAGCTGTATGTCTATGACTGCTTTCTTGATGGATGCATAAATATATTAAACATGTGTACATATATATATTACATATAAGTACAAAAATTATATTTTTACAATAAGGGTAAGCATATTTTTTAGAAAAGTAAATAGAATTTACTGGATTTGGGATGGAAGTACAGAAGCCACAAAAACAAGTAAACGTAAACAAAGGTCTATGACCTGATGCTACTTACTGATGGTAGGATACCATCTTAGCTCACCTCTGAGGTTGCCAAATCATTGCATTTATTGATTCTTTGATGTCTGACATGGGTTAAGAGATTGGGGAATTGCTAATATAGTGGCATTATTTAAAAAAAGGATCCCTTTGATCTGTAGAAAGAAAGTTCAGGGTTTAGTTCTCTTTTTTAATAATGTTTTCAAAATTTAAAAAAAAAATGCTCATCTATGTGAAAAAATACTTTACTAAAAAACACTATGGGGCAAATTTACTAAAGGGCGAATTTTCTCCTTGGAAGGCTCTGCCACACTTCGCACTTCGTCTGTCATTAACCTGCAGTGCATACGCTTATTTATCAAAATGTCTTGGCAGACAAACGCTGGCGAATTTTCACCAGCAAAAATTCATCAACACAGGCATTTCGAACTTTCACTATTGCTACTTTCTTCCTAGTAAGTTAACACACTTACGCTTACGTCGATTTAAATAGGGAGAGTTCATATAGGTCATATATATGTCTTTATTAGCAGGCCCGGACTGGCCATATGTTTTTTCGGGCATTTGCCCGAGGGGCCGCTTCATATTTTCTTTAAGTGGGCTGCTCCGATAAAACCTTCTTTTCAGTGCATACACAGCGGGCTCTAGGACCGCTCCTCCAGTCTATGTCCCACTGTGGCTCCGCCCCTCCCACTGCTCTCGAGCTGCTGCCGTGCCGTGTGTGTTCCAGCACAGTCAGCATTGAGTTTGTGTGAGTAGACTTCCTCTATGGAGTGGGAAATCAGTAGGGTTGGTGCAGTGTGCTTGTGGGTGTCATTTGGTCACCTTGTACAGTGGGGGTGGGGCTAAGCTGTGCTGTTGAGGACATGGGGCTGCTGGAATACACAGAAGAGATTCACTTCACGTGAGCTTTCTACCTGCCCTGATTGTGCTACATCCCTTTGTGCCTCTATATGCCCCACACACAGGCTCTTCCAGTAGACAAAGTGTAGCATCTCCCTGATATTTCAGTATATCCAGAACTCTGGCAATGAAATAGTGTTAGGTACTACAGTTTCCCAACTTCAATCTATTGATAATCTTTTTGACCCATACTGTACCTATACTTACCTTAATTGTGTGCACATTTGTGAAAGGTTGTTTCATTTATCTATTGTGCTTAACCATTTGTATATGTTTTGGAAAGGATAAGCACTAGTTGTGGGCAGCAGTGTTTTTGTAGTTGACCAAACGAAGCAATTTGCTAGGGATTATTACTTCAGACTAAAATTATTCCAGAGTTGTGAAGCTCAGTTCAGCAAAATGTATAGAGAGATCCCATAAAACTATGGCAGCATAGGTATTCCCTGTACTAAGCACAATTCAGCAGGAACAGTCCCCTAAGTTTGCTCATAGTCTGTACAGAGAGATCCCATAAAACTATGGCATCATAGGTATTCCCCTGTACTAAGCACAATTCAGCAGGAACAGTCCCCTAAAATGTACCATAACATTATGGCATAGTAATTCCCCATTTTTGAGGTGACTCTGATAAACGTGGGTCTGCACCTGTAAGTGGACACAGGTGGGCTTTGTTCAGTTTATTTTTGTGTTTTGTGAGGCGGGGTTATTTGAGACATTGCATTTAATTAATTATAAATTAGACTATAGTGTTAATGTTGCTTTACTGTAATATAGGGATAATAGAAGTCTGAGGGGTTCTGTGACCATATAAAGGCACAAGGCTGCAGGATCTTTAACATATTTTACATGAATTACACTTGAGTCAGAAAGGCAGCTCTTTATGTAAATTTTTTTTTGCAGTTTTACCCCAATATATGAGTGCGTGTTTACATGTGGGCTGCTTTGATTTTTTTGCCCAGGCTGCTTTTTACCCCCAGTCCGGCCCTGTTTATTAGTGATGTTGGTGAAATTGGTTGAAGTGACCACTTATTATTAAAAATGTCCAAGGAATCAAAATAAATACAAAAGAGATCCTCTATTGTCCTAGACATGAGCCCGTCCTAAAACAAATGTGGAATGAGCTTCAATTGGTTAGAAATTATTCTTTCTAATTCCAATTATTGTATCCCACTTTATCCAACTTTAAAATATGAAAAATCGCCAGCATTTTGTCTTTTTAATGACTTTTTGGCATACAGGTTATGATGTCACTGACATCTTATCAATTGCCAGGTCTAACCTGGTGAAGGAAACTCTGGTAAAAAGGGTAACGTAGTGGAAACTTTGCACTTTGATGAATTTGCGGCTTAATGATCGTTCGATTGAGTGAAAATTTGCCTGGCAAAAGGCGCGAAACTTTGTAAATGCTGAGCTCTTTTGCTAGTGAATTGTCCTCTACACCTTTAAGTAAAATGTCCTTGCGAATTGTGATTTGGCTAGTTTTTTTGCTAGTGACGGCTACTCGCCCTTTAGTAAATCTGCCCCCATATGCTTAATCTGTTTGGTTTTCCTGAGCCTCTATGCACACTGACTTTGAGATATGGGGAATGAGAATATGTCAGATGGAGAGTGTCATTTTCCAGAAAACTTGTACCATCTTACGAGCGTCTTTAAGTATGTTTGTAGTACTCAGTTTTATGTATGTATATATAGTATATGAGTGTTGGTGTGCATCTGTGTATGTTATACATATATATGTATGTGTTTGTACGAAATATGTGTGTATTCATTTACAGAGAGAAGCACATAGGCATTGTTTTTTTTTTTAAATTACCTAATATGGGTCAATGATCAGGCTTTTTTTAACCTGTGTATTCTGCCTTTCATTTCATTTGTGCTCACCATTGAAAGAGTTAACATAGTCATTGCCTTTAAGCACAAAAAAAAGTCTTTATGCTCTCCTGCTGGCGTTTTATTATGTCAGCTCAACTCATAATTCATACAGAATTTTCCAAGAAGAATACCTCTAACACCTGGTGAATGGGAAGCTGTTTGTGCTTTTCTGTCACCTTTGTAACATGTCATTTTGGTAAAGCTAATATGGCACGTTGCTCCCCAATGTGTTGCACAACTGGCTTCTGGGTTGCAGATTCCAAGCAATGTAGTGTGGATTAGCACACCCACCTTCTAGATCAGCAAAGATATGCCTGGTGCACGTGGGTGGAGGCTCGGCAACCCCCCAAAGCAGTAGTGTAGAAAGAACCTCACGGCACACAGGTCTGCATGAAGTTTTCAGTGATTTATTGAAGCGGAGTGCACTGCAACGTTTCGGGGTCACCCCCTTTGTCAAGCATCACAAAGGGGGTGACCCCGAAACGTTGCAGTGCACTCCGCTTCAATAAATCACTGAAAACTTCATGCAGACCTGTGTGCCGTGAGGTTCTTTCTACACTCCTGGGTTGCAGAGACAGCATATAGGAATTGTATTTGAGAATCCTGGTCAACTTTTTATAAGTATGCAGCAAACTGCCAAGGCTTGTACTGAACAGGAAACAGGACCGAAAGAGGTCAGGTACATGCCTGAGTGGATTTTAATAAGGGTGGTGGCACACATAGGGACTGATTCACTAAGGGTCGAATATCGAGGGTTAACTAACCCTCGATATTCGACTGGGAATTGAAATCCTTCGACTTCGAATATCGAAGTCGAAGGATTTAGCGCAGATAGTATGATCGAACGATCGAAGGATTAATCCTTCGATCGAACGATTAAATCCTTCGAATCGAACGATTAAATCCTTCGAATCGAACGATTCAAAGGATTTCAATCCAACGATGGAAGGAATATCCTTCGATCAAAAAAAGTTAGGCAAGCCTATGGGGACCTTCCCCATAGGCTAACATTGACTTCGGTAGCTTTTAGATGGCGAACTAGGGGGTCGAAGTTTTTTTTAAAGAGACAGTACTTCGACTATCGAATGGTCGAATAGTCGAACGATTTTTACTTCGAATCCTTCGATAGTCGTAGTCGAAGGTCGAAGTAGCCCAAAAAAAAAGTTTTTTTACTTCGAATCCATCACTCGAGGTTAGTGATTCGGCCCCATAGCGTTCCTGGGGATTAATCACCCACCGACAAATCTCCTTTTCTTGGGACGACTAATCACACCGAAATGCCTTCCCACCGGCAAGAATGTGAATCTCCGGCGGGATGGCACTGCATTTTTCTGGCTGTGTGTTCTGAGGTCTATGACATTGGCTCTGTATGTATCTAGTAGATTTTAAATGATTAAATGGCAGAATAATAAAAAGTAGACATCCAACATGTTTTTCAAAGCGTTTATGCTATATTTAATAGTGTAAACTTTATTACCCTTTATCACTTAATTAGGTTATTGATATATTCCCAGCATACCCAAGTCCAATCTTTCAGTCTTTTATGTTCTCTTTATAAAAGTCTCAAGTGTGGTACAGGTATGGTATCCATTATTTGGAAACCCCTTATCCAGAAATATCCAAATTAGAGAAAGGCCATCTCCCTTCGACTCCATTTTATCCCAATATTCTAAATGTTTTTCTCTGTAATAATAAAACAGTTCCTTGTACTTGATCCAAACAAAGATATAATTAATCCTTATTGTAAGCCAAACCAGTCTATTATGTTTATTTAATGTTTAAATTATTTTCTGGTAGACTTAAGGTATGATGATCCAAATTATGGAAAGATCCATTATCAGAAAAACCCCAGGTCCAGCATTCTGGATAACAGGTTCCATACAAGTACCATATAAATCAGGGGTGTCCAACCCGAGGGCCGCATGCATTTTTAGTTCCTCACAGGAACTTTTGTCAGGGAGGAACTAAAACGTTCCTGTGAGGAACTGAAACGTTGGTTTAATAAACCTCCCATTTTTTCAACAAACAGAATTCGTTGTTGTAATACCTTGGTGTTCCGTCTCTTTGCATTTCTTAGACTGGCACCCAGGTTTTTGTTTTTGGCAAAAGGTGTGCGCTCCGTACTTTCTCACTGCACGCTACTAACAGAGTTTTGGTGCCAAAAAATCAAAATCACAGCTTTGTGATTGGTCACTACTGTTTGAAAATACCTTTCTATTGGCCGCTCAAGGTTGCTCAAATTGTATGATATCATATGTCAATGCCTCATTGGCCACTAGATATAGTACACAGACTCCCCATTGGTCCAAAGATCACAAGCCACATCTCTCCCTGAGTCCAGGAGGTTCTAATCCACTCCTTTGTAATTGGTCCAGAAGACTTTGAGGCTAATACTCCCTTTTGGACACACAGGGTGACAAGTCATGCCTCCTATTGTACAGGGAACTTACCCGCACCCATTCTCCTATTTATATGAAGCTTTTTTTTCTTGCAAATCAACTCATCAGCCAGATATGCTGAAGTACCTATGTCCTTACTACTATAGAGATTAGTAGTGGGCATGTGTCGTGTTATCTTTTATTATTGGCTACATCTGGATCATATTAAATACCCTTCTAAACGTGATATTCATACTCACGATCAGAACCTATACATACAAAAATCCACATATGTTCACAATTTTATTTTTTTTATACTTTTGCTATATGTGCAGTGTGACACCTAAGGGATTGCCTCCCTTTATAAAGTCTCTTGTTACCTGGGACAATCCTTTATTACATAAATTAAAATAAAGTATTTCAATGTATTTTATTGTTATTATAATAGAAACAAATGAGCTAAGCTACCCTTAGAGCAGGGGTCCCCAACCTTTTTTTACTCGTGAGCCACATTTAAATGTAAAAAAGAGTTGGAGAGCAACACAAATTTGAAAAAGTCCATGCGGATGTCAAATAAGAGCTGTGATTGGCTGTTTGGTAGCCCTTATATTGACTGGCAGCCTACATGAGGCTCGGTTTGGTAGTACAACTGGTTTTTATACAACCAAAACTTGCCTCTAAGCCTGGAATTCAAAAAGAAACACCTGTTTTGAGGCCACTGGGAGCAACATCCGAGGGCTTGGGGAGCAACATGTTGCTCGCGAGCTACTGGTTGGGGATCACTGCCTTAGAGGGTAATCACACAAGTACAATGTACTGGTTTATTATTACAGAGAAAAAGGAAATCTTTTTAAAAAAATTTAATTATTTGTTTAAATATTAAATTATTCCTATAATCTGTGACGCTTCAATTCTTTTTTTTTCACAGATTATAGATTTTGTGATCTGTGGTGCTTGAGTACTAAAAACATATTCATACTAAAAGAAGTTCAGGATTAAAATACTTTACAACCTCGTTTTACATCACTTTTCTTTATATTGTCTTGGATTTGGAAGGCCAAAGGGATTTAAGAAATTATTCTCAAAGCCTTCTGGGCATCTAATTACAGTAGCACCTTAGATATTTATTATTTTTTTTAAGGCCTTCTTTTGTTCAGAGATGGAGTTAATGCTTGGTCATCCATCACTAAGATTTCTGTTGTCATATTAGCTGAGTATTATTAGATATTGACCATGTTTTATTTGTTATCCAACACTTTTTTTTTTTATTTAATAATCATTTCTAAAACAATAATTGGAAACATTAAATATGACGTCATTCAAAATAATTTTCACTTTTTTTGCAGACAACTTGCAGAGGAAAAATATCAAGAAAATCATAAGCGAATGCAGGAACTGAGGTCTCGCAATTTTCAGCTCTTACTATAGATGCCAGATATGATGGTTTAGGAGCTGCCTGACCTTGTGCAAGGACTACAAGCCATTATTAATCAGTTGATCAGGTGATGTGGCCTTAGGATAGTGATTCCTTGAGACTTCTGACTCCAACCCTATTTACTGTCACATATTTCTAAAATGGATTGCCCTGAGAGTGTGAATTTGCTTTAAGGAACACTTAAAATGTATCATGTCCTTTTATAATCCTCTCTGTAGATGTCAGCTTTTTGTGTAATATGTTTCTGCTTGAAAAACTAATAGGGGGAATATTCAAATTAAACATTTTTTTCATATGGCAGTTTACTTGCTGTGTTTGTGTCACACAAAATGAGTGTTAGAGCAGCAGTTTAATTGAACTTGTAACTTGCAAATTATTTTATAAAATCAATTTTTGTTTGTGCAGAGGTTGGAATTTTAAATGCAGCCTTGTCATTCATTGTTGGTTGACCTTCTAAAGGTTTAGTTACTATAACAATGTTAGCATGGTGTGCGCTATAAACAGATACAAAGGCCATTTTTATTTCCAGCGCCCATTACATATAAATGTCAATAGATTTATGTTTTAATTAGGGTGTGGTGTCTATTTTCTAAAATGCTAAGGGACCTCGGTTTTTCCATATAAGTGGTATTTTTGTAATATTTATTTATGTCTAGTATCAAGCATAATGCTTTAAGGCTACTTAAAAAAATTAACATATCTTTGATTTCTTTGTTTCTCTGTTAAAAAAAAAATAGTTATGTGTATAATTGTGCTCATTTGTAAAACTTAAATTTATTTTTAGTAGACCAGAGGGCCTATTTATCAAAATTCAGATTTGTGAATGCTTGCTTATTTTTTAAAAAAATAAATGAAAAAAATGTGAAAACAATTGGGCCTGAGGGGGACTGTTTGGGCCGCTGTCTAATTAAACTGCCATCCAGACTTCGATGTAAGCAACTGTCATTCTGTTCTTTCTTGAGATATGAGTGCAGTGAGCTGTACTACTAATAAGAAAACCAGACTGAGATACTAAGGGGGTTATTTACTAAACTCCAAATGCAAACATCACAAAAAATTTTTGAGTTTTTTTATAAAATCAGACTTTTAAAAATCACAAATTTTACGGAAATTATTAAACCCCGAGGATGGAAAAGTCAGAATCAGAAAATCCGGCATCTCAGACCTGTCGAGGTTGCATATAAGTCAATGGGAGAATTGCCAATGATTTTTTGATGTGCGCTGCGTTTTTGGAATACCCTGAAGTTTTTGGAGTTTTCGGGCAAAATTCTGAGGTTTTTGGTGAAAAATCTGAAAAAAACGTGAAATGTGGATGAAAATCAGAAAAAATCGTGAAAATCTGATTTTTTCCCGCAAATTTTTTTTCGGGAAAGTGTATTAATAAATAAGCCCTAAAAACCCGTGCGGATTTGGTCAGAGTTTTTTTCAGAAAATATTGAGATAAATTTGGACTTTGATAAATAACCCCCTAAGTAAGCTATTGGGGTTATTTATCAAAATGCAAGTTGATCTCATTATAAGTGTATTTAATCCATAATTTTTGGATTCAAAATTGGAGTCAAATACAGGTATGGTATCTGTTATCCAGAATGCTTGGGACCTGGGGTTTACCAGATAAGGGGTCTTTCCATAATTTGGATATCTGTAGCTCGTCTGCTAACATTAATACACCCAAAAGGATTGTTTTGCTTCCAATAAGGATTAATTATATCTTAGTTGGGTTCAAGTACAAGGAACTGTTTTATAATTACAGAGAATGAGGAAATAATTAATAAAAATTAGAAATATTTGCTTTAAAGGGAGTCTGTGGAAGATGACCCTCCTTTAATTCGGAGCTTTATGGATAATGGGTTTCTGGATAAGGGATTTCATACCTGTACCAAATCTTCCTATAAAGACCCCACCAAACAATGACACTGATTCTGTTTTGTATGGTCAGATCTCAGCAAAACTTTTAATCCAAAACAAATGATCATCTTCAGCTTCCCAGTGAAGTCACATGACATTTGCATGCAAATTTGCACATGGGCAGGAACCCATAGCAGTTAATTGGTGACAGACAGCAAGGTACTTCTGGACAGGCTGGGCATTAGTGATGTGCGCGTCGACTTTTTGTGATGTAACGACACTGAAGGAGCAGCACATGCAGGCGCAAATAGGTAAAAAAGTAAGGTTAGAGGCAGAAGAGGGGTACAGCCCAGCCCACACATCACTAGTGGGCACTGAACAAAGAAGTATAGCCTTGAGTGCCAATACTAATCACCAAGCTCTTCTGTATTTAAAAAGGTAGATGAATGAGAACCTTCATTGTCATTTACTGGTCATCTGTTTAAAAACATTCTATTGCCATTGGTTATAAACTATTTGATATAAACTACGTATATGTTGCTTAAGTATTTATTTTGGGGGTATAGTTTTCCTTTAAGAGTGACTTGGATGACTTATTGAAAAAGGACAATACACAACACTATTGGGATCTTCAGATCTACAGTTAGTTTTGTATAGGTATCAGTATATATAGTTACTGTATATATTTGAGTGTATGTATAGATAGGTATAAGTATGTGATATGAACAGTATGTGCACTGGGAGTCATTTGGAGGGGTTGAAATTGATGGAGTTTTTTTTAACCCAAATAAACTATGTTATTTCCATAGATGTTCAGCCCTCACACTTACATAAAAGGGAACAAAAAATGGAAACATGAAATTCAGTGACTGTATTAAGAGTATAGCTGTATGTCTTTATTAATTTGATGATTTTAGGAAATGTGTAACAACTGCTATGCACAGTAATGTGTCATTTATTGAACTAACCATGCATAATTCCACTTGGAAAATTTGGCATGGAGAAAAATACATATCCCTTCTAAATGAGAAAAACACTTTAAGAAAAGTGTACAGTTTATTTAAAATATGCAGTTGAATTAGTTTTTGAAGCTGTTCTGCAATTATAATGGAATTTCATCATAACGCCAGATGTAGACTCATATCACTGATTTCATTTAATTACTCGTTTAAAAACATAGCAGCAAGTAAACTCCAATGGCAAAGTAGCAAAATTATGTAAAACTGAAATCTGTCTGTCGAAAAGTAAAACAAGAAAGAGTCATTTAAAAAGCTTAATAACTTTGCAAAGTATACTGACTGATTGCCCACAGTCCAAACAGATGGATACTTTAGATCAGGGGTCCCCAACCACCGGGCAGCGGCCCAGGGCTTAAACAGTCTTAAACTGAGCCGCTGAGCCTAGCCCACAATTGATGTGGCGCACCGAATTGGACGCTGGTGCGCCGGATTGGATGTGCAGTTGCCGCTGCCAGGGGCGATCCTGGCCCCTCCACCGCCTGAGGCAGCAGCAGTTGCTGCTGACCCCCCCCCTCCCCTGGAAATTCGCTCTTAAAGTACCAGGAGCAGCATTTTTGCTGCCCCTGGCACCTAGTGGGGTGCTGCCACCTGAGGCGACAGCCTTAACTTGCCTCATTGGCGAAGCACCCCAGCCCAGACCCCTTCAATATTTGTAATCAACTTCACTGCATACAAATATGTGTAATGAAATTATACACTACTGCCGGACCAGGGTATTTTTACCCCATAAGCAAGTGCTTTAATCAGTGCCCCCCCCACCAAGTCGCAGCACAGTCATACTGTACATATAACCCCCACCCAGCTAACTAAAAAAAAAAGCACACAGTCACTGACACATATTTAGTACCTTTAAGGCCTCAGAACAGATGATGAGCCCTTCCTTTGCTCTGTGTACCTTTACCAGCCAGTACCATATCATGAGCTTCCTTTTCTGATTGCTTCCTGTACCCGTGTCAGCATCTAATGCAGCCACATAATATTTAACCAGCAAGCCCAAATTTGTGGCAAGGCCACAAAAGCCCAGGCCTAGGGAGGTGCATGAATGCTGCCCAGCTGCATCTATGTTTCCAGGTTCCTAACCGACACACGGAGCAGAGTTACAGGGGGCAGGTGACATATTAACTTGTGCTCGTGCATAGGGGAAAGGGGGTGCAGTAAGTATCTGGCCTTGGGGCGCCTCATTTTCAAATCCAGCACTGTTAACCAGGACCTCCCTTCTTGATCGACCTATCCTGAACCTGTGCCATCTTTCAGTTTAGCCATGTAAAATATTTACACCCGCTTCCTGGCCAGCCCCCGTGTACCGGTGTCAGCAGCTAGCCATAGAGTCTTTGGTGCAATTCAGTCTTCAGCTCGAGCCACACCAGTGCACCAGATTTTGCTGTGAATCCTGCTGCCAGTCATTGGTATGGGCCATCCCCTAGCTTCAGGTTTCAAGATAAGATACAGGCTAGCACAAGAGGGGTAGGGGAGCAAATGTTGCGGCAGCTGTCTTTTACTATACTATTATTAAAGGCCAAGTTAACCTAGTAAAAACTAAAAAAAAAATTGAGAAGTGCACCCCTCAATAATTGAGCCCTAGGCAGGTGCCTACTCGGCCTACCCCTAGTTTCGGGCCTGCTGAGCACTCTTATTACTGTTAGCAAACTATAAGTATGGCACCCTTTAAGCCATCTGAAAAGAACCAGGCTAAAAAGTGGTACAGTACCAAGGGTGTCCGCAGACGGGGCAGGAGGGGGCAGTTGCCCCACCTTGACTTTTTCAGCTGGTTCCAAGAAATTGTTTGTAAATGTGATTCACAACAACACAAAATGTTACCATGTTAGTGGGAGGGCTTAGGATGGAGGAAGTGTGTTCCTGATAACTGAATTCTATGAAAAGCAGGTTTTAATTAAAATTGTAACTGAGTAGCATTGAATAACAATAACGGTTGTAGATGTTTTCATAAGTAAAAAATTAATTTAACTAGGAATGTATTAATATATTTCAGGTACCTGACACATTATCCGGAAACCATAATCCAGAAATCTTAGAATTATGGAAAGGCTGTGTTCCATAGAACATCAAATATTCCATCAAATATTCCAAACTTTTAAAAATGGTTTACTTTTTCTCTGTGATTATAAAACTGTACCTAGTACTTGACCCAAACTGAGATATAATTAATCCTTATTGGAAGCAAAACCAGCCTATTGGGTTTAATTAATATTAACATGATTTTCAAGTAGACTTAAGATCTAAAGATGCAAATTACAGAAAGAGCCATTAAATGAATAACCCCAGGTCCCAAGCATTCTGGATAATAGGTCCCATACCTGTACCATTTTATGCATAATTAGGATATTTACTGCATTGTCATAAATAGGTTAATCTTCAGTGGGATGCTACCCTATGTGATATTAGCTTACTTGTCCCCCCCTTGTAAATTTTTTATGCAGACACCCATGTACAGTATATTTGCCATCAGCCTAAAACAGGCATATCAAACTCATATGAAAGTCCAAAAAAATTCTCTATAATCATACTAATATAAAAAGTATTTTTATTGTAACATCTTAAAATACATCTCTATAACCCCACATGGAGCCTAACGTGGTTCATGCTTACGGTAAAGGCCATATATATATCAAACTCATATGACACGGGGACCAAAGTGGGTGAGGTACAGAGATTTAGTACTACTGAATAAATTGATGCAATTCTAATGTTAAAATCATTATAAATGTACAGTATATTAATAACTTCTGTATTTTAGGATGGCATAAACAAACAGAACAGTATACAAAGTTACAAAGTTGAAGGCTGCATTTAGCTGGTAGAATGAGACAAACCGTGCAGCCCCCAAAACACTGGTATGATATGCTTGACTTTAATAGCCTCATGCTGCCTGAATTCTTTTATGAAAAAGAGATTATTGACTGATTCTGAGCAGACAAGTTCATGGAAAAAACTATTTAGACAAAATCATATCTAGTTTTATGGAACCCTGCCTTATAAGTAGGTAAACACATAATTTAAGTATTTGCTTTACAAAAATCAACTTTTTTTAATAAAAATATTTGGTTTATTAAACCTGGCAGCAGTGCAAATAATATTCTATCCTCATTTTAAAGTACTGCAAAATAGAGCCGATAGATAACAGCTCATTGTCTCACGCCAAGTCTATCCAATTAAGTATATGATGAATCACTAGCCTGAAACCATCCTTTGTTAGGCTATATAAAGGCAATGTGAAATACTGTATAAACAGTATTGCCAAGGAAAAATTTCTTCTTTGTTCTCAGCTTTACCTTACTGTAGATCTGGAGGAAATTTAAAGAACATTAACACTTTTATTATAAGACTGTCTTATGGGAAAAAGAAAAATTAAACCAATATGTCAAATAGCATTTCTTTGTCACCTGGAGCAATGGAGGTAAGCAGAGAAAGAAAAGATATAGAATTCTCCAATGTCTTATTTTTTTTTTTTTAAAAAAAAGTCTTTGTTTTTCCATTGTTTTTATTTTAAGATAATTTCTTTAAAAGGGTAAAGAACATAAAACATAAGTGAAATTATACATATTCACAATTAATGTAGTGTTGAAAGGAAAAATATAGCTGATTTACTTAAGAAAATACCTTATACTGTGTCCAAACCATATTTCAATATACCAAACATTCCAAGAAGGAAGACGGTGGGTGGGATGTTTCCACCTGCTCAGAAGATAAGGAAGTGAACTGCTTCTTCCTCTGACATCACATCCCTCTCTTTCTCTACCCCCAGCCCCATTTACCCTTGCCTTAACTCATTCCTGCTCACCCAATCACAGCTTCATTTGATTCTGCCAATCTTTACATATAAAGCAGTGTAATCTGACTGCTGGTCATTCGGACCCTGGGCCACCATTATAAATCACAGGGCCCACTACAACAAAGTTTTCTTGGCCCCCTGGTCCCCGCCCAGCCCAGCCATCAAGCCCCACCCCAGATCCTGCCCACACCACAGTAAAAAGGCTATACAGACATCAGCGCTAAAAATGGTAAACCCCCCTCACACAAGTTATAAAAAGCCCTTCGTGGTCAGGATCCCCTTATAAGGTAGGACTTGACGACGCGATTGGAGCCGACATGTTGCAATACGACTAAACGCATGCAACATGTCGGATGTTTTAAAGAAAACGGAAGTGAAGGAGAAATTGCAGGTAACAACTGCGTTTTCATCCGACAGTCGGATAAATGTAGTTGTTACCTGTGATTTTTCCTTATTCCTATTATAAACATATAATTCACAAAAGCCATGCATATCTTGTAAATTATATCCTTATAAACGGTGAGTTCTGATGTCATTTCTGTCACATGACTCACTGAAATGTGTGTATTATAATAAATAAAGTACCCCCAGTTGCAAAATATGAGGATATTAGAAGTTACCTCGGAGTTCCATGACCTGTATAAAAACACTCGGCCTTCGGCCTCGTGTTTTTATATAGTCATGAAACTCCTTGGTAACTTATAATATCCTTATATTTTACAAGAGGGGGTACTTTATTCACTATATAATACACAAAAGCCATGAATATCTTGTAAATTATATCCTTATAAACAGTGAGTTCTGATATCATCAGTTATAAACGGTGAGTTCTGATGTCATTTCTGTCACATGACTCACTGAAACTTGTGTATTATAATAAATATAGTACCCCCAGTTGCAAAATATGAGAATATTATAAGTTACCGAGGAGTTTCATGACCATATTAAAAAAACACGAGGCCGAAGGCCTCCGATTTTACAAGAGGGGGTACTTTATTCACTATATATAGATTAATGGAATGCATGACCCTCTACTGCCATTGTCTGTATGAGTATTAACCATATCATACTTTAATTGTATTGTGTTGCAAGATTTAATAAGGCACATAGGGGTTATGTAATAAAAGTCACTGAGATTTCCCTGGAGCAGTAACCCATAGCAACCAATACACAGGTAGAATTTACTGGTCAATGGTTATTGTATTAGTTGCTATAGGTTACTGCTACTGGGCAAATATTGTGCCATTTATTACATATGGGGGCTATAATTTTGTGATGATATACAGATGCAAATGCAAAAAAGCAGTTGCTAAACCTACAAGTTAAATGTTTTCTTACTTTAGAGATTCCAGAAGATCCATGTGTCACAATGTATATTATGAAGATGGATTTGACTCTTGTGCTGAAGAGAGTGATGATTGTGTTGATGAGGAAGAAGAATATGATAGTGGATCCCAATTAACATACCAACAGGTCTGTAGTTAGCTTAGTATTTTTTTAGTTTTTAAAGTAATCTTTTAGACGTCCTACACAACAAAACAGAAAACCTTGTATTGTATGGGTTGTTGTAAAATTAATGTTGAAACTGATCTACAATATAATAATAATTGTCATAGTTTAGAGCACTGATGTTTTGAAAACAACTTCTTAGGGAAAATAGTGACAAGGAAATACCCATGAAAGATTTATGGTGAGTGAAATATGCATTGCAGTGGTGAGTGTCTCAGTCAGTATAATTACAGGTATCTGTTTTCCAGAATGCTTGGGACCTGGGGCTTTCCAGATAATGGATCTTTCCATAATTTGGATCTTCATACCTTAAGTCTACTACAATTTTTTGCAAACATTACAGAAACCCAATAGGCTGGTTTTGCTTCCAAAAAGTATACATTGGGGCCAATTTACTAAAGGGTGAAGTGACTAACACTGGCGAAACTTCGCCGATTTACTAATGGGCGCTGGCGTAAATTCGATAGAGAAGGAGATATACTCTAGCGCTACTTCGTACTCTAACGCCAGGTGAATTTTTGATCTGGCGAATGGACATAACTACGCAAATTCACTAAGATGGGGATTTTACTGAATGTTACCTCTTGCGCCAGCCTTGCCTTCGCCACCTCAGACCAGGCGAAGTGCAATAGAGTAGTTAGGAGGAGTTCCTCAAAAAAAAGTTGAACATTTTTCGCTGGCGTCTTTACTTTTTACAGGGTGGTAGGCTGAAAAAGATCGTAATTTTTTTTTTGGGTTCCCTCCTTCCCCCCTACATTTCCTAACATATGCCATATGCTAATTAGACATCGCTAGCGTAACTTCAAACTGCTTATCTTATTATCGCTAGCGCAACTTCGCAAGCATTCGGAACCCTGGATGCAACTTCGGATTAGCGTTGTCCTGCGAATATATGCCTGGCGAAATGTTGCGATGTCAGCGAAGCCGTCGCTGGCGCAATTTTAGAGGTAAGTAAATTTGCCCATTTATATCTTATATTGTTACAGAGAAAAAATAAATAATTTTGAATTATTTATAATTATAATTGAGCCTATGGGGGACAGGCTTTCTGTAATTCAGAGCTTTCTGGATAACTGGTTTCCAGATGACTGATCCCATAGCAAGACATACTTACTCAGCTGATATGAGCAAAACAATAAAACTTGCTTCACTCTCACTATCATAAAACAAAGCTGTTCAATCAATGTTCTTATTTCAGCCTTTTTTTGTACAGCGTTTAAGTGTAAACATCTCCCTGCTTCAGATGCACTTATTGTATTATGAAGGCAATTGTCCTTATGCTGCATGTAGAGGTTAAGGAAGTGACATCAATGCAAAAATACACTGGGACACTGAAATATGCTTTTTTTTTTTCCTGTCTTCTGAGGCTCACTTTATCGGACGTCTTCTGAGGCTCTCTTTACCGCAGATCCTGAAGTTATATGTGTTAAGGCAAAGAACGTCCCTTCTGGCATCAAAATTCAAATAGAAAGGCACTTTATGTTGTTTACTTTACTTGTGTCTATTTTTTGACTACCAAATTCTGCTACCTGCCCAAGACCTTTTGCCTGTTTGACTTTGCAATTACCTGACCCCTTTCTTTACCGCATTTTTGGATTGTGTGCTCTGCAGTATCAGGTTCTACCTGTTGGTCCGCAGCAGAAAGTTCCAGAGCTCCAAAAGGTGAAAACTGGTCTCAGCGGTACTCTCCTGGTACTAAAGAATACTAAAGATACACTGGCACACAGGGCAATTGCAGTGCAGGGTGACCCCTTGCTGTTTATTTGTGCGGACGTGCGACATTTCGGGGTGAACCCCTTTCTCAAGCCCCGAAACGTCCGCACATATAAACAGCAAGGGGTCACCCTGCACTGCAATTGCCCTGTGTGCCAGTCTATCTTTACTTGAAGTATCTGTTTGGGGGTTAACCCTCTACTCTGTGCAGGGCTATCTTTTGGAAAAGCGTTGAAGAGTGTGTAAGAAGGAGTGCTCTGCCTCATCCTTGTTCCAGACTAAAGAATACTAACCCTAACCTTTTAAAAAAAAGAATACTAACCCTTGTGCAGTTTCGAGGGTTCCTATCCTACAGATTGTAACATACACCCACAATTCATTGCACTAGCGCAATAATTTAAAATAAGTTCAGTTTAAGTTCATCTTAAAGTAACTCTGAAAAAATATTTTTTTGGATCTGCAATGGAGGCCCTCCCCATATGTCCTTAAAGGTGGATTTGGCTGTAAAAAGTAAAAAAAAACACTGTTCAAGTGTTGAGGAGAAAAAGTTGCTCCTGGTGCGCCAGGCTTGGTACAAAACATCTCGAAATGCTTGTGTAGAGAAATGCAGATATACATGGGGATTCCCATTTAAATAAGCTAATCTTCAACCATTATAACATCAAGCTCTTTCTAGGTAATAGATGGGCAAATCTGTTCCCTTTTCACATTGCTGAAAAAATTCACAGAACAGTAAAAATTCTTGAAACACACTGAAGACAATGGGTGAATTTTTCCGATCCACTCAACTTATTCAGTGCACAATAAATGTAGCCATGGTCATTTTTTGACAGGTGAAACCTGGCAAAAATGTTTGCTTATAATAAATTGAATAAATTGGTTTTATACACACAGCCATAAGCACATAATTGATCAGTTTGGATATACAGGCACCATCTAATATCATAAAACTACTATATATATGGAAAATTATGGAAATTGACAAATACAGGTTTACAGTGTGATATGGGCAAAAGATGAATTAAACTAGTGGGTTTTAAGGCTTGAAGTCAAGTCAATACAGAATGTAGAATATTGGATTTATTCCTGATTCCTCCAGGGCAATGGTTGTTACTTTAGATCTGCTTTGTAAAATGAGGTAATAATGTAGTGTTTAGTGTAATTTTCCTTTCCAGAACCAATATGATTACAGAAGTATTAGATTTTGATTGTTCATATGTCTGCCAGATCATAATTGGATTCTTCAAGGGTATATTCCAAATAATAAATATGCTTTCAGTAAAAGCGAGGAAGACAGTGCTTTTCATCTTGGCAACGGAAATCACAAACGGTACATTGTGGAAATAATGGCATGAATTTAGAAGTGCCTATAGTAGGCTATTACATCAAAGGCAAGGCTACCTAACTTATATTATACTCATGTTTTCTTAATAATGTGCTTCTGTAATGTCCACTACAGTTCTTCATTCCATTCCATACTAAGCTTGATTTAAAAAAAAAAGGTTTAAAAGAAATGATGGCTTGTGTGTGTAGATTGATTGATCAATTGATAGGTAATAGAAATGCATAATAATTAGGTTTGGGTTGCCTCGTTTGGTGATCTGGATAGTACAATGGGATTGTTCAATGACCACAATTCACCATATTTTTACCCACACTGCAGTGTGCTCACCATTAGCATTATGCTAATATAACTGCACTGAGAACTGTGCCTTGTCCTTTTAAAGGCACTTAAGGCTGCCCATAGACACAACAATTTGATCATATGAATCTCCGTTTCATATGATTTTTGGGCCATGTGTGGAGTGTCCCGACATTTTACTTGCCTTGTACAGGTTAGAAAATTTCTGTCGGCTACTGATAATATCTCTACATGTATTGCCGATCTGACGATATCAGTGGGAGACTGTCACCAGCTTTTGTCGGACATAACTTTCCTACGATTGCTGTCAGGGGCAGAACATCAGCTGATCTGCTCTTTAACTACTTTATTTAATCTGAATGGTTAGTGGCAGTTCGGGAGATGGCACAGAACGATCGTTCGTCCGATATGAAGGTAACTCTGCACGTCTATGGCCAGCTTTAGAGGTCAAATCCAAAGGTTGAAAAAGGCTGTTTTTATCTGGAGTGAGTGATGTGGGAATCTTGTGCTACAGTATTGCTGCTAAACAGTACAATGAAATAACACAAGTACTCTGTGAATGGTCTTTATTTGGATGCAAATATGAACCAGTTCTTAAATCCCTCTGGTTTAAAAGCAGAAAAAAAAAATACATGGACAGTGTTTAGTATGTCCTGAGCATATTGTGACTCAAGTTATAACATACCATTGTTTCAAATACATTCAGCTATATAATAAATATGTGATTTATATTACAGTAAACATGTTTTTATGTTAGATATGTACTTGGTTTATTTAAATTTGTAAAAGTATGAAAAATGTAAAGCTTTTAGTTTTGAAGAAGAAATGCAAGGTTATGCACTACGGTAGAAATAATATAAATGCACTAGATTCCAAATGAATTCAAATTCATTTATATTCACATTACAAGGCAGCATAGAAACCAGTGCATTCTGTATCCCAATTGATTAAGAATCTGCCCTGTGGCATCAGCTTTTGCTTTTACGACAGAGGTGACCTTACTTTTTGCTAATTTATTGATGATTTCTGACAACCTCTAAGCTTAGCATCTCAACGGCAGCCCTGAGCATATTAAGCATATACCGTGTCAGTGACCTAATAAGATCAGAAGATGGTGATCTGCTGTGAACAACTTTGCAAGTCATTGATCATTATTGTTATAAGGCTACTGAAATATTGGGCTGGTACAGTACATTGAGTGTAAAAAATACAGTATTTCTAGCCATATTTTCTTTGAGACTTAAGTCTCCTTCAAGAATAAGACACAAATATAATAGTAATATAATAGTAATATGACTTTTAATATAGTGGATGGCATTCCTTGTGCTGTATTCACATTAAACCCTATACTGTTTATTTTAAAACAGTGCTCATTTATGTGTGGATATATTTTGTTTGTATTTATTTACTGCCAGTTCCACTGAGTATAAAGCACAGTATATTCACACAATACAATGTGTCATACTTGTGTGACAAAAGCTATTATCACACAATAAATTACATACTATAACATAGATTCGACATTTCCAGCCAGATAATAAAACCATGGACTTTTTTCTCCACAAAGAGTTTCGCCACAAAACTGATGCCCATAGACTCCAGTGGATGAAAAGAATTGTTGTGCATAAAAGTCCATAGGACTTTAATGCATTTTGGCAAATTTTCGCCATTTCGGAAAGTTTTTGGCGAAGCAAAATGCATCAGAATCGCCCATCACTTTCCTACTACTGTAGTACGTCAAATAGTTAACGTTATTGCAAACATGGTTAAACAATTAATTTAAAAAGCTATATATCCCATTAACAATTATTCAGCGAGTCTTTCCATATGTTTTGTACATTTTTCTGGTGGGGCTGTCACCTCATATGAATTTTATACAAGGGCAATGCTCCCCCTACTAACTCTAGCCATTGTAACACATCTAGGGGTGAAGCTGGAAGTTGGAAAAAACAAAATATCACTTTACCCAACTTTGCTGGCCTGTAGTGGGAGTAACAATGCCTATGCGCATTATGTCACTTCCATTATGTGCATGCACCGGTAGGGCATAGATTATAACTATTTTAATGAGGATTCTACTGTTTTGGAGGGGGTATTGGAGTCCACTGCTACTAGCAGACAAACTAAAATGACAAACTTCAGGGGCAAATCTGACTTGAATTTTTTTTTTCAGAAATGTAACTTATTACCTACCTTTAATGTTCATAACTTAACAACAGCTCCACACTAAGGGGGTTATTTATTAAAGTCTGAGTGCTAAAAACTACAAGATGGCACTTTTCAATTCCATACAACAAATGCAAACAAACACACAAAAGCCAGAAAAGCCTGGACCATTAGCAGTCTGACTACCTATGACCTAAAACCTGCTCTTGAGATACAGTTCATTGATATAATCAATCTTTATAATATCAGTACATTTAAATGTTGAAAAATGCCTCGGTTGATTTTATTGCACTTTATTGCACTTTGTAACTTTGAGAAAGGCTGAGAATACAGCCGAAGCGTCAGTTTGTCGTTCACAACAAATTTATCATGTGAGTGCTACTTCCTCTACAATGCATATCTGCTATCATGCCCATAATAATCTAGGAAGATACATGCTTTAGCCAGCACTTCTAAAATCTACAACACTTTTCTTTTGAGGTACATGTATTACCTGTATTAGCATTAGATAAGAATATACAGTATAATTTCCATTATGGACATGGAGTATTAGATTACTTGAAAACAGATTCATTTTGACAGTATTTAGCAATCAAGTCGAATTAATGATCAAATCAGTAGCTACAGTAGCTGAATACTCCATCTAATGGTTTCATTTGAGTTTTAGTGTACTCTTGATAATAATATAGTGTTAACAACATTGTTAATGCATATGTCTTTCAGCTCATTCAGCTACTTTGTAAGCTGAACCATCAATGCAACTGCACTGAGCATAATTAGATACAATCAATGGCACACCAGCATTTAAATGATTTCCTTAGCTGAAATAATGAGAGATTTCAGTTTCCAGCTCTGATTGCAATGCTGTTTACCTGATTTTGTTAAAGATCACATGAAGCATAGTGTACCATGTAAGAGAATATTATGCGCTCCTTAAAATCAACCCCAAATAAAAATTTTATACAAATTTATAGTTTTGAGATGTTGTACCGTGTTAGCCATTGAAAAAATGAAAACAATGTAAAGTTTGGTGATACCCTTTATTATCTAACTGAATAAGCAACAACTGCAAGCTTTCAGAGCACACATGCCCCTTCTTCAGGCAAACTACAAATTTATAAACATTTTATAGAAATACAACCTTATTTAAAGGAGTTATCAAAATGTCACAGTATTGAACATGTCCCATAAATACACTGCAAATACATATTCTGTTGAGATTAAACCTCATCACCCAAGTACATGATGGATAGAATAAATCATTTATTCAAATATTTAAAGTACAAGATGACTCAGTTGTGCAGTCCCGCTGGAAATTAATCCATGAAAGAAAAACATCAAACATTTATAAAACCTATATAGTCCACAAGATTCATCAAAGATTCATCATTATCAATAGTGAATAAGTAGACCAGTTTATAATTAAAGTTTCAACATATATAACCCCTTGTAGTAGCAGTCAAAATAGTGAATAATTATTAGGGGGAGCTGTGATAAGTCCATATCACTAAAACACAGTCAACTGCCCTCTGTGATACAATATGATAAGCATACAGTAGATTTATAATTTTATGGATTATATTGCAATTTGTGCTTTGATCAAAGCTGATTTAAATGCTTATATCTAAGGATTTGTTTATCCTAAGGATATCTAAGGATTTATTCCAAAGTACTTCAGTGGTTTGGATTTAGTGGAACTGCTAGTAATAATTATATACATTTCGTGTTTTTGCCATTTCTGCTGTGACTTTGGTTGAAGTTGACATCTGTTATTTCAGAATTTCATGTAAAGTATTCAGTGATTTACTGTGGTAAACTTATCAGAGCTTCCGGTAATAATTCTGTGTGTCATGCTCACTGCTGCTACAAGGGGGGTCCTATAGAGAAATTTTAATTAACTAACATTTAAATGACTTCATCTGCTTATTCACTATCGATCATGACTTGTATTTTATGGATAATATTTGAAGATTCTTATAGGCATTTTTAGTAGTGATGCACCAAATCCAGGATTCAGTTTTGGGATTCGGCCTTTTTCAGCAGGATTCACATTCAGCCGAATCCAAGGGGGTTATTTACTAAAACTCAAAATTTAAAACCTTACAGAGCTTTTGTTTTAAGCTGGGGTCAGTGACCCCTACCTGAAAGCTGGAAAGAGTCAGAAGAAAAAAAGCAAATAATTAAAAAACTATAAAAATAAAAAATGATGGCCAATTGAAAAGTTGCTTAGAATTAGCCATTACTAAAATGCACCTTAAGGGTGAATCACCTTTTTAATGGATTTTTAATGCAAGACACTTAGGGGGTTATTTACTCGAAAGACTCGAAAAATTTACACATTTTATTAAAACATTCGACCAAACTCCCATCCACAATTTTCCTTATTTATCAATAAAATAACAAAAGATTTACCGTATATACTCGACCCTTAGGTACCTAATTTAACCTACGAAAACTGGGAAAACTTATTGAGTCGAGTATAAGCCTAGGTGAGAGCTATGGACAAGGCTTTTGTTACAGGGCCTCTGTTTCACTATTGGCGACGCCAAGCCACAAAATGTCACCTAGTACCGAAGCGCAAGCAGCATCGGGCAAACCTAGTCCCTGTGCAGGTGAGAGCACATAAGCACTGGCTTCCCCAGGGCTGCCTGTTCCATGCACTTACAACATGGTTTGCGGAGGAGGAAGAGGGAGAACACTGCAGCACGTGTTTCAAATCTTCCTCATTCTTCCGCACTATGGAGGAGCCGGGTCCCTTAGACAAGAAACCCCCGTGCGTTTGCGAGCATGCTCTCAAGCACCGGAGCACCCAGCACTGACTCGAGTATAAGCCGTGGTAGACTTTTTCAGCACATTTTGGGTGCTGAAAAACTCGGCTTATACTCGAGTATATACGGTGGGAAAATATTGGATAAAATCATGAAAAAAATTGAATTATCTACCAAGAATCACTTATTTTCGGATTATCGCACGAAACCCAGCGCAGATCATGATATCTTCCAATTGTAAAGGGACATCTGCCATTAACTTCTACATGACTTAGACAGGTTTGAGATGGAGTATTTTCGGATGAGGACTTTTAGCAGCCTCGGGGTATAACAATCTTGAAAGATTCCAGTTCTTTCTTTTCCACAAAAAAATACTGTTTTCCTCTTTAAACCCCCAACCAGAAAAATTTGAGTTTTAGTAAATAACCCCCCCCCCCAAGTCTCTGGCCAAACTGAATCTGAATCCTTAAGATCATGGGACTTTTCATCAAACAAACAAGGAAGTAAAACATTTTTTGAGTGCACAAATCTCTTTTTGCATATGCAAGTTAGATTTCAGATTTGGTTTGGTATTTGGCCAAATCTTTCACAAAGGATTTGGGGTTTGACCTAATCCCAAAATAGTGTATTCGGTTCCTCCCTAATTCAGAGTTGTCAACTATCAGATTGTAGAAACTGGAAAAATTTCTGGGCTTGTGATGTTACAGGAAGCAACGTAATCACAAGTTACATCATGTACATGTGCAAAAACCACTGAAACCGCGCACACCATAGTTTCGCCGCAGATCGTTAGAAATCATCAGAGACCGTCAGAAATCAGGGGAATGCCTGAGGGGAGACTAGGGGACAGAACTGACAGAAAATTTGGTAACTTCTGATAAAAAGGTGGGAGTTGACAGATCTGCTAATTTTCAGACATTCCCCATGTGTTACTCCTTAGGGGCAATTTATAAAGCACCACACAGTTTGCAAATCAATAGCCGATTATGGACTGTTTTGCATTTGCCAGGTGCAAAAAAAGGCCACAATTGGACATTTCTTTGCACATTGAGTAGTGCCTTAACTGCATTGCCACAGGCATCTACGCTCCTTTTCAAAGTGCAGAGACCTTTGCAGCATTCTTAGGCAGCATTCAATCTAAGAGTGCAGGGTAGGGGGAGGCATGTAGGCAGGCACTTTGGACAGTGATCGTTCCTGCTTTGGTGCTAGCATTTGTGCCCTTGGGTACAGTAAATGACGCCTCATCTTTTTAATGTTTGCAACTCAAAAACTGAAAATAATCAAGTCATGCGTGCTTTAAAGGATTTTTTCCTTTAAAAATATTTTAACTTACATTAAAATGTTTTTAGCTGTCCAGTCAGTTATCATTAGATTTATTATCTGTTGTTGCTGTCTATACATATACAGTAATTATCATCATAGTACAGGTTTTGGATCTGTAATACATTTCTCATACGGGCGGTGCATTTCTAATAACAATGTTTAATTGTGTTTTTTTAACAAGGATATAATTTTTTATGGGGACAATTTCATACTGTACTTAGAATTAATTAAAACATATTGCATCTGATTTGACACAAATGTTTCTTTTGTTTCTGCTACACAAGCAACTTTACATAAGAGGCAAAGAGTGTTCTGATTAATGTTTAATTTTGTATACTAGTTATAAAAGTGAGCACAAATAAAGGGGAAAATTAATTAGAGGGAACATTCCTTGCACAGTATACTAACGTTCTCCCTATCTATAAACCTGAGACAGAAATTAAAGAAAGAAGTAAGCAGTAAAGGTAAAACATGTATCCTTTTTATTTTAGAATAAAAAAATAAATAAAATGGAAGATATTTTCAGTAGGCCTGTTTTGTAGTTCACGCTGGGCATACCTGTTTTTTTACCCTTTTAAGTAAAAAAACTGCCATTTTAATTTAGAAGATATAGAGAATATTTTCGAACAGGACTATAAACTTGATGGGCATTTGTCGTTTTTCAGTGTCAACTACTTTATTTCTTAGTTGTCTGAGTTCAATGATGGGCTACATTTTAAGTCACAAAATAAATATAACAATAGCCTAATAATAGTTCTGGTACAGGATCTGATACCGGTGTGCTGTATCTCACCAAGCAATGTCCAATCATCTGTCAGATAATTTACAGTTCTTATAAGTTTTATCGTTCTTCTATCAACAGGACAGTGATGTGAAGGCAATGGTGCTGCATTTGGAAGATGTACTGGCTTCCAGCTGGTTTGGTGAGACTCAGCTGTTAAGAAGGCTAAAATAAGGCTTTCCTGATCATCTTGTCAATCACACACAAATCTGCCAGCCACAATATCACAAAACTTGTTCAGCAAGAGATGATTCATCACATGGAGAATAGAAGCGGTTTCAGAATGAAAATTTTTTGACTTTTCAGGAAAAAGCCAGAAAAAATCGTACAATTCAGTTTTTTACTCGGTTTTATCGAGTTTTCCTGATCTGATTAAATTGTGTTTTTTTAATAATAAATAGGGTCAAATCGTTCTAGTTTGGTCGGACTTTTATATTTAAAAAAATCTGAAAAATTTGGATTTTGATAAATAACCCCCTATGTGTTGACTAATAATGGGCATTTCAGAAAATCATATTTTTTAACTGTTATTTTTTTGTGCATTGCTTGAAATTGATTTCTGCTTGAGATCCTACGTAAAGAGCATTGCGATGTGCAGCATAACCAGATGCTTTCTGTATCTATGGGTAAGTTAAGTTTTGGCATGCTGTGGGTGACATCTTTCTTGGCTATACAAAATGTTTTATTAACCAAAGAAAGGTGCAAAACTGTACCAACATGGTAAACACATAATCCCAAATAATCCCAAATACAAAACTGCACTGACTCTCACCATTAATTTACAATATGAATGTAGCTGGTTGGCTAACAACACCCATTTTTAACTTAATTGGCTCACTGACACTTTCTGCCACTGACGAACATTGTCTTTAAATAAACAGGGAGAGCAGAAATACATTGCAACCACCTGCTACAAACCAGTATTAATTTAGTCCCACCCTGTGTTGAATTTGAGTGTGCTTGGCCCACCCGGGGCCACCATTTTAGGGCCCTACCATGCCATTTGTGGGGGCTCTCTACCCCTGTCAAGTACCTCTTCTGCCCCTGACATAAGCCCTCCCACAGCACCTGTCACATCAACAATGTATCCCCCTGCCCCAGTCCCAGGATGCATGTGGTCCTGGGTCCAATTGGGTTTTCTCCCAGTGCCCACGAGCCAAATACAACACTGATCCCACCTGTGGTTGGCGCTTCTATTGCTCCGCTGATACAGGATTATTTACATTATAATTTACAGTATAATTTAGCGAATCAAGCCAAAATAATTCACAGAGACACAATTGTTTTATTTGAGATGGCTGTTACAAAATTCCAATTTCAGAATCATTGCTGATCCCATCTTCTTTACTATTTCATTCCTATACTTACATCAGCAATGTGTTTCTGACAAAATCAGTATGTAGCATTTATCTCTACCCATCAAAATATATTTGCATCATGTTGCATGCATGAATAATTATGCATTGTTACTGTAACAGGATTTGTGTCTCTATCAGTGCAACAGTCTATCATTCAGGGGAATTTTTTTTACTGGTATAGAAATATTTTGCTGGAGATCATGAGAAATATTATTTTCTTAGTACATGTTCAACTGGTTTTACTTGTACAAATATTTTGATATATTTATAGATAAATAAATGATAGAATGCACATTTAAAGCATACTGATAATTTTTAGTACCTGTTATTCATTGAGTAATTTGGATGAAGTACAAAAGATTGAGGGTTATGGGAGCACTCCAAGGCTAAGTAAAATTATTTATATACAATGGAAGTGCATCTGACCTGGCCAAATTAAATAAAAAACAAGACGGAGGATTGATCAATGCACATTACCTGGTCCCTGTTTCATAAGTAATTCAGTTTATATGCAAGTGCATTACAAAAAGAGGGGTTTTTATACACACTTGCATAGATATCTGATTAATTATGAGACAGGGGACCAGGGAACGTTCATTAATCAATCCTCCCTCTTGTTTTGTAATTTGGATGAAGTACCTGAGGTCTGAGTGGCTGTAGCTTTTACTGGTCATATTTTGGGGGCTCCCAGAATTCAATAGCCTATATTATCTTTATTCATAATACATTTATTACAATTGTACATTTGTATTTTTTTTCCTTTCTTCTTCTGTAAATTTTTATCTTGCGGAGACCAGAGATCTGCAGTCTCTAAACAAGCTACAGAGCTTTAAGTAACAATTAACAGTTAAATTGTAGGCATAGCGTGGTAGAAATGTTATTACTAAACACTGTATATGAACTTTCCCTTGTTCTCGCTAGTATTCCAGTTACCCTTAGATTCTGCATCAGAAACCATAAAACAGTGTCAGTTGCTAGGATTGCTCTCAGTTTTCAACTCTCATTCTTTCATGGTACAAGGCCAAAAATCATAAATCGATTAGGAATCTGTAGTCACAGACAAATGTACACATGTATATTCCCAATACTGTAATGGGATATCATTTGCTACAGGAGTACCTGCATTTTAAGAAATAACTGCATTCAAATCTGCCAATCTCTTACTTTACCTTTTTAGTAAAGTAATTGAAAATATCTTTTGTACGTGTAAAGTACAATCTCAACATCATTCTTTTTAATATAATGTGCTGCTGCTCTGTTCTTGTCAGTGTTCCAAAATCATTTTACTGGTGCATAGTGAATGACATTGTGTCTGTCTCTATTGATCTGTAGGTACAGTTTCTGCCACCAACATGTCTCCACCTTTTCCCTTGAGATCACGAGAGATAAATTATATCATGGCACAAACCAAGCTGAGGCGCATGAGAGAGTAAGTTGTGGTTTAACCTTACAACAGTAGGCAAGTGCTGAGGATACATACTGTCCTGTTTACTATATTGCTGGTAAATCTTCTGTGTTATGTAATTGTATCATTTCCTTTTGGTATTTGAACACAAATCACATGCATTATAAGGATTAGGGTTCATTTGTGTGAACCAAATAACCCTTCCTTTCTGATACACTCATTTTCCATGCTTACACTGTGAACACCAAGAAGACATCTATAGATATGAAATTGCTAACATGCACAATTCCTTTGTAGTGGTACAGGTATAGGTGTAATTGTTAATTATTTGATGTAATTGTTAGTCATTAGACTATTGTTTTACCATATGGTCCCTTACAGCTAAAGTTAAAAAGTCTAGTGATCTCTCACTAAGTGAAGTAACACAGCAAATTTACTTACCTCCGAAGTTGAGCCAACGTTGGCTTCGCCGCACTTTGCCAGACGTAGATTCGTCAGGGTTGCACATATTCACAAAGATCCGAAAGTTCTGCACAAGTTACTGATCATTTGCGAAGTTGCGCTAGCGATGTTACGATCAGCGGTTCAAAATCACACTAGCGATGGCAAATTTGCATACGGCGTTCAGTTAAAGTACAATCGTCGTGTATGCAGCAGCAAACACATTACACTACACAATGCCAGGGAACCTTAATAAATGTGTTCTAGTCCTATCTAGCAAATTGACGTCACACTGGCAAATTTTCGCTAGCGTTAGCCACTTCGCCCTTTAGTAAATTTGCCCAGAAGTGGTGAAGGAAATGGTAGTAATCACCCAAGCAGTCTTGCTTCCCCGTGTTGCTCCCCATGTTGTGTTGTAGATATATTTATTTATTCATTCTTAATATAGTTCTCAAATAGTTTAAAAAGAGGACCTGTTCATGTTAGCAGTGACTATCACAAACAGCTTGCTCACAAAGAGAAGAAAATGTGCTGGTTAATTAATTGTTATGGATTCTATTTACTAGGTTTTGACAGCCAACAAATAAGCAGCATCACATAGATAAAGACCAGTACATGTGTAACATGTGTAACTAGATAATATTTCCCTTGTATTACGGTGGGATTAGTGTTGTGGGCTACACCATTTACCGCTTTCTGCCTTTCAACTCTGAAGGAAGCAGCTCCTGATGCTGGATTTTGGATCTGGTGATCAGTGAAAAGAGCAGCAACCCCAGGGGAGCAATGCTGTATAAGTGAGCCCTAAGGGATTCACTCTTGCAATTACATGATAAACATGTCACCAAAAGACATTTATTTCAGGTCACAACCAGAACATGTCAATAGAGAACATGTCTATTTCAGTGAATCATTTTTTAAACAGATACCGTATGAAACAAATCTGTCCCTTGGGGGTGAGGAATCAGGCTCCATTAAGTAGATAACCTAATGTATACCTTGCAACACTTAAAAAAAAATCCCCGACTTGCCAGTAAGACCACTGCAAATATGCCCAATGATCACCCTATTAACTCCAGACTTGCCAGTAAAATGACTGCAGAAATGGGCACTGCATTGATAGATTGAAAGCATTGACTCAAGCAGAATACCATTCTTTTCTTCTAACTTGTCTCTCTCTCTCTACCTCTTCCACCTCGCTGAAACTTCAATAAAAAATCAAAGATAACCGCACGCCGATCTTTCATTTATTCAGACTGGAAGGGAAGATGCAAAAGCTCTGTTTAAACCCTGGCAGCAGAGGGGGCCCTTGGGACCTAGGGTCCCCCGCGGTGCGGTCCTGCGGGGGCATTATTTACGCCACTGGAATTTTCTATCTAAAAAATGTTGTTCAAGGTTGTTCTTTTTTTTAATGTACTAGAGAGTAATATAGAGATCTTGATGGCTCATAGGTTTTTGATATCATTTGGCATGCACAATATACCAGGCCACAGCACAACATTTATTTATGTGATAATTGGTTTAAATGGAGTGACATGGTGAAACACCTGATCCAAATGTCTACATTTTGTAGATTATTTGCAGATTTAAACAGTAAAAGCACGCGCCTGACATATCTCTTTATGGTGCTGATAAAATAACACTGTTTTTATAGTGTGATTGCCTCATTTACAGAGTTAAAATCCCATTTGCTTGTGATTCTTTTGGCACACTGATATGAAAGCACATAGGGGCAGATTCACTAAGATGCGAAGTTGCGCCAGGCGCAACTTCGCCGCACTTCGCCAGGCGTAGTTTCGCCAGTGCTCCGCAAATTCACTAAAATCCGAAGTTGCGCACAGGGGTAGCGTAAGGTTGCGAAGTTGCGTTAGCGTTGATTCGCTATGTAAAGCGAAGTTACGCTAGCGAAGGCTAATTTGCATACGGCGCGAAATTCAAATTTCAATGGAGGAATACGTATGCCTAGCACTACAAATGCCTAGAAAACCTTCAAATCATCAAATAAAAATTTTATTTTGCCCTACACATGTGCCCACTGTCTAGGTAAGTTGCCATGAGTCAGGAAATGTAGGGGGGAAGGAGGGGAGCCCCAAGAAATTTTTCGATCTTTTTCAGCCTATCACCCATAATGTAGAAAACATGCCAGCGTTTTTTGGGACTTAGAAAAAATTTTGACTTTTTTTGAAACAATCCCTATCTACTCTATTGCGCTTCGCTAGGTCTGGTGTAAAAGGTAGCGTTCAGTACACTGCGCAAGTTAGTGAATTTGCGTAGTTACATCGCTAGCGAAAATTCGCCTGGCGTAAGGGTGTGAAGTAACACTAGCGAAACTACGCCAGTGTTCGTTAGTGAATTTGTGCAGTAACGAAAATGCCAAACGCTAGCGAATTAACGCTAGCGTTCGGCGCTTCGGCGCTTAGTGAATTTGCCCCATAGAGTGTGTTTGGACACAGCTTCAATACTTGCAACGTTTGCATACATTTTAGCATGATGCCCATGGGTCTAACTGATCTGATGAATTACATGCAAGTGTGTTTATGTACTCTGGGAAACCCTATAGCTAAGGTTGTAGCTTTTTGAGGTTTCCCAATGCAGGTTGTGTAAATAGGTGCAAAAGACTTGCGCCAAAATAATCTCATGTTAATGTTTTAACAACTTTCATTGACAATTATGCAGTATCTGCTCTGAAAATTCTGACTGCAACTTGTGCCTGATTTGCAAATCAGTGTGCAGTGGCTATCAAGCTGTAAAAAAACAAAAATGCTGCATTGTGGGTAAAAGCATGACCTAATGCACTAATTGCAATATACATATAGGAATATGGTTACTGGGGTCCTCCCCCAAAAACTGTTTTTTACCTAATAAAATGAAATATAATTCTAAATAACCTTCCAATATACATTCGTGAAAAATCGAATGTCATTGGTTTTAAAGATATTTGTTACATTTTCTTTCACTGTGCAAAAATAAAGGATCCCTTTAGGGTTTATAAAATGTCAGGGCTGATGGAGTTTCCTGACATCTCTGCGTGTGCTTTGTTTTATACTGCAAATGTCACATTTTTTAGCCTTCCTGCTGTTTCAAATAATCATTTCTAGAGGTATTGACTAAACCTGCATCAGCAAATTTGACTTCTCAAACATTGTCAGTGTGTTAAAATACCCTGGAATAAAAAAAGTTTGCTGGGACCTTAGCACAAGGCAATAAAGTATTAGATATTGAAAAGGCAATACACTACAGGTATGGGATCTGCTATCTGGAAACCCGTTATCTAGAAAGCTTCGCATTAAGGAAAGGCTGTCTATCATAGATTCCATTTTATCAAAACTATCCAAATCTTTTTAAATTATTTTCTTTTTCTCTGTAATAAAAAAAGTAGCTTGCACTTGATCCCAACTAAGATATAATGAATCCTTATTGGCAATAAAAAAATAGGTACTTTTTGCCTTGGCAACTTTTTGTCCAAATGCATTAAACTACCCTTTTGCCACAGTTTAGCAGATGGCAAATGTGGATCCATGTTTAGTGAAAAAATGTGATCATCACTAAAGGCTAGCTTATGTTTTTAACTCAAATATTGTAGCTGGGATCTTCTAAATAGAATGCCAGCTTTTAATAATGGCAAATCTGAATAATAAGAGCTGTGGAATATTACATTATCCTACTTAAGACATTACTGTCACCTACACTTGAGGGTGTTCATAACTCTGGACAATAGAGCAAACTTATTTAGACTGGTTTAGATTACATTTCTGTCTTGAGAATCAAACTATCTTGCGCTTATCATTAAAGAGGTTGCTCACATTTAAATTACCTTAGAAGACACGAAGATTTATTTTTTCAAATTTTTTTTATAGATTTTTATATACAGCTGAGGGACTGAAAAGGAATGGCAGGAGAGAGCCATTCTGAAGGACTAACTGACCTTATAATAAGATTACCGAAGAGTCAGAAGATGGCGCCCGTGAGCTCCGCTGAATCTGCAAAGAGAGGTAAGTAAACACTTAGGGCAAACTTTTTGCAATGAGGGCCAGATTTGGTGAAGTGACATTCTTTGAACCATTAACATCATTCAACTAATTTTGGCTATACTGTTGCCTGTGTGCTGAAGGTGTTAGCAATAGACACGTACTGGCATGTAGTTTACTGTACTGGCACGTCAGTACGTCTATTGACACCTTCAGCCCTAAAGAAGTATGTGAAGCGGCGCATCACTATGTGCCAGTACGTAGCAGTATAGACCAAGGGGCAGATCATTTCAATAATGTGCCCAAATATTACGGCTAGGCGATTCCTAATTGCACTGTGCTGGCGGGCCGCATTATTATTAAAGGAAAACTATACTCCCAAAATGAACACTTAAGCAACAGATAGTTCATATCATACTAAGTGGCATATTAAAGAATCTTAGCAAACTGGAATATATATTTAAGTAAATATTGTCCTTTTACATCTCTTGCCTTGAGCCACCATTTCGTGATGGTCTCTGTGCTGCCTCAGAGATCACCTGACCAGAAATACTACAACTCTAACTGTAACAGGAAGAAGTGTGGAAGAACTCTGTCTGTTAAAGGAAAACTATACCCCCAAAATGAACACTTAAGCAACAGATAGTTCATATCATATTAAGTGGCATATTAAAGAATCTTACCAAACTGGAAGATATATTTAAGTAAATATTGCCCTTTTACATCTCTTGCCTTGAGCCACCATTTCGTGATGGTCTCTGTGCTGTCTCAGAGATCACCTGACCACAAATACTACAACTCTAACTGTAACAGGAAGAAGTGTGGAAGCAAAAGACACAACTCTGTCTGTTAATTGGCTCATGTGACCTAACATGTATGGTTTGTTGGTATGTTTGTGAATACAGTGAATCCTACGATCCCAGGGGGCGGCCCTTTTTTTTAAAATGGCAATTTTCTATTTAGGATTACCCAATGGCACATACTACTAGAAAAGTATATTATTATGAAAATGGTTTATTTACATGAAGCAGGATTTTACATATGAGCTGTTTTATGCAATATCTTTTTATAGAGACCTACATTGTTTGGGGGGTATAGTTTTCCTTTAATTGGCTCATGTGGCCTAACATGTATGGTTTGTTGGTATGTTTGTGTGCAGTGTGAATCCTACAATCCCAGGGGACGGCCCTTATTTTTTAAAATGGCAATTTTCTATTTATGATTACCTAATGGCACATACTACTAGAAAAGTATATTATTATGAAAATTGTTTATTTACATGATCAGGAATTTACATATGAGCTGTTTGTTGCAATATCTTTTTATAGAGACCTACATTGTTTGGGGGGTATAGTTTTCCTTTAATTTCATGATAGAGGCTGAGGGCCGGTGTAAATTTTAAGACTGGCTGCATTTGGCCCCGGGCCGCACTTTGGACATGCCTGCTTTGGGGGCAATTACCGAAGATTATACCTAGGCTGGGGGGGGAGCAGGTTGGGGTCTATGTAGGGTATGGGGTTAGGGTTTTTTATTAATAAGGGTTTGGTTCTCCTTTAAGAAGACATTATATATGCTTTGCTGGTGCCTTTTAAATGTTGAACTAGAAATAGCAAATTTGTAATAAAAACTTGTTGCAGGCTATAGTAAGAATACTTTCAATAAATACTTTTTGTCAAAATTGTGGTAGACTGCATATAATGTACTTGTGGTGCTAAATATATTATTGTATAACTCATTAAACTCTTTTCCTAACCCACTTATACTGTATGTCTTTTATCCTGTGTCTTTTCAGTTGATCTTCCAAATCCATTTTCTTGTGAAATTCCTCTGAGTTTTGTAGCACAAGGAGCTGTGTTGTATTTATAGGAAAAGATCTCGGCTGATATATGTCTCCTCACAGTTTGAGCTTCCCAGGTAAATTGAGTCACTAGGGACAGGTGACTGTTAAAAAGGTGACCTCTTTATGTATTACTTGGCTCTGCTTTCCATTTTAGAACCTGCGATCACCCATATCACACTAAATTATTACCAGATCCAAGACATACTATATAAAGATACTAGCTTCCACAAAGGATTATTGCCATTGTTATGTACTCTTTCTTTCATGAAAGTGTTACTATAACAGGAGTTGTAATTTTCCTTTTTCTTTTCACCAATAGGAATTGCTAGGTTGTTTGACACACAAGGGCAACTGTCAAAAATAATAGCAATCGCATGTTCATTATGATAAAAGCACCATTATATATAGCACGAGGCCTCATTGTGGCTTTGTTTGCTAATGGCAGGGTAGGGAGTATAGTGCAACAAATAAGTGCAAGCTGCCATGTTTTCCACACTTTTCACTCTGCCCTGCTATCATAATGGAGCTCAAGGACCCAAGTTATCCAGCACAGCTAGCTTCAGGTAGATAGCACTGGCACAAGCAGAGTACCCTGTATTTACCGCCTGAACTATGGCATCTGCTGACAATTAATGGATTTCTGTGGAGTGATATACTGAATTTAAATATATGGTAATCCATTTTTACCTGACATCAATATAGAATATGTATGTTGAAAAAATAATTGCTCCCAACATTAAGACTGTATACGAGATAGTTAATGGCTTGCCATCTGCAAAACAGTTTACCAATATGTGGCTGAAAAAATGACCAGAGTATAGATATTCAGACATAATGTACAGGTACCTGTATTTTTGATATTCCAAGGTAAGATACCACCAGAGAAATACTGCCCTTGTACTATGTATCAATTGCCCCTGCCTTTTGTCATTATACAGTAATGGCAGACTAATGTAGAAGGGTGCTTACTACCAACTAGGATGAATTGTTCAAATGTTAGGTTTAGACAAGGTTGTGCGCTTGAACACAAAACGCATCACGCCCGTTGTTTTAGATATATTAATACAATCAAGTTTTAACAGACATCCCTGGTGGAAGGTGTGATAGAGTTCGTTTGTTTGATGAAGTATGCTCCCATTAGCAGCAGTTCAGGGATTTTCGCCCCTGGGTCACCTATTGACAGTGGTGAGTTTTTTAACCTTTAACCTGATTACTTAATTGCCCATATTCACATGCAATGGGCTCCAGGAGGGTTTACACCCAGGCCTTCAATACTATTTGGTATAAACTTCAATTAATCATACCATGTTTAAAACAGGATTTATGTTTATTATTATCCTTTAATCTTTTGTATCTTAAACCTTAAAGTTCTGTGATCCGTGTGCTCCATACACAAGGAACAGAGAATTAGGAGGTAAAGTAGGTAGATACAAAGGGAAGTAATGAAAAGTTATTTCTTATTCATTTTACTAATAGAGGCATTATCAAGAAAAAAGTATTTTCTTTTAGTTTAGCAATGAATGTAATGGATAGAATAGGAACATTACTTTTCTGCACTTACATACAGAGGAAACTGTATATAGACATTTCTGTCTCATGATTCACCATGTTATTTCAGTGATAAAAGACAAAAATCACACCTGTTTTCATCTGAAATGAATTCTGTGGCACATCCTGCTGTGGTGCTCACTGTGATGTCACAACAGAAATCACTCCACCTGTACCCATACAAAACACAGCTGGCATGTTAAATAGCATCAGTTTTAAAATGAAAAAAAGTTATTTTCAGATTTAATTTCACTTTTAAGAAAAGAACTGATTCAAATCAGTCTGTTTTGTTTCATATACAGTATTGTAAAAATGATTGTTTATTGCATATAATCACAAAACAACACGTTTCCAGTACATTTACTGTATGCCTAACAACTAAAGCACAGAGAAATTCTTTATCAGCTTCCTTTAGAAAGGTTTTCTCAGTCAATAACTTATTGCACTTATTGTACTTATTGCAGGCCAACTGTCGACATCCTACTTTCTCTAGTGTTAATGACTTGCTCGGTGCTGCAGTCTGCAGACCATTTGTCAGCACTGGATTTCATTGTCAAATCCTTATTCTATTACTGTCATGCAAAAGTGCTGCATTAGGTGCTCTTAGATATAGCACACCATTTTCCCATTTGTCTAAACTTTGGAAACCATTTCATCCTCTTTGGAAAATCTCTCAAGCGTTTATAAGTGGCCTTGATAATTACATGTATTTTTTTTATTATTATTATTACTGCAAAGGTCAAGTGGCCTTCTCTGGGTATTGCATCTTCAACTCCTTGTAGATTCATTTAATCCTCTGTTTAAGTAGGGATTTAATTGAAAGTGCTGCTAAGTTTTAATGGCTTAGTGGAGTCAGCGTGCTCTGCCTCTCAAAGTTATTCTATCCTTTTTCCAAATGGAATAGTAAAAGCCATAATCAATTTTAATTTTCAGTCATTTCTGCCATATGCAGATCGATCATGCCAGAGCAGCAGCTTTTAACAGCTGACAGTACAATAAAAAGGTATAGTGCTGTCACTCTGAAGATACTGGATCTGTGTACACTTACCTCGTTCCTAGATTATTGCTCCCACAACACATTTCGTAGCTGTAAAAAGTTCTGTTTGTTAGGATTTCTTGCTTGGGAATGCTTTGCTGGAATCATATCCCTTAATGGTATTCTTCAGGCATTTCTGAGGCTTCCATGAAGCATGAAATAGTTAAAGACATGCTGAAAATGTAGAATTTTTGAAATCCAGAAAATGCATCTACTGCGTCTCCTGTTGGGTTAAACATCAGTGTTCCCATGGTTTCTCTATGGGTAGCATTTTACAGATTATTCTAGAATGTCAACCTCTTTTATAACTATGGTATATTCATAATGGATCTCTTGACCCATGGGTCATACAGTGAAACGTGGGTTAGTATGGTCTTCTTGAATTCCCTCCAATAATACATCATTCTAAGCCAAAATTTTCACTACATAAAACTATCATTCATCAACAACACCTATAAAACAGCATATGATTAATCTTACACTATATAAGGTTTGAGGTAGGAAATGGATTTAAAACAGTTTACAAAATGTCAGAAACAGGACTGGGTTGCTACAGTTTGGAGGGAAGCTTAATAATGATCTGGTGGTTAATTATTGCAAGTATACATCATTCTGGTATGACTGAGGGGCCCATTTACTTAGCTCGAGTGAAGGAATAGAAGAAAAAAAAACTTCGAATTTCAAATGATTTTTTTGGCTACTTCGACCAGCAAATTGGCTACTTCGACCTTCGACTACGACTTCGACTTTGAATCAAATGATTCGAACTAAAGATCGTTCAACTATTCGACCATTTGATCGTCGAACTACTGTTGAACTTCGACCTCCTAGTTCGCCACCTAAAACCTACCGAAGTGCCATGTTAGCCTATGGGGAAGGTCCCCATAGGCTTTCTAATGTTTTTTAGGTCGAAGAAAAATCGTTCGATCGATGTATTAAAATCCTTCGAAACGAACGATTTGAAGGATTTTAATTTTTTCGTTCAATCAAACTATTTGCAGTAAATTCTTCGACTTCGATATTCGAAGTCGAAGGATTTACATTCGGCAGTCGAATATCGAGGGTTAATTAACCCTCAATATTCGACCCTATGTAAATCTGTCTTAGTAAATGGTATAGTGGTGTGTCTGTGTCTTTGTTGGCATAGGAAAATTAAGCAGAATTCATAATTGGGAGATGAGCCCCTGTCTCTTCTCATGGCTGTTTTAATAGATGGCCAAAGCAGACATTAGCCCATGGCCCACCTTTCATCTGGTATAACTTCTGCATAAATCACCCAGAATTAAAGGACCCCTTGTTAAAATCAGCTGGAAGAGCTTTACAACAAAAACATATTTACTTTTACTATCTATTCTAAAACAGTTCTTTCTAGTTCATATAAAAAAACAAACTGATGATGAGGACTTTTTTCTTGTGGTGTCCCATGTAAAGCCGGGCTGTGATATCCTGCTTGTCTGTTTACCAGTAATGAGCACAACATGAGGAGATATCTTGGCTGCTTATTTTATTACCATTATTATATTCAAGTATACCTGCTTGATGGTAGTACTGTCACACATTTCTTGGTGATGTGGGGTGCATCAGTTGAATCTTTGTCCTGGCCCACTAATACCTTTAAAGGGGTGGTTCACCTTTAAATTAACTTTCATTAAATTATAGATTGGCTAATTCTGAGCAACATTTCAAATAATTATTATGATTTATTTTTTATAGTTTTTGAATTATTTGCAGATTTCTTCTGACTCTTTCCAGCTTTCAAATGGGGGGTCACTGACCCCATCTAGAAAACAAATGCTCTGTAAGGCTACAAATATATTGTTACTGCTACTTTTTATTACACCTCTTTTTAGTCAGGCCTCTCCTATTCATATTCCAGTCTCTTGTTCAAATCAGTGCATGGTTGCTAGGTTCATTTGGGTATATTATGATTCTTTTTGCCACATATGGGGGTGTAGTTTCGAAGAACAATAAATATTTGGCAAGTTCAAACAGTGAAATAAAAACATTACTAATTTTATTATTTAATAGAATACTTTGTTTTCAATCGTGTATGAGGGCTTGCATATCAAAATTATATATTGATTCCTTAACATTCTTTTTCATGTGACATTTTTAGCCTTCACATTGCTTTGCCAGTCTTTAATTCTACTGCTGGATATTAATGAGGCCTTAGTGGAATCATTGTAGATGAGTTTGACACTGGCAGAGTGATTTATAGTTCCCTTTAAAAGCAATCAGAGCAATGTAGGTGAAGCCAGACACGAGGAGATGATTGACTTCCCAGTGATGAGTTAGTCCATTCTAGGTGAGGTACATGTAATGTCACATGAATGCATTTGGAAATGGGATAGACCATACTGCTTGTCGATCCGAAGAAGCAGACTGCTTGGGCTGTATGTGATTTCAAAGTCTAAGCAGGGCCGTATTTTCCATACATGCTCTCGAGGGCATGTACCTGGGGTGGTCGCTTTTAGGAGGGCGGCCATCTGATGCCTATATGGTAAATACATTTTTATCAAAAGAAAAAATCTCTTTCCCTGCTACCTTATATATGGACTATGGGGTGTGGGTTGCAGTTGCAAGTGACGTCACAAGCATGTGGATGCGTTGTGATGTCACTTCATCAACTTCATTGCACATGCACCCATGGGCACAAAGAGGTCAATTTCTTAGGGTGGCACCAGATAACAGCCCTGAGTCTAATTGCTCACATTTTGAAAATTTACTGCAACACAAACACAAAAGTATTAGTAAATAGTTAACTAAATGCAAATGTCATTATTAGACATATTACCTCATAGCAAGCACCTCCACTTTTCTTTCTCTATTCCACTTGATAGGTTTAGCCAGATAGAGATAGAGTGGCAGTGTGCATGCTAGAATGAGTTAGGGACAATGGAAATTACCAATTCCTGCCAGTAGACAACTGTTATATCATGTATATGGATATAAATCTATTCAATTACTATGTCTTCACCTGTAATACAGAATTGCTCTTGTGTCCTTTGCCTATTGCTTCAGCCCATAAGAAAACCATTGCATTTTTATCACTTAATTATTTTCCTTCAGCTTTTCTCTATGCCTGCAATGTCCTTCAAATCATTTATGCACCTATAGCGGTACTGGAAGGTACAAATCAAACATCCAGTGACTGCTAGAGGGGGGAGCCAGGATTAAACATTAAGAAATGTGTGTGGGGGTTCTAAGTAAAGAACAGTTTCACAGGCTTGATAAAGAACCCAAAGGAGCCTGAACCCTTGTTGCATATTATGAACATGCATTTATATCGCGCCAACATATTGCGTAGCATATATAGACAGCCTATATAAATCACCTTTTACACTGTTCTAATTATCGGCCTGCTTCTGGATTTTGCTCTATTGATATATTGACCCCTTTGCAAGAGCAAGACAAACATATTTATAAGCATAATCTTCACCAGTGGAATAACTCACCAAATAGAGTAGGTGGCCCAGGTGCTCCTGCCCCAGGCCCTCAGCTCAGGGGAGCGGAGAAACTGTAAGGAAGCAAAATATTGAAGCAAGGCACTCAAAAGGTCACGCATGGATCAGACGAGTATTAAGAAAATGGAAATTTTTATTTGCATAAACTACTCATGCCTGACGCGTTTCATGTCGAGGACACGAAATGCGTCAGGCATGAGTAGTTTATACAAATAAAAATTCAATATTTTGCTCCCTTTGCAAGAGCACCCAGCATTTCCACTAGTGTAAGCTTTATATTGGTTTGAGCTGTCTAGCACTGTGCATAGTTTTAATATGTGAATCAAATAATATCATACAAAATGTGGCAGGATGGTTGGCCCTGAAAAGATTTCTCTTAGAGAAATTGATATAATATATGTCATATCCAGTCTGTTTTCTCTTTAGGGGCATGTTGCACCTCCCAACATTAAACTGGAAAGTCTAACACACTAAGGGGCAGATTTATTAATGGTTGAATGGAAAATTCAGATTTGAATTTTCTAATTTTTTTTTGGTTAAAACTCTCAAATTAGAATTGTGAATTATCCAAACTCGATTTGAGTTTAAATTTGAATTTTGAGATATATCATACTTTGGCCCTTTAAAAACTCGAATTTGACTATTCGCCACCTAAAACCTGCCGAATTACTGTATAAGTCAATGGGAGAGGTCCAGGGATCAATTTGGTGATGTTTATAGCATTCCTGACATTCAAGTTTTTTTTTGGAGAAAAAAACTTGAATCAAGTTTTTCAAACTTGAATCAAGTTTTTCAAACTTGAATCAAGTTTTTCAAACTTGAATCAAGTTTTTCAAACTATAATCGTGTTTTTTAAACTATAATCGTGTTTTCTAAACTCTAATCGAGTTTTTTAAATTTGAATCGAGTTTTTTAAATTCTAATCGAATAACTTGGGTTGTTTAAATTTGTTTGAATATAACAAATTCGATTTTATTAATAAATTTCAATTAGTCGAATTTCGAATTTATGGGAGTTTAAAAAAACTGACCCTTGATAAATGTGCCTCCCTGTATATTACCAAATTATGGGATTATTTAGAAACATAGTCAATAGATTGCCCTGGTCCTGTAACACATAGCAATTGATCTACATCTGCCTAGAGCTATTCAGAATTTAAAAGGCAAATGTCAGATTTAAAGATATGGGTTAGTGAACCCTTTCAAAAATATTCCCATATTATTCATTAAGCCAGTTAAATGTTTAGCTGTCAATTTCTAGGAGCAAAATACTGGAAGAGCCCCAAAGCTGTCAATTTAATTTAATTTCAGTCAAACTGAGACCAGCAAAGCTTACAGTACACATTTGTTCCTGAGGTTCTGGAAAAAATGTAACATATCCAAAGCCACAGGACATTAAGAAAGGAAGTATCACCATTAAGGAAACCAAAACTGTGTAGGGGGGCATTAGCTGTGATTTATAGATTTTTATTATGGGAGCTATGTGATTACATTCACCTACTCATATAAAATTGAATTTAATCACAGAACTACAGTAGATATTGAGCCTTTGTGGAATGAAACACATGTTAAGAACATACAGAGTACTGCCTAGTGGTCTTGACACCTTCAGATGCCAGAAGCCTTGGCATAAGACAAGAAAAACATATGTTGTGATCAGAACAATAACTGAAGTGAGAGTAACTCCAGAGAGGTTGCAGTGAACAGATATGGCTACATTTAATCCTAGTGGAGCTTAGCAATGAATCAGCAAGAAATCTACATGTGTTAGATGAAGGCTGCCTCAGGGGTTAAGATACATTCTTAATGATACCTCTAGAATGCATGTTAGATGGCATAGAGACTGCCTGAAGTGAACAGGCTATTAGAACTTACAGTATCTTGTGACTGACTGGTCTCTTAACTGGATCTTCCCAATCTGTATATATATATATATATATATATATATATATATATATATATATATATATATATATATATATATATATAGTGAACAACATTCATTTTAAGTACTCTGATTTTACGTTTTCCCAGATTTTATTTTTTTTTTATTCATGGACCCGCCAAATTCTAATGCATTTCAATAAGTGCATTTCCCTGATTTTATGTAATGTTTTCCCTGATTTAAAAAAAAAATGCGTCCTAATGTTTCCAAAAATTGCGGTTTGTCCTACGTGAATGTTATTATTAATGGAGTAAAGAGGTTTTAAATACTAACCAGATGTATATTTTGCCATAGTTCTGCTTGTAAATAATAAATTCCAATTATTCAGTGATTGCTTTAGGTTGTGCATGTGACTGACAGAGAGGCACACGCCCCCGATAGCATAACATTAATGTCGTAATGCGTAACCTTTGTTAACACAGAAAAATATTTTCTCATAAGAATTCGTTTATTTACAATGACCAAAATGAACACATATAGCACAGTCATAGGAAATCTGGTCGCCCGTTTAGGGATTTCTCATGGGCTAATTGGCCTAACACATTATAATAGTGCACACACACATACAGTCCCCACTTATAAAGGAATGTTATATTTGCAGTCTACGTGGCAGATTCAATAAATATCTAAGTACCTGGCAGAGCACAGAACTGCACATTTTGACAAGAATAGTAAAATAGCCTGGAATCTGTTTCAATGTGCCCTACTTTGTAATGACACCTTCCATTACTTAGACAATGAAACCAATTTGTTTGATGGATTAATGCCTGAACTTTGTGAAATATTTATGAGATATGCATCTTTTTGACCTAGCCACATGAGTACAATTTATTTACACATCTTGTAAACTTGTATGAAAGCTTACTGTAAGCAGGAAAGGCTACGGAGTACTGTAAAGTGGTGGGAACATAACATACTGTATTAATAACCCAATACGTTTTAAACTTATGGTGCTCTTGGGTTTTCCATAGTTCTGTTGTTGTAGATAAAATAAATATTTAAAACCTATACTGGAAATAAACTCCTACTATTAAAGGCAGAAAGAGACTGTTCATTTTTACCTGGTGCTTAAAGGAGAACAATTAAAGTCTAGCAATTAATATACTGTAGATAGAAATTATGTATTTTATATACTGAACTTACTGTACCAGCAGAGAGAATTAAAAGTCCTATAACAGTAATGAACCATGTCTTCAAGTTGTCCAGGGCTACTTGCCATATTGGAACTTGTAAGGTTGTTGAGATGCTAAACTTAAGGGTTGTTGGAAAACATCTCTCAGATTTATCTTTTATAGAAGCTGATACTATAAGGCGGATTATTAAATTCTAATGTAGAATGCACTGGTTTCTGACCTGTGAAGTGAATCTGAATGATTGATTAAATTGGCTTGTATTCTGACTTTTATGTTACATATACAGGTATAGGATCTGTTATCCAGAAACCCGTTATCCAGAAAGTTCCAAATTATGGATAGGCCATGTCCCATAGACTCCATTTTATCCAAATAAACCACATTTTTAAAAAGTATTTCCTTTTTCTCTGTAATAATAAAACAGTACCTTGTACTTGATCCAAAACTAAGACACTAAGAAGAGCATTTTGGATAATAGGATACATACCTGTATAAAAAAAATATTTTAAGTGATTCCCTAAGCATAAGTAGTTAACAGCAGTGTAAAGCATGCTTTATAAATCAGCAGAAAATATAGTATCTACAGGGGGAATGGGTCTCTATTTTAAATAACTAAGGTTGTCTTGGTCAAGTGAATAAATTCAAAGGCATTTATGGAATGTTTGTTTCTTAAGTTTTAGTTAGCAGATGGGAGAATATTGAAACGAATATAGTAAAACTAATGACAATTATGCTGAAGTCAGCAGTAATATACAGCCATAGTAATATGTAGTAAATACTTTAGGAAGATCCAATAAACATTGGGGATAGAGAAAAAATGATAAATGAATCCAAACACCATGATCAGTTTATAAATAAAGGCTAACACCATTAGGTACTAAAGGGATTATTTAGTTGTTGTGGGCTTCAGCAGAGCCCAGAGAGTAGAAGCACATCAAGCTTGCCTACACAGCCTGCCAAACACCCAGAGACTCTTCTTTATTACAGGGAAAATAGCATGGGGGGGGGGTATTCATTAAACTTTAATCTTTTTATATATAATTTAGAGCCCACACAATTGCTTACTACATGAATTTGGTGTGTACATGTAAATAAAAAACTAGTTACAAGGTGGTCTCATTTGCAAACAGTTACAAAGTAGCAATAAGGGTATATTTGTGACCAAATATAATAATTTATATTATTATATATTATTATATATATAATATCCAGAATCAACTGGACAATAATTAGTTTTCTCCATTTTGTCCATTTCAGGAGCATCATTTTAATCTTTGTTCAACAAGGTTCACATAGTAACCATGCAAGCCTCTGTGTTATGGCAAATCAATACTAAAATCAGGGGCATTTTGGGGGTCCTTGATGCCCCCATTTTAAGCTCCTGGAGCAGGTGTAGGGGGGGGGCTTATCACCAGTGCATAGCATGCAGTTGCACTCTCCACACTAGCAGAGCTGAAATTCCGAATTAAAAAATCTAAATTTCGATTTTCGACCAAATCCGAATTTAAAAAAATCACGTGACTTTCCGTCACACAAACATGGAAGTCAAACATTTTTAACCATGTGCACAGCGCTCAGTTCTTCTCCCCTCATTTCCCTAATTTACATATGCAAATTAGGGGCTGGATTCCGTATCATTATTCCCCTGAATATTTCACAAAGGATTCGTGATTCATCCGAATCCTAAAATAGCAGATACAGTGCATCAATAGTATCACTAGATAATGCTGGGAAGACATTAAACACTATGGGGCAAATTCACTAAGATGCGAAGTTGTGCCTGGTGCAACTTCGCCGCACTTCGCTGCACTTCGCCAGGCGTAGTTTCGCCAGCGCTCCGCAAATTCACTCAAATCCGAAGTTGCGCACAGGGGTAGCGTAAGGTTGCGAAGTTGCGCTAGCGTTGATTCACTATATAAAGCGAAGTTATGCTAGCGAAGGCTAATTTGCATACGGCGCGAAATTCAAATTTCAATGGAGGAACACATATCTGCACTACAAATGCCTAGAAAACCTTCAAATCAGCAAATAAAAATTTTATTTTGCCCTACACATGTGCCCACTGTCTAGGTAAGTTGCCATGAGTCAGGAAATGTAGGGGGGAGGAAGGGGAGCCCCAAAAAATTTTCGATCTTTTTCAGCCTATCAGCCATCATGTAGAAAACACGCCAGCGTTTTTTTGGGACTTAGAAAAAAAATTGACTTTTTTTTAAACAATCCCTATCTACTCTATTGCGCTTCGCCAGGTCTGAGGTGGCGAAGGAAGTCTAGCGTAAAAGGTAGCGTTCAGTACACTGCGCAAGTTAGTGAATTTGCATAATTTTGTCGCTAGCGAAGATTCGCCTGGCGTAAGGTTGCGAAGTAACACTAGCGAATTAACGCTATCGTTCGGCGCTTCGCGCCTTAGTGAATTTGCCCCTATGTTCCCACTATAAGCCATAGAAAAACAAATAGTTATCTCTTGCAGAAATGAAAATATTAGTATTTAGTTAATAAATAAAGTAATGTCATTTCTACTTTAACTGGGGTCCTTAATTTATAAGAGAATTAAAATGTATGAAAACATGGTGATAATAGTCACTGCCATTTACCCTATGGGCATAGCCAATTAATACAAATAAGACTTGCCCTCAAAATCCACCTTAATTGGTCTTCAGATTTGCCCCCCACTTTCAGTGTTTTGAGACACACTAGGTTCCCCACAGTTTGAGAATCACTCATGTAGGTCCTAATGACACATTCCCAGACCTAACATTCAGTAGAGGATTTTGTACTTGGCAAATCTGCATATGATAGATTTAGTGCATTGCTAAATATAAATGACACAAATGTGTCTTTCTTTAAAGTAGATTTATTACTTTATTTTGAACTCATTTCCAGTGTCGAACTCTGTTGAAATTATTTCTTACAATACAAAAAAGCACTCATTTTTTTGGTCCATAAAATAGGCAACCTACCTTTATTGTGTGTTATATATGTTTGAATCCACTTGGAAATAAAATGATTTGTTTTGTTTTTTTATTAGAGTAATAATCAAATAATCCAAATCTTTTTTAAATGATTTTCTTTTTATTTATAATAATAAACCAGTAGCTTGTTCTTGATCCAAACTAAGATATATTTAATCCTTATTGGAAGTAGAATGAGCCAATTGGGTTTATTTAATGTTTACATGATTTTCTAGTAGTCTTAAGGTGTGAAGATCCAAATTACGGAAAGACCCATTATCCAGAAAGCCCCAGGTCCCGAGCATTCTGGATAATCGTTCCCATACCTGTACTGTACAAACAGACTGCCCAATTATGTAATATTTGTATAACCATGATTTATATTGTTTCTTTCCATTGCACAGTTGGTATGATATTTCTCTCTGGCGCAAGGTCTGCTGTCTTTATGTCATCAGCCTCAAAGGACACACATTGTCATTCAGAGCACTCACTGCTCTTTTAGATGTTTGAGCTTGGGTGTCTCTAGGCACCAATTAGATGGCAGGTATTTCATTTATCTATGAGGCTACAACTTAACTAACTTTGAATGTCACTTTCTAGGGACAGCACAGAATCTTCACAAAAATGAGGTTTTAATTTAATGCGGTATGATCATTCTGGATTTCACAATGTTTTAAAGATATGGAGGTTCAGTATCCGAGGCAACCAATTGCTTACTTTGAATTTACTGAATTAAATAATAAAAGAGCAAATACTATTGACTTGTAATATCTCATACATTTATTTCTTCCGTGTTTGTACTACAACAGACAAAATCATGCACAAACCACAGTGTTAATGAGACACACGCTGCTAGCTCAAGAGATTAGTCGCCCGGCGACAAATCAATTCTTGCTCAGGCGACTAATCTCCCTGAACTGCCTTCCTGCGGGCTAGAATGTAAATGGGCGGCGGGGTGGCATTCGGAATGCTTCATTTTCCAAAGTCACCCGAAGTTGCCTCATTTGGAAACTTCGGGCGAAATGAGTGCCATCCTGCAGGCGATTTACATTCTAGCCGGCAGGAACGCAATTCAGGGGAGATTAGTCACCCAAATCCCCCCCCCTTTCTTTTTCCCCTTTTCCACCCTAAACTAGTTCCAATCCAGCAGATGCACACTCGTTATATATCAGACTACAATCTATTTTTATGATAGAAATTTAATAGGAATATGGATATTGTTTGAAATTAACTTGTATAACAAATTAGGAATGTTAAAAATACCTATGTGCAATTGTATTAACACGTGGGGGCAAATTTACTAAAGGGCGAAGTGGCTAACGCTAGCAAAAATTCACCATGGACCTACTCTAGCGCTACTTCGCACCTTTACGCCAGAGGAAGTTGCGCTCTGGTGAAAGGATGTAATTATGCTAATTCACTAAGTTGCGCATTTTTGTGAACGTTACCTCTTGCGCCAGACTTTACTTTGCCACCTCAGAACAGGCGAAATGCAATAGAGTAGATTTGGATGGTCCAAAAAAAGTTAAATTTTTTTCTAAGTCCCAAAAAAACGCTGGCGTCTTTTACTTTTTATAGGGTGATGGGCTGAAAAACATTTTTTAGGGTACCCTCCTTCCCCCCTACAATTGCTAACATGTGGCACCTAAACTATACTGTGGGCACATGTGTAGGGCATCAGAAAACATTTATTTAGGTTCCCTGGCCTTGTGTAGTGTAATGTGTTTGCTGCTGCATATACGGCCATTGTACTTTTACGCTGTATGCAAATTTGCGATCGCTATCCTAACTTCGAACCGCTGATCGTAACATTGCTAGCGCAACTTCGCAAACGATCGGTAACTTGTGAATTCCCGCAGCCCTGTCGAATCTACGCCTGGCGAAGTGTGGCAATGTCAACGCTGGCGCAACTTCGGAGGTAAGTAAATTTGCCCCTTGGTCTGCCTATGAGTCTAAAGAGGAAAATGTATCCTTCTTGACTATTTTACTTTCCGATGTTGCTGGATGGAATACCACTGTTAAACTTCAATAAAAATAAGGATTATAAAAAAAAAAAAAAAAGAACTTCACTCATATGTTGAACACTGTAAATCACACCAGACAAACTTTGAAAATATCTGGAGCAACTACGCCACTATAAAGCTAAAATTCTGGGGGAAAATGCTGCATTGTGGGAAAAAACATGCCGATTACACTCAGAAGTGCACTTTGCTCACCGCACTTGCGCTTTTACTTGTACCATGATTATTGGGTTGTTTCACATTTTTCGCTATTGTTTTTACTTATAAATATATATAAAAACAACTATAGTGAGCCTTCTTTGCAAGCTCCTTCTATATTCAACATAGTAAATAAAATACCCGGATACAATAGGAAAGACCACAAATACAGTTTCCCAAGGCAACAATTAGGGGCAGATTTATTAAGGGTCTAATTGAAAATTCAAATTTGAATTTTCAATTTTTTTTATGGTCAAAACTGTCAGATTCAACAAGGGAGTTATCCAAACTCAATTCGAGTTTGTTTTAAAAATTCTAATTAGATTTTCGAGATTTATCATTCTCTGGCCTTATAAGAATTTGGATTTGATTAATCGCCACCTAAAACCTGCTGAATAGCTGTTTAAATCAATGGGACAGGTCCAGGAATCAATTAGGAGATGTTTGCAGCCTTCCTGTCATTTCGACTTTCCTTAGGAGAAAAAGTTGCGCATTTTTGTGAACGTTACCTCTTGCGCCAGACTTTACTTTGCCACCTCAGAACAGGCGAAATGCAATAGAGTAGATTTGGATGGTCCAAAAAAAGTTAAATTTTTTTCTAAGTCCCAAAAAAAACGCTGGCGTCTTTTACTTTTTATAGGGTGATGGGCTGAAAAACATTTTTTAGGGTACCCTCCTTCCCCCCTACAATTGCTAACATGTGGCACCTAAACTATACTGTGGGCACATGTGTAGGGCATCAGAAAACATTTATTTAGGTTCCCTGGCCTTGTGTAGTGTAATGTGTTTGCTGCTGCATATACGGCCATTGTACTTTTACGCTGTATGCAAATTTGCGATCGCTATCCTAACTTCGAACCGCTGATCGTAACATTGCTAGCGCAACTTCGCAAACGATCGGTAACTTGTGAATTCCCGCAGCCCTGTCGAATCTACGCCTGGCGAAGTGTGGCAATGTCAACGCTGGCGCAACTTCGGAGGTAAGTAAATTTGCCCCTTGGTCTGCCTATGAGTCTAAAGAGGAAAATGTATCCTTCTTGACTATTTTACTTTCCGATGTTGCTGGATGGAATACCACTGTTAAACTTCAATAAAAATAAGGATTATAAAAAAAAAAAAAAAGAACTTCACTCATATGTTGAACACTGTAAATCACACCAGACAAACTTTGAAAATATCTGGAGCAACTACGCCACTATAAAGCTAAAATTCTGGGGGAAAATGCTGCATTGTGGGAAAAAACATGCCGATTACACTCAGAAGTGCACTTTGCTCACCGCACTTGCGCTTTTACTTGTACCATGATTATTGGGTTGTTTCACATTTTTCGCTATTGTTTTTACTTATAAATATATATAAAAACAACTATAGTGAGCCTTCTTTGCAAGCTCCTTCTATATTCAACATAGTAAATAAAATACCCGGATACAATAGGAAAGACCACAAATACAGTTTCCCAAGGCAACAATTAGGGGCAGATTTATTAAGGGTCTAATTGAAAATTCAAATTTGAATTTTCAATTTTTTTTATGGTCAAAACTGTCAGATTCAACAAGGGAGTTATCCAAACTCAATTCGAGTTTGTTTTAAAAATTCTAATTAGATTTTCGAGATTTATCATACTCTGGCCTTATAAGAATTTGAATTTGATTAATCGCCACCTAAAACCTGCTGAATAGCTGTTTAAATCAATGGGAGAGGTCCAGGAATCAATTAGGAGATGTTTGCAGCCTTCCTGTCATTTCGACTTTCCTTAGGAGAAAAAACTTGCATCGAGTTTGATCGAAGGCGAATTGAATTCGATTCGAGTTTTCAGGTGGTTCCAATTCGTCTGAGTTGTGATATTTCAATTTTATTAATAAATTTTGACTAGTCGAATTTATGGGAGTTTATAAAAACTCACATGAATTTGAAATTCGACCCTTGATAAATGTGCCTCTCAATGTTATAGATGGTTTCTATCCCTTTATAAAACCTCAGCATCATGTTTTTATCTCGATCATGATGCTTGTACACGTTTGAATTTATAATATTTTGTAATTTTGTTTTATTATTTCAGCAAGGTAAGGCTTCTCTGCGATTTTAATACAAGGTATTATTGTGACTCTTAAATGTTGCATAAAAGAAAAAAAAAATCCAGTTTTAAGTCACTTGCCTTTAAAATCTTAAGTAAAACTTTTATCTGAAACAAAAGAGAGTCATTTGCCATTTTCTCACTGAACAGTTTCATAATTTCTGTTTGAATTACTTTGAAATATAGAGGTCACTGACTGACGCCATGAATACAGTGCTGTGTTTGGTGCACTGTATTCATGAGGGGTGGGAGGCACCCTCTGCCTGTTCTAACCTCCCCACCATTGAGATGCACTCTAGCCATACAATCTGCTCCTCTCATTTCATTCTTCTAATATACTGACAAGATGCAGAGCAAAACCAGACCCTAATCAGAATGTCTGCCCCTTAATATGACCCGGGCAGTGTTCAGGCCACCGTCTTACCTTGTTCCACTGATCTCCCCCACCTATACAATTCCTCAAGAACAATAAAGACACTTGAAGCCCAGGATGGAATTTAAAGGCCGCAGCTTTATTAAAACATTAATAAATGTAAATAACCATACATAACTGTAATATAAAACAGTAAATCATGGGAATGCTTGCCTCACAGGTTACTCCACTGAGTGACCGAGCCCACTGCCATGCCGGCCACCAGGGCGCTGCCCTTGGATGGGCAAGTAGTGGCAGATGGCCTCACTTAACTTACCACCCGGGGCCCTTACCCGGAGAGGCATTAACCCACCACAGATAGGGTACTACAGCCCCATTACCCCACACTGGCAAGCATTCCCCCGCCCACCATTCTTCTCATCAAATAGCTGGCAAATGACCTGCTAATACCCTTCACTAGTCAAAAAAGGGGGCGGGAGGGCGGGATGCTGCTTCAACAGACTGTTCCAGAAGGATGGCTGCCAACCAGTTCCCCTGGATACACCCTGCTGGTAAGCCCTCCTTCATTCCTCACCACCAATCCTAACCCCCCTTATTTGCCTATAGCCTGCCTAGCCCGGTCAAAGCTTCCCTCCCTCCACTTTGGCTTGTCCAGGAAGCCCTATGACCCGGGCAGTGTTCAGGCCACCGTCTTACCTTGTTCCACTGATCTCCCCCACCTATACAATTCCTCAAGAACAATAAAGACACTTGAAGCCCAGGATGGAATTTAAAGGCCGCAGCTTTATTAAAACATTAATAAATGTAAATAACCATACATAACTGTAATATAAAACAGTAAATCATGGGAATGCTTGCCTCACAGGTTACTCCACTGAGTGACCGAGCCCACTGCCATGCCGGCCACCAGGGCGCTGCCCTTGGATGGGCAAGTAGTGGCAGATGGCCTCACTTAACTTACCACCCGGGGCCCTTACCCGGAGAGGCATTAACCCACCACAGATAGGGTACTACAGCCCCATTACCCCACACTGGCAAGCATTCCCCCGCCACGGCCCGGGCCGCTTGACCCCTTGAGCTGGCCGGGCTCCACCACACACTCGCTGAACGCCCTCTCAATTCCATCCTGAAGCCCCACTATAAAGATGTCCAAAGCCACCTCACTCAAGTGAACCCCGTCCTTTAAATAATACACCGGTTCTCCCGCAGGTATCCATCTATGTCGAACTACAAAACCCCCCATTTTACGAATGGCACTAGCTGTCTGTTTGTTAACTACTCTGCGACTATGCTCAATAGCTGCCCAACTATGGGCGAACTTCCACTGAACCCTGCCTACCATCTCAGAGAAAACAATTTTCACCTTGGGCGCCAGTTGAAGGATCCGTTCCAAATCACGTCGCATGACTCGTATCAGCTCCCTCTGGGACACACGGCCCAGATCGTTTCCCCCACAATGTACCACCAATATATCCGGTGGTGTAGCGATCCGAACTTGTCCTGAAAATTTGAGCAATACCTGTTCCCAGCGCATGCCGCCAATCCCCATCCATTGTATCACCACTTGCTCCGAAAGGAGACCCAATAGTGGTCCTGGCCGGCGATTCTTCAGCCTCTGGTACGCCCTGGCGATGTAAGAATCACCCATGATCCAAATTAACACTCTGGATGAACCTGAAACGAAAACCACACCAGAAAGAAATGGGGATAGGGGAGGAGGATAAACAGCATCACAGCTTATTCAAACGCACATAAGACTTAAAACTCGCAGACTCCCACCTACCAATACGCCTGATGGAGCTGTTTGACAAACCCAGTCGAGCCGCCTCCGTGGCCGCCCCTATACGAAAAGAATGAGTCCCAAACTCCATCGGATTAAGACCCAGCTCCCCCAAGGACTTACGTAAAATAAAAAAGAATTGGTAACGGGTTAGCGGGGTGCCATTCGCATGCTGAAGAAAGGGGCCTGGGGAATCCCCCCGACTCAAGGAGAATTGGCGTGTTAGGTGAACTGGGCAGAGTTCCCCCCCGACCGCCTCCAGGGGAACTAGCACCCCTTTTCCTCGCTGATCTGTCTTCGATTTCCTCAGCCAAATCTCCACCCGACTCTCAAATAACTTAACATCACCCACCATAATTCCACCTGGGCGTGCTTTGCTCGCACTCGCCAGCTCCCCAACCCGAAAAGCACCGAAAAACGCCAATGCAAATGCAACTTTAAATAGTAGCACCTCCCCTTCGGTCGCACAGACTGTTTTCAATGTCTTAAAAATGCAACCCAACAATTCGTAGGACAGAGGTCGTCGCCCGTCCTTAACCCGGGTGTTCCGCCGAATACCCCTGCGTACCAACTGAACTAAAAAATGCTTCGTCAGATCTTTGGCACCTTGCAGCTTAAACAAAAATGACAAGGCAGATAGGTCCCTACCCACCGTAGACCCAGAACAGCCCTGGTGAATTCTCCTGCAGAGAAACCACAGAAGAGTCTCCAAACGCACATCTTCCTGGGCCACAGAGCCGACGCCCAGCTCCTCCCATAGTCTCCAAACCTTCCGATATGCCAACCATGTTGTTGGAGCCAAGGCCTTGGAAATCACCGACCCCAATATTTCTGTCCCACGGTCCAGAGCCCAGCCGGGCAACGACAGCCGACGTTCTCCGCTGCAGGGGCCACAGTTCGAAATCGGTCCCACTGGAAACGAGACAAAGAGTCCGCTATCACATTCCTGCAACCCTCCACATGCGCCGCTTTAAAGCAGATGTTAAGCTCTAAACAGCGTAGCACCAGCCGCCGCAACAACGCCAAGACCGGCAGCGAAGATGCCGACAAGCTATTAATTGCAGACACCACAGCCATGTTGTCAGAATTAAACAGCACTTTTCGATTGGCAAAATCCGTGCCCCACAACTCCACCGCCACCAGGATCGGGAACAGCTCCAAAAACGATACGTTCCGTACTAGGCCACCTGTTGCCCAGCTTGCGGGCCAAGGTTCAGCGCACCACTTACCGGCCCAGTACGCCCCAAAACCGGTGCTGCCAGCCGCATCTGTGTACAGCTGCAAAGAATCCGCCCCCACCTCTTTCTCCTGAATGAAGTGCCGTCCATTGAAGGATTCTAGAAATCGTCTCCACACTCCCAAATCCTCACGCATCCCACTAGAAACCCTAATGTGATGATGCGGCTTCGCCACCCCTGACGTGCTCAGAGAAAGGCGCCTGCTGAAGGCCCTTCCCATCGGGAGAATCCTGCATGCGAAATTTAGCTTGCCTACGAGCGACTGCATCTCCTTCAGGGTCAATTTTTCCCGACTAGCCGCCTCGGTCACCCTGTCCTTCAAATCCCTCAACTTGTCCTCGGGCAACCTGCACTCAAGCTTTACAGTATCAATAGTGATACCCAAAAATTTGAGGCAAGTAGTAGGGCCCTCGGTTTTCTCCCGGGCTAGCGGAACCCCCATCGCCTTGGCCACCCACTGGAGAGTACTCAGCAGATGAAAACAATGCTCTGCCCCCGCCGGGCCAACGCACAAGAAATCGTCCAAATAATGCACGATTCCTCTGGAATTCGCTTCATACCTCACCACCCACTCAATGAACCGAGCAAAAGCCTCAAAGTAGGAGCAGGAGATAGCACACCCCATAGGCAAACAAAGGTCAACGTAAAATTGACCCCCAAACCTACAGCCCAACAAGTGTTGACAATTTGGATGCACCGGCAGCAACCGGAACGCGGACTCCACATCGGCCTTAGCCAGCAGCGCCCCCTTCCCGGCGCTCCTGACCAAGGCCAAGGCTTCATCAAAGGATGTGTATTGCACCGTTGCCAGATCCCGGCAAATACCGTCATTGACCGACCCACCCTTTGGCTGAGACAAATGGTGAATTAGGCGGAACTTGCCGGGTTCCTTTTTTGGGACCACCCCAAGTGGTGATACCCGCAAGTTATGAATGGGTAACGCCCCAAAGGGGCCTGCCATCCGACCCAACGACACCTCCTTATAAAGTTTTTCCCTAACCACCTCCGGAAGATCGGATGCCGACCGTAAATTTTTCCCACAATCCAACCCAGGTGTGTCCTGAAAAGGGATCCAAAAACCCTGCGAGAAACCTTCCCTTAACAAGACGGCATCACCCTGACTGCTGTAACTACTTAGCCAGCGCTCCATCCCCTTTAGATTCACGGGAGTGCTCCCCTTTTCCCTCTGCAGGTTTATTGCCTGGTTTGCCTTTCTTGAAACATCTGGCGAAGGGATGCCCCCCACCACACCCGGAGCATTCGTGCCTAAATCTGCACGTGTTCCTCCAGCGGCACTGCCCCTCATTGAATTGGAAACATACTGGCTTCCCCTCTTTCGTGCTTGCCAGCGAGCCGGGCTGGGTAAGCCCGCTGGCGCCCCCTTGAAAGGGCGAGCCCTTCTGTGGGCCCATCAATTTTAACCACAAATTTATGTCCTTGTAATCCCAACGCATGGTGGGGTGCGCAGCCTTCCGTTGCCGAAAGTGTTCATCGTACCTCCACCATGCATATCCCCCAAAGTCTCTGCTTGCCGACCAAATTTCATCCACATAGCAGAAGAGGGAGGAGCACAATTGGGGTTGCTTTTCCCCCAGCACCCCTGCATATATACAGAAAGCCCTCAGCCAAGTCCCAAATGTTTTGGGTATTTTCCTATACCGTTTCTTTTCCTCCTCCTCCCGCTTTTTTGCTTTCTCTTTATCTTTCTCCTCATCCACATCTATAAAATCCTCCCTGGGGAGTAACGAGTACAACTCTATAAACTCCCCTTTCCAAATCTTTTCCTTCACTTCGGGCTTAAGATGCACCCCCAGGGGACCCGCACAACAATAATATGAGCCGCCCAAAGCCGTGTCCGCTACTTGGACACCCGCGCTTGTAGCCCCACCTATGGCTACCGCAGGAATTTGTTGCACCGCAGGGGTCGCCACCTTTGCCACCACCCCGGGAAGCTCCGTCCCCCCCCCCAGCGGGGGGGTGGCAGGTACCGCCGTACTTTGCCCTTCCGCCCCGACCGAGCTTGCCCCCTGTACCGTGGCCGCAGTGGGGGTCCCCCCTTTCGCGGACTCCCAGGATGCAACCATATTCCTAATCCCCTCAAACAGGCCCAACAACGATCCTTGTGCCCCACCAAGTCCAGCTTGCGCGGACCCTACACGCTGCGACTGTAGTAATGGCAACGCAAAGTACTCACCACCCGAGACAGCCTGAGAAGCCTCCGGCCGCTGGTCTGGGCATCCTGCATCTGCTATACGGTCAGCCGCCCGTACCACACCTGCATTATCTGCTCTGGCACCGGTTATTGCTGTGTTATTATTGCTGGAGCGTGAAGGCAGCCAGCTGCGGCGCGTGGTCCTGTCCTGGGAGCTGTCAGAGTCTGAACCGTGCAGACTGTCCAGCCGGTCCTGGCCCCCTGGCCTCACAGATGGCTCTCTCCCCAAACTCTCCTGACTCAGTACGTGTCTGGGGGCCCTGCTGGGATCCGTGCTGCTGCTGGAATGGCCCCCCTCTCTCTGCTCTGTCCGGCTGCCCCATCAGGAGCCCTGCTATGGGCTGTTACAACATCATGCCCCCATGCTGCTGCTGCTGCCTGGCTGCTGTGACCCCTCCCACTGGGGCTGGGGCAAGGCGATATAGCATCCCTAGCTGGCCTGCAGGGTGATGAAGGGGCCCTACTGGCGGTGCCCGGCATAATAGGGGGTTCATAGGAGGCCCCCTGTGACTGCCCCCCGGTTCCCTGTGTGGTGTTTTCACTGACTGCACGCGTTGACTGAACGCGCAGGGGAGAAGAGGCGCCATTCCCCTTATGGCGCCGCACTGAGCTGCGGCTGGCGCGTACGCTCCGCCCCCTTGCTCGTGATGCGGCTGCAGACGGAGCCCGCTCTCCCGAGCGGCCTGTAGCCCCGCTCCTGGCCCTGGAGACCGCCGTCGTCGAGGGGGGAATAGGCACCCCATTACCCCTCAGGGCCCTCACTGCTCCCGCACTCGGACTGGCCGTGCGTCTCTGCTTCCTGGACACCTCAGGGCTGAGGCGCGCTGGAGGCCTGCACCTACGGTGCGGCCTGTGGAGGGGACCCACCTCGCTGTCTTGGGGGTTACCAATGCTCCCCAACTGGTCCCTCAGCCAAGCAGAGCCATTTTTCTCAGCCTGCTGTCGCAAGGCTTCCAGCATGGCTGTTATATCACCAGAAGCCATGCTGCTGCTTCAACAGACTGTTCCAGAAGGATGGCTGCCAACCAGTTCCCCTGGATACACCCTGCTGGTAAGCCCTCCTTCATTCCTCACCACCAATCCTAACCCCCCTTATTTGCCTATAGCCTGCCTAGCCCGGTCAAAGCTTCCCTCCCTCCACTTTGGCTTGTCCAGGAAGCCCTACTCTTGCTCTTCTGCCCGGGCTTTATATAAATGTGCCATATAATCTTCTTACTCTGTCAATGAATATAGTGCTGCCATGTTGCCTGTCTTCTTTAAGGAAAACTATACCCCCCAAACAATGTAGGTCTCTATAAAAAGATATTGCATAAAACAGCTCATATGTAAAACTCTGCTTCATGTAAATAAACCATTTTCATAATAATATACTTTTCTAGTAGTATGTGCCATTGGGTCATCATAAATAAAAAAATTGCCATTTTAAAAAATAAGGGCCGCCCCCTGGGATCGTAGGATTCACTGTACTCACAAACATACCAACAAACCATACATGTTAGGTCACATGAGCCAATTAACAGACAGAGTTGTGTCTTTTGCTTCCACACTTCTTCCTGTTATAGTTAGAGTTGTAGTATTTCTGGTCAGGTGATCTCTGAGGCAGCACAGAGACCATCATGAAATGGTGGCTCAAGGCAAGAGATGTAAAAGGGCAATATTTACTTAAATATATATTCCAGTTTGGTGAGATTCTTTAACATGCCACTTAATATGATATGAACTATCTGTTGCTTAAGTGTTCATTTTGAGGGTATAGTTTTCCCTTAAGGCTTCAGATTGTTTCTGTGCTTTATTTTGCCTGACTGAAGCAATCCATAGAGGTCAATGCAATATGAAAACCATAAGCACCTCTGTGCCTATGGGTTGGTACCCCTGTGCCACAATGGGTTAGGGGAGAGTAGACCACAAACAGCAACTAGAACAAAATAAGTTAGGGATCTTTTTGGGTAAAGCTGACAACCTACCTATGGCACTTCCCAGACAAATCATGCGTGGCCAAGGCATTGTGATGTATTCTGTTGTAAAATGTGACTTTTATCATATACTCTATTTGCTACAAAGCAGTGTATTTTGTCAGGAATCCTGCTTTTGATAATCTTGTAAGAGAGTGAATTGTGTTGTGAGAGGGTGAAATGGTTAAAAATTTTGTTTGTGAATTATGTGATGTTAATGAGAGTTTTGTATGTAACACTGTGTAAATGGTTATCTCAATTCACTAGGTGGCAGTAGAGTGTTATTTGGGTGAGTGGCCAGTAGGTGGAGCTCAAGGATAAGAAAAATGTAATTTATTCCCCATTAGCAGATGAGAGACACATGAACAGAATGAGGACCAGCACATGCAGAGGAAGTGATACAGCAGTGGCTGGGAAGCTGGGCAGCTATAAAAGAAGGCCACACCCTAGAGTTAGAGTCTGAATGGGAGGATGCTGTCTGAAAGGAGCAGTCCTGAAGAAGAGCTATAACAGAAAGGAAAGTAAGATAGAACTTAGCATAGTAGTTCATAGTTTAGCAGGCACTAGGTGTCTGAGATAGGGAAGTTAGTATGGGTAGTCTTTTGCCCCGACAAGGAGTGTAGTCGGATTAGGATCCGGGGAATAATTCCCAAGATAGGGTAATAGTGGTAAGGCTGTTAGGCAAGAGAGGGTGGAAGTAGAAGACTTCAAGTCCAGGTGGCTGGTACCCGCCGGAGTGGTCAAGGGGCACTGGTCGAGTGCCGGATGATCGAAGCGGGGGACTGGTGGAATGGTGAAGGGGTGTAGTGGTGCACCGGATCACCGAGCCAGACCAAGGAGGACCAGCAGATTGTGAGTAAAGAGTAACCCTATTGTAAACGCTGGGTAGTAACGCACAGACTACCAGGTCGAAAAGCAATTGAAAGGTTAAAGTGGAAACGGCAATTGAAAAGTCTGTTGGAATTTGTATATGACTGCCAGTAACGTATTCGAAAAATAAAGAAGTTTAATTTTTTAAGAATTGGTGTTCCGACCTATTTATGTTTGGGGTCTGTGTCAAGAAATTCCCCTTACAGTCTTATTATATATAAAGAGGTTAGTCAGTTTTATATTTTGTGCTGCATTTTAGAAAATGTATGCATTCAGGGTTTCTTTCTAAGTTTTGGCATTAAGGGATTTATATAAAAAGCCTTGAAATGCTAATGAGTACAACAGCAACAGAAACTCTTGGTGCTGGAATTGTCTATAAAACTTGAAATATATATATTTAATATCCCAGACAGTCATCATACCATACATTTCTCATGCACCAGTTACTGAACCATTGCCGATATGTATGGCGTTTGCCTCAAGTTTGCTTAAGGTAGAACATAACCACCTCTGCTTATACAGATATATCCAATTCACCCATTTCAGCAGTTTCCCTGAGCTATAAAAGCTATTCATCAAGCAGGAGACCATTGTACAGGAACTGCCAGGGGGTGCTGCCAAGTAACAGTAGCAAGCGTAGCTTTCCTTATTTGAGCTTTGCTAACTAGCTGTGACAGGCTTTAAGGCTTTTATGCAAGATCAACGGCGTTTATACCCTAACTGTATAATACCGCTATTTGCCTAAGGCAGTGATCCCCAACCAGTAGCTCATGAGCAACATGTTGCTCTCCAACCCCTTGGATGTTGCTCTCAGTGTCCTCAAAGCAGTTGTTTATTTTTGAATTCCAGGCTTGGAGGCAAGTTTTGGTTGTATAAAAACCAGGTGCACTGCCAAACAGAGTCTCAATGTAGGCTTACAATCCTCATAGGGGCTAGTAAATGGCCAATCACAGCCCTTATTTGGCACCCCAGGAACATTTTTCATGCTAGTGTTGCTCCCCAACTGCTTTTACTTCTGAATGTTGCTCATGGGGTCAAAAGGTTGGGGATCCCTGGCCTAAGGTTTGCTTCTGGCAGAATTATACTGGGTTCTTATAGAACTTAACTAGCCCCGTTGTTACTGATGAAAACGTTCATCTTTCACTAGTTTCCAAAAAAGTGACTGTTTAACAGATATTTATTTTTATAGATATGAGATCCTTTATGCAGAAACCTCCAAATTACAGAAAGGCAATCTCCCATAGACTTCATTGTAATCAAATAATCCAAATTTTTAAAAATGATATCTGTAGTAATAAAATATACTCTATTCAAACTAGATAAAATGAATCTTTATTGGAAGTAAAACCAGCCTATTGGGTTTATTTAATGTTTAAATGATTTTCTAGTAGACTTAAGGTATGAATATCTAAACTACAGAAAGATCCATTATCCAGAAAACCCCAGGTCCCGGGCATTCTGGTTGGTCTTTTAAAGGGGAACCACCATTTTTTCATAGACTTTTTGTTTTCATGCTTTATTAAACCCCAATGGTGTTAAAAGTCTGAATTAAAAAGTACTCCAACTCAGACCTGCCAAGTTCATGTACAAGTCAATGATAGATGTCCCGAAGATATCATGATTTGCGCTGGTTTTCTGAAAAAAATCTAAAAAAAAGTCACGGCATGCGGCCGTCAAATCAGCAAAAGTCGCAGATTCCAATTTTTAAGATTTTGTCAAGACTTTTCCCGCACAAAAACTGCTGTCATTCCAGTTATATCCAGGAAAGGAAACTATTGTATAATTCACCCTAAGTGGTTCTTTGATGCCCTTCTCCTGCATTGCTCTCTTCTAAAAGGTTTAGGCCCTTATTTTACACTTCTGGTGTAAAAAAAAACATGATATTTTCTGTCAGGACCTAGAAGAGTATACAGTATTAGGACCGGCAACCAAATTCACTGTCACTGTTGGAGTAATCTTTGGTGGACAAAAAATTGTAAATGTAAAACCAATAAGGAAAGTATGTTTTGCTCTGTCATGAGTATTCAATGTTTACTGTTAAATAAAATATCAGATATCATGTTTTCCGTGTTAATTTATTTAGAAGTCAAGGAAAACGAATTCTGAAAAGTTTAGAAGATATGACCAGAAAATGTCACTGTTAACATTTACCAGGTGGTTTCCATTTGTGTGAATGGCAGGCTGCATGTAGAGTCATTAGGTGTTTCTCCTCCAGCCGGCAAAATGTTATGTATGCCATAGGCATTACAAATCTGTAGCGCAAAACTGGATCTGCTAAAACCATACTCAAATCTGATAGCACTGAGGCAGAAAATATATGTCATCTGCAATAAATTGAAATAGATGGAAACAGGTGTTAACAAGTAAAGCCCAATGGTGCTTGCATTTTGCTGGATGTGTGGGAAAATCAGCACAAATATTGTCCATATTTATTCTAGTCTAGTCAATTAAAGTGACATCACCACAAACTTAAAGTTGTCCCACTCCACCCCTTGTTCTCTATAGAAGTTGACATAAAAAAAATAATTTACACATGGAAAAAATTATTTATGGATGCAAAATAACTCAACCCAAACAGATTGGCAGCATCTTGTTATTATGTTACATATGGTAATTATTATGGACTTTTGACTTTATTATATTACATTGTGATGTAAAGATAAAAAATTGAATTGTTCAGTGTCAAGCTTCCTTCTTGCTCATCAGATTCTGACATCCTGTAGCCACCTTCTTATTCAGCTCATTTCGGCATCCTAATCTACCTTCTTGCTCATCTGATTCTGTAGTGCCTTCTTGCTCATTAGAGTCTGACATCCTGTAGCCACCTTAATGCTCAGCTCATTTCGGCATCCTAAGCTACCTTCTTGCTCATCCGATTCTGTAGCTGCCTTCTTGCTCATCTGATTCTGGCATCTTGTAGCCAACTTCTAGTGCTGCTCATTCTGGTATCTTGCAGCTGCCTTCTTGCTCATCTCATTCTGACATCCTGTAGCTACCTTTTTGCTCATTGGATTCTGCCGCTACCTTCTTGTTCATCTGATTGTGGCAATCTGTAGCTACCCTCTAGCTCGTATGATTGTGGCATCCAGTGGCTACCTTCTCGTTCATTTGATTTTTGAATCCTTTAGCGTCCTCTTGCTGATCTGATTGTAACATCTTGTAGTTACCTTCTAGTTCATCCCATTTTGGCATCTTGTAGCTACCTTCTTGCTCATCTCATTCTGGGATCCTGTAGCCACCTTCTAGCTCAGCTGATTCTGACATCTTGTAGCTTCCTTCTAGTTTCTGAAATCTTGTAGGTTCCTCTTTTATCATGTGATTATTCCATCTTGTAGCTACCTTCTAGCTCATATGATTGTGACATTTTGTAGCGACCGTCTGTCTCAGCTCATTCTGACATCTTGCAGCTTCTTACTAGCTCATCTGAAGCCACTTCAGCTTTTGAAATAGTTTGAAATAGTTTGTTCATTTACATACAAGTAGCATATTTAACTTGAGGATATTTGAGAAATACCAGAATCAGCCTATGCTAAATTCCAAGGCATATATTAAATTATCTAATGTTTCTCCTGACATGCTGAGCAATGCGTTATTATAATTTTGATCCCTGGATAGTGCTACACAGCAGAAACAGAAAAACCACATTTGCCTTGCAGGGTTATATACTGTAAATAGGTGCCTTTTATGATCTTATGATTTTTGATACAAAACCCAAAGCCCTGTCGATATTCTCCACATGGCATCCCAAAATTGCTGAACCTGCTTATGTTATAAATGAATCTGAAAAATGTTGCATTTTTCTACATTATCAGCATAGTGCCTTGACAAAGTCACATTCTAATATTCCTTTTCACACCTTTCAATGTAAATCTTACACTGAATACATTACAAGTACTGATCCAACAACTGAAACTCACACATCCATTTTACTATTCCTACACAGAGAAACACTTCATAACCCAGTTGAGAGCACTCACATCTATCTTTTGGTAATTGGAAAATATATGGAATATTCAAAACCTTTAATTCCCACTTGGCTCAACCGTGAAAGAAATTAAATTAACATTTAGTATTACCTTTCGTTTTCTAACTTGCAGTACTTTTAGCACTAACATTAATAATTTACTTCCATGTGACACCACAAACCCTCCTCTTTGTTTAATGTAAAAGAAGGACCTGAGTTCAGTTTAGCATAATAAATATAATGTAATTCATTAAACATTTTCAGTTATTTTTGAAGAAGTTGTCAATGTAATTGCTATGGAATTGGTACCTTTCTGTTCCTTTCTAATCCTGACACTGCTAGTACGGACTAAATACATCACTGAAACAATTTAGCATTAGTCAGCAGTACTTCAGCTAAAACGCTATACACTGTATCTCGCAATGCTTTGCAAGTTCTGTGATTAACAGACCCACAAAGAAAGTGAATCACAGAAGCGTTAAAGGCATTGTAAGAGCTGAAGTCTTTGCTGGAGAAGCTGACTACTGCTAAATTGTTTCAGTAGTACGTTTGGTCAGGACAAGCAGTGCAGAGAACATTATCCAGCAAAGCAGATATATTCCTATGTATCAATCAGAGCAAAGCTGGTATTTGGCAGTGCTCCCTAATGCATCCCATTATCTTTTGGACATACAGTAAATAGTAATATGTTTAATGTTCAACTCTAAAATATTCTACTATGTAACAGATCAGTGGAGTTATGTAATAAAAGGTGGAACATTCGCTACAGAGCTAGTTTTCTACAATAACCAATAGGTAGCATTTAGTGATGGGCGAATAAATTTGCCTGGCACGAATTTGCGGCAAATTACCTTGTTTTGGCGTCAATTTCTGATTTTCACAATTTTTTTGTGAAAACCTTCAAATTTCACGATTTTTTTGTGAAATCCTTCAAATTTCAAGATTTTTTTGTGAAAACCTTCAGATTTCACGATTTTTGAGTGAAAACGTCTGAATCTAAAAAAATTTGTTTTTCCATGTTTTTTTCCATTCTAAATGCAACCCTTTATTCTATTGATTGGACGCTCATCAAGCACAAGAAAATGCAGCATGCTGTGTCTAAACAAATGCGCTGCAACGCAAATGGAATAAAGCACATCTCAGTACAGCCAGGTAGAATGTAATGGAATGAATTCAAGAATGCATTTATTTGTGCTCAAACCTGTGTTTAAAAACACCTTAAATACAGAAAAAGGACAGAAAAAAGCCTGTGTGTCAGAGCACTTGACAGTTTTCGGATTATTTTGTTATTAGAAATTATCTGAAAATGTTTAGAGGTTTTGGAGATATTCATATTTCTTTTTGCATCGTACAGCTTTTTTGTCCGTTTGTACTTTTTATATTCGGATGTTTTAATAACCATCATGACAGTCGTGTTTTTAGAGAAATAGAGTTTAATCTTAATTTTAAAATCCCCAAAAACTACTAAAATTCGACCTCTAATAAATAGGCCTCCCTGTGCCTGTGTGTATTTATTTGTGCATGCTTTATATATTATTATAGTTTTCTCTATTATAAATAGATTTAAGTGCATTTAAACAAGGACAAAGTTAAACAAAATCCCACAACGGATATCAGCACAAAGGATCAATTAAGGAACCATTTTCTATAAAAACAGGAAACACAATTAGTCTTTTTTTGCTAGTAAAACTTTACTTCCTCCTATGTAATCTATTGTTAAACTCTGAGGCTAAGGTCACATAAGGGGGTCTGATTTACTAAATTGCTTCAGTGCAGTTGCTCTAAGCAACCAGTCAGAACGAATTGCTAATTGGTTGCTAAGTGCATCTGCACTTGTGTAATTTAGCCACTTTGTTTTTAAATAAGCCCTAAGGTGTTTTATCTTTTTTTTTTTGCAGTTATTTTTCCAGGGGAAAGCAGTAATTTATTCATGCAGCAACAAACTCAGGGCAGATCTCCTTGACTGACATTAGCCTTAAAGAGCATTAAGTGATACATATCCATTAAACCCTTTAAACAAAAGCTAAAATAAGATGAAGGTCGTGTTTTAGGCCACAGCCAAACAGTTATGTCTTTCTATAGGTGATCCCAACTGCCAACAAAAGGAAGAAACAATTAACAGCTTCATGTCTTGCTTATGCGCCAAATTTACAGCAACTATACAGAATCTATACAGGGTGCCACTGTCAGTTAATTGAATGTATTCTTTGGTAGCTGAGACAATGAATAATCAAGAGTTAGGTAAAGGCAGAGGAGAATTCAACCAGATAACCCCAGAGATGCGTGCACACACTTTAACATATAACCTTTATTTACATATACATTAAATAGGGAAACATATGCAGAAATGGAAGTAATTAAAAAACAAATATAAATAACCCAGATGATGAAATTACTATAGATCCCACAGACTTTTTTTTATAAATCATACAGTAAAATATAAAGAAATTAGATATCACTATGGAGACAAATGATGATATACATTGTTTCTTATAATAAATGTTTCTATCGATCTTGTGATATAAAAGATAACAGAAAGCAATGTTTTAAACTGTGGATATCACTGAGCACCATTTATAAGGGATTTTACCCATGGGTGTTTGTGCACCTAAAAATGCATGCCTAGTGTATAAACCACATATATTGTGTTTATTTGCAGTTACTAAATAGATGAACCTTAGTGCAGAGAGAGCACATCTAACTGGGGTCTTTTTCCCCTTTGCACCTTATGCCACATAAAGAATCTGGTGTAAGTTGTAGAATTGGCTGGCACAGGACAGCCCCATCTTTACTGCCAGCATTAGGTCTGACTGACAGGATAGAAAGCATGAAGGTAGATGCCACATGTCTTACAACATCAATACTGCTAAACACGGGCACAGGGCTTCGGAGAGCAGAGACCACTAGAGTGGCACTCTGCTTCATAAATATCCTCTAATGTCTGTTGTTGCTTCTATTTCTTGTGCCCCCAGAGATTCTAATTCACATAGTAACCTTCCTTCACATACAGTGGCCTCTATAAACACACAATTAAATAAACACACACACTTTTAGGGGTGATGCACACAGGGGGTTATTTACTAAAATCGGAAAATGTCTCATTATTACTTAAAACCACTTCAACCAAACTCCTGTGCATATTTTTCAGTATTTATCAATAAATGTACTCAAACAAATCTGGTGTGGGAAAAGACTATTAAATCATGAAAAAATCCAAAATCGTAGTATTTTTTGGATTTGACGCCTGAAAATATAGATTTTTTCAGGTTATCGCTAAAAACCACAAATGTATCCAATTATTGTACAAAACCCAGCACAGATAATGATATCTTACGATCTGCCATTGACTTCTTCATGACCTCGCCAGGTTTAAAATGGAGTATGGTTACGCATAAAACTATGCTGGCACAAACTGATGAGTATTATTATTTGCAATGAAGTCAAGCATCTTATCTCTTAAAGGACAAGGAAAGGCAAAAAAATAAAATTCCATTTATACTTTCTTTAATGAAAAAGAAACCTATCTCCAATATACTTTAATTAAAAAATGTGTACCGTTTTTATAAGAAACCTGACTGTATGCAGTGAAATTCTCCCTTCATTTACTGCTGTGGATAGAAATTGTCAGATGGTCCCTAACTGCTGATCAGGGAAACAATCATACTTATGAACAGCAGGGGGAGCCCCCGCCTTACTTACCAGCCATGCAGAATTCAAGCAGCTTTGTTTATGACGATCCCTAAGCAGCCCAGACCACACTGAGCATGTGCACAGTCTTAGTCTTGCAAAGATGTTTAACAAAGTTACAAGATAGTGACCCCCTGCAGCCAACTTTGAATGCATAAATCATTTGTTTGACTAGGCTTGTGGTGCAGTGAGTTAATGCTTATGTTTAGTATACAAAATACAGCATTTCTAGCCTTATTCTATTTTAGACTTTCTTTGTCCTTTAACACCCCTTCAAAAAGCTTTTCTATCAATGATGTCAGACTAACTGGACTATAGTTTTGAGGCTGAGAATGGGATCCCTTTTTGAATAGCGGCACCACATTACAGTTCATAAGTATCTCGGCACCATGCCAGATCTCAAAGAACTCTGAAAAATTAAGTAATGAGGTTTGGCAATCACAGAACTAAGCTCGTTAAGTACCCTAGAATGAATAACATCCGAGGTATTTCTTTACATGTATTTCTTTACATGTATTTACAGGTATTGACTTAAAAACCAGCATCGGAGCGGGTCAAAGGGGGGAAGCATCGCTAGTGCATTGAGCGCAATAGCACGCTCTGCACTAGCAGAGCCGAATTTCCTTGTAATCTGCCACTCACTGCTGCTTGAAACTTTGGTTGTCCTGAAAAAACACATGAATAGTTTTCCGAGATAAAGCACAACATGTTCAAAAAACATCTGCCACTGAGTACAAATGAAATAATTCTGCTGATGCTTTAAGGGTTTAGGGAGCAGAAATTTAAATAAATGTAACAACCATAAAATGAAAATGTAAAGATAATGGTAATGGTGTTCAGAATACTAACTGAACAATTGTAATAGTATGTGAGCCTATACTACATGTACACGATGGCAGCCCAGCAGACAACAGCCATGCTTAGACAACTGAAATCCACATATAATCTTTGGATCAGTATAACCTTCTGACTGAATCCTAAGGTTTAAAGGTACATTAATTGACATTAGCTCTATGTTATGGTTTAATAAAAGCTAAGCCTTTGACAGAAACTAAATATGATAGCTACCTTTTGGTCTGGCAGTATAGATATCTACTAGTAGTGGTTAATCCCTGAAATTGTGAAGTTGAGAATCCCTATCAGCAATAATATGGATCTATCTATTTACATTCTTAGCACGCTGTGCTTCCTCTAGAAAGTAATAGGATGTGACTTTAGGAGCTAGTTGCAGAATATCTTGTATTCACCAGCAGAACAGTATGCCCTGTATAATGCTAAAGCATCACATTTCTGTTCAATTGTAATCAATAATTACCGGTAAACTGAGCAATAACATCAACATGATATTGTCTGAAATTGTGGACTGGACTGTAATGTGTAGTCTTCTAAATTATGTTATGGTGGTGACACTCCTGTCACTCTGTCATAGGCGGATGGTGATTTTTGTGCTTGGGGACTACTACTTAACATATTCATTCATTTTACCTCTCTGTATATGTCTTGTAAACACATGGTATGTCATGGAAGAAAGAGAAATTAGTGTGCTGTACTGTATTGTCTATGATAGGTAACTTTCTAGACTATAATATTGTTGGTAGTTAGATGAGTACTAAATGCTGTTTTTATAATGACCCTCTGTTAGTAAACCAGTAATGAACAATATGCCAAGACATTTCTTTGCCTCTCGCTTAAATGGTTATGTGTAGTGCTTATTCCTACAATATAATATATAGCTGCTTTAAGAACAGTGAAAACAAATGAAAAACTGGGAATCTAAGTAGCTACTGTGCAAGGACCAGACATGGAGTAGCTTCAGTTTTTCCTTTAAACTTCTATTATTCTCAGAAAACACCCACATAGGTGTAGTTTAGCACCAGCTTGAGGCTTAAGGTTGCCATCTGTCCAGATTTGACATGGACAGCCTTGTTTTCAGAAGGGCTGCCCAAGTCAAGACAGTTTGCCCACTTTTCCAAAAACTTGATTGACATGGCGATCAGCCAAACGCTGATCACCACATCATAGCTTTGCCCCGCCCACAACATCAATGACCCGTACTGGTGATGTCATGGCCCTGCTTCCTGCCTGGATCATGAACCGCACAAAGGTGGCAACCCTAGTGGGGCTGCAGGATGAACCCTGGAAGTAGCTGAAGTTCAGGGTTTGGGTAGGATCTAACACTCACTGAGATTAATGGGTAAAGGCACATCATACTCACCAGTCAATAATGTGACATCAGTTAGCTTATATGGCACACTGTTCAACAAAAAGAACTGGATATAGGCAAACAGGGTGGGAGCCGACACCCCAAGCACATCATATAGTGATAGAAGTGAAAGGCTGTGACTGACACTCCAGTAACATTACACACAATAAGAGTGTTTAATGAATAGGGGAGGTGCATTTGACGCTCCACTTTTTCAGGGTTCCCCCTATTTTGTAGTCCCATGTGCCCTCCTATTTATCCTTTTTCTCTCTTACCAGCGACTCATCTGCAGATGCCAGTACTCTATTCCTCTTTTGATCTACACTTTACAAGTCCCTTTGCATTTTTTAGTAGTAACGTTGGATTGTCCCCGTGTTGCTCTGGCTTCATGTTTCCCTAACTTGATATGCATGCTCTAGATTTTTTTACTGTTTCCAGACTGGTGGGTAAAGGGGCAGAAGGGAATAAAAATAAAGCCCAAGAGTAAAAAATACTACAAAGCTACATGGGTGCTGCCCTGACACCAGGTGGGATTTGTGGAAAGGCCACAAAGGCTTGGGCCTAGGGCGGCAGAATTTTAGGGGGGCAGCATGCCATCCAACCACACCCACATTGATTCAGAAGCACTGGACAATTGCAGGAGATAGTTTTCCAAATTTCCTGTGCCTCAATCCCCAGTACTCTGGACTCCATGCTGAAAATTTGCGCATGTGCACAAAGGTAGGGGAAGGAACCGGGGGGAATGAACGACGGCAGACCTGGGGGTACTTGCTATGTAAAACAGGCCCTGCCTGACACACATGACCCAGGATCAGGAAGAGTTAATCAAAGCAGCAGACAGGGACTAAACTTAAAGGAAAACTATACCCCTGTATAATGTAGGTCTCTATAAAAAGAGATTGCATAAAACAGCTCATATGTAAAAGGGCAAGATTTCCCTTCTCTTGATTCTTTATTATCAAGCAGGTTTGGGAAGGCTTAGACTCCCCTAGCCTTAATGAAAATCCACCCATGCACTCAGTACTCATTAACAAGCAGATGTCTTTCCAAGAGATACCCACTATATGAAACTGCTGCAAAGGGTTTATTGAAAAACTTACTATTTTCCCACAGACATAATTGGTTAAATTTAGAAATAGAAACTTAACGGGAAATAGAGCCATAATATTTCATTGTTTTCCCAAAAGAATAGAGGAATTGTGCTTTATTATATCCAAATTAGCCAAATCTATCTCTAACCTCCTCCCCAAAAAGAATCCATCCATATGCCTTTACCATGTCTGACTGGATAGAAATGACAGTTTACCTCGTTTACATATGCATTAAAATTAGCAAAGTACTATTTATTTTAGATGCAGATCGGCTGCATTCAGAATTTCAACGTAATTGCTGGTGCATGCTGTTACTACCACTACAACTTGTGTTGCATACATTAATGCAGATGCAAACTGATGGAAAATCGCATTCAACTTGCAGCACTAACCATATCCTCAGAGTTTGTGCACTTTGGTGCACCTTGTTATTAGGTAGTACCTGGGTAACTTTAGTTTTTGTAATACAGATATTAAAACTGCAGTGTCCCTGGCTATGCAGGTTTTCAGTATTATTATTTATTTATATACACATCAGATTCCAAGGTGACCTGAAAAGTTTCATAGCTGTACTGAGGTGTTTAATGAATTTTAAAAATACAGCAAAACAATATTGTTTTGATGGTGTAGGTTAGGGAGTCAGTGCACGTTTTTAATTCATACAAGTGCTGACCGGTTTCTTCTGGCCAAAAGTCTAGTGCACTTAATCCTTTATATTTCAATGTATACTATGAGAGTATTTGGAGTGGAATTAAATTGATGATGGCATGTGTCTTTTTAGGGAGATATTTTAATGAAGCTTCATTAATCCATATTGGTGGTAAAACAATCCCATTGAGTTTGTTTAAATGATTTTTAGCAAACTTAAAGTATGATGATCTAAATTATGGTAACACCCTTTATCCAAAAAATCCCAGGTGCCAAGGATAATAGATCTTATACTTATACTTGCTGGCATTGCTATGATACTATGTTGGATACCGCACCCATAGCAACAAAAGCACATTTCTGATAATGCAAGCACTTTTTGGCTACATAACTCTTTAGATGCTTTCTGAACTGTTTGGAGCCGATTCACTAAGGGTCGAATTTCGAAGTTAAAAATACTTCGAAATTCGACCCTCGGATTGAAATCCTTCGACTTCGAATATCGAAGTCGAAGGATTTAGCGCTAATCCTGCGATCGATCGATCGAAGGATTTTCCGTTCGATCGAACGATTAAATCCTTCGAATCGAACGATTCGAAGGATTTTAATCCAACGATCGAAGGAAAATCCTTCGATCAAAAAATCACAGGCAAGCCTATGGGGACCTTCCCCATAGGCTAACATTGACTTCGGTAGCTTTTAGCTGCCGAAGTAGGGGGTCGAAGTTTTTTTTAAAGGGGAAGTACTTCGACTATCGAATGGTCGAATAGTCGAACGATTTTTCGTTCGATTCGTTCGATTTCGTTCGAATTCGAACGAATTTAACCAATTCGATGGTCGAAGTACCCAAAAAATACTTCGAAATTCGAAGTATTTTTCATTCGAATCCTTCACTCGAGCTTAGTGAATCAGCCCCATAATGTATTCTTTGGTGCACTATTTCTACCTGGTTGACAGTTTTGACTCATGTCTGGTTTCTGACTTGCATCATAGCTGCCTGCTTAGTCTTTTCTAACTATGTCAGTCTCCCTAACTGTAACCTATGAGAGAGAATAAAATTCTGTGTATGTAGATTCCCCAAAGAGCCCCCTGACTGATTCTGTTCTCAACCCAGTCTTAGTCACTAGTACCCTGGCCTTTAGCAGAGCCACCTGTTTGGCCTAAGGATCAGTTCTTTGTTCTTCTATGCTGTGGAGTGATATCAGTATGCTCTCCCACTGGGAACTCCCTTTTGCTCCCAGACTTGTACATTCTCCTGTCATACATTCCCAAGTCTATAAAACTCTGTGAATCCTTTGTTCTGACTCTTTGTGAGCAACAAATCCACAGAGCTTGTGCCAAATAACTATGTCTTTTACCTCAGGAGGCCTCCGATTCCTGATATTCCATGACACCTACTACTACTACTACTACTACATCAAGCTATACAAACACTTCTTTCACTACTGATTCAGATGGTTCTATTCATATGCTTGCCTTAGGCAATGCTTCTAACCCCACGCTTGTTATAATGTTGCTCCTGTTTATATATTTCATAGTTAAAATGGTCTCTTGCTTATGTCCCCCAGATAGTACAGGGCTATGTTCAGGGAATCTACCTTTTTTCCTTTTGAAGATATATCATACATTTTTTATTCGTTATACCTTAAGCAAAATACAGTTTTTTAAACAAACACCAGTGCATGTGGATATATATATATATATATATATATATATATATATATATATATATATATATATATATATATATATATATATATATATATATAAATAGCTCAGATTTCACACAATGCACATGAGGGTCAAATCGTTTATTGCAGCAAGTAATTAGAGATGTGCGGCTTGAGTCTAATTCTGGGTTTCACTCACCCACCTCCACTTCTGAGATAAATGTGACTGACATAGAACAATCTACAGGATCTAATGCAATCAGGTTTAGCTCGTATCAGTATGTTCTGCATATTAAAGCGTGTACCTGTTATAGTCTAAGCAATGACTTTATCTACTTTGGTTGGTGGAATGGCAAGTGCCTATTGTTATTTGTCCCCAGTGTTTACAAGATATTGAATCTTTCATTTAATTTCTCTTCCTTCCACTTGTTACTGCGGCACCTGCTGCTGCTGCTGTATTTCTAATCATAGTCGATAAGTTTACACATAGCAATGGTATCTGGAGAAACATAATGGAATCATAATTACTCAGATTTTCCCTAATTAAAATAAATGAGCCGTTAGTATTTCTTCTATATTTAGGATCAAATGACATGTTTTCTGTACCTCACTAGACGAGCTAGTAGTGTAAAATAAGTCTGATGGCAGGTAATTATGAATACATTTGTTTCTATGATCATGGACGTTTGCATTATATGGGAAACTCATGCATCCAAAAACATTTCCGGATACAGCTTAAATGACAGCTGTTGTGCTTTTGATGCCAATCATTTAAGATACAGTACTTGCACTTTAACATTCTTCTCGCGCCAAGCACTTTGGCCACCCTTTCTGTTGTGATGAATCAACTGCAAGTGCTACTGATGCAGTGGAACTTATATTATATGGAGATACCTGTAACGGGCCCGAAGGCACAGTAATAGTGTAGACCAAAGAGGAGACCAGACCAGGTTCGAGGTACAAGAGGGTTTATCCAAAGAATCGTCAAAATACAGGCAAATAGGTCAGACCAGGTAGAAGACAAGCAGAATCGAAGAACAGGCAGAAGTCGGTACACAAGAATCAAAATAGACAATAACACCCAGGAACTCTGTAGCAGGAACCTATAGTTGGGCAAGGACTGGAAGGGAAAGTACGTTTAAATAGTCTCTGGGTTGGCGCCAAATTTTGACGCGCTTGCGTCAGACGCAGACGCCAGCATCCTCACGCTGACGTCTCGACGCCGGCGCCCGATTCTGACGCCGGCGTCCGTTTCGTCGCCGACGACCAATCCTGGAGTGGGAAGAAGGTGAGGTCATAGACCTGTGCCCAGCAGGAGCCATGTGGTGAGGCAGGTGGTCGCCAACTTGGACGCCATCTTGAAGACCTGAGGTAGATTCCATTACAGTACCCCCCTCCTTAGGGGGGGCCTCAGGACCACCGAGTCTAGGGGAGAGAGGGAATAGTTTATGGAATCTACGAACCAAGATGGACATCTGAGCTCCTGACCCAGGAGCACTCCTCGGGACCGAACCCCTTCCACTCGATGAGATATTGAAGAGTGCCCCTGGAAAGACGAGAGTCCAAGATCCTCTTCACCTCGAATTCCTGGTGATCGTCAACCAGGACTGGAGCTGGGGAAGAAGAAGAAGAAGAAAAAGACACAGCAGGCTTAAGGAGAGAGACATGGAAGGCATTCGGGATCCGCATCTCTGGAGGGAGTTGAAGACGAACCGCCACCGGATTGATGATTTCAATGACAGGAAAGGGACCGATGAATCTGGGACCAAGCTTTGGGGTAGGAATCTTCAGGCGGATGTTACGAGTGGAAAGCCAAACTTTGTCACCAGGAGCATAGGGTGGAGCGGAAATCCTCTTCTTGTCGGCAAACCTCTTCTGGACCAGGGAGCTCTTCTGCAGATTAGAGGCAACAGCAGCCCAAATAGCCATCATGTGGGCAGCCTGATCGTTGGCGGCAGGAACATTGGTGAGGAGAAGATCCTGAGGGAACGCCAATGGATTCTGACCGTAGACACAGAAGAAAGGGGACTGATGCGAGGAAGAATGCAAAGCGTTGTTATGGGCGAACTCAGCCCAGGGAAGGAGATCCGACCAGTCGTCTTGGCACAGGGAAACATGGCAGCGAAGAAACTGTTCCAAAGCCTGGTTCACTCTCTCAGCGGCTCCATTGGACTGTGGGTGATAGGCAGAAGAAAATTGCAAAGAAATGTTGAGAGCTTTGCACAAGGATCTCCAGAATCTAGACACGAATTGTGAGCCACGGTCAGAGACGATCTCGGCAGGAAACCCATGGAGACGAAAAATATGTTGGATGAAAAGCTTGGAAAGTTCAGGAGCAGAGGGAAGTTTGCGGAGGGGAATGAAATGAGCCATTTTGCTAAACCTGTCAACGACAACCCAGATAACAGTGTGACCGGAGGAGACAGGCAGATCCACAATAAAATCCATGGCAAGATGAGTCCAAGGACGAGATGGAATGGGTAATGGAAGAAGGAGTCCTTTGGGAGGAGAATGTCCAGACTTGGAAATGGCACAGATGGTACAAGAAGAAACAAAGTCTTTGACATCCTTTCTCATGGATGGCCACCACACCAGGCGAGAAAGGAGTTCGGTAGTCTTCTCCACTCCGGGATGGCCGGCCTGTTTGGAACTGTGTGCCTGGGATAGGATAGACTGGCGACAATCAGGTGGAACAAAGGCAACCCCTAGAGGAATATTGTCAGGAGCAGAAGCTTGAGTGGAAAGGATTTGCGAAGCCAAGGAGGGAAATAGGGCAGCGACGATCTTGGAGGAAGGCACAATGGGTTCAGGATCTTCGGAGCAGGGAACTTCAGGAACAAAACTTCTTGACAAAGCATCAGCCTTTCTATTTCTAGAGCCAGGACGAAAGGTGATGACGAAGTTAAAACGGGAGAAGAACAGTGACCATCTGGCTTGTCGAGGATTCAAACGTTTGAGGGACTGGATAAATTCAAGGTTCTTATGGTCTGTAAAGATGGTCACGGGAATGGAGGATCCCTCCAGTAAATGTCTCCACTCCTCCAGGGCGAGTTTCACTGCCAATAACTCACGATTCCCCACATCGTAGTTCTGCTCGGAGGAGGAAAATTTCTTAGAGAAGAATGCACAGGGATGTAATTTCCCATCCAAGGATGATCTCTGTGACAAGACAGCTCCAACTCCCACATCTGAGGCGTCGACTTCGAGGAAGAAGGGAAGAAGAAGTTCGGGGTGTCTGAGAATAGGTGCAGAAGAAAAGGCAGTTTTCAAGGATTCAAAGGCTTCCACGGCTAGAGGAGGCCAGTGCTGTGGTTTACCCCCTTTGCGGATAAGGGCCAGGATAGGAGAGATCTTGGAAGAGAAACCTTTAATAAATTGTCTGTAATAGTTGGCAAAGCCAATAAATCTCTGGATAGCCTTGACACTTGTGGGGAGGGGCCAATCAAGAATTGCTGAAACCTTGGCTGGATCCATCTTGAAACCCTGCTGGGAGATGATGTACCCAAGAAAAGGGATGGAGGACACTTCAAACGAACACTTTTCCAATTTAGCAAAGAGATTATTCTTTCTTAGGCGAAGAAGAACTTCCTTCACTTGGGAGCGATGCTCGTGGAGATTTTTGGAAAAGACAAGAATGTCATCCAGATAGACGACAACACTTTGCCCCAACAGATCTCTGAATATATCATTTACGAACTCTTGGAAGACCGCGGGGGCATTACATAGTCCAAACGGCATGACTAGATATTCATAATGCCCGTCTCGGGTATTGAAGGCGGTCTTCCATTCGTCCCCTTCACGAACTCTAATGAGGTTATAGGCACCCCGAAGATCCAGCTTAGTGAAGATCTTGGCCCCTCTTAACTGATCGAAGAGTTCGGAGATTAGGGGGAGAGGGTAACGGTTTTTAATGGTGATTTTGTTTAACCCCCTATAGTCGATGCATGGTCGCAGACCTCCGTCCTTCTTTTCAACAAAGAAAAATCCAGCACCAGCAGGGGAGGAAGAAGGGCGGATGAAGCCTCTTTGGAGATTCTCCTGAATGTAGGTCTTCATGGCAGCCGTCTCAGAAGGGGAAAGAGGATAGGTGCGACCCCGGGGAGGCATGGAACCAGGAAGAAGTTCGACCGGACAGTCATAGGGTCGATGAGGAGGAAGGGTCTCTGCAGAGCCCTTATTGAAGACATCAGCAAAATCTTGATAGACGGATGGAAGGGACAACTTGGAAGAAACAGAAGAAACCTTGATAAGGGGTACAGCAGGCAAACAGTTCCGTTGGCAATAGGGGCTCCAGCGGGAGACTTGAGAGGAGGACCAGTCAATGACTGGATTATGGGTGCACAACCAGGGAAGCCCCAAAACGAGTGGAGTTGAAGGGCAATCGATGAGTAGAAAGGCCAATCTCTCCAGATGCATGGTGCCCACTCTAAGAGAAAGTTCAGCGGTGGTTTGAGAAATAATGGCCGAAGACAGAGGGCGGTCATCAATAGCCAACACCCGCAGAGGAGAGGCCAAGGGTTGTAGGGGAACCGCATGACGATCAGCAAAAACTCTGTCCATGAAATTTCCGGCAGCACCAGAGTCCAGGAAAGCTTGCACTGGGATCTTCTGGGAACCAAATTGGATCTGTGCTGGAAGAAGGAAGCGTTGAGTAGAGGGTTGGGGAGAATGACAAACACCACCCAGATAGGTCTCCCCAAACCTACCTAGGTGCTGGCGTTTCCCGGCTTCACAGGACACTCATGGGCGAAGTGCGATTTGCCCCCACAATACAGGCATAGGCCGGCAGCCCTTCTCCGTAGCTTCTCCTGTTCGGAAAGACGAGCCCGTCCGATCTGCATGGGTTCCTCAGTAGATGGAGCAGAGGAAGCAGAAGCCGCAGGAGTAGGAGAGGGGAAAGCAGAAGCCGGATTGAAAAGTAGGGGTCTCTGGAAGCGAGGAGCCAGGGTGGATTGGAACCGGGGATACTTCTTCGAACGCTCTCTGTCGAGCTCGAGTTGAAATTCCCTCTGCCGGGTGTCAACCTTTATAGCCAGCGCCACCAGATCCTCCCACCGAGAAGGAATTTCCCGGGAGACCAAGTCGTTTTTGATCCGCATGGCTAGGCCGTTGTAGAAGGCGGCATGGTACCCATCATTGTTCCAGGTGGTCTCCGCAACTAGGGTGCGGAACTCAATAGCGTACTCTGGAACAGAGCGAGTGCCTTGCTGGATCTGGAACAGGCGAGCAGAGGATGCCATAGCTCGACCAGGGGCATCAAAGACGACCCGAAGTTCACGGATGAAGGCACTGGCGTTGTCAATCAAAGGGTCCCCCTTCTCCCACAGAGGTGATGCCCACTCCAAAGCCTTCCCCTGCAGGCGAGTAATCATGTACCCCACTTTAGCTCGTTCGGATACAAACTGACCTGGCAGCAGGGCGAACTGGATCTCGCACTGGTTGATGAAACCTCTGCATGCATCAGGATCGCCGCTGTAGAGGGGAGGCGCAGGAATGCGAGGTTCCGAAGGCTGAAGTGGGCTTGCAGCAACGGCCACAGGGACCGGGGCCACAGGTGACAATGCCGACAACTTGTCCAGAATAGCTTCAAGAGCCTGACCGAAGTGTGACTGCTGGGCTTCGTATGACTGCATGCGGGAAGCCAGACCGCGGATAGCGCCACCGACATCAGGTGGAGCTGGAGTCTCCTCCGAAGGGTCCATGGCCCAACTATACTGTAACGGGCCCGAAGGCACAGTAATAGTGTAGACCAAAGAGGAGACCAGACCAGGTTCGAGGTACAAGAGGGTTTATCCAAAGAATCGTCAAAATACAGGCAAATAGGTCAGACCAGGTAGAAGACAAGCAGAATCGAAGAACAGGCAGAAGTCGGTACACAAGAATCAAAATAGACAATAACACCCAGGAACTCTGTAGCAGGAACCTATAGTTGGGCAAGGACTGGAAGGGAAAGTACGTTTAAATAGTCTCTGGGTTGGCGCCAAATTTTGATGCGCTTGCGTCAGACGCAGACGCCAGCGTCCTCACGCTGACGTCTCGACGCCGGCGCCCGATTCTGACGCCGGCGTCCGTTCCGGCGCCGACGACCAATCCTGGAGTGGGAAGAAGGTGAGGTCATAGACCTGTGCCCAGCAGGAGCCATGTGGTGAGGCAGGTGGTCGCCAACTTGGACGCCATCTTGAAGACCTGAGGTAGATTCCATTACAATACCACAATCCTAAAGTTGGTGGTAATTCCAAAGTTTACACTGCAGGATCAATAGGTGCAGAAGACTGAATTAGTGCACCATGCACAAATCTGCACACAAGTAAAATGATGTTAGGATAGTAGGAGAAAACACATCATTATGTTGCACTGTGTCCGAAATTCTACACGAGCAATAGCTGGTCCTGATTCCAGGGCTTAGGAGTAATATAGTCCTTAGCATATTGATTATGGGTGCACAGGGCCTCTTATCTTTGTCTGAGTATAAGGTCCTTGGTGGTAAAAGCCAGAAACAGAGTGCACCTTTTCTCCTACATGATGACATCTGATTAGTGACTGGATACACTGACACTTTGGAAACTATTACCGTATATAGCGGAGACTAGTATTTCCAACCCAGCGGATGATGCAAACAAACGCAGGCAGTCAATATGTACAGTTCACCAGATAAGTCTGAAATGGCGCACAAAAGAGTTCCTAAACAGACCCAAGCAGCTTCAGATCTTTTTGGAAAGTGTGCAATTAGTTATAGTAACCAGATTATAAGGAAAGCAATGTTTTATACATTTTAAGTATGTATAGAATGGCCTGTCGTAAAGATAGATTTTCATTTTAAATTATTAAAATTCCTATTCTGCTTTTTCCAGTCTGCAATTGAAAATGGTTTTCGGTTGGCAGGGTCACTGACTCAAAAAACGATGTCAACCACGAAGGTTCAGTTTTATTGTCATTATTATTTGCAATTGTTTACTTTCATTTTCATTTCACACTCTCTCCATTGATATTCCATTATGATCGGCAAGCTGGTGACAGTTAGGGTAGGGTATTTTAGCCCTAGCAACTAGATAGCGGTTGCTGAGCATTGCAGAACTCTGCAAATATATAATGATATTAAAAAAGAAAAAAAAAAGATGACAAAGCTAATTGCAGGTTGTCTTAGAATATTGATGTTCAATTTTTTTTAAATTGCTCTTTACTTTTAATTACTCTAATCATTCTTGGAGATTTGAATTCCTTACTCCTGGGAGTGGAATAATGAAAGCAGAGCATGGGATACTTCTTTTTGATTTAGCAGCTAATAGCAGCAAACTTCTTTGTAACTTCCATGATCATTATTACATGGCACTCACATCCGTATTGTAGTTGTTTGAATAACATAAAACAAAGAAAATTGCTCTGACTGGACATCTTTTTTATGATAAGCCTAATTGTCGTCCTAATTTAGCTAAGAAGATTATGGAGACTATGGAGTCAAGCACATGTACAGGTTAATTCAGCATATTTTATAATTATATCATTATTTTTAAATAACTTTGAGCTCTATGTTCTACATTAAATATTTCATTAAAATGAACATCTGATAAAGACTCTCTATCTTTGTTTATAAAAGTTTGCTAGTTCAGATAAGTCATTGAAGGAAAGTCATTTATATTTGTCCTTCTTCGAAGTTTGTTTGTGCGATCAGCTACACTTTCCAAACGCTGAATGTGGGGATACTGTGGTGTGATGCAAAATGTAGCTTTCTTTGGTACAATTCAACTAAAACTGCCCCATATTATTTTTCCATTTGTAAAAATATGTACAATTGTATGTATGTTAAGGAGCCGCAGCATCGTACAATGTAAAAAAAATAGATTATATGAAAGTACACACACGGAGAACACAAGTTCTCACGGAGTACACGGAGTACACAGAGCTTATACAAGGACATATAGCATAAGTACTATGTGGTAAGAGACACAGTAGGAAGGTGGTACCTGCCCCGTAGAGCTTACTATCTAAAGGTGGCCATACACAGGGAGATCAGCTCATTTGGCGGATCTCTCCCCTATATGCCCACATTGAGGTGGGTGATTTCGGGCTGATTCTATCATTGGCCCTAGGGCCCAACAATCGGATCAGAATGGAGGCAATACGGGTGGTCGGATAACGGACCACATCAACGAACAGATGCTGCCGTGATCCGCCGGTATTGTTTACCTTTTACCATGCAGATCTCTGCATGCAGAGAGGCGCAGTGGAGCCATCTTTGGTATCTTTGGATACGTTTGGTAAGGGACAGCTGATACTAAGGTTTTGCAGTTTGGCGTTTGTGCCTACTGCACATGCGCTGCAGATAGCTGTGCTAGTAGATAGCTGAAGGGGATAAGAGGATCTGAAGATACTCAAGGTGGTGCCCATGAGCACTGCTATGCTACTCTGGATGCAGAGGTCTGTGCGACATTCAGCAACACATTTTTGAGTAGTGGGCTATGCGGGGAGGAAGAGAGGAGGGGGTCCAATGGGGCTGTTGGATGGGACTTTCTCTTTCAGAGGGGGGTTTAGTTCTCCTTTTACAAACTTTTAGTGTTTCATGGTTTTGGTGACCAGAAGGCCACAGCATTTGATCAAACAAGGAAATCATCATTCTAACCTCAAATGATCCCTGTGGTGTCCAAAAAAAAGGGCAACCATATGTGTGTGAGAATAATACTTTTTTCACTTAGATAGGACTGATGCTTGGACACTGCCTTGACGGGGCGCATCAGCTTATGCATATTTTGTACAAACTTTGTAACTTAAAGTGTCTCTTTTTACTAGAGTTAAAGTTCAGTTGTGCAATATGGGTTTTGCCAGGGAGCTATATGTTGGAGTTCTGGGGTTAACTTTTGTAATTTGTATGTTAAGCCTGACCCATGTGCACCCAATAAAAAGGGGGCATTTCATTGTGTTTTAATTTTATATATATATATATATATATATATTGTAAAGTTCAGGGGGAGTGGGATCGCCCATGCACTACGGCCACAACACAGTAGTAGAATAAATGTCTTTTTATTCCTTATTCAAACAAACTGTATCTTCAGCAGGTAACAATAACAACATAAACAAGCTGTATCCTCAGCAGGTAAAGTGGTCAACTTAAACATAGTCTTCAGCATAAAGTAACAATTACTTTCATGCACATCAGAATTGAAAGAAAACAGTTCATATTCCCATTCACGGATCAGGCTCACCTAGCCTTGCAAAGCTTTTGATTCAAAGTCAGGAGTGCAGTTTCCAAACACACTTCTCTCTTGCAGACCTCATGTGTGTCTACCAACCCCCTTCCTGAACTCTCAGGGCTCTCTTAACTCCTGCACTGCTGCAGTAATTAGCCCTGCTGTGCACCCTCCAGGTACCTGAATAAAGGGGAAATATACCTGCTGTCCAGGACCCACCCCTGGAGTCCTGTACAATATACACACACACACACATACACACATATACATGAGTGAAAATAGTGTTTATGCAAATATGGGGGCATTTTTTTCATTAAATTGTGGAATTTGACCCTTGGCCTGATTAATCTTGTTAATTTTTTTGATAATTACCAGGCACCTGAACAATGTCTGAGGATAAAGGTACAGTATCATGGTATTGGCAGGACATTTACGACAACTGTCCCCTACTACTGTATTGTTTGAAGAGTAGGCATTCAAAGAGCAATCCTCCAGGCAGCAGTAGTAAAAACAGTAGGGATGCACCGAATCCATTATTTTGGATTCGGCCGAACCCCCGAATCCTTTGCGAAAGATTCAGCCGAATATCGAACCGAATCCTAATTTGCATATGCTAATTAGGGGTGAGAATGGAAAAACATTTTTTACTTCCTTGTTTTGTGACAAAAAGTCATGCGATTTCCATCCCTGCCCCTAATTTGCATATGCAAGTTAGGATTCGGATTTGGTTCGGCTGGGCAGAAGGATTCGGCCGAATCCGAATCCTGCTGAAAAAGGCCGAATCCCGAACCGAATCCTGGATTCGGTGCATGCCTAAAAAACAGGTCTTTAATGAAGTACAAGTATGTATAACAGCCTTACGTGTTTCTTGTTCTCACAACACTTAATCTTAGTCTTGTCCAACTGTATGGCAATTAAACTCTTTGCACACATAGCAAAGAGCTATTCTAGCCCCAGAGGGCTATTAGTTACATGAGTATTTCATGGCATTCCCCTTCAACAATAACAGAGAAGTTTTTAAAAAAAATTATAATCAGGAACATAAAAGTGCACATAAATTAGTGCTTTGATACTCTTTAATAACGCTTTTAGGAGTTTCTTTAATATGTTAATTTCCTTAAACTGGGCCATCCAAACAAGCTTAAAAAAAAAACCCAGCTGAATCTTTTATTTTACGATGGAAATATAAACAGTATAATCTCTTGTGTACTGGGGCAGGCCCATTCTACATGCTGATAATCTCTCGTTGCCCTTGAAGGAAGTTTGCAACATTGCAGAAAGCCAATGGAAAAACATGCACAAAGACAATTTATATGTGACAGGGGAATGTGGGTTATATCCCTCCTGTGAGATGCTGCCTAATTATTCAAGTATCAGTTATGAAGTGTAAGTATCCCAGAACGCATTTGTACCAGAAGTCCGGGCTTGGGTAAAGGCTAAGTGGGACATTCACTAAGATTCGTTATTGCGCCAGTGTCTGCTTCGCTGCGCTTTGCCGCGCTTTGCCGCACTTCGCCAGGCGTATTTTCGCCAGTGCTAGGCAAATTCACTAAAATCTGAAGTTGCGCTCAGGGGAAGCGTAAGGTTGTGAAGTTGCGCTAGCGTTAATTCGCCAAGCAAATCAAAGTTACGCTAGCGATGCTTAATTTGCATACGGCGCCAAATTGAAGTTACAATGGAGGTATATGTAGCAGCACTACACAAGCCTGGGAAACCTTCAAAACAGCAAATAAAATTTTTATTTTGCCCTACACATGTGCCCACTGTATAGTTAAGGTGCCATGAGTTAGGAAATGTAAAGGGGGAAGGAGGGTAGCCCCAAAAAAAATTCCGCTCTTTTTCAGCCTATCACCCATAAAAAATTAAAAAACGCCAGCGTTTTTTGGGACTTAGAAAAATGTTTAACTTTTTTTGAAGCAATCCCTATCTACTCTATTGCACTTCGCCTGGTCTGAGGTGGCGAAGGAAGTCTGGAGTAAAAGGTAGCGTTCAGAATAATTTGCGCATTAGTGAATTTGCGTAGTTACGTCCGCTGCACAAATTCGCCAGGCGTAAGGGTGCGAAGTAACACTAGCGAATTTACGGCAGCGTCCGTTAGTGAATCAGCAAATTAACGAAAATGTGATACGCTGGCGTATTCATGCTAGTGTTAGGCGCTTCGTCGTTTAGTGAATTTGCCCCTAGGTGTAGGTACCCTTAAATGATCTCAATTATTTCTCACTTTGCAGCATGGAGCCTACTGTGTGACAGCTATGCATTTGTGGCTTGTGGGGACAATAGTTATGTTTGGAAAACACCTGTCTGGCATAAAAATGTACAGGGATTTGTGCATTTAGGGTGAAGATAAGGGGGATTTATTTAAAACTATAGAGGAAGTAGACCCAATGGTCCTGGCCCCACAGACCACCCTGCAACCACAGGGTCTGATTCCTCTATAGTTATGCCACTGGTGAAGACAGACTAAAAGTTGGCCTGCGAATAATCTCCTTTAGCTGATTGATCTCCATTTAATGCTTCCCCAGTGGCTAACATGCAGATCACTGCTTGGGATACACACGCAGTGTGAAGTTCCCTTACGTTTCCTTGAAATATTTTGGAAATCAGCAGTGCCGCATATGTTTCCCCAGCATTGATCTGCATGTTAGCCACTGGGGAAGCATTCAGGGGAAATCAGTTGCCCTGGCTAGCGGAGAATTATCACAGGCCTACTGATCTCCTAGTCTGTCTTCACTTGTAAATGCATTACTATAAGCTGCTGGGGGATGCCACGTAGAGATAAGACATAGGGTTAATATTCCTTCTAAGCCAGGTAATTAGGCAGCAGCTAAGATTGGGGCTGTCAGCAGAGGTAAAAGGGGAGCCAATACCCTGGGGTTCTGGCTGTTCCCAGCATGTTAGAGGAAGCCCAAGAGTGTTAGCGGAAGCCCAAGAGTGATACAAGTGGCCTATAGAACAGGGTTATCAGATCTCTTGAAAATTCAGGGACACATCTAAAACAAATCCAGCAAGAAGGGTTGCATTGATTTCAATTTAATTTACATGCAATCACTGCAGCCCTGCAACATGCATTTACTTTATTAGAGGTGTCCTTGAATTTCCAAGTGATGTAGTAACCTCACTTGCAAGGCAAAATACTGGCACACAGGAAATGATAGGGGGTAATGTTTCGGGGGCACACCCCTTCGTCAGACTTACGCTCTGATGTGAAAGTGAAAGATTTAAAGCCAAATCAATTAACATAAACAGCAGTAATTAACATACAATATACCACCAAGATGCTAGTAAATAACAATGTAGTCCATTGAAAATTAGAAATGTAGTTCATTGAAAATTATTATTCGCTGCCAAAAAAAGTCAAAAAGATAAATCCATTAAAAAATTACTGAACTTACCTCTATGAAAAGGCGACAGGGCAACAATCCATCGTGCGGTGCTCGATTTCTCCTCCCTGCCTTCTATAGGAGATAGCCAGGGAGGAGAAATAGAGCGCCGCATGATGGATCATCACCCTGTTGGCTTTTCTGAAGAGGATCGCAAGCGGAGTTTCGGTAAGTTAATTTTTAATAAAGACTTTGTGATTTTAAAGTTACATATGGCTTGGTGTTTTTTTTTTCGGTCTATACTAACAAATTTAAAAAAAAAAAAAAAAAAAAAATTGGCGTTTCTAGTCCTTTAAGCTGGCCATTGACGCAAATTCACACAAATCAAATGTTCGCACAAATTTCAGACTGTGTGTGGATCGTCGTTTTTGTACCATGGTGATCAGTTGTTTAGTCGATAGGACAGGTTAGAAGATTTCTGTCGGCTAACGATAAAATCTCTGCATTTATTGCCTGACGTTATCAATGGGAGTTGATTTATTATTTTACTAATTTATTTAATCTGAATGGTTAGTGACAGGTTGGAAGATCGACGTACAATCCTTTGTTGGATACAAGGCAAAAATGTGCACGTCTATGGCCAGCTTTACTGTGGAGCCTGAGACAAATCAAGAGAACTTCTGAGGTTGTGTCTGTGAAGCTTGAGTTAAGAAGACTGTGCCAGGAGAAAGTTAGGAAAGGTGCCATCAGTGAAGCTGAACATAAGACGTGTTTTTCTACCATTATAAAACCTACATTTCCCACAGATTATTAAAATATACAATTCTACCAGCAACAATTAGTGCTCTCCAGGCTGACTGACATACCCACTAAGCACAGGCTGCTTAACATTTACTTCTGACTGCATAGAAAGCCCAGAAAATTAAGGATCACAGATCACTTGAAAATTCAGGGACACCTTTAATAACTACATGTTGCAGGGCTGCAGTCATTGCATGTAAATTAAATTGCAATCAGTGCAACCATTTTAGCTGGGTTTTCTAGACGTGCCCCTGAATTTTCAAGATATCTGGAATACTGTAAATATTATCTGCTATAGACAAGATCCATGTTATGTAGCTATAGCGATCTCTACAGTGGATATAACTACTAAATGATACAAAGTTTTAAGACATTTTCTGCAACCCTACCTGCAGTAGTCTCCAGCCTGCTCATGTGCTGCATCCTTGCACTTCAAACAGGCACAGCCATTCCTATCTAATCTGCTATACATAGTAAATTACATAGTTAATTTGGGTTGAAAAAAGACAAAGTCCATCAAATGAAACCCAGCATCCATACACACACCGCTCCATAGTTTCAAATAAATTATATATACACATATCTATACTAACTATAGAGTTTAGTAACACAATAGCCTTTGATATTATGTCTGTCCAAGAAATCATCCAAGCCATTCTTAAAGGCATTTACTGAATCAGCCATTACAACATCACCCGGCAGTGCATTCTACAACCTCAATGTCCTGACTGTGAAGAACCCCCTAAGTTGCTTCAAATGAAAGTTCTTTTCTTCTAGTCTAAAGGGGTGGTCTCTGTTACGATGATTATGGGTAAAAAGGTCCCCTGCTATTTGTCTATAATGTCCTCTAATGTACTTGTAAAGTGTAATCATGTCCCCTCGCAAGCATCTTTTTTCCTATACCAGAAGCCATTGCATTAATTGGGCACTCTGATGAACTGATACTCTAAAGCTCACCATAGACATTAAGATTTTTCTCCTTAACGACCGATTTTAGTGCGATGCAACAAATCCGTCAAATTATCTTGAGGTTAGTGGGCACCGAACGATCGTGCATCTAATGATTTTTCTTCCAACATCAGTCAAAAAATCGATCAGGCTGGTTGGAAGATTTTCATCGTTCTATCCATTTCTATCTGAAATCTATCCATTGTCCAATTGTTTGCAGGACCAAGCAGGTGGCTAATCACAGTTTTCCTGGATTCAACTAGACTATATTGCTTGAAATAGGTTTTAGTTGATGGACAAATCGTACATTTAAATGATAGTTTCAAGATAAGTTTGGTCTTACAATAACAAAAAGATCTTTTAAAAATCTTAACATCTATGGCCACCTTAAGGGTAAAGTTACATGGAAGATATTGATCTGATTTTGTGGGTCAGATTTTACCAGATCTTGCTATGTAACACCACAGAACAGCACAAGATGTATAGGATACTACAGAATAAGATCCCCCTATAGACTACCTTTAGCCACAGCAGTAGCAATATGTTTTTCGCCTATTCTTTATATATTGCTGGGAACATAGTCTGTGCCTTTCTCCCAGTAGCTGCAGTCAATTTTATAGACTTTCGTCTGAAGTCTTTCGGCTCTTACAAATGGACATTGTGGGCTGCGATCCCTTGTGTTCGATTTCCCATCTGTTCAACCGCAGGGGAGTGCAGGCCCAGATGTGTCCAGTTCTTCTTTAAGGTCCTGTGCTTATAATGGTGTAAGTAAGTGCCAAAAGCAGGTAGAATGTAGCATGCTGCCTTCCACATGTATTCAGCTTAAGGTGGCCATAAATGAAACAATACGATCTTTCTTGGAAAAATATCTTTCCAAGAAAGATCGTTCATTTCAATACACGCGTGTAGAGTTGAATTGTCAGATATACAGAAAGAAACAATACATTTCTACCTGTATCTGATGATTCAGCACTAACAATGACCGATGTTTGGGTGCCTTTAAAGGCACCTGATGAAAAGTTTCCATCCAGCCCAATCGATGAGCTGACCGATATCCAAGTCTTCTGCCGATATCGGTCTGCCCTTTTCCCACCATACAAGCACCGAATATCATACGAAAATTGGTTTTGTACGATATAATCTGTGTGTCTATGGCCACCTTTACTTGCACCATCATAAGGACCGGACCTTAAAGAAAAACTGGCCACATCTGGGCCTGCAGTCCCCTGTGGTTGAACAGATTAAAAAAGGTATACAGGGGAGCGCAGCCCAGAACGCCCATGTGTAAGAGCTTGTACAAGGTTTAATATTAATATTTATTTTCAGCTACTACATTTATAACACAATATACAGGCTCAATTTAAGGTCGCCATAGACTCAAAGATCCGCTCGTTTGGCGACATCGCCAAACGAGCGGATCTTTCCCCGATATGCCACTAAACTGCGTGGCTATATCGGGGGTAATTCGAGCATCCGTATGGCCGAACATTCGAATTACGATGTGCCAAGCGGCTTCCGACGGGTCGGTCGGGTAAAAATCCCACCTTCCCGATCAATATCGTGGCCAGATATCAATCGGGAAGACCCGTCGGAAGCCCCCATACACGGGCAGATAAGCTGTCAAATCGTTCCAAACGACCGATATCGGCAGCTTTATCTGCCCGTGTATGGCCACCTTTACTTGCAAAAATCTCTTTATATGATATAATGTATTTGCATTATAGCTTTTAAAAAGCATTTTTTTTTAAAAAAAAAAACAAACAAACAAAAAACAACACCACTGTTTTAACTTTCAGGTTATACATTAATTGGTACTGAATGCAATGAATGTTTATACTTTTATTTTCCTTGGTTCTGACACTTGATGTAATGTGCAGAAGTTAGTTATCATCCAGGACTGTAAGCTGGCTCCTCTTATACTGTAAGACAGAAATCAGAACCCCTAATGCAGACAAAAGTTATTATTGCTATTGTCATTAACACATACAGTATTTATAATGCACCAGCATATTCTGCGGTGCTGTACAACAAATGGGTATATGCACTGAACATACAGATTCGATTAAGAACCAGCCAATAACCAAAGCAAAAGGTAAAGAGGGTCCTGCATAAAAGAGCTTATAAAATCTAAAAAGCCAAACAGATAAAGCTTTTAATAGCAAATAACTTTAAAGCCAGTGAAAATGTCTAATGAGTTTAAATGGGAAAGTTGCTTAGAATTCCATTTTCCTTCATTATGCAAAAACAGAACCACTTTAAAACTCCAGCTTGTTTAATATTGATATCAACATGACAAGTTTCTTTTATTATTCATGGCCAAAAAAGTAAATTTTTTAAGTAAAATGATTTACTACTTCTTGAAACAGATCAGTGAGCATGAATTGTTTTTACACTCAAGAGTTGCCATCGCTATTGAAGTACACAAGTAGATCTGCAGCATCTGCCGTAATGCACAGTGATACTGTTGGAAACTTAGCACCGCCATGTTTGCCTTCTACACAGAGGGACCTACACTGGTCAATAGGTATTACTTTTTATAACCTTCATTATCTATACCTCATTTAGATTTTTTCAGCAAACTTTTGTGCAAATGTATGTGAGAGGATTTACTAGATATATTTAAAATGACCCTCCATTTAAAAGCTAATGGAGGCGAATTAAACCTCAAAGGTATGTTTCTGAAAAGCTAGTAGGGAACTGAAGCATAAACTGGAAACCAGATAATATTTTTATTACCAGGCATCAGTGACACTGTATCCTACTATATTCTTGGAAATTTTTATCCCTTAACTAAAAGCGGTCATACATGGGCACCAAATGGGACTGATTTGGCACCCACATTCTGGGCCAAATATGAAGCCATAATCTATTAAAGCCTGTAGAGACCAACTGGATGAGATCCTATGTGCCAATGTGCTTGTAGTCCTTCTGGATTTTCAAACCTACCCAATTGATATTTGGCTGATTTTTTCCAGATATCTGGAGGGGCCAAATCAGCAGTCCATGTAAGACTATTTTTAGGTCCAGTCACCTCATTTTTAAAGGACAAAGAAAGTGAAATAATAAAGAAGTCTTATTTGAGAGTAATAACTCCCGTGTTCTCATCCTTTTTTTAAAGACTGCTCTATGTTAAGCCATTGTTAGATCTGCAGTGTTGTATTAAAAAAAAACCCACTGACTTCCATAACTGAAATTCCCATCATGCAATGCTCTTGCAGCGAGACATGTGTGTTTAGTTTGCTGGCGCCATGTTTATTACATCACAGAAATGAAAATGTTGCATTACAAGAGCACATTTTTTTAAACATTATCTTAGCGATTAGGTATTGGAAGGGGCACTCTGTTAGATAAAGGGTAATGAGAAAAAAGCTAAAGTAATATTCTACTCTACTGCAGAGGCACAAGTCTAAGACCACCTAGAAAAGACTGAGAAAGGCAGGCAAAATGTTACAGGTTTCCCAGGCCTGTGAATTTTATTTTTAACCCAGAGATTGATTGAGTTCACTAGAGAGATGCCTCATATATTGACCCAGTGAGTTTGACGTTTCTTCTCCTTTAGTTTTATGGATAAGGGAAGATAATAGTTTCATATGTAAAACATAAAATATTTAAAACTTCAGAAAGACCCTTTAATTCTAGCTGGAATTGAGAAAGCGATAAAGCCAAGGAAAGAGGCAATGTTAAACAGCACCTGTTGGAAAAATATATAATTCCCAACCTAAGGTGTAGGCTAATAGAGCCTGCATGCCTATTGGGGATAACAGGGTGACAACACCAGTCTGTAATGATGATGCCTCCCTTCCAGATATGCATAATCAATTTTACGCCGATTCATCGAAATGAACAACACTAAGGTGTCGAAGACCATACCCCCACACAATGACCAGGTGATATTCCTAACCAAGTCTGATGTGTGGAACACTCTCCGCAGAGTCAACCCACGTAACGCTTCTGGACCAGACAATATCCCTGGAAGAGTGCTCAGAGAATGTGCAGACCAGCTGGCAGATGTTCTCACCAACATCTTCAGCATCTCCCTGAGCACCACTGTTGTTCCGAGGTGCTTCAAGGAGTCCATCATCATTCCTGTGCCAAAGAAGTCCCACGTGTCCTGCCTAAATGACTATCGTCCTATCGCACTAACATCCACCGTAATGTTGTGTTGCTTAGTTCACTGCTGTTCACACTGCTGACTCATGACTGGGTGGCAAGTCATGGATCCAATCACATCATCAAGTTCGCTGATGATACAACCGTAGTAGGTCTCATCAGCAAGAACAACAAGTCAGCATATAGACTAGAGGTGAAATGGCTAACGGACTGGTGCAAAGTCAACAATCTGTCTATGAATCCAAACAAAACAAAGGAAATAGTTGTTGACTTCAGGAGAACACAGGGATCATTCTCCACTGTACATTGACGGATCTCCGGTGGAAATTGTCAAGAGCACCAAATTCCTTGGGGTACATCTGGTGGAGAACCTCTCCTGGTCCCTTAACACCAGCTCTATAGCGAAGAAAGCACAGCAGTGTCTCTACTTTCTGCGAAAGCTAAAAAAGCCCACTTTCCACCACCCATTCTCACTATCTTCTACAGAGGGTCTATATTGCATTTTATGCAGCTGCATCACTACCTGGTATGGAAATAGCTCCAAGATCCAGCGGGTGGTGAGGACAGCGTTGTCAGGGATAGCACCCACCCTGCACATGATACCTCAGTATTCGAGCGCTGACTTCCGGAATGCGAAACAGTCTATTTCCACAAGCTATCAAGTATCTCAACTCCCAAGGACTGAACTGAATATATTCATAAGGAACTGAAATGTCCACTTTGCCCAGCATGACCGTGTTGTATAGCACCGGGGGGTTCTGGAGGAACACCATTTTGTTTCTACTATGTACTGTATTTACTGTATATGGCTGAAATGACAATAAAATCCACTTGACTTGACTTAAGTTTATTTATTTTATTTTTTTTAATGCCCCTGCCAGCGCTATGAAACTAGTCCCAGGAAGGAGCCTACATCTTTGGTTGGGGATAACATATTTTGCCAACGTGTGTCCTTTAATAAAAATGAGTTTGGATATTAAAACTTTACATTTCAGAAATCCTGTTATTTATATTCTCTCAAAATCCATAAAAACATTAAAAAATCCTGGGATGTCCTATATTATTGAGCATAAGATCATTGACCTTTTGCCAGTAGAACTTCACCTCTTCTTCAACCATACGTGTTCAAGTACAAAAATATACTATACATACTACCGTATCAGATTTCTTCAAATTGTACTATGGGATTCAGACGATATTCTTGTTATTTGTGATTTAAATTGGCATATAGGTAATATTGTATTATTACCTGAACCGAATGATATCTTAATACCAAGAATTGGACTAAAAAAACAATTTCTATGTGATGTCTGAAATCTTACTAGATAACAGCAGTGTGACTGATATAAAATTAATAGGTATGATTCTCAAGGCAGAGTCTTTCTGTATGTGCGATCAAGCCTAGAATAACTACTTCTGAGAGCTAAGGGACACAAATGGGAGAAGTCCAACCAGGTGGGCTAGGGGAGAATTGAGGGGCAAAGAGGTCCTATTCTTTTGTTTGAGCATTAACATCAATCTCCCTAGATCCAAATCCAGGTGATTTTTGGCCAATACTTATTATACACCAACCACAGTACTTGCTCCACCCCCCCAACCCCCAGGGTTGTATAAAAAAAACTGACAAGTCTGCCTTAAATTCCTGCAGGCAAATCATCTTATCATGGCTGTGGCTGAATAAGAAATGTAACAATGCACTCCACATTATTCCTGCAATTCATGCTCCATTACATCCTTTGCCCCCTATTATAGGAATATTCTGTTTATTCAACTGAATGAGTTAGGAACGAAGGGAATAGAACAAATATTGCTTTTCTCAAATAGGTTAAATCCCAGGAGTTTAAATGTTTATAAATAAAAATGATCTAATTCTTTCCCTATTTTCCTTTTCTACTGGGAGCTGGGATAATGGATGAGAAGAGGCTTATTTGACAGTAGTAAGCTCTCTGCAAGTGGGTAAGATAAATGAACTGGTTTGTAGATGTCTACACATTTTGCTCGCCTGCTAGGAGCATTCACCCCTGTATTGTGTGGACTGTAAATGAAAGATTTAAGCATAAGAAGAGCAATTCTTTTCATATAGTGCAGATTAGGTGGTAATCAAGTATTTCTCTGCCGAACTGCAGTTGGGCGAACACAGGCTTTCCAGTCCGGTTGCTAATTTTTCTGCACGGGAGCATTTACAACCATACTAGAATAAACCATTACTAATTGATCCTTTGCAATATATTTTCACAGCAAAATCTGTTGCTTTTCAGTGCCCTGAATTTGCTGACTGAATGATCTCTTTCATAATTGGGGGTTTATGTATGATTAAAATCCAGGGCCAGAAATATAAGAAAAAATCATAAGCTTGCGATAATTGCAAGGTGGCATCCCAAAGAAAATATATGTTGTCTGGTGGCCATCTTTTCATAGTGCTATTTTTTTTACTATGGGTAGAGATGACCTGAGCAAACATCTTGTATTTTTAAAACGTAACCACTGCACAAGAAAAGAGAGAATAGTTTAAGTACACATTATAGCCAGAGGGCCCCCAAATCAGCAAATACAATGTATATTGGGTAACTGTCTGTCTTTAAATTGTTAACATGTTATATACCAAAAGCAAGCAGCAACTTAGGTTAAGGTTAAAGAGTATTTTCAGATTCTGGCTTTTTATATCCTCGGGGTAAAATAAATTTGGATTTTATAGTAAAAAAAACTCAAGTTTTTATCATTCAAACTTAAATAAATAACCCCCTCAGTGGGTTATAGAATGACCTATTCTTCTCAACAGTTCATTATTCATGCTATAGGGTTTTTTTTAATAGTTTCTGAATGATTTCCAATCCTTTTCTGCCAATTTCCAGCTCTCAAATAGGAGTCACTAACCCTAGCAGCTACAAAACTATTGCTCTAAGGCTACAGTCTAATTGCTTTTGTTTCTTTTGTAACAGTGAATTTGTCTTTCACTTTTACACCCTGCTAATTATATTCTAGGCTCTCATTTAAGCCAATTACTGGTTGCTATGATAAATTGCACCATAACAACCAGATAGCTGAACAAAAAGCTAATTAAAATACTATAAAAAACGAAGAGCAGTTGCAATTTGTCTCAGCATGTCACTGTCCACGTTTTAATTGTTATAGGTAAATTAAACCTTTTATTGATTTTATTACCTACTGAGAATATGCTTGTCGCCATTGCTTCATAGTTACATAGAAATTGTGTTTGAAAAAGAAAAACCATGTAAATATGTTTCATCAGCCTGAAATCACATTTGCAAAGTGCAATAGACTCCAACATATGACAAAATTATATATGCAATCATCATAATCTGTTTGAGCATTGTGCTATGCCTACTCTGTATGATACAGTCAACATGAACTCATTGGGCAATATTGTAAAATATTTCAACTGAGTTGTGGTGGTAGAGACAGCAGACCCAGTGGCTGCTGGAAGGCACAGAAGTATGGGGGCTTAGGGTGTTTAGGGGATTATGTAGCCCAAAGCAAAAGTCATTTCTAAATATGCCACTGCTAAACATTTTTAGTTCTTTAAGCAGAAATCGAAAATGCCCATCGCGTGTATCCCCTTTAGCAAACAATGGATAAGAGGTAAATAAGATAAATCTGTTTCTGTCTCTGCATAAAGTGAATAGATGGTGTTTGTCCTTCCAGAGCCAATCATTCATCAAATAAGGGCATCTGAGAATATTGTTTTTTTGATAACACTGACCTTTTACCACAGCCTTCCAGAATAAATATGATGGATCTGCAAAATAAAATAGGTGCTGGGAACCAGAGACAAAAGGTTTTTTTTTTTTTACAAGAATCATCTCTGCAGAGTTCTCTGAATAACACAATGGCACAGTTACTAACTTTTAAAATCCTCCAGGCCACAGTGCCGCACAAGCATTGTATTAAGAAACAGAAGATTTTATTAGATATGAGTTTTAACCGCCGCTTTTTAATATATATATTGTAAGTTGCATAGAGTAGGCACCAAGAACTGGCACTGGCGCACTATAGGTCAAAAAAAAGGGACCTTTTCATATTCCTGGGACACATCCGATGGGGCAGATTGATCAGAGATGACATAGGGAATCCTGCAGTATTGTAAGGATTTTGATGGATCCCATCATGTGCTATTTAACACTGTCCATGCCTGTGAATTAATTCCAATGACTCCCATAGGATCATAAAATCTCATAGTAGGCTACAGGCAATGTTACATTTTTACTCCAGTTATACAGTGTATATAATATTGATACTCATCAACTTCTCCTTACTTTTTTTTTTAAAATTGCTGCACCAGAGTATTGCAAGGCCGAGGTTCTTTCCAGACAAATGGCTAAACTAAAAGAACATCATGAACTCTGGCTCCCGTGGCAAATGTACATTTCTCAACTATAGTTCACATTTTTTTGTTTTATACACTTAGGGGCAGATTTATAAGGGGTCGAATTTCGAAGTACAAAAAACTCCGAAATTCAACCATCGAATTAAAAAACTTCGAATTCGAATATCGAATTAGAAGTTTTTTCAGCAAATTCAAACTTTTTGTACTTCAAAAATTCACTCGAACCTTAGTAAGAGATAACTTTTAGTATGATGTAGAGAGTGATATTCTGAGACAATTTGCAATTGGTTTTCATTTTTTCTTATTTGTGATTTTAGCTTTTTATTCAGCAGTTCTCCAATTTGCATCTTAAGAAATCTGGTAACTAGGTTCCAAATTACCCTAGCAACCATGCATTGATTTGAATAAGAGACTGGAATATGAATAGGAGAGGGCCTGAATAGAAAGGCCAGTAATAAAAAGTAACAATAACAATACATTTGTAGCCTTACAGAGCATTTGTTTTTTTTATAAGAAAGTTCGCGACGCCCATCTGAAAGCTGCAAAGAGTCAGAAAAAAAGGCAAATAACTATAAAAAAAATAAATAATGAAAACCAATTGAAAAGTTGCTTCGAATTAGCCGTTCTCGAACATAATAAAAGTTACCTTAAAGGTGAACTACCCCTTTAAAGGGATACTGTCATGGGCAAAAAAAATTTTTTCAAAATGAATCAGTTAATAGTGCTGATCCAACAGAATTCTGCACTGAAATCCATTTCTCAAAAGAGCAAACAGATTGTTTTATACTCAATTTTGAAATCTGACATGTGGCTAGACATATTGTCAATTTCGAACAAGGTAGGTTTGTTCTAACGAAATTCCACCATCTGTTTCTGCTCTCTCTCCTGATTAGGCCACACCAGTCTGACCAATGTAATATGCAAAATCGAAGTAGGATGGAGCACACAAAATAGCAGCTTTTACTGCAAAAGATTTATTGAGCACAACATGTTTCGGATCTTCATGGATCCTTTTTTTTTTTCAAGACACTTGAAAAAGGATCCATGAAGATCCGAAACATGTTGTGCTCAATAAATCTTTTGCAGTAAAAGCTGCTATTTTGTGTGCTCCATCCTACTTCGATTTTGCACATATTGTCAATTTCCCAGCTGCCCCAAGTCATGTGACTTGTGCTCTGATAAACTTCAATCACTCTTTACTGCTGTACTGCAAGATGAAGTGATATCACCCCCCTCCCTTCCCCCCCCCCAGCAGCCAAACAAAAGAACAATGGGAAGGTAACCAGATAACAGCTCCCTAACACAAGATAACAGCTGCCTGGTAGATCTAAGAACAGCACTCAATAGTAAAAACTCACTCACTGAGACACATTCAGTTACATTGAGAAGGAAAAACAGCAGCCTGCCAGAAAGCATTTCTCTCCTAAAGTGTAGGCAAAAGTCACATGACTGGGGGCAGCTGGGAAATTGACAAAATGTCTAGCCCCATGTCAGATTTCAAAATTGAGTATAAAAAAACCTGTTTGCTCTTTTGAAAAATGTATTTTTAGTGCAGAATTTTGCTGGAGCAGCACTATTAACTGATTCATTTTGAAAAGCAAATGCCACACAAGTATGGAGTACAGGTATGGGATTTGTCATCCAGAATGCTCGGGACCTGAGGCTTTCCATATAAAGGATCTATCCGTAATTTGTAACACCATAACTTAAGTTTACTAAAAAAATTATTTAAAGGGTTTGCTCAACTTTAAATTAACTTTGTATATGATGTATAGAGCAATATTCTGAGTCAATTTGCAATTGATTTTCATTTTTTATTTGTGGTTTTTGAGTTATTTCGTTTTTTTATTCAGCAGCTCTCCAGTTTGCAATGTTAGCAATCTGGTTGTTAGAGTCCAGATTACCATAGCAACCATGCACTGATTTGAATATGATACTGGAATATGAATAGAGGCCTGAATAGAAATATGAGTAATAACAATCATTTTTTGCCTTACAGAGCATTTGTTTTTAGATGTATTCAGTGACTAGAAAGAGTCAGTTTTTGACTAAAAAAAAATAAATAAATAATGAAGATCAGCTGAAAAGCTGCTTAGAATTGGCAATTCTATAATATATTAAAAGTTAACTTAAAGGTGAACCACCCCATAAAACATTAATTAAACCCAATAGGATTGTTTTACCTACAATTAGGATTAAATATATATAAATTGGAATCAAGGACAACTTACTGATTTATTATTACAGAGAAAAATCTATGAGAGATGGCTATAATGTCATTCAGGCCTTTCTTAATAATGGTTTCCAGATAATGGATCCCATACCTGTACTACCCAGTATTAAAAATTTGCAGTTGACAGATCCTGAGCAGTCCAAACCCCAGATGAGCATGCGTGAGAAATGCAAGTACAAAAGGTTATGCTGTATGAAGTTACTTACTACCCTGATCTCCTGCTCACACCAGGCCGCCAAAGAAAGTATGAAAGGAAGATTTTCATGACAAAGAATATTCCTTTTCTTTTCAATTTTTTGCGACAGCAGAAGTATCTATGTATGTATTTATAAATTCATTTGTAAAGAGGGAGCTGCAGAGCAGTACAATACATAAAAGTACAATATATATATAAAAGTATACACGAGGAAGACAAATCGCACAATAAATATACATATAATTCATATCAGAACAAAGAGCGCTATGTGGTAAGAGACATAGGGGCAAACTTACTAAAGCACGAAGCGGCTAACGCTAGTGCAAATTCGCCAGCGTGACGTAATTTCGTTACTTCGCCGATTTACTAACGGGTGCTGGCGTAAATTTGCTAGCGAAGTGGACCTACTCTAGTGCTACTTCGCACCCTTATGCCAGGTGAAGTTGCGATATGGCGAAGGGACGTAACTACACTTATTCACTAACTTGCACTTTATACTGAACGTTACCTCTTGCGCCAGACTTTACTTCGCCAGGTCAGACCAGGCGAAGTTCAATACAAAATATAGGAGTTTGTCCAAAAATAGTTAAAAATTTTTCTAAGCCCCAAAAAACAATGGCGTCTTTTACTTTTTTAATGGTGATAGTATGAAAAATAGTGAAAACATTTTTGGGGGTACCCTCCTTCCCCCCTACATACGGCAATTCAACAATACAGTGGGCACATGTGTAGGGCAATAGAACACCTTTATTTTATTATTTTATTTTTTAAAGGTTTCCTGGGCTTGTGTAGTGTAATGTAGTTGCTGCAGCATATACGTCCATTATATTTTAACTTCGCGCCATATGCAAATTAGGCATCGCTAACGTAACTTTGCTTTGCCTGACAAAGCAACGGTAGCTACCGTTCATCTCCCTGAACACAACTTCGCATCCTAGTGAATTTGCGTATCGCTGGCAAAACAACGCCTGGCGAAGTGCTGCGAAGCTGCCCGTAGAGCTTACAGTCTAAGTGGATGGGAGGCTAACATACAGGCACAAATTGGAGATAAAGAAGTGCACAAGGTAAGGCATAATCAGTAGGGACAGGATTAGTCTAATGTTCTAGTGCTCCAAAAGGTAGACTCTTACGGGAGAATGTAATAAAAGTCGGTAACGGAAAAACTATTCGCAATGCGAAAAGTAATGCGTTTGCGCAAACAAATTTTGCTTTGTGCAAATTTAATATAGCTTTTGTGAACATGGAAACTGTTTAGCGACCACTTCCGACAGTGGAAGACCATTTGCGAATTTTATAGTTTGTGCCAATGCGCAGTAAATGCGCAGTAAATGTACTATAACTTCTTACTGAAAAAGTAATGTTTATTTCAAAAGATTACGACACCTTCAAGCACTTCTTAAGAGTGCTCAATTACAATTTGCAATGCAATAACAGTTTAAGGAACAATATTACACAGCGAGATGTGGATTTTTATTCTTATTGGTGCGAATTGTTTTTCTCTTTGCGACTTTAATTACATTTCCCCCTTAGCTTTTTCTTTAGGAGATTGAGAGAGGTTTCCTTACGGAGGAATTCAGGGATGGAATTCCAGAGGGAAGGAGCAGCAAGATAGAAGGGTTTGAGACGAGTGGTGGCAGTGGATGTGGATGGTGTGAAGAGAAGGTGGCCCTTAGAGGAGTGGAGAAGACGACCAGGAACGTACAGTGAGACAAGAGAAGAAATGTTGTGCGGAGCAGAGGAGTGAACACCTTTAAATGTTAGTAGGAGGATTTTAAATGCTTTGCATTGCTTAACAGGCAGCCACTCTAGGGATTTTAGTTGGGGTTGAGCAGGTTCCCTTTTAGGAGAGAGCAGGAGGATCCTGGTAGCAGCGTTTAAGATTGACTGGAGGGGAGAGAGAAGTGAATCAAGTGAAGGGTCTTGTAGTGCAATTCTGCTGACAAGTAATAATGCTGAATAAAAGATGTGGAATCTATGCATAATATGGGCTGCTGTGACACAGTACAGCTGATTAAATAATGAGCGCATTTACTGTACAAAACTCCCTGGAGCGGGAACTTCCTCCTCTTTTGAATTAATAGGAAGGATTGTGGTGGAATCTTTAAGCTGTGGCACAAGCAGAATTGTTTTCATCATTAGATCAATGAATGAAAAAGAAAGTTCTCAGTAGTTTGAAAAGAATAATGGAAAAATGGCTTCCTGTATTTTAAATCTTGTTTCCTTTGGCGGTACTTTGGTATATATTAAAGCATGAGGATACATCTTTGCGATACACATTTCTTTCTCAAAGATAGCAAAATACTCAACAAATGCTATAAAAATGCAATGCGATATCATGCAGAGGTAAAGAGAGCAACACTGCTCCTGTCCAGGGTCGGAACTAGGGGTAGGCGGGATAGGCAGCTTTGCTCTCATCTGCCCTGGCTTGCATTAAAGGGGAGATTAAACTTTGAGGTGACTTTTATTACATAATAGAATGTCAATTCAAGGACATTTGCAATTTGTCTACATTATTTATATTTTATAGTTTTTGAGTTATTTGCCTTTTTCGATCCAAGATGGGGGCTGCTATGGACAGCCTTATTATCAGTACTATTATAGAGCTGCTTAAAAGCATTATACCCATTTGGTATATTAGGCTTTAGGTCTCCTATAATTGTATGTGTTTTCACCTCTCTTCCCTCTGCACATTGATGGAGTGTCTTTGTATAAATACAGTATTAATATCCCAGCTGCATGCTATGGGCAAATAAGTAGTGTGCCTCATCAGTCACAATGTGAGAACCTTTTAATATATGCAGCACAGTAGTTAAATATTAATTTGCCTAAATTACCAAAATCTCTGTTAACATTTTTAGCAAGTGGATGGGTGCCCAGGGGAATAGATAAACTCAACCGCTCCTTTAATTGAAAGTAAATGAGAAGCTGTGGCGGTATTGGGGAAAGAAAATGCCAATGCCAAGTGACGTGAGAATGAGAAGATCAGAAAGCTCATGAAAATAAAATGTCAGGGGCCTGACATTTCTGGTGAGACAAGACAACAATGTTTGGATTAGTTCTCGCAACATATTTATGCTAGTGATTTTAAGATGTTTTATTATTGTACAGGGAAGGAAGAAATGAACAGGAGTGAAAGTCTTGCTTCAGGCTACTGGGGGAGATTAGTTGCCCAGTGACCACCTCTTCTTCGGGCAACTTATCGCCTCTAAACCCCTTCCCGATGGCTAGAATGTAAATCGCCGGCGGGATGGCACTCAGATTGATTGCTCGTGAGGCAACTTCGGACGACTTCAGCCAATTGAGATCATCTAAGCCATGTCTCCCCTGCCCCACTAAATTTTGAGTGACATTGGAATAAAACTGAACTTTTCTATTGAAAGAATGGGTAGGGGTAAATGTAACATGAGGAGTTATCCAATACAGGTATAGGATCCGTTATCCAGAAAGCTCCAAATTACGAAAAAGCTGTCTCCCTTTTTCTCTGTAATAATAAAACAGTAGATTGTACTTGATCCAAACGAAGATATAATTAATCTTTATTGGAAGCAAAGCCAGTCCATTGGGTTAATTTAATGTTTCAATGATTTTCTAGTAGACTTAAGGTATGAAGATCCAAATTACTGAAAGATCTGTTATCAAGAAAACCCCAGGTCCCAGGCATTCTGGATAACAGGTCACATACTTGTATTACATGCCTTTAAAATAATCAGTCTCTATGGAGTATGTTAGAACTTTATAAGTATTTGAGTGATATGAATAATACAACACAATATAATGTGACCTTCTATGACTGCCATTGGATACCTTCTGCCATTGATTTGTATACTGCAACTCTACTAATTAGCCTGAACCCTGAAGAGAAGTTAAATGAAGGCTCTCCATGAGAGGAGTGGGAGTACATATAGTACATATAGTTTAAAAGACAAATCATCTTTGGGCACCATTCTGACGGGTTTGCTTTAATTGTCACAAACAAATGAGGTTCCTAAATTGTGGGACTGGCCAGTTTTGTTTTTTTTCAAGTCTGAAAAAATATCAGGATTAAATTGGTGGTGAATGTTCGTTTTATTTTATTAAAATTCTTGTTATTCTATAGAAGTGGCACTGATTCAAGGTTAACGCTGATAAATGGATTACAATGGCTCAGATGTACTCGGTGAAAACATACTTTTGTTCAAGTCAAAACGGGTACATGCAAATGTTTTATTAAAGGCCCATTTTGTAAGGATTATTAGGGCCAATAGGGGGAAGTTTTATACATGTGCCTGTTCTAGTATTTTCCTGTAAAACACGTGCTGCTCAGTGCTAATAAGTGTTACATAGTTAGATCTTCATTCCAAAGGCAACCCTCTATTCTATTGATGGCTGAACATGCTGTGTCTAAACAAACTTACTGAAATGCAAATGGAGTAAAACTCAGAGCACTCGAGTACAGTCAGGCACAATACAGTGGAATCAATTTGCAAATAGTAGTGTTCCAATCTGCATTAAATGCAGAAAGAAAGCCTGTATGTAAGAGCCCTAAGAATGTAAACCCTACTTAAATAATCTGTTCTGGTATGAGCTATATAAAATATATACATATTATATATAAAGATTTCATAGAAGATATTATACAGTATATATGGGGAAAAAGCAAAGAAAATCATGCACATTAGCAGGTGAACCAGCCACAGATGTTTCTAATTAACTATGCAATCAAGAATGTAAAATGAAGTTCTGAAACATCACTATAGTAAGTGCTTTGAGAACATGAAATCAGTGCCCCACTGTGATGAGCTTTACGGAGAATATAAAATTACATTATGTCCCTTCCCATGTGCAGCCACTAGATATATCAAGGCAGGTTATTTTAGTACTGTAAAACAGTTTCCACTAGTTTATCCCCGTTAAACATACAGTATATAGTACAACTTTGAGGAAGTCTATCTAGGCAAAAAACCCCATTTGAAGCCTCTCCAACTTGCCTCAAGGGAAAAAAATCCTTCCTGACTCCAAGATGGCAATCGGACTAGTCCCTGGATCAACTTGTACTATGAGCTATCTTCTATAACCCTGTATTCCCTAACTTCCTAAAAAGCCTTCCAACCCCTTCTTAAAGCTATCTAATGTATCAGCCTGTACAACTGATTCAGGGAGAGAATTTCACATCTTCACAGCTCGCACTATAATAAACCCCTTCCGAATATTTAGACGGAACCTACTTTCTTCTGCCCACGTGTTTGCTGCAAGGACCAACTGGTAAATAAAGCATCAGAGAGATTATTATATGAGCCCCATATATATTTATACATAGTTATCATATCACCCCTTAAGCGCCTCTTCTCAAGCGTGAACAATCCCAACTTGGCCAGTCTTTCCTCATAGCTAAGATTTCCAATACCTTTAACCAGCTTAGTTGCCCTTCTCTGTACCCTCTCTAATCCAATAATGTCCTGTTTGAGCGCTGGAGACAAAAACTGTATGGCACATTCTAGATGGGGCTTTACCAGTGAATCTATCCTCCTTTTCTATTGCCTCTGTCCCTCCAAAAGATAGTATAGCCACTGATATTAACTGCCCAGTCATGCGACTCATTCTGCCATGTTTTGGCCATACCAATCACATTTCCCCTTCAGCACCAGCACCTTCAGCTCTCCCATTTTAAATGTAAACCACTTCTTAAAGGGGCTGCCTATGCTGAACATGCAAGACACTGATACAAGTAGACCAACACCAAATCTTAGCAATGGCCTCTTACCAACTGGGTTTTTTTCTGTGATTTCTTTAAACACAGGTTTGAGCTCAAATAAACGCAATCGCTAATTGACTCGATTATATTCTGCCTGGCTGTACTCATGTGCTCTGAGTTGCATTTTACTCCATTTGCGTTTGTTTAGGCGCAGCATGTTGCATTGTCTTGTGCTTGATGCACGTTCAGCTATCAATAGAATAGAGGGCTGCGTTTGGAACAGGCGAAAATGTGGTTAGTTGCGTAAAAAAAACATATGAATGCGATATATATATATATACGGTTTTTCATGCTCTCACGTAAGAGCGCTAAAACAAAATAACTGACATGGAAAATAATGATATTATTCTGACCGGGAATACTTTGGGTCAGGTTGGATTACTTATTAGTGATTTACATATTAGTGTTACTTAAAGCAGAGTAGTACAAGAGACAGCAGCCAGCTTTTATGGCATAAATTAGTGGGATGCATAATGTTTTTTCTCATCAGGAGTTTGTAACCTAAGCTAAAGCTAAGTGATGCCAAGTTATACCACTCCCTGAATGGAAAGACATTTACCAGCACAAATGGAAAATATATAAACAATCAAAATTTGTGATGTCCTTATATTTTGCTGCCTTATCTTCATTAATTGGCCAAGAATTCCTGTGAAACAATTGTATAAGAAGCAATGCTTTAAAAAAAATGTAATCTGTGTAAAGTATGTAAAATTGTTAGCTGCTCCCCTAAAGCAATCTCAGGAGCTACCAACATTGATGAAATTATGAGAAGGGGAAAAAAAGGTTCAAAAATCAGACTTGCAAAAATTAAACTTAACTTAAAGTCAATACTGATGATCCTTTGTATTTATATAAGACATGAGCAAGAAAGAAGGAGGAAGACGATCACTAAGAAGAAACCTGGGCTGGGGATGTTTTCTGATCATAGGAGCACTGGCCTGGAATATGAGGTAAGTGAATACAATCCCTGGGGGGGCCTAACTTTTGGTACCCCCGCTGTGACTGTTGACTTTACTTCTACTTTAAGAACTTTCCAGAGAAGGGCACTTCCTGACATTTAAAGATCTGATAATGAAAATAATGTGTGCATTGAGAAATTTCCTTGGAAGCAAATTATATCTTCAGTAGCGTAACCATAGTTATAAAATTAAATTGGCCATATATGGAAAGATCTGCTTTTTGGTGAGGTTGCCAAACAAGTGCATCGTTCCTTGATATGCCCACCGTGAGGGCAAATCATGATCAAATGCTGGGGATACAGGCTGTTGGGGGGAGGACTGTATCTACAAGCAGATGAGATTCTTGCCCCACAGGCATCTGGCCGATATTCATCTGCCTGTCAGACGGCCCCATACACGGGTTGATAAAAGCTGCCAAAAGTATTGGCCGCCTTTACTGGCAACTGCTATAACCAGTATCTGTATTAGTACGGTATGCAGGATTATAAGTAGTAAATTACAGCAGCTTGGCCATTTGGGCAAACTAGAATTTAAATTCTTAAAGTAATATCTGAAAGTTCTTAAATTCTTTCACTAAGTACATGGGTTTTATGTTTTCCTTTCTACCATGTCATGCTCTTTGTGAAACTGGTGCCATTCTAAGGCAAATCATTACCAATGACAAGCTGTAGTGCTTCTGCGGATTTCACAAGAGGTACCAATGACAATATTCAGTTAAAAGTATAACTGCCTACTTCAAGGGACACATACAAAACACAACACATTATGAAACAGAGAATTTATTCAATAAATCAGATATTTCAGAAACATTTAATGGGTTCAGAACACAGTGCATACAAATACATTTAAAAAAAAAAAAGAAGGATCTACGAGATCCAGAACCAATGCAAAGGAAATGGCTGTTAAGGAACAAACACACTGCTAATAGTGCCAGAGTATTTCATTTGTTCCCCTTTGGTTGATGCCCTTTTGTTTGTTCACAAGCTGAAAACCATCTCTAGACTTGATTCATTTTTTTATAATGACATAACCTTTCCATTATCATTAACTAACATCAAGTATATTTAACTGAGGGTTCACTGAACTGGAAAACGTCTTCAGCATATAAATCTTCTGGTAATTCCTCATCTCCATCAGCGAAAAATGTAGGGAAGGGAAGGTTTTCACTGCCTGTTTTCCCATGCAATTTTGTGTCCGTCACCTGTAAATAAAAATGCAAAGTTTAGAACAATCTATATCTGGTGCTCTTTCAGCAACTTAAGGGGGTGGTTCACCTTCAAACAACTAGTTGTTTTCAGATAGATCACCAGAAATAATGACTTTTTCCAATTACTTTCTAATTTCTATGTGTCAGCGTTTTTTTAATATTTAAGTGTAAAGTGTAAATTTTTCACCTTTTTTTTTTAACAAAATCTTTTTTTATTATTTTAAACATAATACACAGCATATTGCAGTTGTTAAACAGGTAATGAAGCAATAAATTACCATAATGTCACAGAAATAATATTACCAGTATCAATACATAAAAACGATATTATAACATTGCAATGCAATAAGTTTGTGCAAAGCCTTCCTTTTTACTCTTTCCTATTATCTACGATGAGAATCTATGCTCTTTACTATAACTACGTTGTATTATGATGTGTCCTTTTCTCCATCGTGTTCAACCAGGCCAACCATTGTGTTTCTGGACTCCCCTTTTTAGAAATAAATCTGTGGTACAATTGTTCCAAATAAATCTGGTTGTTAACCCTTTCTATTACTTCATAAATACGTGGTTGCACTGGAGATTTCCAATTCCTTGCTATTGTAAATCTAGCTGCTGTTAGTATATGTAAAAGTATTGCTACAGAGTCTTTAGAAATTCTACAGATATCAATATTCAAGAGAGCTAGAGCAGAAGTTATAGGGCATAGTAATTTCAATACCTTTTGTATTAAAGTTTCTACCTCTTTCCAGAATTCTACGACTACTGGACACGACCACCACATATGAAAACTACCCGCCGGAAGACCGCAGCCTCTCCAGCATATGTTTGTTGTAGTCACATTCATTTTGCTCAATTTTTGTGGAGTTAAATGCCACCTAAGAAGAATTTTCCTGCTTAATTCTACATGATTTATACAATGTGATGCTTTTTTTGGCAATCTCATAGCCTCTTCCCATTGATCTTGAGTAAATATGACGTTAAGATCTGTTTCTCATTCAAGAAAGGAAGAAGATTTCTCCATATTGTTATTAAATAATTTGTAACAGAAGGAAAGTCCCTTTATAGTAGGAGCTTGAACATCTAGAAATTTTTGAAAGGGGGAAAATGAGTTCTCTTTCTTTTGAAAGTGTGGCTGAATTATATGTCTCAATTGTAAATAAAGAAAGAAATCATGTTTTGAAATGACATATGTCTCCTTAATTTCTTGAAATGACCAGATATTATTTAGGGTGGTTATATCTGCTATAAGTTGTATAGCTGCTATGGGAATCTCTAAAACTTGAACTTTCCACCAATTGTTCTTTTGGGAGATGTCTTTCCACACTTGACACATGATTTGTGGTTGTTAAAGCAGAAAATTGAAGGTCCTGATACAAAGCAATTGCCCACAACAAATTATAAAAATTATTACCAGAAACATATGTTCTTTCAGTTTCTATCCATGATTTTTGAACGTTCGATGCCCAACATAGTTTTATATTTTCAGCTATAGATGCCTCCATATATTTGAGCATATTCGGTACGCTCATACCCCCTTGATCCATTGATCTATACATAAGATCTCTGTTAACTCTTGGAATTTTACTATTCCATATAAATTTGTGGAATGTCTCTTGAAGTTTTCTAAGAATCTCTTTATTCACTCTCATTGGAATTGTTCTCATTAAGTAAAGAATTTTTGGAAGTATCATCATTTTAGTTGTGTTTATAATTTTTCACCTTTTAAAGCAGCTCTGGGAGGGAGGGTCGCCAACCCTGTAAACTGTTCTAAATTGATACGTTTAGTTGATACATTTCTTATCTTTGCCCCTGCTGAGCAGAATCTCTAGGTTTCATTAAAGGCAACTGTTAAAATTGATACAATAGTTGCGAATATTCCAGAGATGCTGCTGAGAAATGTATCAACTAAATGTTGCAAAACTGTAACATTTTAGAGTCTGCACCTGAATTACTGAGCTGTCAGACTCAAACACCAGACACAGGGACATTCAACTTCAAGCTTAGACTTTGGAATAACTGTAAAAAATAAAAAATGGAAAGTAATCGAAAAAAGTCTTTATTTCTGGGGAACAATCTGACAACAACTGAACTGCAAAAAAGTGTTTGGAAGGTCAAAAACTCCTTTAAAGGAGAAAAAAGAAGTAGGACAGAAATGTTGTAGTTTGTGTTTTGGGCTTCTTTACCAGCCCTTTCGTAATGGAGATCTGTGACTTGGAATATCCCCCCAGAATTCTCCAAATTTGTTTCTGCTGATTCAAACCCATATTTTGTGCTTCTGTCACTTACGTGAGCTTAGGGACTGACTTACAATATACTGTATATAGAATATAAATGTCACAAGGCTAATTAGTCATTAATTAAGAAACACCAAAATTTGAAAATCAGCATTCATCAGCATTTATGATTTAGAACAGCCCATGAACTTGGTTTCTCAACAGCGTCTCAGACCACACTGAGCATGTGCACGTCACTGACATTCCTAACAAAATCCAAGATGGAAAGTTCCTGTGCACAATGTTAAAGTCATTGATGTTAGAGAGATTGTGAACCTTTAGGCTTGGCACTTCTACCTATATTTAATTCCTGGGCCTATTTCTCCTTTAACTCATAACAAAAGGTGGACATTCACCAGGAGAAACAGTTTTTTGTTTTATCATGATGAAGTGTTTGATAAGATCCTAATCCTAGAACATCGACTGCTTTGGGAATGGTCTTGTGTCACAGGTTCCACTCAGGACTCATTGCCAATGGTTCAATTTGCCACAAGCTGATCATTCATTGCATCTTTAATTGTAGCAAAGTCTTTCTCCTAATTTAGCCACGTCTCATCCAGTGGCAGTGAGAGGGCAGTAACACGGTCAAGGTTTAATTTGTTTAATTCATTTTTTTCTTGTCTAATTTGCTAAGAAAAATGTATTATTTGTTTTGAGTTCTTTGTGTGTGTGGATGTCAATAGCCTCATTAGAAATATATTTACTGAAGAAAACGTTAATATATTCAATACTTATTTTCACTGCTGTATTTACACACATTTATAGTAAATAAAGGGATAACAGACAGAGTTAAATGTTTGGTAGAGCACTAAAATGAACAAACCCAGTAATTGGGAACAGAGAAACAAAGTCCCTTCCATTCATCCCCCTGTGTGTGTGCAATGTATAAATCCTCTGATGGCACGTAATAAAGCACATCAAGCTTACTGGCTCATAGAGGGCTGATAATTCATGTCCATTTCCCTATGAAACTGAAACAAATAGAATACTACTGGATGGTACTATAAAAGCAGGTCTCAGACATATTCCAAGGCCATTGAGATAGAAGAGGATTATGGAATAATACTGCTGTCCTTGTACACATAAATCCTGCTCTGGACTTTAATTCTGACACACATTTTCTTTGAAGTTTCCAAAAGGCTGTTTGTGCTCTGGATCTATACACTGTGGATTATTCTGAAGTCTTTTTGTACTGAGGTTTTCTGCAGTGTAGCCACTGCCAATATCTGTGTTAAGATCCCTATCACAATTTCAAATACCTTGGAAGTCTTGTTAAAAAAAAAAAAAGGACGCAAAGCTTCAAAACATTTATCAATTAACACAGTTCATGCATTAATCCATGTTTAGGCTAGTGTCACACAAGGTGGAATCTCTACTGGCATATGCTGGTTTGCTAATTATCTATCAGACTGATGCTGTCTGTTATGACCTATCAATTGACATGGGGCCAAATAGGCGAAGCTCTCTGATTTGAGCCTATTTATCGATAAATCAGTTCATTCAGTGCCTGCATGTTGATGTGGTATATATCAAAAAGTGATATCAGAACCAGCACTACCTGAAATGAACCCGCACTCCTGGAGCCTGCCAGTGCCGATAAAACTTGATTTTATTCCAGTTAGCTAAAACAATAAGGACTAGCGCGTTTCTTATCTGGAGATACATAATCATAGGTACCTCTGATTATGTATCTCTAGATACGAAACACGTTAAGACTCATTGTTTTAGCTAACTGGAATAAAATCAAGGTTTATTGGCACCGGCTGGCTCCAGGACATTTCGGTCCATTAAAGAATCCTTGAAAAAGGATTGTGCTGAACCAGTGAGAGAGTTCTGGGCAAGCAAGGGAACCGTAATGTATACAGAAAGGACAGGGAACAAGGAGCGTGATCAAGGGACAGGCTGGGTCAATACCAAACAGACAATACAGTTCCAATAAGGAAGCAGAAGCGGATTCGAGGTCACAGGCCAGGACCAAACAAAACAGATTTGCTTTACAGTAACGAGATCCAATAGAATAGTAGAAGTCCTTACAGGCAGCAGAACAGCAAGGGTCAAGGTCAGTCAGTAGTCAATTAACAGGATTAATTAACACTGGGCAATGAGTCAGTGCAGAGCAGGGGGTTGTATATATAGCTTAATGATTTACACAGATTACCTGTGGCCTGATTGACAACAGGTAAAACAAGCCAAGCCTACTTGCAATTATATGGGAAGCAATAAGAGTCACCAAGGGCCATAGCTTTCTGCTCACATAGAGCAGCGGCAATGCAGACAACACAAAAACACCAAGTCCCTGGTTCAACTCCAGGCAGGTTATTACAGTGCAGGTTCTAATATCACTTTTTGATACAGGTATAGGACCTGTTATCCAGAATGCCCAGGACATGGGTCTTTCAGGATAACATAATTTGGATCATTCTACCATAAATCTACTAGAAAATCATGTCAACATTGAATAAAGCCACTGGGCTGGCTCTGCTTCCAGTAAGGGTTAATTATATCTTAGTTTGGATCAAGTACACGCTACTGTTTTATTATTACAGAGAAAAAATATTTTTTAAAATTTGGATTATTTGGATAAAATGGAGTGTATGGGAGATGGCCTCTCTGTAATTCTAAACTTTCTGGATATGCATTTGAAAAATGTTGCAAAATTTCAATGTACCCTCTCTACCACTTCTCAATGCCATTATTATATAGTGCTAACCTGTTAAACATTCACATCATATATAATGGCTACGTACTTTACAAACTCACTGGCAGTTTTTAAATCACAAACTCTCTCAGCCTTTGTTTTGTAATCTGCAAGTTAATAGCTATATTTAACATCGGATTGATATAGTGTGTGAACTGGCCAGCGGGATCTTGGCTTATAAATGAATTGTAACAAGCACAGGTTATGTTAAAGGTTTACTAGGTATTGTGCTGCCACAAAACTCATTACTGAGGAAAAAGCAGATTGAAAAACTTTAAATGATTTGATTCTGTGGATCAGTAATGTTAGCACGCATGGAAGTGAAAGCAAGCATGTTCTTTCTTTTTATTTCCATTGCACCGCAGCTCAAGTAAACTGGCTTGACAGGAGGGAATTGCAAGCTGTCTTCTGTGTAAGAAAATAATGAAATAAATATTAGCCCACAGAGCACCCCTAAGCAGCAAAATATTGTTGTGACAGCTAACAGCTTGTGTAATTTTGCTCAGTCTGGCTACACCACTAACAAGGCATCAGGAAATGTTAGATTTCACATGATTGCAATTCTTTAAGGCATCCAGCATCCAATATGCAGCAGCTAAAGGAAAAAACTAGTAATAATTACATGAAATATACATATAGCCTAGGCTTATGGGGTTTAACTGCACTTTTGAGCCTCAATAACAATATTACAGTTTACATAAACTATTGTTAAAGGATTTTCATACCCGAGTCATTGGTTTGCATAATTGAAAAGTATGGTAAATCTATTATTAATACAATGCTTTATTACAAAGTGCTGACCTTAAACAACAAGGAAAGGCTATTTCAAGAGTTAACCTGAATTGAAAGGCATACCTTCAGTGCTAGAATCAGTGATATTCATTCCCCTCTATTTCCAGCCCTTTTCCAGTTCAAACAACACAGTTTCAGAAAAAGCGCTGACCTACATTCACCTCTCCTTCCCCAAGACCAAGACTGTGGAGCATGCTCAAATGCTTTCCTTGTCCTTTAAGTTAGTCAGTATGGACAAAGAAAGACTGAAGGGAAAAAAGAAATCAGGACACTTATCAGCAATGTCTCCATGATGGCCAGCCAAATTTGTTGCACACAACATTAAAGGGTCTGTTTTGGTTTACCAAGCTAAAATCCTCCAAATATTGCTGTAAATTGTATGCATAAATTGCTTATAGATGCCAAAGCTAAATCTGAGAAATAATGCATAGTTTTTGCTGTGAATTTAAGAATTGGTTACACTGCTTTATACATCCCATACACATTCCTACAAAAGAGACATAGTGTATGAAATGACTACACTGACCTTTAAAAGTTTGTAAAGTTCACATGAATTTTTCATTGCTTAATATTTGTTCAGTTAATATATAAATATAGAATTAGCCTATAAACAAGGATGTCAGATTATGGCATTACTAAATTATAAAGCCATTCAAAACAAAGAAATATATTGATATCCAATTAATATTTAACCTTGCCATGGTCACTAAAGGATTAAAGGAGAACTAAAGCTTAATTAATGAAGTAGCTAGAAATGTTGTATGTTTTCGGCTTCTGTACCAGCCCAAGGTAACTAACCATAGTCCTTAATTAGTAACTTTTCCACGGAGCACCAGGTAGTATCGGGTCTTAAAAGCTGAAGTGTATTAATGAATTGGTTACATAAAAAGAATCAAAGCTTAGCAAACAGTGCATCAAAACCCCACGCTTGACGCGTTTCATGGCCTCACACCACTTCCTCAAAAAGTGGGCGAGTGCTCTCTTTTTTGCGATTTTCCAACCATAGCCCTTAAGCAGGCAGGTCCGGATTTGTGGAGAGGCCACTAAGAACCGGGCCTAGGTGGCAGGATTCTAGGGGGCGGCATGCTGCCAACCACACGCACATTGGTTCAGAAACACTGGGGATGCGAAGAAATACTATAGTTTTTTCTAAATTTCCCCATTGATTAAAATTTGAGTGAATAAAAGGGAGGGGACAAGGACGATGAACGACAGCGGGCCTAGGGGTGCCCGCTATGTAAATCTGGCCCTGTAAGCAGGGAAGATCTGTGTCTCCAATTATGCCCCAGTAGCTCCACATCTACTTTTCTACTGATTCACTGCACACTTACTGAGCTTAGGGACTAACTCATAATGGCCTGATATTGGGACATTTCCATTCTGTATATACACTATGATTAATTATGAATACAGATAATGTCAGCTCAGAAGTCAGTGCAATTGGCATCAGAATTTAATAATCAGCCTTGTAGCATCAGCGTATATTACAGGCCAACCTCATTTTCTGCTTGATCATTTGCAATGACCCCGAAACTTAGCTTCTTTAGAGCCCAGCTGTTTAGAGCCCACTGAGCATGTGAGTAACACAGACACTTTCCAAGATGGTGACCCCCTGTGACAAGTCCTGGATCATTGCTGCTATTGAGAAGCTGAAACTTTAGGCTGGTGCCATAAGTTCAGTTTATAAAATATGGCATTTTTAACCATTTTCATTTTTAGGGTTTAGTTCTCCTTTAAGTAGCAGTTTCTCTAAAATAGCTTTAAAGGATCTGCCAGACACTCTGGTGTTAACAGGTCATTATATGAAAGGGAAAGGTACAGGGTGGGGCTGTCATTTTGAAAATACGCAGAGGTATGAAAGAACTGAAAAAAAAGTGGTAAAAGGAAAAAGTCTAACCTAGATGTCAAAACGAAAGATGTTTCTCAAAGCATGCATCTTATACTGCCAAGAAGCCTTATAATAAAGAAGAGAAACGTTGACAGAAGATTGGAAATTTTAAATTCTTGCGGCGTATCTTAATAGAAATTGCAAACTCACACAAAGCAACCAATTTCAAACTGGAGACTTTGCTGCAATACACAGTCCCGTATAAAGGAAATAAGATAAAGCTGTGCAGAATCACAGAAAGGACAGCTATAAAGTGCTGAATGTAGTGTAGCAGCCCGTTGAATGTATTTTATGGATTACTAGAAAGGATCCCTAATGCCAATACAAAATAGCCTGTCTCTGAAAAGAGAGCTTAGAAAGCTTGCAGAATGCCAAATGTGTTCACACCACTTTTATACTAGATAAACAGAATGAGCTCCAAAACACAGAGGAAGGACTTCAGCAACAGGGCAAATGAAAGAGAACCCTGGCATGCACAGCATAAAACATTTAAGACTCAGTGTGAGCTGACAAAAGGAATATATTTTAATCTTGCAGTCTGTACATTTTCCTTTTTTTTCCATAGAAAATATGTTTACTCTACTCATAAATAAAGTTTATATAAAAAAAAAAAAGAGGAAAATGTGATATATATTCCTTTTTGTCATCTAAATCTGAACCCAGCCCACAGTAAACCTGCCTCCAACGTGACACGCTGAGCAATGTACCTGCTGCTTCTGTTGACAAGATCTGCCATGGATGGAAAAAACATTGGAAAAGAAACAAATAACTGCAGCAGACTCTACAGCCCACAAGTTAAGATGCAAATGGGGCAATGTAATGTTTCATTAGCGCACAATGTTCGCAAACTGATTAAAGACTCCAACAACTTCCTCGCAAAGTTTGCAAATGTAAATTTCTCAATTGCAAACCATTTAAATAAAATATTTTACTAAACTTTAAAGTAGGTGTCAAAGGTTCGCAATGCACATTAAGGGGGTTATTTATCAAAGTCCGAATTTACCTCAATATTTTCTGCTACAAACTCCGATCAAATCCACTCAGGTTTTTAACGCTTATTTATTATTACATTTTCCCAAAAATTTGCTTTGCGGGTACAAATTTTCACGATTCTTTCATCAGATTTTCACGAATTTCACAAGGTATTGCATGAAACCCAGCGCACATCAAAAAATCATTGGGACATCTCCCATTGACTTATATGCAACCTCGACAGGTCTGAAATGCCGGATTTTCAGATTCAGACTTTTCCATCCTCAGGGTTTAATAAATTTGGAAAAATTTGTGATTTTTTTTTTTTTTTTAAAGTCTGATTTTATAACAAAAAAATCAAAAACTTTTTCGTGATTTTTGCATTCGGAGTTTAGTAAATAACCCCCTAAGAGTCACAATGCAATAAAAGCCTAGTAAAGAAAATTACATTGCGACAGGCAAATTTTTATTCGCAAAGAAGGACAGAAAGAAGGAAAACACATTTCTTAATATAGGTGTCACAAAAATTTTTTAATTTAAATACATATAATTGGTGCTTAATGATATCACTGACGTAGAGTGATACCTATTTTGGGTAGTTTGGTAGAACATGAGCTTTTGGACTTATCTTTTTCTCAGGTATGGTATCAGCTACTCTACGTTTTCCTGAAATGCAAAATAAGGATCAATACGCTGTTACTATTAATAATACACATAACTCACTGTATACTATAGAAACAAAAGTGCCACCCTCACCCAACTTATGTATATTTGTGCGCATTTGTATGTAAATATTTACAGAGGAAGAGAGGCACACAACTGATTGATGGTTGGAAAGAACACTGAAGGGGTAAACTTAATAGACCGTTCACTTTTTCAACCTATATGAACTACAATAGAAACCCTTATGACCGCATCAAATCAGCTTAAATTCTGGAAAACGGTTAAATTTAGGAAAAAAATCCACAGCTTGACTGAATGGAGTGGTTACAAAATGGCGTTAACTCTGGGACGTAACATCAAAGTTCTACTGTGTGCGAGTTACACGCCCAACCTTAAAATATCAGGATACAAGAAGTTCTTTTCGAAGGTTGACAACCTATACAAAAGGACCCTGGATTGGCTAAACTCATGTACTGTATAATACTGGACATCTGGGAGCCCAGTATCTCGAGTTGCCCTTAAAGTAAAGGTCTTTGGGACCCATTCTACACTGCCTTGGCTTTTTACCTATTTTTGTTACATTCCAACCTGTAATTTAAATGATTCTTAATCTTATTATATGTGATGGATTTGCACAAAATAGTCTAAGTTGGTGAAGTGAAATGAGAAAAATATATATAAAATAGAATTTAAAAAACTGAAAATTGCGATGTGCATATGTATTCACCCCCTTTGCCATGAAGCCCCTAAAAAATTCTGGTGCAACCAATTACCTTCAAAAGTCACAGAATTAGTGAAATGAAGTCCTCCTGTTTGCATTCTAAGTGTCACATGATCTGTCAGTATAAACACAGCTTTTCTGACATGGTACCACCACAAACCTGCCAAGAGAGGGCCGCCCACCAAAACCCACAGACCAGGCAAGGAAAGCATTAATCAGAGTGGCAGTACAGGGACCAAAGGTAACCCTGAATGAGTTGCAGAGTTCCACAGCAGAGACTGGAGTATCTGTCCATAGGACCACAATAAGCCGTACACTCCATAGAGCTGGGCTTTATGGAAGAGTGGCAAAAAAATAGCCATTACTTATTTTTAACTTAAGTTACTTAGACTCTCTCCTATTAATCTTCCAGTCTGCTATCCAAACCAATGCCTAGTTGCTAGGGTAAATTGGAACCTAACAACCGAATCCTGCTCATGTTCCAGACTGAAGAGCTACTGAACAAATAACTAAATAATTTAAGAATTACAAAAAAATAAAAAAGAAGTCTAATTGCAAATTGTCTACAACATTCTGAAAGTTAATTTAAAAGTGAAACCCTTTGGTTTTAAAGTTATTTGTAAATTGTAGGAGTCGTACATGTGGTTTGTCAAGTTCTGACTCTTGAAACAATGTAGCAGGTCTGTTCTGCTCCAGATCTGTGAATCAGTTGGCTTTTGCTACACTGCCTCAGGGCTCAGAACCACTGCAGAGCATTACAGATAATATAAACAGTTAAACAGATACCCTTGTCAATAGAAATTACATTTATAAATATAACAACAAACATGTTTTCATTGGAAAAGAAAACTCAATTTTTTCTAGATTTATTATACCCCGAGGCTGCTAAAAGTCCAAATCTAAAAATTCTCAACATCGCAAACTTGTCAACGTCACGTAGAAGTCAATGGCAGACGTCCCTTTTACAATTGGAGTTTTCAGATGTCAAATCAGTCTGATTTGAATTTTTTCACAATTTTATTGAGGCTTTTTCCAGCAGCAAATTTTTTTGTTATTTTATTGAGAAATAAGGTTAAATTGTGTATGGTCGAATTAGTTTTAATAAAAAAATGAGAAAATTTGAGTTTTCGTAAATAACTCCCTAAGTGTTGCAGAGATAGCATTTTGTCATAATGCCAAAGTTTCTTACCTTTACTAAACAGTTGGTATGTCCTGGAACAGAACCATTGACATAAATAATATTATGCTTTGTATTTACTCTCCAAACCTAAGAAACAAAAATAAACAAAATCATATTATGGGCAGAAACATTCAATTAGGTATGAACCTAATTGCCCTTAAAGATTAAGCTGAATACAGTACCTATACTTAAAGCTTAATCTGCAAATTCAAATATGAAAATAAAAAGTATCCCTTGACGATATATGTTGTTCAGAGCTTTAAGGCAAATAACTTTGGATTGGATTTGGAGTTTCGATTTGATTCAGATAGAAGCTTCAGATCTGGACTGCATTCTAATTTGTATATGCAAATTAGGGGTGGGAAGGGGAAACATTTTTCACTTCCTTGTTTTGTGACAAAAAGTCACACGATTTCCATCCCCACCCCTAATTTGCGTACGCAAATTAGGATTCGGGTTCAGTCGGGCAAAAGGATTCAGCCAAATCCGAATCCTGCTGAAAAAGGCCGAATCCTGGCTGAATCTTGTATTCAGTGCATCCCTAATCCCAACATTAATATGAATAACATAAGCGTACGAAAAATTATACTTAAAAGAGAACAAAAGTCACAATCACTTGGGGGGGGTGCCAAGAGTTAGGCACCCCCAAGTGTTTGTAATCATTTACCGGATACCATGGATTGGTGCTCCAGAAAATTCCTACAACCCAGGGTTCTTCTCAATGACCCATCCTCTTCTACTTCTTCTCTTTCCAAAATCCCAAGGCTCATGAACACTCAGTAGAGTGAAAAAGCTGGTATTTTGTTAAAGTTCGGGTTTTCACTCTACTGCGCATGTGCACCTGCACCAAGAAAGGCGAAGCAGGGAGAGGATGCTCTGTGGTGCTCACTGAAGAAACACTGGGCCAGGGCTATTTTCAGCCGAGTGCTGGGCATTAGGTACGTGTATACAATCACTAGGAGGTGCCTAACTTTTGGCACTCACCAGTGATTGTTTCTTTTCCCTCTCCTTTAAAGGGCATCTTTTGCCTGAAAATATTTTATTTCCACCGCCAATAGACCCCGCATTCCATTTAGGGGTAATAGTAGTTTTTTTTTTGTTTAAATTGGCCCGTTCACTCTCGGATGCTGGCACCAAGGGAGATCCTGGTGTGAAGAGTGCATGCGCATAATGAACTTCTGACATCACGTGTATGCAAGCTGCAACATGCATTCATAATGCGAATATATGTGCCCCAACATGGCCGCTCAAACCAGGAGCTCCGTCACGTTGCAGGTGTCCTTGTGCTGGCAGAAGGAAATTTAAAAAAAAAAAAAAAGTCACCCCCCCCAACTAGAGTGCGGGCTGTATTTGCATGTACCTTTGGTTTTATTGGAACAGGAGCCCTTTAAAGTGAGGAAAAGCTTTCAATATTGATCTGTTTGTGGTAAGCATTTCACTATTTCTTTATGTCTGTGTTCTAAGATAATGTCCTACCAAATGCGTATGCAGGCAATAAAAAATTAGAAGGAATGCTGACCCTCAGGCACAGCCATGAATGCTAAAATGATCCATTTTGATGGCCTTTGTGATGTTAAAGAAGAGGACTCTATGAATTAACTACAATTTCATTTACAAAGATTTTCCGTGAACAAGGGAAAACATACCTTGAGGGCATATGATGTCCTGTAAATATTACCCATTCTTCCAGGCATTTTTGTTCCAGGGAAAACACGAGCTGGATCCTTTCACAAAGAAATACCACTAAATTAATCATACAATTTACAGAAAAAAACATCTCCCAGTACTTTTAACTAAATGTTGCCTATTTTAAAGCTCTGGGCAGTAGGACAGAAAGATATATAATGTTGAAGTTGTACAAGCACAGAGAGAAAAGTAGCGAAAACTTGCAACAGTCTAAAAGAAAGGTTGTAAATATAAATGGGACTAGTGAATAATGACGGACACCCACTAAGCCAATTATTAAAGATTTAAGTGAAACATATGATTAAATTAACTTACTCCAGAAGAAATTGCTCCAGGTCTCCGGTGTGTTTTGGTCTGCCCATGAGAGGCTGGCTGACCTTTATACCCCCACCTTTTCATCACACCTTGAAATCCTTTGCCAATTCTGAAAGCACAATGAAAATATAGAATGTAAATATATTCAAACATGATAATAATTGTATTATTATTGAATAATAAAGTAGTACAGTTTTCTTCTCAATGCTGAGGACTGTTTACAGTGTGTATAAGTTTATCCAACTGACAAACTGCTGAAACTAAGGCTAATGCCACATGGGGCTGTTTCTTGCCCAGCGTGTATAGGTGGGCTGACACTGTGGCTCCAGGTGCCATACACCTGAGCTGATGCCCACTGATTTGTGAATTCTCAGACTGCACCTATATGAAGGCCGAGAATCAGCCCCATGTGCATCAAGGTAAGAACAAAGTCAGGTGCAGGGAGAGAATAGTAGTGGAAAGGTTGAATGGAAAGTTACATAGATTTGTGAAATTTGGGTTTTAGGACATTGGCGCATGGGAAATTTTATCACCCACGGTAAATATGCGCTACTGAGGGTGAAAAATGTCAATAGTTTCTTTATGTATGATTTGCCATCAGCACATTACTGCCGGTGGGAAAACATACAAATCTCACAAGGAAACTTTGGGCTATGTTAGGAAGCAGTAGCAAAGTGTATTTTTTCCCACAGGGTTTTCCCATTACTGCTTGTAGGAAGAAAACTATGGAGGTTATATCGTTCGCAGTAGCACAGATTTAACATGGGCGACAAAACATCCAGTGTGCCATTTAATGCCCTTAAAGTTCTCTGAAGCTATTGTTCCTAAATGCCCCCTTAATTATCTTAGAGAGTTACAAAGGTCTAATAAACCTCAAAAAAAAAAAAAAAAAAAAACCTGACCAAGACACTGTTGTGAGCAGAAAACTAACAGATGAAATCCATGAATAGAACAGGAAATAAATGGTTCTAGAGATTAAACTGTCAGGAAGCCCATAGAGTAGACTGACATTATAGAAGACAAAACATCTTTCTATCTTTATATTCTATCTTTTATCTTTTAGTAAGTTGCTTGTTGAAAGGGTGGCTGTTTGTAATCTTTCCCCCCTTTTTCTGCCCTCCAACTCTCCATTAGTAGTGAAGAGATTTGTCTTAAAAATTGTGACCCGACTAATACTGGAGTGCAAGCAATGTTCACTTTAAGCTTTGTGCTCATGTGCACGCACACAAAAATTCTGAAGCTAGCACAGAAAGAATCTTGTGAGAAAACACATAGTTTAGCATTTTGGGCATCCCCCTCTCCCCCGCAGAGAAACATTTTTTTTTTTAAAGTGTGCAAACAACCAAAAAGAATTGGGAGGGAACACTGATTGTCAGGATAGAAGCAGATGTCAGAAAAATAAAGATGTGTTCTCCTATATGTAGCAAAGAGAACATGCTTTGATTATTTGTTGAAAGGAACCGTTCATTGTAAAAATAAAAACTGGGTAAATAGATAGACTGTGCAAAATAAAATAATGTTTCTAATATAGTTAGTTAGCCACACATGTATTCTACAAAGGCTGGAGTGAGTGGATGTCTAACATAACAGACTTCCTTCCACAACTACCTGCTTTTCAACTCTGAGTTAGTCAGCAACTTTATGGGGGTCCACATAGGACATAACTGTTCAGTGAGTTTGCAACTGATGCCTGATGAGGGGACAAAGTGTTCAATCTGTGAATCCACCGGGATTCTCTCCGTAGAAGTGCAGTGTCGCTGTCACCACCCCAATGGTCAATGGCCATGCATTTAAAGGTAGGCAGTCCGTGGCCCTTAGTGGCACCCGTGGTGTTATATGTGTAGTTTCAAATGCTAACATATACAGATTAGCATATGAGGGTGCAAGTGCACTGCTCATAGCTGTGCCAGAAATTTGTAAATAGAAAGAGTTCTGAAAACAGAAGTAGTTACATGTGAGTATGAGTTCCAAAAGTTGTAGCAGATATTCACATGGGGTATGGCCCTCTGTGTTGTTAGTTAGGACAGACCTGCACACACACACACACACATATATATATAGGTCTTGATAAAGGTCTTAGAAAATGACCGAAACGTTGGCCGGTTCCTGTTTTAAATCTATTTAATAAACATGGAGTTTTAAATTGAAAAATCCTGGTGTGCACCTTTGTCAGTGGAAATTGGATAATGCAGCTATTTTCAGCGTAGCACCCAGGTATGTGACTTATCATTGGAATCTCTCATGGATGGTGTGCGCTAGGACTTTGAATGTGTATATATATATATATATATATATATATATATATATATTTTACCATAAGTCAAGCTGCTGCCTTCTTTTCTCCATGGAATCGCACAGCAGTCCGACTCTCTATGAAATCCTTTGTTAGTTAGGTTAGGGTTTTCAGACGGCTATAAATCCCAAAATAGTGAAATGTGGAATAACAAGATGTAAACCTGAGGATATATTATTCTCTACGGGCGGGTAGAGCAACATTATATTTAATAACCAACTATAACACAGGCATAAAAACAGAAGGCAGAACAAAGGTACAATGACACAGTGTGTATCAGCCCAAACGTATCTTTTTTCCAGGGAACAATCAGGTTTATACTGCATTGTGAGAAACTAAGCTGAAAATATAACCATATTTTTTCCTACAAGTATCTGAGCAATGTTTTACTATCCACGGGATTGCTTGCCTGACAACATATTCTGTAGGGCCAAGTCTCCACTCAGTCAGTGGGGTTTTGAAACAAGCCATTTTGATTTTAATATGCAGAGAATGGTTCATTGTTGGACAAGGGTCAGCATAAATAGTGGGTTCTCAAGGATGGATTGTCGTCATATGGAGATGTCAAGCAGAACAGTCACTGAGCTTTTTCCCAAGTGATGAAAACAACAAAGTGAATGGATTATAATGCTTTAAAAAAAGCAACAGGGATTGTAAATACTTTGATCAAAAATGTGCAGCCTTCATAAATTAAGGAACATACAATACCACACACTGCATTATGAACATCATGGATATTTTAGTGAGGCATGCAATACCCTTTCTTGTGTAAAGGATACATTGAGATGCTTTTGCTTTTTTTTTTTTTAAAAAAAACTAAGCTACCAGTACCTCTAAATGGCTGCCCGTACCCTTTTAAACATGCCCCATTTCCCTGTTATACACGAAAATGTAAATAATAGCACTTTGAACAAAAGCTATCGCCCATAGACATGGCAGCGCTGCATTAGTTACAAATTCCAAAATGTTATGTTGTCATCACTATAATATACCATATACAGGCTAAGAGACTGTTTAATAATAGCAAATCTCATTTGGCACAAAAGGCCATTTTAAGACACTGATTTAGCCAGATTTTCATGAGCACAGAAAACAAAATAAAGCAGCAAAAGCCCACAATAAATAAATGTGACCCCTTATGTATTCTTATAAAATCAGAATGTAGATCATGGCCTACTAATAGATTTTCACCTGGCTACCAGTTGATCGAAGCTCGCGGTTGTCCCGAAGAAAAAAAGTCAGCTTGAGGGGAGTCATACTTCTGCAAACATCAAGCAAGGTGTACAGTGGCACTAACCCCACCACCTTGGTATTTTAACCACTTAACTCCTAAACAGCCAGCCAACCGACCCCTCCCCTACAGCCAGAAAGTGAAGGGTCAACTTTCCCCACCTACGTACCTGCCTCCCTTCATGTTTGGCAATACCATCAACAGTCCCAGTGATTGCCAACAAGAAGCAAGGCTGTTGGGTTAATTGCTGTTTAAGTCTAGAAAATGCCTTGATAAGCCAATAATCCTGATTGTTTCATAGCAGCTTGGTTTAATAATCACTTTGTATAATGAAATCCCATCACAATGTTCTTATTCTATGTGACCAGGTGCATTCAACGGCACAAACACTGCAGATAGATATTTATTATTTATTATCCCATTAAGCAGAAATTTCCATTTCCCAGCAGAATTTACAATCTATTTTCCTTACCAGGAACTTACACATATGTACACATGCACACACACACATTTTATTAGGGCCCAAATGTTATATCAGCATGTTTTTTTTGTTTTGTTCTGAGGTAAAACTGGAGAATCCAGAAAAACCCAAGCAAAAACGAAGGAGTTGATCCAAGCATATGTAAGGTAGCAATGCTAATAAATGTGCCACATTTCTTACATGCTGTAGCCAGGTGGGTTTCATCTAGGTTTGAGGAACATGATGATACCATTACCAGCTCATTACCCATTCTGATTTGTGGTAACTGCTAAAAGAAAGTATGGATTCATTGCTTATTGCTTCAATACATGGGCATGTGAATGAAATAAAAAGTCATTAATTTTTATTGTTTTAGGCAAATTTTTGGCAAGAATTAAAGGGGGCTCAAAGAGAACAATATATGTATTGCATAGATGTTTGTATCATCTAGGATAGCACTACCCAAAATTAGAAATCCATGCTGTTTAGGGTGGGTCATCATGATACCCCATTAACAAAGTGAAATGGCATGCTACAATAAGTAATAGTAATTAAAGTATAGAATTAATTGATAAACAGTGAACAGTTATGACTAAGTGCCGGAGGGTAAGAAACGCGTAAGGTGGGCCATGTGGGGTCAGTATGTACCAAAACTTTTTTTAATGTGACTATTAATAAATAATTGATTTTTACTAAAAAAAAAAAAAAAAAGCCTTGGGACATATATCTTTTTGATATAATTTGTGCATTGTAAACAGTGATTTGGGTCATGAAGATTCCCAGACCTAATTCGAGGGAAAAGAAGATTAAGAAAGACTGACCTAGGAATGCCACTGGTATTTCAAGTCATTGTTACATCTTGTCTAAGCAACAGGACCGGATTTACATAGTGAGCGCCCATAGGCCCACTGCCGTCCCCTCCCCTTTATTCATGCAAATTTTTATCATCTGGACCTGAGCAATGGGGATTGGCGCATGGGAAATTTAAAAAATGATTGCATCTCCAACGCATCCCCAGTGTTTTTGAACCAATGTGGGTGTGGCTGGGCAGCATGCCGCCCCCCTAAAAACCTGCCGCCCTAGGCCCGGCCTAGGTGGCCTTTCCACAAATCCGGGCCTGCTAAGCAACCACTATCTATGCAGTTTACTTCTCTGCCTTCAAAGCTCTCTTGTATGGGTCACTACGCAAAACAGCATTTGTTTTAAATAAATGACTCTCCATTCTACCCAACCTGTAAATATATAATTAGTAACAATTAGGAAAACTATGCAGACTTAAAAATCTCACTAAACACATTAAAGGGGACCTGCTTTCTTTAAGTTTTGGAATTCAAAATCACAGCACTGGCTACACAATTAAGTGGTGAGGAGTGCAGTGACATCTAGAAAGCACAGAATGGAATGTGAAAGCGAACGTGAAGCTGTCCCAATCCCTAAGGCAGGGTGGAGCAGGCAATACATGATTGACAGCTAAGACTTGTAAACATGTTCATAATAGGTATGGATGCTTTATGGATGGTTTTATGTTTAATTTCAAAGAACTTTTATTAAACAGGTTTTTATGTCTGGTTGACATTTCCCCTTTAAATAATATTCAAAATTAGTCAGATAAAAAATACAAATACATAAACTACCAGAGAGATTAAACAATTACTACTGCTGTTAAAATACCCTTCTCAAATAAGTGTGTATGGTGTATGTGCGTCTACAAATATTCTTTGACAGCAATGACTACTTAAAGGGGACCCATCACCCAAAAAAATGATTCCAAATCCTATTTTATCATGGTAGTCAATCAAAATTAACTTTAATTATACTATATAAATTATCTGAATCTTGTTTCCATCAGTCTGGAAATTCATAATTATAGCAAGCAGGCAGGAGCCATTTTGTGAACACTGTTATTAAGGTAATCCTTCCATCATCTCAGAATCTTGTTTGTGCACCAGAATGGGGGACCTGATGTCCATCCCCATGCATTGGCTACACAATTAAATGATTAAGAGAACTGGGGGATTGTGGGAAGAGCAGTGACATCTAAGGAGTGCTGAAAAGTGAAAGTAATTGCTTGCCCCGCCTCTCTGCCGAACGCGTATAGGCAGCTTCTAGTATGCATTTTACGCACTTGCTCCCGCGGGTACATTAGGAATTTCTACTCTCTAGTAGTATCTCTGGAGTACCTGTATTTTTTATGCAATCTACATTGTAATAACTTATAACACCTGCATTTGCCCTTATATTAACATACTACTTACAACTGAAAATTCACATTGCTAATGTATTCTTTGGTTTGTGTGAATAAATATGCCTATGTAACTGTGCAACAGAAAGTCACAAACTGCTGAATACTCTTTTCTGATGGGCATGGAGAACCTTCATTTTACTTGAAGAATGTAGTTTTAACTTGGTACAAGAAAAAAAAAAGCAAGTGTAAATGGTACAGGGTTGGAAACACTGCTGAAGATGAGTTACAGCAATGACAGTAGTGACAGCCATCACTAAGAGCAAGCTGCAGAGATGATTAGAAGATTGCATGCAAATATCATGCAAGCTACAAGCCTATGTATCCTGCAAAAAAAATGTATGTAAATTTACCAAATATTTAAAATTATCTGGATAACTAACTGCCTATTTAAATCCATTTTATATCAAATTTTGAATAAAGTCCCAGCCTTTTTGGCTTTGTGGGTTTCAACAGGCATGACCATCTTTCAGTTTATCTGTTTTCATAATAAAAATGACAAGATTTGCTGAGAGTCAACAGTGAACTGTTAGTGCCAATGCACTAATATTAAGAACCCATATACCATATCCCATGTTTCATAATGGGGCATGTGGCAATAAGCATGACTCCATGCGCAAATCAGCCAGTGATGTTGCCCACAGCAATCAATCAGATCTTTGTTTTAAAAGTTGAAGGTATTCAAATCTAATTGCTGATTGGTTGCAATGGGCAAGCAACATCACGGATGATGTTTGTCTCTAATGTTAAGAAATAAAACCCAAAATGTGCTATTATAATGCATAGCCTGCGAATCAGAGGTTTGCTTTGAGACAGGTGTAAGTGCTACCTGCTTACTATCCGCAAAGAGTTACTGGCCTCAGAGTAAACTTATATTGCATTAAACACTTGAAATGATGTTATAATAACCCAAAGCAACCAATCAGCAGGTAGCATATACTGATTTGTCGACAGGTAAACATCATTAGCTGCTATTGGGAACTAGACAACAGAAAACTTTGTGCTTGTTATTACATTGCCGTATATTCTCTGGATTAGTAGTAATAAAGCAAAGATCACTGTTGTGGAGTATGCCTTTAAAATTGTAAAGCATTTCACAAAGACAACTTATGATATTTCTGCAAGAAAGTGCTGTGAAATAACGGTCCGTTCTATCTCCAACCTAATCATTTTCTTAGTAACCTTTACCCTTAGTTTCAATTCCTTGAAGACAGATTTGCACATTATCACGATCAGCTGCCTAGAGCCACACTGGGAAACTATAAGACTCTACAGTATTTTACTCTAATACCTACTGCAAACAAAAACAGATTTTTTTTATTCCGGTGCTACAATGAATGGCATGTTAATACTTAAAAAAATGTAATTCTTCTGTATACATCTTCAATATATATATATATATATATATATATATATATATATATATATATATATATATTATAAATGTCAAAATAAAAGGTTGATTGGTAATTAATTCACATTCTCGTTACATGGCAGCTCAGAAACCAGTACAATTAGCATCATAGTTTCATAACCAGCCTGTTAGCATCAGCTTCTAAGACCAATTTTTTGCTTGATGATTTGTGACGACACCTAAACCATACCTCCCAACATTTGAAAAAGAAAGAGGGTCAAAAAGATCTGGTGTGTGTAGTGAGGCAAAATTTTTTGACCACTCCCATTTTATGGCCACATCCCTTAATTACCATGTCCAGTTTACAAAATTTTGCAAATTATGAAAGTTTTTCTGGCGTCAGTGCAGGAGATCAAAAAGAAACACGGGGCAGGTGGGAGGTATGCCTAAACTTAGCTTCCTAACAAAATCCAAGATGGTGAGCCCCTGGGACTAGAGTCCTGCAGTGGGTTGGGTATCCATGCGTTACCTACAAAAAAGTGGGTAGCCTATGGGTTGCAGGTATGACTTTTGGCTGCAGGTACAGATTCAGGTTTGGGGTCGGTCTCAGGTCTTATTTATAGCAAGTGTTACTATTTAGCTTAGAAAAATGCTCTATTTTGGAGGGGTAATCATTATGTACTCTAAATAAAAATATTAATTTGTGTGCAAACCTCAGTCCTTCTTTGTATAACATCATACAATGCTACAAGTTTTGGGGGAGGGGGGAGATATATAACAAGAAACAGCAAAAGTTAGTTTCAACCAAGGTATGGAACATGGCAGCACCACTGATTTGATATGTAGTAAAAAAAACATCAGTCCCTGCCTCAATGAAACTGATAATGCATGTCCCCTATCATTTACGCACACTATGGTTTATTTTATCAGGAGGAAATTAACCTGCCTGTATATATTTTTGGAGTGTGGAAGACCGTGCCCAGTGCACTTAAGTGAAACAAAAGAGACCCATGTGGTCCCATGGTAGTGTCTGGGAAACCATTTTGGGACAAAGCTGTTTATCCTTTGCACTCTAGTCTAACACTTTAGCTAGACACAAGTTTGCACATACAAAAACTACAAAATTATGCAACACAAGCTTTCAGCCTTCAGTTATGAAATAATATACAATCGTTTCATGTTATTACCAAGTAAACAACTCCAGTAATCATACAGAAGGTAAGAGATCAACCCTGCTGCTATATTGGAAGGAAGATCCTTCCACGTAAATGTCACCCAAATGTTTCCAAAACGCTGCATGATGCCAGCACAATCATGGTATTCCAGAAAGACAGAAGCACCACAGGGAAGTGACCTTTCCATTTCTTTTTCACAAACATCCCAAATCTATTCTTTGCACCTTTGCAATTACACAAAGATAATGATAAATGTGTGCTTAATTAAACTACAGCTATAATGTTTTTTGAAAGCAGAAACTAAGGACTGCAGAGTAAGAGGAACCTGACATATCTTACTAATATTTCAGCTCAAAGGAAAATTGTATTCTCAATTGTAAAGCATAAAAAGAGGAAGAAAATAAGACACCTGAATACAACATTATAAACACACATATTTAAGGGTGCCCTGAAGGTAATACACTGCATATACCCAGCAACTGCACAATGCTGATGCTTCTACATAGGATGGCCATACAGATCCAAAACAATTGTCAAAGGATTAACTGGATAAAAGGATTATAGAAGATCAACATGTGTTCTGGTTTTTGGTGAACTACTGTACATTTCCAACCATTAAACATATGGAGACTTTTTAAGTAAAGGTCAGATTTTACTGGTTTCAGAGGTTTTTGAAACCACCACTAAACTCTCAAACTCTAAAATCCGACCTTTAATAAACAAGATTCTATATTGTCATTCCTTTAAAACCCATTACTAGAAAAAATTTTAATACTCTATCTTGCACCACCGTACCTCATTCCAGTCGGCCCTTCATTTAATTAAACAATTTCGGGGGTTCTCCAAATCAATTGGGAAAAATACATAATTTTTCCCCTAGATGGTAAGATTCCAGTAATGATGGGCCCGCTGTGCACACTCAAATTTGCGAATACTTTTAAATACTTAGGTATAAATATTCATAAAGACCCAGCACAATTTCTCCTACACAACCTTCACCCACTACTAACTAAATTTAAGATGACCCTAGACCACTGTACAAAGTTGCCTCTCCTACTTATAGGTAGAATTAACATATGCAAATTGATTTAACATTTTTGTACATTCTAAGTAATACGCCATGCCATATCCCCCAAGAAAACCCTCTTAGACATTGATCGTACCCAATCTTCTTTTATATGGGGTAACAAGATCCCTACACTTTCCAGACCAACCCTTAATGCATTACCAGAGCAGTTAGGACTAGCATCACCTAACTATGAACTGTATTATTTAGCACCCCAAAGCATTTGACACAGAGAATCCAGCATCAACTGGAGACACTTTACTTTACCCCAATAGAAAGTCAACATAACGCCTTATATAGGAGCAGAAAAGATGTAAGCCCGCTACCACTGGTGCTAGATGCTACTAAGCCAGCCTGGGACACTATGATGCAACTAACTAACAAGACAGGAGACATAACCCCAGACACGCCGGCCCAAACCAGCCATGTGCCCTTGGCTACCTGGCAGGCCAAGCCGTCTCGCGTGTCCATGCGTAGGAGCAGATATTTGCGAGCGTGCATATGGGGGATAAGCACGGGCGTGTATATAGACACGTACACGCACTAGCTCTCAGCCGGCTTCATAGCAGAGAGGTGCGACCGGACTAGGGGTAGAAGAAAGAGAAAGAAGGTACATGCCCGGCGACCCTCCAGCTTTGCGCCCTAGGCACGTGCCTGCTCTGCCTACCCCTAGTTCTGGCCCTGCACGCCGTATAGGGGAATCAGCAATTTATCACGCTTTGCAAACTTTACAGAGGCAGAAACATGGGCTAAATTGGGAGTAAAATGTATAGAACATCTATATACAAATGGTAACCTACATACACGCCCACTTTTGCAACAAGCCCTCTCTAGACCCAACCTGTCTGAATTCAGATACATAAAGATAACACATCTATGTTCAAATCAATTCCGAGACTCCACCGCCAATACTCAGATCTAGAAAATCTTATAATCCAACCCTAAGAACAGCACTCAATAGTAAAATCCAGGTCCCACTGCAACACATTCAGATGCATTGAGTAGGAGAAACAACAGCTTGCCAGAGCAGTTCCATCCTAAAGTGCTGGCTCTTTCTGAAAGCACATGACCAGGCAAAATGACCTGAGATGGCTGCCTACACACCAATATTACAACACTTGCTGATTCAGGAATGAAATTTTATATTGTAGAATGAATTATTTGCAGTGTAAACAGTGTAATTTAGAAATAAAAACGACATCATAAAAATCATCATAGGATACCTTAAAGGGACATGAGTGTGGCTACTTATGCAGTGTACAAAGTGCAAAAACAAAAAAGGGGATTCACAGTACCATGTCCTACAACATACAAAACCATAAATATTAATTCTATTTGTGTTACAGGCTGCAATCTTCCTATTATGAAAATTATCATCAAATACTTTCCTAATATGTGATCAAACAAAGATAAAGATATTCTTAAACGGTTTGTGAAGAAGGAGGTAAAATTTGCTTTGCTAGAAGCACTCAGCTTTTCAGGGCTACCAGCTGCATCAACATTCAGCAGTATCTGCGAATACTATTACAGAAAAGGAGAGATTACTAATGAGAAAAAAAAATAACATATCCTTTTACACCTTATCTATAGCAGATGTCACAAAACAATTATTTATTAATGCAAGTTTCAAAACCACAACATGTTATTAACTTGAGCGGTCAGGGTCTCCTTGGTCCCGGTTTTGTTATTAAAGGGATCCTGTCATCGGAAAACAAGTTTTTTTTCAAAACGCATCAGTTAATAGTGCTACTCCAGCAGAATTCTGCACTGAAATCCATTTCTCAAAAGAGCAAACAGATTTTTTTATATTCAATTTTAAAATCTGACATGGGGCTAGACATTTTGTCAATTTCCCAGCTGCCCCTGGTCATGTGACTTGTGCCTCCACTTTAGGAGAGAAATGCTTTCTGGCAGGCTGCTGTTTTTCCTTCTCAATGTAACAATGTATCTCAGTGGGACATGGATTTTTACTATTGAGTGTTGTTCTTAGATCTACTAGGCAGTTGTTATCTTGAGTTAGGGAGCTGCAATCTGGTTACCTTCCCATTGTTATTTTGTTTGGCTGCTGGGGGGGGGGAAGGGAGGGGGGTGATATCACTCCAACTTGCAGTACAGCAGTAAAGAGTGATTGAAGTTTAACAGAGCACAAGTCACATGACTTGGGGCAGCTGGGAAATTGACAATATGTCTAGCCCCATGTCAGATTTCAAAATTGAATATAAAAAAAAAATCTGTTTGCTCTTTTGAGAAATGGATTTCAGTGCAGAAATCTCACTATTAACCGATTCATTTTGAAAAAAAAAATTTTTTCCCATGACAGTATCCCTAAGTGTTTCAGCTTTCAAACCACCACTAATATAGTGAAAATTACTACAGCCTGAAGCAAGAACGTAAAGATGGTGGACCATTCAGTAATTTACTTGTTTTGTTTAAAATTCAGACCAAATCAGTGTTGGCTATTACAGAAAGCCTTGTGGTGCTTTACAGGAAGCATTTGTACATATTAACATACCGACGAGGAACAGCTGTAAAGCACAAGAAGCTTTGTGTACAGATACTACATAAAACAAGTATTTAAGTGACTGACCCTTTCAAAATAAAGTGCAGATTTGAAATTGGGAAGTACAAAAATTATCATTCCCACAAACTGTGCAGTCTATAAGCTGCGATATGTCACATGTATTCCTTCCTTGCCAATTGTAGATATGTTGGGGGCTTTAACTCAGCACCACGTTAAAGACCTACACAATTTGAAGCCCTAAATACTTCATATTACAGTCCCTCCAGCCATTAGACTAGAGCACAATATAGATTTATTAAGACCTGTATAGTAAATCAAACATGTTTGTGAGTTGAATAATGAAAGAAAATGTAATTCTAAGCGACATTCAAATATATATTAGTTACATATTTTAAATGGCTTTAATATTACTTGAAAATGTAATAGCTACTTAATGCAGGGCTTTCAAACTTTAAAGCCACTTTTTAGAGGGCCATGGGCCTTCAGTACCAGGCCTCCCTCATTTGCCACCCCCTACCCAGAGTGAGGCAAGGAGTGGGATGGAGCATAGATGATGGGAGGTGTGCAATGTGATACAAAAGCGGGGCACACTGCATCATGGTCATCCTTAGTCAGCAGGAACTAGGAGAAGAAGGCAGTTCCCTAGACAAGTACCTCTTTTGCCTACCCCTAGTTCCAACCCTGACTGCATGATTGCGGGTTTCTGTATAATCAAACCAATAGCTATATTCCACTTACATTCTGTTTAAGTGCAAAATGAATGTTCCCTTTTTGTCTATTTAATAAATGAATGTGTATTTTTATGTCCTAAATATTTCACACTGGATGTGTAGGAATATTCATTTTCCAGGCCAATGTAATTCCTAGGAGTCCACTGTGCACTGTGACATCTTTGCAGTGCAAACTGCATGCCTTTATAAAAGACTGGGAATGCAGATCTGTAAGAAAAACCTTCATTAAAAAGAAATCATCTGCCAGATTTAATCAATCAAACAACCCCTGTTAATGCTGCTCTTGTTCTCCTGTGATAATAATCAAGGAAACAGCATGGGGTTAAGAATATTCTGAGAGAGCAAGCAAAATGCTTCAAATACAATAAAGAAAGAGCATTTTGGTCTCCACTTATGTTAGTAATACCTGTCTATTTATTTCTTTCTTATTCATGTCTACAGTAAAAGCTATAACTCACAAATACAACTGAAGAGATCTAACATGTAATTTTAATTGACTAAAGATGGGAAGATGAAATGTACTGGTAATATAAAATTAGTTACATTGGTATGAGAAGGTTCAGCCTTTGCTAAACTACACATCCCATGACTCTCAGCTAGAAGCTAGTTTTTTCATGCGATAACTATTCCAGTGGAAAGAGCATTGGATGTGAAGTAACATAGGGTGTCATTAACTACATGCAAGATAGGGTACAAAGTGCAAAAAAAAAAAAAAAATGGGTGCGATTTGCCATGTGTTATATACTTAGTACCCCACATATAGCATACATAGAAGAATTATCATAAGCTTCTGTGCTCCATAATGGAATAAACACAAACAGACCTGCATTTCCCTGATGAATACATCACTACCCAAGAGGCAAAAGGAATACAAGCACATAAGTTCTTGCTCTCCCTTTACCACCAATACATGATAGGTACTAAATTCATATAGTCCTATTGTGCCCACTGGTAGAAATCTGGAAAAAAAAATTTTTGCTGTTCGTAACAATGTCCGAGTAGCTTAGGGTAGCATATTGAGGTCACATTATTCTCCACAGTGCTGGAAACCGATTCCAGCTCCAAACAGCAGCTAAATTGGAATGTAGTGCATGCTGGAGAAATTGTCACAAACCAAAGTTATTTTCACCTAAAGCAAAACAGACAATGAGCACAGCATTTGTATGTCACTGAATTTATGCTGCTGACAATGAGCCTTAGTGGGGCTCCTTCTTTGTGTATCTTGGGGAGTCTGTATAAGCATGGTATGGCTTCTCTGGTGGCGGTTTAAAACTTGATTGATGGCTTTCTCCTTTTCAAGTTGTTTCAAAACAGCATATCAATATCAACTCCAGGACCTCAGCGAAACGCGTCAGGTGTGACATCACTTCTGGTCTCAGCAGTGAGTGGATGTACAGGTGGAACATACGGGAGAGGGAGACGCCGGCAGAACCCATCTCTTTGTATTGCAAAAGTTCACCTCCATGATCTGCACTATAAGACTGGCTTGTTTGATGCACTCAGAAGTTTGACTTATGTAAGTGCAATACATTTTAAAACCTTTTAAAAAATATAGGCAAATTACACTATGGGCGCTGTCCCTGATTTTTAATGTCTTTACAGAAAAAAAGAATACCCTGGAGTTGATATTAATATGCTGTTTTGAAATCAGGAATCTTGTAAATTGCCAATCCCAGCAGAGAGTGGAGAAGCTGATTTTTACTGATTGAAGAAAACACCGTATTTTAATTCATTTTACCTTTTGAAGCAAGCACTGAAAGCACTTTGTTTGACTTAATTATAATTTTATTTTGGAGATAGCACCTTGTAGAAATCACTATAGCACACAATATTGCACTAGGTTCTGTTATTTGTTTTTTTCCATAGCCTGTGGCGCTGATCTTTAATTGTATCTTGACTAGCAACTAGAGAGCAGGTTACATTTAAAATTAAAGGAAAAAACATATTAGAAAGACAGATAATGTAAAGCAACACTATGATAAGTGATAAGCGTTAAGGTATATTGTAATCTTTATTTAAAATTAAAAGCAAATATATATTATATATTATATTTATATAATTATATTATATACCATCGCAATTACCATGCATTTGTAAATATTAATATGAGAGTTGAATTGCAATATATATATATATATATATATATATATATATATATATATATATATATATATATATATATATATATATATATATATATATTGATAAAAGTTGATGTAAATAAAAGAGAAAAAAGAACGCATGAAAACCTAACCTTTTACAGTGACACTGAATACATAAATAAAAATTGGTAACCAAGTTAAAGGAGCAACTTACGTTTTCGCTGTAACGTCCACAAACTGTCCAGGACGGAAGTGTGCAGCATAAAGTGGGGTCCCTAGGACAAAAAAAAAAAATAGATCAACAAAGTCACAGTTTCAGGTGTTTTCTTGTTTAAAGGGATGATTCACCTTCAGGTTAACTTTTAGTATGCTAGAAAATAGCCTAATCTCAGCTTTTTTTTATCCATCTTTAAAATGGGGGCCACTTACCCTAGCAGCCAAAAAACTATTCCTCTGTGAAGCAACAATTTATTGTCATTATTACTTTTTATTACTTATCTTTCTATTTAGAACTTCCTCTATTCAAGTTTCATTTCCTCTGCCTGGTTGCTAGGTTAAATAAGGCCCTAGCAACAAGATAGCTGCTGAAACCCCTAACTGGAGAGCTGCTAAACAAAAAACTAAATACTGAAAAAACTGCCAATAATAAAAACCAATTAAAAATTGTCTCAGAATACTACTCTCTAAATTATGAACAAGCCTTTTAAAGGGTGGAAAAATAGATTACTGCTGTATAAGTTTGCCACCAAAATATATTTTAATATTGATACAGATTGGCAGTGCTTGCCTTTATAATATTGACTAGATTCTAGATCTTTTTAATAGCTTCATCAGTTGAATAGCATCATTGGGATCCGAGTCTACATAAAGGTTAGGGAAAGACACTGGCATATTACGAGTAAAGAAAGGATTGTGTAAACCATTTTTCATCTGGTAAGGCTCAAATGACAAGAAGGATTAGTTAACTAATGGTGATCTTTATGGACTGCCATATTTCCAAGTGACAATCACCAAAAAAAGTGTACTGGAGCACAGATGCTTCTGTATGATTTTCATAGCAGGCAACTATCGTGTTGGGGAAACAGAACTGACTGCTACTGGAGCCTATGGATTTCGTCTGGCCAACAATGCCTCATATTCCGGATCCGGGGAACTTGCACCAAGAAACACCAACAAGTGGATCAGAATAACAAGTAGTCCAAACATAGGCTTATATAGGGTATAAGCAAAGACATCCTAATATAGTGATGTATTAGCAAAGTATATGTCTTGTAATAGGTTCAGCATTCAGGATTGGAAAGAGAGAAATAACAGACAAATATGTGCGTGCATATTAGCTAAGATATTTTGGCTAAGGCAAGCTGATAACATTGTTTATGGTACATGATGCTGCTTTTGCAAGGTTGTCTAAGAAGAGACAGTACAGGGTCGTACAGAAAAACAAGTACAGAGGTCTGCAAGGATTGGCACGTAGGCATGTCAACCCTTCATATCGTACGATTGCTGTCAGAGGCAGAACATCGGCCGATCTGTTCTTTTACTATTTTATTTGATCTGAATGGTAAGACTTTGATCTGAATGGTTAGTGGAGGGTCGGGAGATGGGAAAGTCCGATCGTACGTTGATTCGTATGATCGGACCTTTGCGTCTATGGCCAGCTTTTGGATCTTGACCTGAAGTCAAAACTGTAATTTTATAGCCAGGTCTTTTGAAGGTTACTATGTCCTCGATCAGCACCAAATTATTATAAATACTATGTTCAAAATGTTAGTGCACACAGAAAGGTTTGAGAAGAAGGGCATCAGAAAAACTAGCATCAAGTTCAGAAGAAGTTTAGGTGATGCACTAGGCTCATGGCTGCCCACTGTAAATAAGTAAACAACTGAGAACAATTAGCTTTACTTGCTGCCTTGTTTTTCTGAGAAAAACAGCCATACAGGAATTTTATAGGTTAAAGGAGTAAAGCTGGTCGCACAAGTGCCAATTAGATCGAACAAAACTTCAAATGATTGAACACTGTGTATTGAACACTAAGCAATTCTGACTGATTTTTATATACGAAGGATATGAGATGGTTCATCAACTGGGCAGGTTTTAAACTTATTTGTCTTTGTCACCAAGTACTGATTGCATCAGGAGAAGAGGAAGAGAGATGAAGCTTCTTTTCTCTTCCTCTTCTGCCAATGGGAACTCTTGTGTGGGACTGCCCCACATATGTCCATCATTGCAAGTGCATTACAGGAGCATTAGAGGAGCAAAGTTAATATAAATAACATTTATTTGTAATCCTGAAAGTACAAGGTGTTAGCGCTGGGCATTAAAATCTTTCGATGACATATGAAAATATAAGCATTATATCAATAAATAGCTTATTTGTGATTAAATTACTGTAAATCAATAATCGCGTATCTGTGATTAAATGACTGCTTACAATAATTATATATAAATAATTATATATAAATCTTTTTTAATGTTACGATAAAGCAAGTTTAATATAAAGCAATGAAAAAAGTATAAAAAGGGAAGTTGGATAAAACTTCAAAAGTTTGTGGTTAAGTTAACCTGGAGACCGATGAAAATGATATACGTAATTGTATAACATTTGTTAAAAATGCAAATAATGAATAACGGTAAAGCAATTTTTAACCAATCAAATTACAGAAATGATAGTATGATAATGTTTACTCTGCATTATAAAAACTCTATGTAACTGTAAGCTAGAAAGATATCTCCTAGCTGCTGAATGCATTCTGTATTCAGTGCTTGATAAAACAAAATAAAATAAAAATAAACTTCTTTCTCTGATGAAATTATTTTGCCAAGGTCCCTGCTGCAGTATTTCTGAAGATTACCACATATCTTATCAGGACCTGACAAAGGTTTGAATGGGTTAGCAGACCTTGAGCCTATTACATTAGCTCCAAATCCATTAATAGTAAGCAAAACGGCCATGCAAAAGTCTTACTGCCTACACTTGTGCTCTAATCATCTGCCACTTACAATCCCAACTTGTATAACAAAACCACAGCACACCAATCTCCCTCCAATTTAGAATGATATTGGCGTTAGCAGGGTGTTCTCCTCAAACATGTGCTCCCTGACATGAGCAAAAGCTGTCTGGACTTGAAATGTTTTATGTTGCCAGCTATAATAAAATTCAACAATGTGGAACTTGGTATACTGTTTTTGTATGCCTTTTTTGTAATGTTCCTATTGATTCTGTTTTTCTTTTTTTAAAAAACATGAAAAAAAGCACACAACAAAAAAATACAAAGCAGCCGGCAGCATTGGGTTAGGTTATTATCTTATGCAGTGAATGTAGTGTTATGTGTACTTTAGTCAAGTTTTTTTCCTAAATTTACATTTCCCAATGAAACCATCCATTCAAATTGCAACAACAGAACAAAGCAACATTTCTCCCACCACTATTCTTGAATTTTATTTTCATAACAGTTGTTCCTGACCAGCAATTCTAAAACTATTTTTGTTTCTAATGCCTCATACGTATAACAGTTTATTTGCTTGCTCATCTGCTTTGCTTTGTGATCTGTACATATACTTCATCAATTAATCCCAGACATACTGAATTAAAATTAGACTGTATATGGGAAGCACGACTTTGAGAGAATACATTAGAGAAAACTCCAAATCTAATTTACCAAACAGTCCTCAGAAATTGCAATTTAGCTTTAATCTGGCATTATTTGTTACAAACGTAGCAGAAAAGAATGAGGAACCAGCCTAATCGAAATACAATTTTAGCCTATGAACTTGGAATCTCTAGGTTTTATTAAACTGCATAGAAGAAAAGGTTTGTGTAGATATCTCATTCAGGTATATGTTTTCGAGACTAGTATCAAGTATAGGTATTGGATCAGTTATCAGAAGGTTCTGAATTACGGAAAGGCTGTCTCCCATACTCCATTTCATCCAAATAATCCACATTTAAAAAAAAAATGAAATACCTTTTTCTCTGTAATAATAAAACGGAAACTTGTCATTGATCCAAACTAAGATATCATTAACCCTTCATGGAAGCAAAACCAACCTATTGGGTTTATTTTATATTTAAGTGAATTTCTAGTAGACTTAAGATATGAAGATCCATTACCCGGAAAACCCTAACTCCCGAGCATTCTGGATAACAGGTCCTGTACATGTACAAATATGGGATTCGTTATCCGGAAACTTGTTATCCAGATAAATCCGAATTACGGGAAGGTCATTTCGAATAGAATCCATCTTGAATAAATAATCCATATTTTTAGAAATGATTTCCCATTTCTCTTTACCTTGTCCTTGTTCTTTATCTAAACTGTGATAGAATAATCCTTATTGGATACAAAACAATCCTATTGGGTTTATTTAAAGTTTTTAAATGATTTCTTAAGGTATGGTCATCCAAATTATGGAAAGATCCCTCATCTGGAAAACACCAGGTCCCGAGCATTCTGGATAACAGCTCCCATAACTGCGTAAAGGTTTATGAAAATTAAAATTTCAAGAAGATATGGCAATAAAATAGCACATAGCTTGGATCATCCAAGCGTTCCTTTACAGCATGGTTATATGTTTTAGTGAAAAAGTCCCCACATTACATTACATCAAACCACATTACAACACATCTTTATGAAATGTAACAACGGTCTTTCTACCAGCTTTGGTAGTGTGAATTATTCTCACTCAAAGAAAGGTATCTGTTTCATCAGCAGCAAAGAACAAATCAAGCTACTTCAATGCAGTCAGCTCTGGGGGAAAAACCTTTGAGGTTCCAAGAGCTCTACTCTTACAAAAAGTCTAGAATTATTTAGCTTTTGTACAGTCACAGAAGACCAGTAAAAATGAAGTAGAGCAGCAAGAATGCTTTATAAAAATATCAAAACTGTATAAATATAAGTTTAAAGCCTCATTACAGTACATAACAAATGGCAGAAATGCACGCACTTTTACCTTAAGGACAACACAAGACTACTTTGGGTGCATTAGTTAAACTGTGTTTTTGTTAGCATTCATTTTTTACAGTACTCTATAAAAGAATCCATGTCACTTGTCAGGTGATTACCATTAAAATCTATGGGGGGCTGTTTTGGGTGCTTTGTTACCATGTTACTAAAGAAATGTGCCACTTAAAATGCCCAAAGTCCTAGCATTGTACGTATATTATCACTGCTCTGACATTGCTCTATTAAACCTATAGTACCTGGTCTAAACACCAACATATTTTATTCAACTCTTCTTAAGAAATATTTAAAGCAGGCAGACCCCATACAAGGGAAAAATGCAGCTACATACAATTACATTTCTTTCTACTGACTAGTTTCTACCGACTGTAAATTACAATAAGCGGCTCCCATAAAAAAGGTCACAGTGACCCCTAATAACCCACACCACTGAGCCCCCCTCCAACAAACCAGAACAGTGCAAAAACTTCTGTTGGCACAGTAAAGACACAAAAGGGTGGCCCCAGAATTATATGTCACAAGAAGCTCAGCCCAGCAATATACTGTATTATACACAGTGGCCCCAGCAATATATGAAGTACAACTGACTAACAGACGTCCAAGCACTTCATGACACAGCACATCTCCCTGCTATTTTTCACTGCCTGTGCCTTATACCTCTGTATCTACAATATCAGTAGGCAGAGCATGTGATCAAAATCAAACTTCGAATGATGGAGAGTTGGACTTAAAAATAAAATAAATGAGACATTAGTACAAAATAATGGTCCATTATCCAAAATTGCCACATCCCATCTGGCAAGATGCACCTGGACTAGGATAAAAAGCAGCAGGAAGGCATCCAGTCTTGCTTCCAGGCAGCATTGCTGCCCACTCACATTAACAAATACAAGCTATAGATGGATTATGCTTAGTTGGGATGCATATAATATCATTTTTGTTGAGCATGCAAAACTCTGTGTCAGAAATGTATACCATAAATACAAACCCAAGCACCCTGGGGAATGTGAATATTCACAGAAAAGAAGATGTAGCACCTGTGACAAAATGAATGCTAACCCATGGGTGCACAGCAGTATGCATAAGCATCAACAATACAAGTAATATCTGAAAGCTGAATTTCTGCGACTGAAAGTCTGTTAATGAGGATGCCTTCTTCAACACCTTATAATAGATAGCTATGGTCTAATTACCTGGCTTGATTATAGCATTATCGGACACTTTAAATATGCTGATTTTTTGCTTTGGAGGCACTCCAGCTTCTCGATACATTTCCATTACAGATTCTGATTTCTGTTAAAAAAAAAAAAAAGTAACATACTATTAATAATACTTTTACACTGAATTACTGTATTATTTAAAAAACAAACAAACAGTATATGTATAAGCCAATATACAACACATTAGCAGGTTGTTGATTTTGCATTTCTGGCTAAAGACTGTGATTCGCTTAAACCGGACTGTGATAAAATTTTACTTGTACAGGTATGGGACCTGTTATCCGGAATGCTCGGGACCCGGGGTTTTCCAGATAACGGATCTTTATGTCATTTGGGTCTTTATGCCTTAAATCTACTAGAAATTCATTTAAACATTAAATAAACCCAATAGGCTGGTTTTTCTTCCAATAAGGATTAATTATATCTTAGTTGGGATCAAGTACAAGTTACTGTTTTATTATAACAGAGAAAAAGGAAATCATTTTTAAAAATTTGGATTATTTGGATAAAATGGAGTCCATTCCGTAATTCAGAGCATTCTGGATATTGGGTTTCCGGATAAGAGATCCTATACCTGTATTCTATTTACATCAGCCCATAGGAAACAAAAATATTTAAAGCTGCATAGAGTTCACTGGTTTATAAAGGGTATAAGTCTCATGGATAGATTTGTGTCAATGTAAATATGAAGTACAAAGTATTGTGAATTGTTTGCTGTCCAGCTGAAAACTACAGTATCTGCTGCATAGGAAAGAGTATACCACTGAGGAAAGATTACAGATTTATGTCAGATATTTAACATTTTTCTAGTGATGAACTAGAGACAATATTAGGGAGCGACAGGAATGATCTCCTAAAAGGCAGAACAAGGAAACCAAAGTGTAGCTTATTGTGTATGTGTGTTTTTGTCATTACTTCTTGTGTCTCATATGTTATGTTGAAACTATCTTCTGTATTCATTTTCGGTCAAGTATCTTATCCCTTAATACTCTTTCGAAAAGCTTTACTACCGCGGATGTCAGATTAACTAGTTTTGAGGCTGAGAATAGGATCCCTTTTTGAATAGCAGCACCATATTAGCAATTCACCAGTCTCTCTGCACCGTGCCAGAGCTACTGAAAAATCACAGATTGAGGTTTGGCAATTACAGAACTAGTACCCTAAGATGAATCACATTTAGTCCCAGACCTTTATTTATCTTACCATGTTCTAGTCTCTACATGTACAACCACATTTTTTTGCTCTGTTTGTTTGGAAAGACAGCCAGAACTACATAAGTTTTTCCTTTTGTTGATCCCCCATGCACTTGCTATCACTGGGTATTACTAGATGAAACTTTAAGCTTGGAAAGTACCTCTGCCATCAGACAGGCTTGCACATTGGTCAGCTGAAACTGAACCCTAAACTGGCATACATGTCCAGTTGATTAGTTGGCATTTTTATCATGTATTTATAAAGCGCTAACATATCCTGCATTGCTGGTATGATTAATATCTGCGAAAGTGTGCATACAGGGCCAATTTAAACTGCTACAGGAATGGGATCCGTTATCCGAAAACAGGTTATCTAGAAAGCTCTGAATTGGAATTGGAAAGGACATCTCCTATAGACTCCATTATAATAAAATAATCCAAATTTTTAAATATTATTTCCTTTTTCTCTGTAATGATAAAACAGTATGTTGTACTTGAGCCACACATAGGAATAATTAATCCTTATTGGAAGCAAAACCAGTTTATTTGGTTTATTTAATGTTTACATGACTTTCAGTATGAAGATCCAGATTACAGAAAGATCAGTTATTCTGAAAACCCCAGGTCCATAGCATTTTTGATAACAGGTTCCATACCTGTATTTACAAATGGGATGTGTCCCAAGTAATGGGTGAAATGTGGTAATGTATGTAAAATATTGTCTAATGTCTGTCAGTTTGGTCAAAATATCTGCTTATTTATAAGGCTAGTTATTGGGCAACTTATACATATACACATATGTATAATGTGTTTAATAACCGGCCTTATAAATAAGCAGATATTTTGACCAAACAGACAGACATCTTTTTTTATTTGGGGCCATGTATACATATATTTTTCCAAACTAATATCTGTTACAATTGAATTGAGTTGGGTGCATATCTAGTAGGCTAAATAGAACAATGGAGTAGTTGTGGTCTGTTCCAATTTAAAATCTGGTTGTCGCCCAAGAGCAGAATTGCTTGGATTTTATCAATACTTGCAACTGAACATGTCAAATATTTCACTAGGTTAAACAAGCATATCTTTGTATGCCTGGCCAACTTAATTTATCTTATTCCCAATTCAGTTCATAGCTTTTATTAGATTCCTGTTAAATTATGCTTAACAAATGTATTTATTTGCTCTTATCACAAACTTTCAGTACAAATCACAGTGCTATGCAATATGTTGGCGCTATAAATACATGTTAATAAAATCTTATCTGCCTTAATACTTTTATAATGTTATACTTAAAAAAGTTCTAAAGTTGTTAAAAAATCCCTCTGTAAAACTAGGGTAAGGACCAAATCATTACTGATATCTTATCTTAGTGTTCTGCAGCTGGTTATCAAGCCACTTTAACAGTCCAATTCCTATTTCTGAGGAAGCAATTTAGAAAACTGCCTGTGGTGTCACACTTGGATAATCCCATTTATTAGGAGAGGTCTCATAAAAAAAAATTCTACTACATGCTAAAGGGAAAATATGTCGTCACACGTTTGCAAAAATAGCATAAAACGCCTTATGTTAGGATCAAAACCTGTAACTAAATATTTAAATAGGTTTTTACTTTTTTATTTCTTAAGATAAAGAATATATGGTTAGAAATTGCATGGTTTGCTTGCATGGAGATTTTAAATTCATTTTGGCAACAAAGAAATGCTCAAAGAGAAATACATTTTAGTTAACATTTAGTACATTAAACCCCATTCTTATGCTTCTCAGGGGACAGTGTCAAACAATGTAAATTCCAGGAAACCATAAAATACCGGTAAATTAAAAAAAAAACACCACTTGCCTGTATGGGACAGTGATACAATGACGTTCATTTTGGCATCAAAACTTAAAATAAGGGGGCATAAAATCAGGGTTCTACTGTATGTTATAAAAATACCATATTCCTAGCAATTGACCAATTGGTTTTATTACCAAAAATTACAATACCAAACTGGAGAGCGGCTATACAAAAAAGCTAAATGGGAAAAACCTCAAAAAAATTAAAACCAACTGCAAATTGTCCCATAAAATGTGATAGTGCACTTCAGCATTAAACATGATTTCAAAGCTCACTCAAAACTAAAACTATATAACAATCGAAAAAAAAACGTATTAAATTCTTGAAATACTTCAAGGCGCAGATTTAGCAAGGGTCGAATAGTACATTTGAATTAAAATTTTTGAGTTTCAAAATTCAAACATTGGAATTTGAATCCCCCTATTCAAATGTTAGATTTATTACACTTGGCCATGGAAACAGTCCTAATTCCAATATGCCTTCCTGACATTTAAGTTTTCTTTCTGAGAAAAACGTTATTTGTATGAAACTAAATGGGATTCGAATTTTCGGGTTGGAACTATTAGATTGAATATTAGACATTTAATTTTTTTCTTAAATAACCTCCCAGTCGAATTTTGAGTATGTTCGAGTAAATAAATAAAATCGCATGAATTCGAAATTCGACCTTTGATAAATGGGTCCATATTTTGTGAAATGTCTTTTGGGTAGCTCTGGCTTGGGTAGGTTCTGTTGAAATGTTCCATATGACTAAAAGTAAAGCCAAGGGAGAACATTACAGTCTTTGTTTTGAAGATTTGTCTGATTTGAAAATATCTCCAATTTCTCTGTTGTCTGTTTATAAAAAAAACCATAGATTGTTTTCATTGAAAACTGGCAAAATTATGTTTTGCGCCAGCCCTCTTTGCTCACACTTGTGATTAACAATGGATATACAGCACCTTTATTAGAATTATTGGTTCTGACTGCTGACCATTGCCAAAAAAGTCCTATAAAAGATGATGTTGGAATCCTGGTGAGGTCAGATAAATATTTGATGCCCTAGGACAGGGCTTTCCAACTGGCGGCCCGAGGCCCCCCCCCTCCACATGAAAGTCTGCCTGCTGTGTCTGTTTACCATGTGTAAAATTTACAAGGTGTCACTACAGAGATTAATTGGCCCCTGAACTGTTTAAACCTCAAATTCAATCTGTAATCCCCTGCATTGTTCACACATATAATCCTCCTGCATAGTTCACACTTGTAACACCTCTATTGTTCACACCTCAAAGCCTTGTACTGTTCACAGATGAGACCCAGACTGAAACTGCCCACATTGTTCACCTGTTCACACTTCATACAAACTGCTAAAGGGGCACCAGCACTGTGTCACTGTATTTAGCTCATATTAGAGTGGTCCTGATAGGCTTCCCTGTCTGCTGCTCTACTCTGCCTTCCCTATACTCCCTGTGTGTGCCATACTCTGTCTGCCCTATGCTCCCTGTGTGTGCGCGCGCCATACTCTGCCTGTGTGCCTTGGGCTGCCTGTGGAAAATAAGCATGGTTGGGTTTGTTCTGGGGATTTGTGTGCATTGTGTAATCAAGTGCTGGGGGGTGCTGTGTTATCCACATTGGAGGGTGAGTGATGAGTGATATACCTGCAGTGAGCACCAACCATTTAGTTTTTTGGTGTGATACCACAATTAATGTGGGTATGGTCTTGTTGTAGCATGGGTGTGGTTTAAAGTGGGTGTGGTTTAAAAACGGAGTGGCCAACACTGGCTTCCATTATTGGCCCTGCACCATGAAGGCCATAATTTCCAGTCAGCCAGACCCTGGATGCAAGTGCTTTTACAATTGGGCATGGGGCATGGGGTCAAAGTAAATGATCCCTAAACTATTTAAATTTACAAAAGAGGGGGATCTTTTGTTGAAAGTTTTGGAGTGAGAAGGATTGTTTTTTGCTTCAGGTATTTATGGCTAGGGTCAACAGTGGCTGGAAGTAGCCTCCCAGCTGTCAAACTACGATAGGGGAGATGTTTATGGCCTTATAGACACCACCAACAAAACAGATAAATTGGGCTAGCATACAGGACACAGGGACAATGGGGACATACCAAAGCGGTGGGTGGGAAAAGAGGCCTATGTGGAAGTAACCAAAGCAGCTTGAATCACATTTCTGTCAAGGCGAGTGTCAGGAGCGGCAAAGGTATCAAAATGGTACAATTAGAAAATGAGTGAACCAAGGTCAATGTAGCTGCTTTTCAAAGCTGTTCCGCTGATGCTTGGTTTCGGAAAGCCCAGGATGTACTCACACCCCTGGCTTGTTTGGAGGTGTGCTGTATAGGCTCTTTGAATAGCTAATTTTATTGAGCAGGAGATGGTCGCCTTGGTGGCTGGAGCTCTCTGGTGTGGTCTAGATGGAAGAATCAATAGTGAATCTGACTTGCAGATGTCACACACTCTGTGTAAGTAGAATTAGACTTAAGAGCCCGGACTGGGTCTTAAGTGTGAAAGTCAATTCCTGGTGACAATCAGAAACGACCTTCGGCAAAAGGATGGGACCATGCGAAGGACTGCCCTGTAGTGATGGAAGACAAGGTAGGGAGATTTGCATGAAGGTGCACTTAACTCTGAGACCCGCCTCGTTGAGGCAAATCGTAAGGAGAAAACGGTTTCCCAGGTGAGCCATGGAAGAGAAACGGATCCCAGTGGCTCAAAATGAGGATGCTGTAGTGTGCGTAACACTAAAGTGAAGTCCCAGATGGGAACAGGTGCTCGTACTGGGGGAGCTATATGAGTAACCCCCTGCATGAATGTCTTTATATCAGGTAGTAGCACTGCGTCGCTGGAAAAGTACTGATAGCACCGATACTTGTGACTTGAGGGAACTAAAACTCAATCCCATGGAGAGACCCTCTTGAAGGAAGTCCAAAATATTGACGGTAGGTAGACCAGACCCTGTGGTAGGTCTTGGCTGAAACTGGTTTTCAGCTGTGTACATTGTACATGTGTACATGGGTGGTCTGTAACTACTCTTGGAGTAGGGATTTCCTTCTCCAGTTGGTGAGAATATTCCTGGAGACCCCTGAGGTGGTATTGAGCGAATGGTACTGCCTCTATGGTGGAGACAATGTCCCCCAGTACCTTCATGCAGAACTTTGCTGTGTGGAGTGGCTTTTGAAGAAGCGACTTCACTAGCGACTGGAGATGAAGTATCTTCTCCTGAGGGAGATCTGCTTCATCCGAGTGTTGAACTGCATCCCAAGGAATAACATGAATTGGCTGGGCATCAAGGATGACTTCTTTATGTTTAAAACCTAGCCGAATTTCTATAGTAGGTCCATGGTTATGTTGAGGGATTGCTGAGCCTCCGAGAAGGAGGGTACCTTGATCAGGAGATCGTCCAGATAAAGTTTCGGATCGCCACAGTAGTTGCGGCTATGATGTTTGTGAAACTCGAGGGGCCAATGTAAGGCCGAAGGGAAGGCTTGTGAATTGATAGTGGCAATTTTGGAAAGCAATCTCATGTATTTCTGATGCGGAGGGAAAATGGGTACATGTAAGTACGCGTCTTATGTATATGGTTATGCTTCCTTTATGTCGGGAGAAATTAGAGATTGTCCTGGGGACATCACTGCGATGACCGATCTGAATGATTCCATCTAGAAACTTCGCGGCAGAATTAATTTGTTTTAACTCTTTTAGATCCAAGATGGGGCGGATTGACCCATCCTTTTTGGGTACTACAAAAGGTTGGAGTAATTGCTGTTGAAACATTCTCCGGCGGGTACGGTTATGATCACCTCTGCGAGGAGGAGGCTGGAATGATGTCTAGGAATGCTGATCATTTGTCCGGCTGTTGTGGCAGTCTGGACATGAAAGGCGATGTGACGGGAGGGAGTAGACCAAGTGTCTTGAACAAAAGAAAACCCTGCTTGGTAAAAGATCTTAATCTCCTCCCTAATAGTTTAGTGTCTGCTAGAGACAGGACACGGTCATGCGGAGGTGGACTTGTCTTAGTAGGGTGCTTATGGTTCTGCCAGAGTGATCCCTGCTTACTTCCAAAGCGTCCCCAGCCTGCAAAGCCTTAAAGGAGAGGATCTTGTACTCTTGGCCACGAAAAAACTTCCCCCTACGAAAAGAGGAATGTGTTTTGGGTTGTGGTAGCAAGATACTCTTGCCCCATTACTTGGCAAATGATCTTATCCGAGTTACACCCAAAGAGACACTTGCCCTTGATGGGAATGGCAGAAAAACCCCAGCTGACTATAATTCCATCCAGGGGGATCTGCGGGCCGCGAATGCAAGTGTTGACCTGGTGACCTGGGCATCTCCTAGCGAAACTCTACACAAGAAAAAACTTTTGCTTCCTTGATCTGGGAAGCCCATTGGGAGAGCTCGCGAAAGGTTCCCCGGAGGCGATGGCAGTGATGAATCAGACCAGGACTGCATAGAGCTGCTGACCCCTGCTATGGCTAAGACAGGACGTAGAGAAAAGCCCCAGGCTGAGAACACGGATCATAGAAGGCTCTCCAATTTCTTGTCCATGGAGTCTCTGAAGGAGGAGGTATAAGGGACTGGGAGGGCTGTATTCTTGGAAAGCCGGGAGACTGGTGCGTCCACTGAGAGTGGGGGTGACCATTTGTCAGTGAGCTCGGAGGAAAATGGTAAAGCTTCTGGAAGCGACGGATTGCTTGAAAACTTCTCTCTGGAGTATCCCTGTCGGAGATTGAGGTTTTCCCTTTGATAAGCCTGGTTTACCTGAGAGGCAATAGCCTCTGGGGATACATAGCTATGAGATGTAAGTTTTTTTGTTTTTTTTTACTTGAGACATAGGGGGTCATTGTGCCCCTAAATGTTTGCAGCACATGTCTAGGAAACTCTTCCCCTTGTTTTAATTTTAGCTGGAACAAAGGGGCTGTCACTAGGTGCCTCAGACATAGTATTGGCAGTGAGGGGAGACCTAGTATCAGACAGGTCTCTAATGAGGTACCGTCTCAGCTTGACACTGGACTTCAGACTTACAGGACATGGGAGGAGAAGCAATCTGCTTCGGAGTGGCTGTCACTACCAGCAGCACCCGTCAGAATCACCCTGCCCGCTTTTGCTCGGATACTACCTCCGTGAGAGAGAGGAGCAGTCGGGATACCTGCCATGGCATTCTCAGCACTTCCAAAATGGCACCTGTATGTCAGAGAGTGCGAACTCTGAGCGCGCGGTGTGGTACCAGAGAACGAGGAAGTATGCTTGGCGTATGCTCCATGGATTGCGCAACGTCGCTCCCTTCCTCCATGCGGCTAGACTGCCCGCTAGTGCCCCACTGACTCCACGCTGCCGTGAGGCAGTTTCCCTAAGGAGAGATTTTTGGTGTTTCCAAAATGGCGCCTCTATCCTAGGGGACGCGTATTCTCTGCACTTCTGCTGGGAGCAGGGTTGGAGAATAGTGACAGAGCCCAGACCCATCCCCGAGTAGGGGAAGGGAGGTATACCCCAAAGAGGGAAGGGGAGTGAGTACTCTGGGGTATACCTCCTCTGTCTTCCGGCCAGCTTCCTCTTCACCTGCAATAAAGGAGAAGGTAGTCAGGCTGGATGGTCTGTGCTATAGCACTTGAGACCCCGGAGACAGTCCCACGCTGGAGGATGCCAAAGGGGTTCCTCTACTCAGTGTAGAGGTCCTGGTCATCCCCTGGTGTCAATAGCTGACTGAGAATAAAAATAATAAACAGGTAGACATTATGTCCTATCCTCCTGAGGACAAAATTAATACTGAGCTAAGCTCTGCCTGCTGGGGGTATAGCCAGTAGGGGAGGAGCCAGTTTCTCTTTCTTCTGTTGTGTCCTGCCTCCTAGTGGTACTAGCTATGCCCCATTGTCCCTGTGTCCCCCAAGATGACTAAGAGAAAAATACTTTTGAGTGATAATTGAAAAACTTCAGAGACTATTTACAGTTTTACATCATTATAATAAAAAAATGTTAAGAATTCAACATCTAATAAAACATCTAAGGAGCAGAGAGAGCAAACTAGAAATCCCATTCATCTTTGATCATAAACTGCACACATTTTTGCACAAACATTTTAGGCTAAAACACTAAGCAAATATTACACAACAATTACATCCACACGGTAAAATAAATGGCACACATATATTAAAAGTAACATGTGGGAAAAAAACAAATATGTTTAACTTGTGTTCTCATATTTTACATCAAAGATAATGGAGAAATAAGATATGCAAAAAAGGGTGCAATTGCTGTATAGTATTCCTCTTCTACATGAGCACAAAATAGCAAAATCAACCACTCTGCTTGAATACAAAAAGCATACTAGTGTAAAAGGAAGAATTTAATTGGCACTCACATAAAAAGGTGATACATTTTTTCCTCCTACAGTAAGAGATGACGTTTTTCCATCAAATTCTTCCTTAGGTGTATATTTGATAACATGACAATCACGAACCTTAAAAGGGAAAAAAAAACTTTTTTAAATTTACAGATAGAAAAAGCATAGAAAAGCATAGAAAGGTATACATTTATGGTCTTTTAAAGAACTGTAGCAACCAAAAACACATACAGGTATATCCTTGATAAAGTTCCCAAGCGGAACTGAAACGTTGGATGCAGCATGAAGTGAAATACAGATAAAGCACATTGAAACACAAACCTGGAGTGCTGGTTCCTCTTTTTGATTATATACAAATATTAACCATGCACCCAGGAAGCAAGTAGTAAGAGTGCGGACACTTCCTAGTGTGTATGTGTGTTTCGGACCCACCATTATCCTTGATAAAGGTCCCCAAGTGGGACCGAAACGTTGGACAATGCTGTGTTACAGATAAAAACACTTTAATTCACCTTTACTAGAGTGTGCTGATCCCTGCATTGAATATATATATATATATATATATATTTATTTATTTATTTATTTATATCTGTTTAAACTCGGGTGCAAGGTAAAAAACTTACAGCAACACCGAGATACTTTGTGAAAAAATAATTCAAATGTATTAAAAATGCATGAACAGCCATGCATTTTTAATACACTTGAATTATTTTTTCACAAATTATCTCGGTGTTGCTGGTCTTTCTTGTACTATATATATATATATATATATATATAAGAAAAAGTTTGGGTACCCCTTGCAGCCTGCATAATAATTTACTCCACTTTCAACAAAAAAGATAACTATGTCTTTATGTCTTTCATTTCACTGGAACATCTGGGGTGTTTTGAAAACAAAGATTTTTAGTGAAGTAGTATTCATTTGTATGAAATTAAATCAAATGTAAAATCTGGCTGTGCAAAAATGTGGGTACCCTTGTAATTTTGCTAATTTGAATGCATGTCAATACTGATTAATGGCAAAACCAAATTGGTTGGATTAGCTCGTTGAGCATTGAATTTAGGCAGGCGTGTCCAATCATGAGAAAAGATATTTAAGGTGGCCAATTGCAAGTTGTGCTTCTGTTTGACTCTCCTCTGTAGATGACAGCATGGGACCCTCAAAGCAACTCTGAAAAGATCTGAAAACAAAAATTGTTCTACTGGTATCATGGTTTAGGGGAAGGCTACAAAAAGATATCTCAAAGGTTTAAACTGTCAGTTTCAAGGAATGTAATCAGGATATAGAAGGCCACAGGCATAGTTGCTGTAAAACCCAGGTCTGGTAAGACAAGAAAAATACAGGAGCGGCATATGCGGAGGATTGTGAAAATGGTTACAGACAACCCAAAGATCACCTCCAAAGACCTGCAAGAACATCTTGCTGCAGATGGTGTATCTGTACATCGTTCCACAATTCAGTGCAATTTGCACAAAGTACATCTGTATGGCAGGGTGATGAGAAAGAAGCCCTTTCTGCACTCACACCACAAACAGAGTTGCCTGTTGGCAAAAGCTCATTTAGACAAGCCACAGTCATTTTGGAACAAAGTGCTTTGGACTAATGAGACAAAAATTTAGTTATTTGGTCATAACAAAAAGTGCTTTGCATGGCGGAAGAGGAACACCGTATTCCAAGAAAAACACCTGCTACCTACTGTCGAATTTTGTCTTGTTAAAGTTGAGTATCGGATAAATTCAACCCAATATCAACAAATTCTTCAGGATAATGTTCAAGCATCAGTCACAAACTTGAAGTTATGCAGGGGTTGGATATTTTCCAACAAGACAATGACCCTAAACACACAAATCTACAAAGGCATTTATGCAGAGGGGGAAGTAAAATATTCTGGAATGGCTGTCACAGTCCCCTGACTTGAATATCATCGAAAATCTATTTTACGCAGGCTGCCCATACAGGCTGCCCATACAGGCTGTTCATGCTCAGCAAAATTATTTAGACAAACTCAAAGATCAAAATAATTCCTTACCTGTAGCATGGTAACTGCATGTTTCTCACCAGATTTAGTCCATATCGGCATCATCCCTAACTTCACTGCAATCAAACCAACCCTGTTGGAACCTGGTGGATGAATATAAAGAGCAAGATGAGAACAAAAAGCCTCCTGAAATACTCTTCTATCATGCTTCCTATCATTTCAGTCCAGAGGTCCACAGTTTAAAGGGTTAAGTCACCTTTAAGTTAACCTATCATCAGTTATAAAATATACTATTTTTAAATTGGTTTTCATTTTCTATTTTGCATAGTTCCTGAATTATGTATTTTGTTTTGAATTATCTGCTTCTTTATAGATTTGAAATAGGGGGGTCACTAACCCTGGCAGCTAAAAAAGAACTGCTCTACAAGGCTACAATAATATTGATATTGTTACATTAATTATCTTTCTATTCCAGTTTCTCAATCGAACCACTAGGGTTATTTGCCCCAAGCAACCAGATAGCTGTTTAAATTCCAAACTGGAAATAGGAATGCCCCCAGAGGTTATACAAGCCATTCACAGTCTTGGGACCTGGGGTTTTCTAGATAAGGTGTCTTTCCATAAGACAAAGTCTGCTAAAAATAATAAAAATTAAACAAAACCAATAGGTTTGTTTTGTCTCCAAAAAAGATTCATGACTTGGGGTCAAGTACAAAGTACTTTTCTATTATTACAGAGAAAAAAAAAATAATTTCAAATTATTTGATTAAAACAGTGTTTGAGAGATGGCCTTCCCATAATTTGAAGCTTTCTGGATAATGGATAAATGCTTTTCTTTATACGTAACAGCACTAATACACACACAGCATTTATACAGTGTCTACTTTATTAAAAAGCTTGTCTTTACAATGGAACACAACATAAAATATGTAGGGTTTTGGGAGCAGTTTCACAAGAATATATAAACCCTCTGTAAACAGATTCCACACAACAGAAATTACATAACATCATATACTGAAATAAACATATAGAATACAGGTATGGGACCTGTTATCCACAATGCGCAGGACCTGGGATTTTCCAGATAATGGATCTTTCCGTAATTTGGATCTTTATACCTTAAGTCTACTAGAAAATCATGTAAACGTTAAATAAGACCAATAGGCTGGGTTTGCCTCTAATAAGGATTAATTATATCTTAGTTTGGATCAAGTACAAGGCACTGTTTTATTATTACAGAGAAAAGGGAAAACATTTTTAAAAATTTGGATTACATGCATAAAATGGAGTCTATGGGAGTCTTTCCATAATTCAGAGCTTTCTGGATAACAGGTTTCCGAATAATAGATCCCATACATGTACTAAGAGGATTTTGGAAGACTTTTTCTCTGGTGTCTTTTTGTTCTGTTTTTACAGTGTAAAAAGATACAGTCCACGGATTTAGGAGTTCTGTGTGGATCAAACAAGCACTAATATTTTATCGGACTCTTCTAAACAGTTGCATATTTCTGAAAATCTTTACCACCTACCAGGTTCCCATGACTTTATGGGCCAAGGTTCATCTTTTAGAGGGCATAGCTTGCTTGCTGTTTGAGCGTTATACTCTTCTGCAGTCAAGTGCTTTAGAAATTGTTTGTTTTCTTCAGAGAGGTGTTCATCCCACCAGGTGCTGCTCTGGATACCTCTAGCTATAAACACACAGGGGATATTTCTGTAATGAAAAGCACAGAAGCAAGTTATTAGATTACTAAGGCACAGAACATTATCACTAAAAAAGCAAGCATCAGATGTTACAGTACAGTGCATGTGCAGTAAATTCTGATCTGGAGTTTGTGTGTGACTGAATACTAACTTATTAAAATAGAAGGAAAGGTAAACTCTTGGGGGGGTGTCACGTTTTTAGGCACCCCTTGTGATACTATTTGCTTTCCTACTACACCAGGAAAACTCTTCTATCAAAACAAAGGGCCAGAAGGGGTACTGTTCGATAGCACATTATCTTTTGTCATACTAGATTTTCCAAGGGCCAGTTGTACTAGGGAGCATGCACAGTAGAGAAATATTCCACACTGCACACACACTAACTCCAGTCCAAGACTGAAAAGCCTGAAAAGTTGGTGGTGCAGTGCTCAGCAAACAGTGCCCTAGTGTGTTGTTTGAAGAAGAGAAGAACCAGCCCGGTGTACCTTGTAATGGCCTAGCTAGGATATCTGAAGGGTTCTTAACAACTTGGAACCATTGAGTGAATTTATATTTTCTTATACTTTAATACTTAATACTTTAGTTGTACATAAAATATCCATTTTACAATTATATAAAGTCACAGGGGCTTATTTATAAACACTGGGAACATTTGTACCAAGGCAGTAACCCTGTGACCAATAAGTGACTATTTTTTTTCAGTCAGCTGTAGGTGGAACAATGAAAGAAAACATTTGATTGGTTGCCATAGGTTACTGCCAAGCTGCAAATTTGGCCAGGGTTTATTAACGAGCCCCACAATACTTATAATTACAATAATTTGTACATCATAATGCCTATTTAATGGCACAGGAGAAGCAAGACCTAACAGATAAAACTTCAGTCTGCCTAGACCTCCTTGTTCTTTGGATCTAATTTTGTCCCCGAACATACAGTGGTGTTCGAAAATTTGTGAACCCTTTAAAATTTGCTACATTTTTATAAGAATGTGAACAAGTCAAACAAGTCTAAAGAGTAGATTAAGAAAACCTATGAATACAAATGAAACAGATTATTATATTTGGCCATGTATTTATTGAAAAAAATGACAATAAAATTTCTGTGAGTGGCAAAAGTTAGTGAATCAGTTTTCACTTATTTTCAATCAGTATTTGGTGTGACTCCCTTGAGCAGCAATAACTGCAACTGAACTTTGCAGTAAATGTTGAACAGTCCTGCACATCAACTGAGACATTTTAGCCCATTCCTCCATACATAACAATTTGAGTTCTTGTCATGCTGGTGGTTTCCTCACATTAACCATGACTTTGACTTGGCCATTCCACAACAATGACTTTATTCTTCTTCTAGGACGACTTGTGTGTTTAGGAGTGTTGTCTTGCTACAGGAGCCACTGTCTCGAGAGTCAGTTCACAGACAGATGTCTTAACATGTTCCTTTAAAATTTTCCGGTAAAGTTCAGAATTCGTTATTCCATCAATGATGGCAAGTTGTCCAGGCCCCGCATAATGGGCACAATACAGAACACTCCCACCACCATGTTTCACAGATGGGATAGGGTTTTATGCTGGAATGCAGTGTTTTTCTTTCTCGAAATGTAACACTCCTCGTTTAATCCAAAAAGTTCTATTATGGCTTCATCCGTCCACAAAACATTCTACCGGTACCTTTCTGGCTTGTCCACATGATCTATAGCAAACTGTAGACGATCAGCATTATTTTGGGGGAGAGCAGTAGCTTTCTCCTTGCTACCCTGCCATACACACCATTGCTGATGGTGGACTCATGAACATCAATATTCGCCAATGTGAGACAGGTCTTCAGCTGCTCAGAAGTTGCCTCGGGTTCATTTGTAACCTCTCGGACTATTAGACGCCTTGCAGTTGGAGTTATCTTTGATGGTTGACCACTTCTGGGTAGGGTAACAATGGTCTTAAATTTCTTCCATTTGTACACAATCTGTCTGACTGTTGATTGTGGAGTCCAAACTCTTTAGGGATAGTCTTGTAATCTTTTCCAACTTTATGGGCATCAACAACTCTTTTTTGGAGGTCCTCAGACACCTCCTTTGTTTGCGACACGATACACATCCACAAATGTGATATATGTGTGATCTGGTTTTGCCGAATCCCTGATGTTTAAATAAAACTCATCAATAATTTACCTTCAAATTATATGATAATCTTAAGTATTAACTTTTACCACATGTAGATATGTTATTGGATCTTTTTTTTTTTCAATAAACACATGACCAAATATAAGAATTTTTATTTCATTTGTTTAACTAGGTTTTCTTCATCTACTTTTAGAACTTGTTTGAAAATCAGATGATGTTTTGGTCACATTCATATAAAAATGTAGAAAATGTTAAAGGGTTCACAAACTTTCAAGCACCACTGCATATATTTATATATGCATACACACATAGGTCTATTTATACACACAAGCATATGTAATATAGTCTATGGTGACTTAGGGCACATTTACAAGGAAAGCAATCTTAAAAATACATATTTCAAGATCTTTATGTATTACAAAATCATTAAAAAATTCATCACTTTGGTCAGTGCAATTTGTTTTTGCCCTGAATAGTGTAATATTCTTTTCAGAAAATGTTAAATGTTAATATTTGTGTGCTTTTCAAAATAGACTCTTTTGTTTTATAGGTCTACATACATAAATGTGACATATCTGACAAGTCACTGATTAGAATGAAAACTGTAAAAACACACAGGGTTGAAAGCTGCAGAGTGAAAGCACACCCAGAGAAAATGCACATCATATGTAGACACAGGAATCTAAACTTTGATGTTTCCTTTTCATTCCCATAGTTGTCATTGTTTGGCCCTGTCTTTCAATCCAATTTCCAGTTCATTATAAACATCTTTTGATAATATTTACACATAAGTTTGCTGCTATTAGACAACGCAGTATCACTCAATTGTAATAATGTTATACAAAAATAAAACGAGCATCCTTCGATTTTAAGACATAGCAGCAGATCATAGTGCCCCTCTCACTCACCTCTCTGTGCCTGCTGTGATACGGCTCAGCAGCTGCTTCCGCGCACTGCACAGTAACCTCCAACTCAAGCCCACCGCCATCATCACCCGGAGGGTGTTAACCCCGATAACCTCCTCTCAGAGTAGTGCCACTATTTAGTACTCTGCTCGTCCTCTGCTCAAGCATGGGAATGTCACTAGCCGCTTCCTGGTCCGTTCCATAACGTGCAGTTCCGGAAACAGTAGACTAGTGAGGAACAGTTCCGGCTCCTTGCAAGTCGACAGAAATAGTTCCAGGAAATAATTATATCTATCACTCTCCTTTATATGTTCTTCGATCGCATTAATGAGTATAGTTACATATGCTTGACATTAATACTCGCTATATACAAAACCAATGAATAGGGGAATGCAGGTATTGACTTTTTTGACACCGTTGTCGTTCACTGCGCAATGTGACAGCTGCTACAGCTTTATTATAAATAACTAATATTGTGCATTTCTTGAAGGGAATACACCGGACAAACAATTTACTACAAAGCGACTTCTCTTTCTTTCCAGTTAATACTGTGTCGGTGTCAGTATTCCCCTGACGATCACTTGAATAATTGCCCATATTATAATCCATGTTGTACTGTCTGGGTTGTCAGTATAGCGGTGTATGCACTACTTTACAAAGACAACCGATATATTTACACATTAAAAACAAGTATGTAATAAATGCTATGTGTTTTTAATCAAAGTTGGAATGAGGTCCTTGTCCTAAAGAACTTACAACGTGGTAGTAGGATCATCATACCTCCCAACATTTTGGAAGTAAAAAGAGGGACAAAAATTTTTTTTCCGCACATAGCGCAGCAATTTTTTTGACCACACCTCTTTCTGTGGCCACACCCAATAATTACCATGTTTGTTTTACAAAATTTGTCAGGTTATGAAAGTTTGAAAATATTTCTCCTTATCTAAACTGTGTTTTTGTGTCTCAAAATTGTTACAAAGTATCTTATTTGCACCTGTTAGCTGTTCTGGGCTTTCTGCTAAAAGCCAATTAAGTGAAAAACTGTTTCTTTTTCTGGCTGTTCAGTGCAGAGAAAATAGGGACTTTCCAGTACAAATGAGGGACTGCGGGTTGAGCTGTCAAAAGAGGGACTGTCCCTCCGAAAAAGGGACAGTTGGGAGCTATGATGGTATAATGTTTTTATGTTATATAATATGCTTGGGCTTCCTTGTTCTCGAGGTGCCAGCATTATAAGTACTCGCCGGTGGGTAAAGGATGGGCATCTGGACTAGGGTTGCCACCTTTTCCAGAAAAAAATACCGGCCTTCCTATATATTTATCTTTTTTTCCTATTAATAACATTGGTATCAACCATAATTTTTACTGGCCAGGTGGCAACCCTAACCTGGACCCGCCTATCTATGAATCGTGTGTCAAAGTGCTGCTGGCATGCACATAGGGTTGCCACCTTTTCTGGAAAAAAAATACCGGCCTTCCTATATATTTATCTTTTTTCCATATTAATCAACCATCAAATACTGGCCAGGTGGCAACCGTACATGCGCGCTGTAAAATCTCCACCTGCCCAGTCGTCCACGATAACTGTTATTGCGGCTCCGATAGCCCCGAAAGGGTTGCAGGCTCAGGTCCGATCACACCTCCCGCACCCCTGAAGTTACGCCAATGCTTAGGGTTCAATGCCCACATATTTTTACCATTTGCTTGGGGTACCCGTGCTTTCATCATGTAATGAAATCGTGATGGCATTACCTATTTGTCTCATTGCAGTGTGCTGGAAATGCTATTTGAATTTGTCTCCCTTTTTATCAGGTGCTGAGGATACTATTACATTAGCCATTGCTTTGGACAGGGCCAGGGTAATTTAACTTTTGGGAAGGCCCTGAACGGAAGGTGATCAAAGAGAGGTAATAAAGTGCTAAGGAGAAAAGTGATTTCAACTAAATTCTATTCAACAATGGTTTTTGCAGTCAATACACACTCCTCTATATTGGCCTCATGCACCAAATTGGTGGTTTTATCTGTATTGCCAAATAAGGTGCAAAGTACAGTACAGACATTTACAAGGAAGGTCTGAAATTAAAATTTTACATTGTGTGTTGCACATTCATGAACCAAAAATGTTACATTACAACAGTGTGGATGAAATGTTTGCATCTTATGCATTTCACTTGCTTGATAATCTAGATAATCTAATGTGTAACAGTAGAGGCATTAACTACACATTTATATTTTCTGGTACAGTATTTAAAAAATAATATTACTGTATTATGAAAAGATTTTTCATTTTTTTTTGGTAGGGGGGATCATAATTAGTCCTAACTTTGTTAAGGTACTTTCTAATTGATGTGTGAACTTTGTGTAAAAAGTAGAAATGGACAACATTTGTCCTATACTAGTGATCCATTGAAACTTGAAGTATTCCTTGCCTGGTTTAGTAAAGGTGGAATTATGAAAGCAAATAGAGCATGGGTTAAAAGGTGCTGCTTGTAAAGTGCAACAGTGCAATTGTCTTTGTTTTTTTACTCACAGTGCAGCATTTCTTCCCAGAATTTCCAATTTGTACATATATTACAATACCTAAAAGTATGCCTGACAACCCCATTAGAGTAATGTAATAATAGTGGCTAAGCTTTTGGGTATAAGCAATAGCAACCTACCAGTTGTTAAATGTTTGGTCTTAAACAGGTGACCAGCAATTTTTAGCTGGTTGCTATTGTAGGGATGTGAAAATCTTAGACACCCTTACACTTTACAGTCAGGCACATCCCTAGTAATATGGACAGCTCAGTGGGTCCTTATGGGGACCTTGTGCTTATGTAACCCCTGCAGTTCACACAGTGTACTCTAGAGGCACTGTGCCAGAGTATAAAAGGTTTAGGAACCATGTGCTCTGGGTCCATTGCTTTAGCCCAACCAAGCAGGCTGGAAGGGAATGGGTAGTGCTGACCCTAGGCGCCTTGGCCCTAGTAATTAGACAGCTATACTCGTTTTATAGATCGCTCTAGGAGTGATAGAGAGGTTAATTAGTTGAGCAGCTCAAGGCTCCGCCGAGGAGATTAGAGGGATTAAGATCCCAGGGTATTACTGACCCAGAGTAAGGAACCAAGTGTTGAGATAGGGATGTCAGGAGTTCCCCTAGTCTGCCACTGGAAGATATCCTGAAAACCGGGCAATACCCATCGCATGCTGTCAACTTACTCTCTGCTGTATATTCCCTAGCCTGTGGGGATTCAGCCTATACGTGCTGTGAGTATATGCTTCCTTTATGCTGCTGTGTATGTTCTATACTCCATTGTGGATCAATGTGCTAAATGATCTCTGTGCTATTGTTAAATAAATACTGTTCTTTGTTCAACTGTTAAAGAACTACTGGCGCCCATCATTGTGCTATCGCAATCAGGTTACAGTTACACTACACCCTTGCCTCCACCCCGCTGCGAGAGCTTACCCCTGAGAAAGAGAGCTCATCGGTGGTCTCAGCCCACCAAGGAAAGTAGCTAAACTGTCCTAGCACAAGTCAGTTTAATATAGCGCTACACTATCAATTAGTAGGCCTGGTGCAAACTTTGTATATTATATTATATCTCAGCAGTTACAAGAGATGGTTGTGGGGGTGTAGAAGGTTGTAAATATATTAATACAACTCTTCCTCCATTTATTTTTATTTCATATTGTGTTAGTATGTTTTGAATCAATATAATATTCTAAAAACTATTTTTTTCATGCAAATTTTAATTAGATAAACCCATATTTCTCAAATTACTTACTCTACGAAGCCATGTGACCACTGGTGCCATATTGCTAACTTCAGATAAAAATGTATGAGTGAATGTCAGTCTGAGTGAGTTTACCCTCCCATGTGAGGGCCACATTTAGGGTACTTTGTGCACTGTGCAAAAACTCAGTGAAAGAGTAAGTACAGAGAAAGAGTACAGAGAAAGCAGACCCTGCAGCCGGGCCCCCTGTTCCCCTCTCCATTTGCTCTAATATGTCTTGGTTGCTATATATTACTAGATTTTACATTTTCTCCAAAAGGAGCAGTAAAAAGAGGCGTTGATTGCATTCAGTTCTACAGAAATAAACTTTAGAGGTTGGAAAATTTCTAAGGTCCAAAAGAACACAGAAGAAAATTGTAACACCCTTAAGGGGTAATTCAATTTCCAACCAATGTTCTTTTTTCTGTTTCCTTCAGTGTTGTAAGAAAGACATGATCTTAAGATTTGGTTGTGAAATCAGATTTTCACACAACTTTCTTACTGATTCTTCTATTCTGCCCTTTTCCTATTCCCCTTTCTTCCTAGCAAAAACATAGCAATGTAAATACAAAAATGGAGAACTGCAGAACATCCCTATTTCCTAGGTAGAAGTGTGAGACCTGGCCATGGCACTGAGGCAAAAAATTTGGTTTCAGCAAAGAGAGCTACAGTGTTTTGTTTTCCAACTGCCATTAAGACCTATTGCATATAAGGTCAGATTTTAGTGATTTTTAGAACTTTAGAGGTTTTTCAAACCGTGACTAAACTCACGAACTTTAAAACCATGATTTTATTAAAGGATCCAAAAATAAAAAGTGTGGATGAAAAAAAGTGCTGAACAATGTGCTAAAAAATACCTCAAAAATCTCTAAAATTTTGAGATTTTCAGACAATATCTAGTGGAAAACAAAAACTGAAAATCTCTAAGGGGCCGATTCACTATGGGTCGAATATCGAGGGTTAATTAACCCTCGATATTCGACAAGAAATTAAAATCCTTCGAATATCGAAGTCGAAGGATTTAGCGCAGATAGTTCGATCGAACGATCGAAGGATAATTCCTTCGATCGAATGATAAAATCCTTTGAATCGATTAGGGGAATCGATTCGAAGGATTTTAATCCAACGATCGAAGGAATATCCTTCAATCAAAAAAAGATAGCCAAGCCTATGGGGACCTTCCCCATAGGCTAACATTGACTTCGGTAGCTTTTAGATGACGAACTAGGGGGTCGAAGTTTTTTTTAAAGAGACAGTACTTCGACTATCGAATGGTCGAATAGTCGAACGATTTTTACTTCGAATAGTTCGATTCTAAGTCGTAGTCGAAGTAGCCCATTCGATGGTCGAAGTAGCCCAAAAAAACCTTCGAAATTCGAAGTTTTTTACCTTCGAATCCTTCACTCGAAGTTATTGAATCAGCCCCTAAAAGTCTGAATTGATTTAAAGCATTCCAATAAGTTCAGCACAGCTCCAGTTGACTTCTACAGGACCTCAACAACTTTTACTTGGGGAGGTTTGGCATTAGACGTTTTTGTGGTTCTTACACTTTCAAATTCCTCATTCTTAGACCTTTTTAGAAATACAGGAAAACCACATTTTTTTGTGGAACAATTGGCTATTCGATTGTTAGTAAGTGGGCCCGTTGGTGTTTTCCAGACCACAGTGCTCTGAATGAAATGCAGCAAATGGCAGGGAAGAATTCACCCTGAGACCATCTCTGGGGATTAAGTTGATTTTTAGTATGTTATAGAATTGCTAATTCTAAGCAACTTTTCAATAGACCTTCATTTTTTATTTTTTATAGTTTTTTTTAAATGATTTGCCTTCTTCCGCCAAAGAAATGATTGTGTAATTATTTATGTCTTGTTAAATGAATATATTAAAAGCAATGTTTATCCCATGTTTATTAGTGTGGCTGCTATAGATAAGAAGCCAGTCTTACATTTAGAAGGCCCAGAGGATAGAATGAAACATATCTTGTTTGCTAGAGGGCTGCACAGACTTTCCTCCTGCTAGCTAGGCAAATTTTCAAGAATTCCCTTTCTTTCTAGAAAATCTGATTTAGAAATCAAGACAAAATTATGAAAGGTGTGTGTGTATGACATTAAAGGTGATGTCTTTGAGTCAATTTAGTACAAATTCAAACCGACACTTCTAGGAAAATCATTGGCATTTTATTCACATGATTTGATTTTTTTTACAGCAACATTTCACATAACAGATACATGGAAATCATGGCACTAAAAATTAAGCATTTGGAAAAGGCATTGACATGGGGGATCTTATTTAACAAAATCCATTTTTTTCCAAGTATTTAAAAATAATATAGGGGGAATGTAATTAAAAATTGCAAACAATGTTTTTGAATGTTTAGCGCTGCTTGCAAATATTGCATTTGCTTGCAAATATTAAGTAGCTAAGCAATAGTCAGCAATAAGACCTGCTCTGGAGTTTCATTAAATATTTTGTCACAAAATACACTTTGCGACTTTATTACATACACTGTGAATGTTTGCAAAAGCCATTTGGTTCACAAACTTTGCAAGGAATTCATTGAGTTCTGTAATCAATCTTTAAGGACGAAACATGGTCACTAACATTCACAATGGTCTTTGTGAACATACACATTCCCCCGTATATGTCACACAAGGAGATTAACAGTTGCTATACATTGCTAACTTAATAATCGGGACTTTTTCATTACTGTACTGGTATGGTGAAAACAGTTGTTATTTTTGGGTAAGGCAAGTTGCTGGTCTCAGCATGTTGTTTCAAAAGTTATATTGCTGTAGATTCGGCTCTTCTAATACAGAGAGCGCAATTATGCTCTCTGCACTAGCGTCCTGCCCTCTCTGCCACCCTTTGTGGACCCCCCCTCCCCGGGCTCCCTCCGGTGCAAAAAGGTGAGCGCACAGGGGGGAAGCAGCAACTGCAAGCTGCCTCAGACAGCGGAGGGGCCAGGATCGGCCCTGGGAGAAATGACTATGTGCTATTAGCCTTAACCTTGCATGGCATCAACAAAACCTGAGGTTTTCATATGGATAAAAGCCTATAAATATGTTCCAGCACAGGTAGAAAATTCCACAGAGAATGCTCAGACCGGGAAGTGATAAAATATAAAACAAAATATTCAATGAATAGAAAATAATTGTAGCAAATACATTGTGTGAATATTCTTGATAACAATTCAGGTTTTATGTTTGCAAAATTATTTTTGCAACCAGCTAATTTATTTTGTGTTCATTTTTGTGGACAAAATTTATTTTGTCACCTTTATGTTTGCAGAATGCCTTGTGCTTTGTGACCACAGAAGTAACTGTGTTCAATATAATGCTTACGCTTTGAGCTTACAAAGTATATTTTGAGTTTTAAAATGTGCAAACATAGCTCCATTGTCCTCTATACCAGAGGTTCCCAAACTTTTTTGCACCACAGACCAGTTTAAAGCAAGACAATTTTTCAGAGAACCGGATAGGCTGATGCATGGGTAAAATTCAGGCTTACCAAAAACAGTATTTTTTTCCTTGTCACGATCAGTAGAAATTTTCCTGGGCATTGCATAGCTGTTGTCATTAGGGATGTAGTGAACTGCCGATTTGGTGTTCGCGAACACCGGCAAAAAATGCGAACGTTCGCGAACAGTTCGCAAACTTCGAACACCCGCTAAAATCGTTCGAATCGAACGATCGAAGGATTTTAATCGTTCGATCGAACGATTTTCATTCGAATCGAACGATCGAAGCATTCGATCGAATGCTTTTCATTCATTCAAATGCTTACAATCGTTCGAACGAATGGAAATCGTTCGATTTTTAGCGGTCGAAGGAATTCGAATGGTCGAATGGTCGAACGATTTGTATTCGAATCGAACGCGAACTCAAAATGCGAACGTCGCGCGACGTTCGCGAACATTCGGCGGACGCGAATGGTCGAAGTTTGCGCGAACAAATTCGCCGCGAACAGTTCGCTACATCCCTAGTTGTCATGGACATGGCGCATCAGGGAGCTGAGACTGAAGGTAACTGGGGCCTTTTACATTGTTTTTGCAGCTTTTATAGACTGCAGCCAGGACCAGAGGAGGACCAGTCCAGCACAGCTTAGCACCGGTCCACGGCCCAGTGGTTGGGGCACTGCTTATAACTGCTTATAGATAAAAGAATCTATTCCTGCTGTTACACTGAGATTGCCAGAGCTGTAGAATCTATGGGGCATATTTATCAAAAAAAGTGAAATTAGAGATCGCCACAGTCCACTAGAGTGAAATTCCGCCACTCTCCATTAATTTCTATAGAATTTCGAAAGGCATATTTATCAATGGCTGAGTACAATCTTTGATAAATATGCCTTTAAAATGCCATAGAAATGAATGGAGAGTGGCAGAATTTCACTCTAGTGGACTGTGGTGATCTCTGACTTCACTTTTTGATAAATATGCCCATATGTTTTTCTACACAATGCAACTTGTAAAAAAATATCTGCTTGTTCAGCTGGTACTGAAATGTTCAACATTTATCACATGCAGGTACTCATATGAGCTGTACCCAGACATAACAATTCAAGTCAATATAAGTTGCGTAATGTCGCATAATAGCACATGAAAAACTGCAGCTTGGATCCCGTGATGTCATTGGTTGTGATTAATCGCAAACCAGCAGTAGAGCTGGAACGACATTATACTGTATCAGCATGCTAGCCTACAAACCTGAGATTCAAACTAGGTCCTGGCATTTCAAGTGTAAAGAGGCCAAACAGCCCCCCCCATCCAGGCCCAATAAAATAGTGACTGGCTATGGGCACTTTCATTGGCCAGAATCTACAGATTAAACACACAGGATACAGGCTGACAATTTCCAGACCAATGAAATATGACGTCAAAAGCAGTTTAGTTTAAATTAAAGCATTCCTAGTTTATTTAAACTAAGCTGTTTTTGAGGGTCATATATTGGTGGTCAAGAACAGTACCAGCCTGTATCCTTTAGTGGTATCCTGGTATGGCTCCCTTAGCTGAAAGTCTGTGGCTTGAGCAACGAGACCCACCATATAGTTCCATAATTAAAGGAGAAGGAAAGGTCTTTTAACTTGGGGGTGACAAAAGTTAGGAAATTTGAAGATAGAAGAAGCCGGAAGAGGATCGCTCCGTGGTGCTCACTGGAAGAACCCGGGGGTTCAGATAAATAAATGCGATCACTTGGGGGTGCCTAACTTTTGGCACCCCAAGTTAAAAGACCTTTCCTTCTCCTTTAAGTGATAACAGAATCTACAGAATCTCCAGCCTGCTCCTGATAACAACTTTACGCTTAACATAAAAAAAGCAGACACCACACAAATACATGAACAGGCTCTTAGTTTATTAATAAAATCCAACAATGTAAACATATTATTATTATTTTAAATCTTTTTGTCACAGTTTATATCATCTCCCAGATCTGTTCTATTGCCTCTGGTGCATGTGCAGAGAAAGTGGCAGCATCCAGTGATACCAGAACTCATAACAGTAATCCCTAAATTAAAAAAAGAAAGGACAAAAATCCACATCTGCTTGAGACAAAAAGGCTCAGCCAAACATTGGTCTCTCTAATAAGTATGTGTTATTACATTTCTTTTTGTTTATTCTTATTTACAAGAAAAGCATAGCCAGTTTAAGAAACTCACAAAAATAAATCATGCTAAAGTTCATGAAATATATGTTTCATGCAAAATTGAATCGGATCAAAAAACACAAAAAAGGGATACAAAGTGTCACTCACTGAACTTGACAAGAGACGGAGGTACATTCAGAAATCCAACAACGAGGGTGAACTCATTCAGAGGCTTTGAGGACCAGTTTATACCCGGGAAGAATTGTAAACTTGCTGGTCCAGTTTCGGGGCAGCTTTAGTAAGGTGCAATAGAGAAGCTATAAGGTATGTTTAAAGAACTTTTACATATCTCTGTTTAATCTCTGTAATTATTAAACATGCAAAATGATCAAACTGTATTAATTTATATATATATAAATATAATGTTTTGCATGCAGGGCCTGTAATGCATTTCTTGTAGTGATGCAACATGGAATTGGCCAATAAAGTGAAACTTGAACTGGTTCCATAAGCCTTGTTATTAGGAGTTTATACCACACGATATCCGCATATTACAATTACACTATTTTTATTGTATTTGAAGTCCGTTTGGCAAAAGTATGTCATTTTTAGTTAAAAATACATTCCAGTTCACAAAATGTCTCCCTGTTAATATCGTGTTTAATCATGTCAATAAGCTGATTGTGCTTATTCTTGGTGCTTTATATAAACCAGACAAAGACAAATTACAGTTATGTGCTTCTTTTTCTAGGTTGGGTCACAAGCAGACTTACAATTAAATTTGTTGATGCTGAGATTCAAAGCTCAAGACCATTCAGTTTCCTGCAACTGTCAGTAAGGGAGAATGCTGAAGTTCCCAGCAATGCGTTTGCAGTTCCTGTTAATGCCATACTGGTTGAGTAGAATATATATGGGCCCTACACAAATCAGCTACCTATATCCAAACAGTTGTAAGCCAGGATAAACTATGCCTTCATTTATACACATTTAAGCAAACCAGAACTTATGAATAAAGAATACTACAGCGCATTACTCATTGCATAATATATTGTTGGTAGTGGTGCAGCCATCGGGAAATAAATAGAAGCTATTGCACAAAATTATTGTTGTATTTGCAGATGTGCTGCACAGAGATCACACCATTCCCTGCTTTGTATATCCTTCTATATCCTTTTTTTTGTAGTTCAGAAAATGATAATGTCTGGTTTCAAATATCTTGATGATCTTAGTTCCCCTTCTATCTTTCTTGGGTTAGTATTTATTATATTGCAGACACACATTAAAGGAACGATTCAGCTTAGTTAACTTTTAGTATCTTATAGAATAGCTAATTCTAAGCAACTTTTCAACTGATCTTTATTTTTTATAGTTTTGGAATTATTTGCCTTCTTCCTCTTTACAGCTTCAAATGGGATCACTGTCATCCCATTCAAGAAATCATATGCTCTGTAAGGCTACACATTAATATTTATTGCTACATTTTATTACTTAATATTTCAATCCAGGCCACCTCCTATTCTTATTTCCACCCATAAAAAATAGAAATTAATTGGAAACATCTTTATTTTGGTGAACAATCTGAAAACAACTGAACTGAAAGTGTTTGAAGGTGAACAACCCCTTTAGAGCTGGTTGCAACCACTCCAAGGACATATTTTATAAGAACTACTATAATATGAAAATAGGAAAAAGCCTGTTTACATGGTTAGTCATTTTACAAATAGTGTCCAGGCTGCAGCCTTCAATCTTTTCATTATCACTACTATAAGATGCTTAAAGCTGTGTCAGTCGGTTAATAAAATTTTAAAAAAAAAATCCTCTTTTATCTTTTATCTTTTTTCCCCTTGATCAAACATGCAGCCCTCTGTTGATAGACCGACAGACTGTTGCTGTCTAACCCTACATGTGTTAAAAAAACTACAATGGCAATTCCCTAAAAACAGTTGTTACTTAATTTTCACTACCAACTGGGGCAAAACGTTTGCTGAAACCTAACCTAACCAAATGAATGCTATAGGATTGTGGATATGATGCTACATAATGCTACTGAGTCTGATCTCTGATGTAAAGCCACTGAAAGAACTCAAAAATATACATATAACCAATAATGTCAAATACGTGGCACAGGTTTTGGCACAGATATTTGTATTATAATATATTGTATTTACAAAATAGAGCCAATGAAGACTTTTCTAATGCTGGTCAGGTTACTTGTACTAATTGATAGTTGATATCACTTGATTTTTAGAGATTATATTTCAGAATATAATGCACTGCCATGCTAAATTTAGCGTGGTTAAAGGCACTGGCACACATACTATATTATTATGGTGTCTATAACCATCTTAGAAAAAGCCTGAACAATCAAAGATTATTTGTCTTCTTTAAACAATTCACAGTCATAATCTGTTGGATGTGCCCTGCTTATGGCACATAGGGGCAAGCATAAAACAAGAATCACAGAAAAGCAGAGGTTCTGTTTTTTATTAATACCTGCTATAGATACCAGATCACATGAATTAAAATGCTTCATGTGCTGTAGCCTGAAGATATACATATCATTTAAGGAAAAGGATGGCTGGGTGATTAAGATGGCTGCTTCAGACTAATTAAATCTAATTCAATATTCAAGCCATGCAACCATAATGAGGCTGTTTATTGAAATAAAAATAAAAAAACTTTTAGTTCCATGTAGACATTTGACAGTTGTCAAAATTACTTTTTGTAGCTTGTTTCCTTTATTTATTTTTCTCATGATTCAAAAGAAGAAAATAGAGCGCCCAAAGAAGAAATAGAGTGCCCAAGAATGTCATACCAAGCACCGCAAGCTAGAAATAGAGAATACATTTAAAATCATGTAATTTATTCTGATTAGGAAGAGGTTCTCATTCAAAAGGTTATTAACTTATCCATGGCTGATTACAGCCATCATCCCGTCACTTCTCAGAGACAGGGAAACCATTACTATACAAATGAAAATGCACAAGTGATATAAAGTGTACAGAAAATCTTACGTGAGAACACATTCAAGCTTGACACCCATGATAACTGTATGTGATTGAGTGCCTGTGTGCATAATCAGTCACATGATGACAAGGATATGGGTCTAGACCTAAGTGATCCTCCATCCTATTGCATTGTCACTTAAGGCAGACCACCAACAGAGGAGCTTATGTGTTTTCCTATTCTAACTTAGGCATGCCCTTTGATTCCTTCATGGATGGAGGGATCCACCAGGGCTTTAAACCCTTCTTTACTCTTTGGTGGAAGAAAATACTACCAGTACTAGATGTCCTCTCTTTCCCTCACCTCCGAGGTAAGTTTTTACACAATCTAATCATATCATTATTTAGTCCTATAATGCTTTGCCAATATTGACTGGCCTCTTTCCATCTGGTTCCTGGCTTACAACTAAGGCAGCACTGACAGCACTCTAATATCCCATAACCAAAATTAAGAAAGGCGACTCCACTTACTTCTATTCCCTGTGACCTTCCCTTCGACTAACAGGGGCCAAAAGGTCCTCCTCTTTGTTCAAAAGGAGGATTCCCAGTTGTAACTAGAAATACACTACTATTAAGGGAAAATAGGTGGGGATACTATTTTATGGTGGAAAAATGTTGTTGCTACATCCACAACATACTGTATATACATGATAATAAGTGCATTCACATTTCTTGCTTGTTCTTGTTCATTTCTTGCTTGCTTATTAAAATGTGTGTGCTGTGTTCCATGATACAGTTTGTACTAAAAACTACTGCATGCATTACATAGCCAGACCATGTCAGCTTCTAGTATACATGGTCCTACTCGGTGCTTATGAGCTTGAGCTGATCTGAGGTGCTGTGGTGTGGCAGGTGGGCCTATGCATGGAGAGGACAGGTTGTAAATGGTTAATTCCATAGTGATTGTGCAAGTTAATGTTTTTGGGTGCAAACCTTAAAATGCAGTCCACAGCAGCACTATTATGCTGCCTATATGGATATTTGAGTATAGGCTGATTTTGTTCAGCCAACAGTAAGCTGAGAAGCAACCAGCAGTGGTTTTGTGAGTTACAGTGATGGTACTGTAGAAGACTGTGACTATGTGAAAACATTACATCTAGCACAAGAACTATGCAACCTATGATGGTTAATAGCACAAGGCACTTGGGGGTCTGCATGACACATGTCCCAGAATGGGGCAGACCGGGGTGGGGTAGATATAAGTTTTGCACTGGGTACCATGATTCCCTAGTTATATCACTGGAAAAATCTGCACAAAGTTCTCTCACAATGAAGTTTTAATTTCCCAAATTTCAAAAAAATACGTATCGTGTGCCTAAGCTTAGGTGATTAACTAAAATGAATGCTAATTGCTTTCGTAAATCGGGGTGATATTTGGATTATGTCAGTGTCCATACCAACAGTATCAGTTCCAGTGTGGTCATAATCATTGGCATCAGTATCAAATTGGTATAAATATCATTAGATGCAAGTCAGTTGCATGAGTAGGTGCAGGTATTTATTCCATGGCTATCTTGTACTACTTTTTAGTGAAATTTATATGCTAAATATTTTGCTAAAATATATATACTGTATATAAAAAGACAGCACTGGAATACATAAACACTGAAATTACAGTCCCTCGCTACATGACTTGCGCTCATTTGATCAAATGTTAATGCCATCATCCTCATTAGGAAAACCATGTGCTACAACTAATTTGTGCCCATATTGGTGCATTGCATACATGTTGCAGCAGATGCCACTAAGCGGACACCAACAATTAAACAAATTCTGACAGGAATACTTTATTGCAGACAAAAAACACAGCAATTTGCATCCACAATTTTGTGTTTCTTACTTTCTGAATTATAAACTCTCTTCAATTGAAATGGCTTGATGTCATTACTATAAATCAGATTCTCATTGTTTTCTTTTAATTCAATTTTGACTAGAAGGTAACCTGAAAAGAGTATTCCGATGCATAAAAGTTGCCAAAGAAACAACCACCACCTTCCAGTAACAGGAATAAGGATATATTAGCATACACTGTATATTCTTGCTTAGTGTGGTGCTTTTAGAATTAACTTAAATACTTCTGCCATAGGGCATTAGCTGAGATTACCTTTGTTAATGATGGTTAAAAGCCTTGAATTATAAATCAATGTACTACAAGGAAACAAATACATTCTTCGAATTGCCTGATTTATTCCCAAGACCACTTAAAGATCAATCAGTGGTTGAGGCTTATGAACACTTCACCTTTGCAACAACAGGGCCTATTGCTTTCCCTCAAGGATATATCCAAGGCTTGCAGTTTTAGTATTATTAGAGCCAGCACTGAAAAACTATTTCATTCAGGGTAACCTACATATCACATAATTATTTTGGGAATGTATGCATTTATACATAGGAAAGAGATTTTTTTATACTTCTATTCTATTAAAGGAGAAGGAAAGGTGTTTTTACTTGGGGGTGCCAAATGTTAGGCACCCCCAAGTGATACTATTTGCTTACCTGACACCCTGGACCAGTGCTTCTATCAGCAGAAAACGGCACCTGCCGGGGTTATGTACGTACGTTATGTAATCGTACGATGTAACGATTGTCTTCCGCCTTCTGCTTGTTTCACGAGGCTGCACATGCGCAGTAGAGCGAAAGGCCAAACTTTAATGAAAAAGCCAGCTATTTCATTCTACTGTGCATGCATCTGCCCTGGGAAATTTTAAGAAAGAAGCAGGAAGACGATCGCTCTGTGGTGTTCGCTGGAATAACCCTAGGTCGTTGCAGTTTTCTGCTGATAGGAGCACCGGCCTGGGTGTCAGCTAAGTAGATACAAATACTTGGGGGGTGCCTAACTTTTGTCACCCCTAAGTAAAAACACCTTTCCTTCTCCTTTAAATAGTTTAAAAATTCTATTCTATTAAATAATATATTATTTCCTGACAGTACTTATACGGTTATGGAACCTAAACAACAAAAAAAAAAAACCAACTCATATAAATTACATCAAATTACATATTTGTAGTGTGAATTATTATTGCTTACTTTAGAAGGCCAAACATACTTTGAATGATTGAGTTTTAATAAGGTAAAATCTTTTTTCAGTCTTATGTGTTCTCAAGTGTTCTAGCCAATAAAAAACCAAAATAAACTTTTAAAACTTTGTATAAGCTTTCATTTTTGCAAAATATGTTGCCCAGTCTAACACCCGCAAAATGTATCTGCTTGTGTCAGGTAGTTAACTGTGTATAAAAATAGTTAAGCATGTGCATAACTCTTGATTTTGCACAAGTAAGTCTGAAAGAATAAAGCATTTTTATTAGAATTTATACTTTAAAAATTATGCATGAGTAGTTTTTACCTCTAAAACTATTTACGAAACAGAAAGGTTCTGAGGATATAACACCAAGTTAGAGCTAAGTTGACTATGAACTATGAACACGTATTCTCCTATGCCATGATCTTCTACTGTTTTCCAAGATTTCTGTTACTAAGAGAAAATAGGTGCCCCACCAAAAAAAGCTGCTTAGGCTGAAATGTAGTCAACTTCCCCTTTTATCTTCTATTTGTACTGTACATATACCCACATGAAAAATGTTGCAAGCAGTAGCTCTTTAGCAGCTGGTAAACCTGCAATAGCCCAGCACGGAAGTGTGAGCTGGCAGAGGATAAAAAATGTTATGTTCAGTGACAGCTACATCCTACTACATCTAAGGATTTAATGCATTTTATTAAACTTGTGCTGAACTGACATCTGTAGACCTACTTACAGGCCACTTATGAGAATAGATCAAAATAAACACAGACTATAAAATTTGAAAGGTTTTTTTCGAACATGCAAAATATATTCCATGCACCTGCCAATTTCAAAAAATCTTTTTTCCCCCTAGCAGATAAAACCAAATTGTTGGCTTTTACATATCCGTATTTGTTTCAAAAGACTTTACAGTTTAAATATAAGAAATTTTGCAAAAATTCAACAAAGCAGTATAAAAAACACATACTGTTAACCTTTATTCCCCCAAGACGACATGCTGTGAATTTTTTTCTTTCATAAAAAGTCTTGAACAATACAACTGCTACGCTGATCCAAGCTATACATGCAAGAAAAATATATGTATAATCAAGTTAAAAATCACCAGAACGTGCTATGTATAATTATGATTATTAGTGTTTGGGTCTGTAAACTTGTGCAGAATTATTCAAGGTCCAAGTGTCCTGGAAGACTCGTAGTCTGACATACATTTTGGTTTTATTCCCTTGCCATTGTAATAGTCCACAACCTGGTTTGGAACTTCAGCCAAAACGCTTTTTGCAAGTGCAGCTGGGGATGCCTGCAAAGGAAACAAAAAGTATATCACAGTATTATTTATAGAGTCTTCTGCTTTTTCCCAGCAGTTTTCTCTTGCTTATTTGTATTCTGAATTGGAACATGAAGTTTATTTATTTCGCCCAACTTATTTATATTCATTCACACTTTGCATGTGAAAATATTTTCCTTGTCTAAGTAGTCCTGCTTTTAATTACTTGAGTTCTCCCCAAACTGTTTTGGCTGTTTTCCCTTGCTGCCTGTCTCTGCTCTGCCCCCGCATTGCACAGATTGGAAGTTTTACCACAGAAGCCAGTAGGACTGTGCATTGTTATTGCTGGCATATGTAAAAAAAAATCAGTTATTGTAGGGGATTTTCCCTTATCCAGCCGATGGCTGGGGAGAACTATGTATAAACTCTGCTGTGTTCAGACATCTTTCAACTGTTGTCTAAACAAAGTCCCACTTGATCTATCAAACTACAGGTAAAACTATATATAATAATTATATATAATGGTCATGAACTTTCCCCAAAAACCCTTTGGCTTGACAAAGGGCCTGCGTAGCCCGAAACGTTGCCTAAGACATTTTAAGTAAAGTTTTTCACTTTTGCCAATATTACCGGAGTGCTGCTGTTTTCATTGGATTTATGCAGAGTTTGCCCTGGCAGGGGGTATAGATTGCACCCGGGGCTGCAAGGAGCCTGATCCACTTTTGAAGCACACTTGAACCAACTTCGTTGCCCCAAAAACCCTATTACAAAAACTACTACTACCCTCTTACAGAATTTTTAAGTAAAAAAAGGTAATTTACTTGGGCACAAGTGCATGCCCCTCAGTGCTCAATTAAGAATCACTTAAACCACAGGGTAAGCGGCACTCTGCTCCTCGCACCAGGCTGAAAATACAACACGAGGAACAGAATAAAAACCGCTCGGGTTTTTTATGCTTAATTACTATTACATTTTGCCGAAAATTTGCTTTGCTGTAAAAAAATAAGATTTTCATGAATTTTTCCGATTTTTCCATCCGATGTTCACGATTTTTTCAGAATTTCCTCCTGAAAACTTTGGGGTATTGCACGAAACCCAGTGCACATCAAAAAATCATTGAGACTTCTCCCATTGACTTACTGTATATGCAACCTCAACAGGTCTTAGATGCTGGATTTTCTGATTCAGACTTTTCCATTAAAAAATGTGTGATATTTTTTTATAAAATCAGACTTTTAAAAAATCCTGAATTTATTAAATTCTGAAAAATTCAGGATTTTTTAAAAGTCTGATTTTATAAAAAAATATCACACATTTTTCGTGATTTTTGCATTCTGAGTTTAGTAAATAACCCCCTAAGTGTAAGGAAGCACAGCTAGCCTTGTCCTTAGCACAGGGCCCCAATGTTGGCTGTACCTTGTGACACATCCTAACTTGTGTGTCTGAATGACAAACAAGTCAGGGGGGGTGAAGGGGGATATGCACATTTCCCCCCACCTTCCCTATACCAATACAGTTCTGACTTACACATTTTACATGAAAGCCATCCTGCAAGGGATAGTAACACACATTGAATATGGTTATCATAAATTACTGATATTCCTTTTACTGTTTCAGATTTGAGAGCTCTATGTAAGATTTGCAAATGTAATATGTTAGGATAAAATAATTCAAAGGTAAACGCCAGGTGTTGTTTGACTAATTTGTAGTTAAAAATAACTTTCTATTTCAGTTTTTGTTTTTATAATATAAAATGTGAAGACTGTTCTGGATTTGTTACAGGCAGTACTTCCCAGCATGTTCATGTACGGTAGCTGGTAAAGACGCAAATGTAATAAGAACACTATAGGAAAGCTATAAAGCTCCTTTATCTGTAGTGCAGGGGTGTCCAAACTTTTTACAACGAGGGCCAGATTTCGTGAGGTGAAAATGTGTGAGGGCCGACTATTCAGCCTGACATCCATTCAGATGAGCTAGCTTGTGATCAGGATCATTCACTCCTGGAAATGGACACGTACACGTCATTTAGGAAGTGGAGTCTGTTTGGACTTATTCTCCACGCCTCATTTAAACAAGAAATCGCGTAGCCGTAGCAATAATATTTGGGCACGTGATTAGTGAAATGATCTGCCATATGGTCTATACTGCTGCCTGTGTGCTGAACGTGTTAGTAAAAGGCACATACTGGCACATAGTGATGCACCGCTCTCGCAAATGTCTTTAGTACTGGCACGTCAGTATGTCTATTGCACCTTCAGCCCTAAAAAAGTACATGCCAGTACGTGTCTTTTACTAACACCTTCAGCACACAGGCAGCAGTATAGACCAAGTGGCAGATCATTTCACTAATCATGTGCCCAAATATTACTGCTACGGCTATGCGATTCATGATTGTTGGAGGGCCACATTATTATTAATTTCATGATGGAGGCTGAGGGCAGGTGCAATTGGCCCGAGGGCCTGACTTTGGACATGCCTGCTGTAGTGGATATGTTGCATCTGCTTCAGTTTTTTGCACAACTATTTGTAATGAAAACCAAAAATTTTTTTTTTTTTGTGAAAATGTATAATTCAAATGTAAACCAAAATGTAAACCAAAACAATGAGTATAAATAAGAGCAAAAATGTGCATTTTGCAATGTAATAATCTTCATAACAGTTATTACAGTGCAGATTTTAATAGCACCTAGCAATTTTTTAAGCACTTGTGGCACTACTTTTGTATACTAATGACTTTTTCAGGTTTATTTTACAATGTTGTACAAATGCTATACTAGCATCAAAAAATATCAACTTTGTACAGAAAGAAGATATGTAATTTTTACAAATTTCTACTTCACGCTCAACAGTTTATTTTTACAAAGATGGCATATGTTATTTGCTTTGCTAAGCATTTTTGTTTATTAATCCTGTTAAATTGTCTTTATCCTGCAGTAGTTTAAACAGGGGCATATCTTCAAATGACCAGGCCCCTCATGCAAAAGATCTTTTGAGGGGGGCCCAGTGCATACATGCAGACCCTCAGTCCTCCCTGCTGTGGCTCCTCCTGCAGTAAAAAAGTGGGCAGATGGCAGAGTTTGTAGTTGGAAGCAGGCCAGGTACTGTTCTTAGAGTTGCAGCAGCACCATCTTTCCTCCTCTACTAGCACTGGAAGCGGTGCCCTTTGCTTGGCAAATCTGCTACTGACTACTGGTGGAAGGACCTTGTGTTGAGCACAGTAAAGGCAGGGGGTAGAAAAATTGAAGACATTAACAGTACAGGGAAGGAGTAATTTAAGATATGGAGTTCATTAAAAGAGCAAGAAAGAGATGGACAGAGCATAGGGATCAAAGAGGAGATTACAGGAAGTTTAAGGCAGGAGCAAGGAGGAGTCACAGGGGTGAATGAATGTGCAGGGAGGAGGGAGGGCAAAATGTTTAGAAGTTCCTAGTTTTCAAGAAGTATTAACAGCCCAGGTTGTGTGGCACACCATCTGTATTGTGTTGAGGTGTAAACTTATGTAAAAATAAAGATGAATACAGTAAATGGCATAATCAGTTTGGTTGGGACTTAGCCTTGATGTTGGCAATGCCTTCCTAAAATTTTGTTTCTGAATTATGACTATGAAGATTTTCATTCATCCAGGTCATGGTGTATCTAGTAAAAGTAATTCTAGAGCATCTGGACTTGCTGCTTTCTGACTTAGTAACATAATGAGATGGAACATTTGAGAGGGGCTTATCTATTTTTACACTTTCATCCAAAGGCTATCCATATTATCCATGTATACAAGTTTGAGGGTCTTATAGGGTGATCTAAAGCAGTATTTCTCAAATTCTGGGGCATTTAGAGTTTTGACTTTGGGGCACAACCTGCAGCCTAGTTAGGGTGAGTTTGGAGAAGGATGCCTATTTTTCTTTCACAGACAGGGGAAACAGTTTTCCGTCAGAAAAGCAAAATTTGCAATGGTGGTAGTAATAATTTGGGGAGACCACTTACCTCCTTCGAGACCCTCTGCCACGGCGAAACTCCCCCGAAACGGATAATTTCTATGATATATGACATGCAAAAGCTAGAAGGTGGGAAGAAACAATTACCCTTTATAAGGGCCTGGGAATTGGTTCTGGGTCTAGATCTCTCGGAAGACGATCTCACTAATGGTGTTGCTAATTTGTTATTTAGCTCCAGGTGTTGTAAAATACAGGAATTGAATTATAAGTTACTGAGTAGATGGTACGATACTCCGCATAAATTGAAATTGATTTATCCGGCCACGAGCGATACGTGCTGGAGATGCAAAGCCGATACTGGCACTCTCCTTCATGTTTTTTGGTCCTGCCCGGATCTTCACAGCTACTGGTCTGGAATTCTCCAGCTCAGTTCACAAGCATTAGGTCGAAGGATACCCCATACCCCGGAACGGATTCTTTTGTTTTGGGTTGGGGACCCCATGGCGGACGTTTCAGATTTGGCTCTAGAAAGGCACTTACTTAACGCGGCCAAGATACTTATCCCACGATTATGGAAATCCCCTCTGGCCCCTACTTTGAAAGATTGGGTCGGGAAAGTAAATGAGATTGCGAAATTTGAGGAACTTTCTTCTTCTACGGAAAAACAACTTACCAATTTTAGGAACACTTGGGTACGCTGGTTTTTGTTCAGGGACACCGCGGAATACAAGCGAATACTGAGCTCTTAGCTGTTCGGTATATCTGGTTATGTTTGTACGTACTGCATGTCTAGAGATGTGTGATTTTAACTTTGCTATGCTATGTGTATTGAATATTCCCTCCCCTTCCCTCTCCCCCCCCCCTTTTTTTTTCTTTCTGTACCCCTATCCATGCCTTTTGAAACTTTAATAAAAATCTATTATACGAAAAAAAAAAAGAAAAGCAAAATTTGGTAAATAGCATTAAAAATGAATTGCAAAAAAAAAGTCTACACGTAAAACAACAGGTGTGTAGAAATGTCTGCCAACTTTAAACAATTCATTTAAAATAAAGCTCCTATTTATAGGAAGTGTTTTAGAAGCAGTTTGGTAAAACAAATCCAGCAGATTTCATGTCACGCCATCCTATACCTTCTGCACCATCCACAAATTCCCGAAAATGTTAAATAGCAGAAGATTATGTCAACTTTGTATCCAACCATGCAGTCACAAAGGCTCTTACAATACAGGAGTGTCAGGAAGCCACACTAAAAGACCCTGTATTACAAGCATTCACACAACTGATACACAATTGCAAATGGTACACTGTAGACAGACAAATAGAGCATTTAGCAAAGCTCAGGAAATTCAAAAGAGTTGCAAAGGATCTTAAGTAAATGATGATAACAGCATCTTTCTAAGTGGCAGTCAAATACTTTTTCCATACTGTTTACAAAACAGAGCGTTGTCCTTAGCAAACAAAGGACATCAGGGAATAGTAAAAATGAAAATAATTCTTAGAGAAAAAGTATGGTTTCTAAACATAGATCAGAGAGCAGAGATGGTGGGGCAAATATGCAATACATGTCAGGCACACACCTGGCACATATATGGAACCATTACAGATGTCTGTTTTATCAGCAGCCTCTTGGTCTCATGTGAGCATTGATTTTTATGGGCCATTCCATACTAGTGAATACCTGTTGGTTATTATGGATGATTACTCCAGATATCCAGTAGTTGAAATTGTTAGATCAACTTTCTCTGTTGCAGTGATACCTGCTTTGGACAAAGTGTTCTCCTTGTTGAGCGTCCCCCAGACTGTAAAAACTGAAAATGGCCCACCCTTCAATGGAGAGCAGTTCAAGAACTTTTCTTAATACTAGGATTTAAATGCATCACTTCACTGTGGCCCCAAGCAAATGGGGAGATTTTTAAGGTCCATGCACACAATGGGAAAGTTTTTTAGAGCAACTAAATCTGAAGGTAGGCCATGGCAACACAATCTGTATTCTTTTCTCAGAGACTACATGTCCACTCCACATTGCACAACAGACAGAACACCTGCAGAGCTGCCGTTCAGATGCAAATTTAGGATTAAAATTCCAGACAATAGTGAAAGCAAAACTGAGACTCTGGATAGAGATTTGCTGCAAACAGACCTCAGTGCTAAATCCAAAATGAAGACATATTCTACCACCCATCTTTATGCCAGACCTTCTGGGATGGAAAGAGAAGGCAAAAACTGGATCCTTTGTACAGTACATAACCATATACCATTACAGGCAAAAATCAGCACAGTCTCACTCAAAATGCCTTCTGCTTTAAAAAGATCCCTGAATATAATTGAGAACTATCTGACATTGAGGGAGTGATGCAGTGTTATAGCAGCAGTCTTTTAAAGTAGAACTATGGTTCTGACAGCCATCAGAGTTTGTAGTTCTACTGGCTTTTGAATAAATCCTACAACCAAAGCCTTCTGTGTGTGTGTGTGTGTGTGTGTGTGTGTGGGCAAAGATTTGACACTACTGATTTATTATAACATTATTTACATTGATTTAGCATCTTTTTGCACTTTTCATCCCCTATTTTTTCCTGTGCTTTGACCTAAATTAATTCAGCAGTGTGTAATAATTTTACTTAAAATACTTCAATAGAAAGTATTTTCCCAATCATATCATGTATGTGATTTTTATTAAACAAGCATGCTAATATTTAAGACATTTTGGAGTTATCGTACTGTTTTTTACAGCCACCAGGTGGCTAAAAGTCCTGGATATGCAAACTATTGTTAAACCAATATGAATTTGATATTACTTGAATTAGCATGGCTGACCTAAGTCTTTCTTGATATTCAGCTGATTTGCAGTTTAAGTGCAGTAGTTTATTCATGTTTCACAATATGAAAGTACGGTCATCTTTAGTAATATCTGTTACTTACATGCTTAAAGTTCCTGAATGGCACAAACTGAACAATGTCTCTCAAAACAGGTTCTCCTTTAGGCGACCTCAAAATTCCATCATCACCATCGAGCATCTGCATGTCACTGAAATCTGCATTGCCAATTCCTACAATGATGACTGACATGGGAAGGTGAGAGGCATGAACTATGGCTTCTCTAGTGTCAGCCATGTCAGTGATAACGCCATCGGTTAGGATCAATAGGATAAAATATTGCTGAAACAAAATAGGAAACAAGAGTAGGATTAAAATGAGTCAAGGGTCTATAGAGCATCCAAACATACTGTAGGCTGTTCATAATAGAAATGAGCTGAAAGATTTTAAAGACTGACCAGGAAAAACACTTCTTATTTAAGTATTTAACAGCTTATAAATGTTCTGCATTCAATGATTGAGTGTGCACTCAACGTTGCCACCATTTCACTTGCTTTTTCCTTTTTTATTTGAACAACCACGCCAGCAACTGAACTGTTGATTTTGTATCAACAGTTATTTGTACATCTGATATCTACTTTCATTAGGGCACTTTTTCCCTTTCTACGATATCTTCTGTTTCATTATGCCATATTTATTATGCCATATTTATTTTAACATATATGGGGGAATGTAATAAAAGTCGGAAAAGGAAAAAAAGTTATGCCTTTGTCCGAACAAATTTTCCTTTGCCCAAATTTAATATAGCTTTTGACAACCTGGAATTTGTTTGGTGACCTCTTCCCACCAGAGGAAGGTTTGCGTATTTTAGAGTTTGCCCAGTCTATGTAATAAAACTTCTTACCAAAAAAGTTGTTATGTTTGCTCCAAAAGATTATCACACTTTCAAGCACTTTTTAAAAGTGTTCGTTCATTCAAAATTGGCAATGCGCAATTAAAATTCGCATTAACAGTTTAAGAAAGAATTTTACATTTTGAAATACAAATATTTATTCTTATTTGTGCAAATTGTTATTCTCGTTGTGACTTTTATTATATTCCCCAATAGTCTATTTCTGGTTGTAACAACTTCAATGGTTGATTGTCAGAAAAAAACTGCAGCATAAATGAGCTTGGCAGTTATCTATAGAAGTTACACTCTTCCTTTGGATAGGCTGTAGCTTATTATGTTATTCACTAGAACATTTCAAGGAGAACAGCTTACCTGATGCACTTTCTTTCAGTACAACATCAGTCTATCTCTTCAACTTTCTCATTTCTCATTAAAGGCACAGACCATATGCTGAATTTTCAGATTTACAATAACAAATTTTAATTTTTTATAACAAATTGTATTTATTTTTTGCTGAAACTGAACCTATACCAATTCTTCTTATAATAATTTTGAACAGACTTGTGTAGTTACCCTTTTATGCATAATCTGTACTTAATTTTCCTGCTTTAGAAATTAAAATTACTGGCAAATACTTGGTATAAATGTTATTCATTTTGAATGAGAACTGTTACAGTATAGATAAGATCACTATTACTGTATGTCACTGTCAATGGTTAAAACATGACCTCAAAGCCCCTAACTTTCATCACTTCAAACCACATGAGAGATTTTTGCACAAAGGCACAAAAATATATATATTTTTGTACAATTCGGCCTTAAAAGATGGTTTTACTCTCAGAGTTCTTTCCATTTATTATTTCCCTCTTCTCTTCTTTGCTTTACTCTTTTGACCTTAGCAACGGATTTGTTACAGTTAATCTCCAAGTTTTCCTTTTCTCTCTCTCTTTGCTGATCAGTGGTCCTTCCTTTATCCTCCACTTGTGCCATGTCTCCTTTTTCTTGATGCAATTTGTTAACCCAATCAGGGGTGCTTCGCCAATGAGGCGAGTTGAGGCTGTGGCCTCAGGCGGCAGCACCCCACTAGGTACCAGGGGCAGCAAAAATGCTGCTCCTGGTACTTTAAGAGCAAATTTCCTTGGGGGGGGGCATCAGCAACTGCTGCTGCCTCAGGCGGTGGAGGGGCCAGGATCTCCCCTGAACCCAATCATTTGATGTCTCATTTTATCACAGCTACTCTCCACCTCACCACTTACTACCTCCTAACTGGAGCTTTCCCTGTCATACCCTATATAAAGAAAAAGAAAGCTGGGGCAGGGGATGATGGACTGGCTGGGAACTGCAAAGTTCTATATGTTATTTATACACAAATTACATGTTTTGCTAAAGTCTCCACAATATAAATGTCTTTGTTTTTACTTCCTTACCGTAGATTCCATAGTATGTGTCTCCTCAGATGCAGCCTTTGCCACTTTCTGAATAATGGGTGCAATGTTTGTTGGTCCATAAAGTTGTAACTTTGGCAGGCAGTTTTGGTAGGCTTCTACTACTCCTTGTATTCCTAAGAAAAAGAATTCAAACAAAACAATTTGGTTGTATAATAAATCCAATGTTGATTTTACATAACTATTAAAGGGGTTGTTCACCTTTAAATTAACTTTTAGTATGATGCAGAGAGTGATATTCTGAGACAATTTTCAATTTTTTTAAATTTTTTATTATGTAAGGTTTTTGAGTTATTTAGCTTTTTATTCAGCAGCTCTCCAGTTTGCAGTTTCAGTAATCTGGTTGCTAGGGTCCAAATTCCCCTAACAACCATGCACTGATTTGAATAAGAGTCTGGAATATGAATATGAGAGGCCTGAATAGAAAGACGAGTAATAAAAAGTAGCAATAACAATACATTTGTATACTTACAGAGTATTTGCTTTTTAGATGGGGTCAGAGACGCAGAGACGCCCATTTGAAAGCCGTAAAGAGTCAGAAGAAAATGGCAAATAACTACAAATCTTTAAAAAATAAATTATGAATACCAATTGAAAAGTTGCTTTGAATTAGATATTCTATATCACACTAAAAGTTACCTTAAATGTGAACAACCCCTTTAAGAAAAGTGACTAAAAAAGATATTTTTTGTAGTCTTGCTTTAAAGCTAGGGTAGCTAATAGGACAGATATGACCCAATATTTCTGGAGCAAATGTTTTCCCTAAAATTAATACATTTAGATGCTAATTAACATTAGCCTCCCAGCGTTTTTCCATTAGATGCCCAACTGTAACATGTATGATATATAATGAGCTCACTAGATAGCAATTATAGCTATAAAGTAAATGTAACATTCTTTATAAGCCATAACCATACGTAGAAGAAAAGAGGCATGTTATACAGTATATCGGATTTTGGATAAATCTGAGGACCCTGATGAAATGAACATGACAAAACAAAAATGCAATGTGTTATATATATAAAAGCAATACAGAAACCACAATAATGAGAGCATGTAATCTCTAAAGTTTTGCAGCACAATACACTAACACATAATTTATCAGAGACAGTGTTGTCTATTGTTCTGTTTTTTTTTTCTTATTCACCTGCATTTGTTGGTCTCTGTAAATGACTCCCATAGAATCCTTTGCATACCCAGAAAACAAATCTAGAAGATTTCAGGTTGTGTATATGTTTGGTAAAAACAGGACAATGTAACAAAATCAGTAATAGGGGACACATAATAGGCTTGAATGTTACTGAATCGTAAAACATTGCCACATTGGGGTTGGATGCAAGAAGACTACTGTGTCGTTGAAGGATATTAATACTATTACAGTAAAGAGGGCTGACACTATCATGTGCACAATGTAATAAAGTTGGGATCACCACAGTTACTGCATCACACCGGTATTGGCTCTGCATTTATTCTACAAGTTTATTGTAATCCGTAAAATATAAATATGTTCAAAATTCTACCCTAGTCTATTCATATCTCTCATGCACTCTCTCTCTCTCCCTCCCTTTTTCTAAGTAATAATAAAACAGTACATTGTACTTGATCCAAACTAAGACATCATTGATCCTTATTGGAAGTAAAACCAGCCTATTGGGTATATTTAATGTTGACATTATTTTCTAGTAGACTTAAGATATGAGGATCCAAACTACAGAAAGATTCATTATCAGTAAAAACACTGCTTTAAGTAACTTACGTTGTGTTACTGCTTGTTAAGATTAACTAGATCATGCAGGGTTGTGTGAAATATTTAAAAGTAAACAGATAATTTAGGCAATTGGAAACTGGACTGTTAATGAATACTGTGTAAATATAGGGGACATGCCACTACAAAAATTAGAAAGAGTTAAAAAGCACCTTCCTGATGCTGAACTCCCTAACCAGCAGAATATACCATGTTAAATGTAATCCAGAGGGAATGAAATTTATATTATGTTGTACCGAGAAACAGTCTTTATGCACATCTGCTGTAGAAGGCAATAATTAAACACTCCTTTGTATTGTTGATGTATTTTTGATACATATAATTTACCAGGCGGCCTGCTGCCTGTGCAACAGATGGCAGTTGCCAAATTATATTGCAGGCACTGCATAAAAGTGAGTAGTGCACAGGACAATTCTTTATGACATGTCATATGCTAGCATACTGTATGCTTGTGATTTACATTCCACACGATTTCAGTTTTACAAATTTAAACAGGTTTCGCCCTCTAAATATTCTATTGAGAATAAATACTGAAATCATTAATACTGCGTTTTAAAGGGGAGAAGGCCACTTCTGAAATCTTTCTTTATTGATTTTTTGGGAGGGTACAGAAGGAAAAGGGATAGGGGGTAGGATAAGTTTAGTTCACATCAAATACAGAGTACTTTTTAGTTGGGTTAACAACCAGCCACTTCTATACATCAAGCATATAATGTTATAATTAACAAAACAGTTTTGTAGTAGCCAAAAGTTGTATATAGACTAGCTTATCATAATAACTTCAAGTTCTCTAAACATGGTTTCCATATCTGATTATATTGTGGTATATTGTTATGTAGCAAACAAGTGATTTCCTCGAATTTAGTTTCCTCTACTAGATTACACCATTCAATCTCTAAAGCTGGTGTCGGTAATTTCCTTTTTTTGGTATCATAGCAATTGCTGCATGGAGGACATTGAGAGAGATATACAGTATCATGGAATTTTTTTTACTGTACATATTAAATAGTAATAAGGTGATATCGGAATGGTGGACTATAGAACCTGTTATTTTATTTACCCGGTTACAAACATTAATCCAACAGTGAATGACTACAGGACATGTGAACATATCTGCTTGTAAAATCCCACTTCGGAATTACTTCTCCAGCATTTCTCTGAAGTAGATGGGAACATTTTATGTAGCTTTTCAGGAGTATAGTACCACCTGGTAATGATTTTTAGGGATGTAGCGAACGTCGGAAAAAAAGTTCGCGAACATATTCGCGAACTTGCGCAAAAACGCGAGCGGTTCGCGAACGGTTCGCGAACCCCATAGACTTCAATGGGAAGGCGAACTTTAACATCTAGAAAAGACATTTCTGGCCAGAAAAATGATTTTAAAGTTGTTTAAAGGGTGCAACGACCTGGACAGTGGCATGCCAGAGGGGGATCAAGGGCAAAAATGTATCTGAAAAATCTGCCTGTGTGTGCTTGGAAGAGATAGTGTAGGGGGAGAGCTGTTAGTGATTTCAGGGACAGATGATAGTAAGTTTGCTGGCTAGTAATCTGCTTGATACTGCTCTGTATTGGAGGGACAGAAGTCTGCAGGGATTTGAGGGACATTTTAGCTTAGGTAGCTTTGCTGGCTAGTAATCTACTGTTCTCTTTAAACAACTGCCATACGTTGACCTTGTAGGCATTGTTTGCCCAGTTTTTTTGGACGCAGCCACTGAAGCACAGTTGCCATAAAAAATATGCCATATAAATGCTGAAAATAGTCATTTTTCGCCATACGTTGACCTTGTAGACATTGTTTGCCCAGTTTTTTTGGTTGCAGCCACTGAAGCACAGTTGCCAGAAAAAATATGCCATATAAATGCTGAAAATAGTCATTTTTTGCCATACGTTGACCTTGTAGGCATTGTTTGCCCAGTTTTTTTGGTCGCAGCCACTGAAGCACAGTTGCCAGAAAAAATATGCCATATAAATGCTGAAAATAGTCATTTTTTGCCATATACGTTGAGTCAACGTATGGCAAAAAATTACTATTTTCAGCATTTATATGGCATATTTTTTCTGGCCTCTGTGCTTCAGTGGCTGCGGCCAAAAAAACTGGGCAAACAATGCCTACAAGGTCAACGTATACACTACTACAGCGGTGGATACGGATTACGTAAAATATATTATGGCTGCTTGAAAAAAGTCACTCCGGTGTTTTTTCTGGAGACGGTAATATTATGGATATTTAGACAGAATGTGAACAAGGTCACACAGCTAGATGGCGGGTTGAAGAAAACAGTGTGCAAATAATGCCTACAAGGTCAACGTATACACTACTACAGCGGTGGATACGGATTACGTAAAATATATGAATGCTGCTTGAAAAAAAGTAACTCAAGTGGTTTTTCTAGAGACGATAATATTATCAATATTTAGACAAAATGTGTACAAGCTCACACAGCTAGATGGCGGGTTGAAGAAAACACTGTGCAAATAATGCCTACAAGGTCAACGTATACACTACTACAGCGGTGGATACGGATTACGTAAAATATATTATGGCTGCTTGAAAAAAGTCACTCCGGTGTTTTTTCTGGAGACGGTAATATTATGGATATTTAGACAGAATGTGAACAAGGTCACACAGCTAGATGGCGGGTTGAAGAAAACAGTGTGCAAATAATGCCTACAGGGCAAATAATGCCTAAAAGGTCAACTTATACACTACTACAGCGGTAGTAAAATAAAAAAAAGTAAAATAAAAAAAAATGAATATTAAAAAAAAAAAATTAAAGTTGGTGCTGCTGAACTACTAGGAGCAGCAGATTAGCACACCAGTCCCACTCCCCAACACTGCTAGACTAATAGCACTGGGCTCTTATAGTAGTAGTAGTAGTAGTAGTAAAACAACAAAAAAATAAATAAAAGCAGTCCTTACAAGGACTACTGTTATTGCAGCAGTCAGCAGATGAGATCAGAAGCAGGACAGCTGCCCACTGCAGCTACATACAGAGCACTGCAGTAGAAGGTAGATTACTAGCCAGCAAAGCTACCTAAGCTTAAATGTCCCTCAAACCCCTGCAGACTTCTGTCCCTCCAATAACAGAGCAGTATCAAAATGATTACTAGCCAGCAAACTTTCAACTGTCCCTGAAATCACTAACAGGCAGCAGCTCTCTCCCTACACTATCTCTTCAGCACACACAGGCAGAGTGAAAAAACGCTGCAGGGCTTCGGTTTTTATAGGGAAGGGGAGTGGTCCAGGGGAGAGCTTCCTGATTGGCTGCCATGTACCTGCTGGTCTGGGGTGAGAGGGCAAAAAAAAGCGCCAACAATGGCGAACCCAAAATGGCGAACGTCGCGCGACGTTCGCGAACTTCCGGCGAGCGCGAACACCCGATGTTCGCGCGAACAAGTTCGCCGGCGAACAGTTCGCGACATCTCTAATGATTTTATATAGCATTTCTCTTACTCTTGACGCTCTGGAGGTTTTCTGTACATTTGTCATTATTTTCCCCCTTACCATAGGGGGTAAATTTGTCCCAAGATCGTTTTCCCATGCATCAAAGTAATTCAGGTGGGAAAAGGGTTTATTACATAGTAAAAGTTTATACGTTAGAGGGATAGGTCTACTCTGTGGTTTATTTAAATCTAGTATTTTTTCCCATGCTGTCGGTTGGATCTCAGCTTGTTTTATATGAAATGTATTCAGAAAGTGGTGCATTTGGTAATAACACCATGGGGCAGACTCCCTAAAGGGCGAAGTGACTAACGCTAGTGAAAATTTGCCAGCGTGACGTCATTTGAGAACTTCACCGACTTCCTAATGGGTGCAGGCGTCACTTCGCTAGCGAAGGAGATAGATGCTAGCGTTGCTTCACACTCTAACGCCAGGTGAATTTTTGCTCTGGTGAATGGACGTAACTCCGCAAATTCACTAAGATGTGGATTTTACTGAAAGTTACTGTATTCACCAGCTCAGAACAGGTGAAGTGCAATGGAGTGCATAGGACTTCTTCCATTTTTAGTACAAAAGTCCCAAATAACACTGGCGTCTGCAAATGTCCGTAAATTTTTTTTTGGATAACCGGGTTCCCCCCTCCATTTTCTAACATATGGAACATAAACTATACAGTGGGCTCATGTGTAGCATAATAACAACTCTATTTTATCTATTAAGGTTCCCTGGGCTTGTGTAATGTAATGTATTTGCTGAAACATATATGTCCATGTAACTTTATCATTTCCGCCGTATGCAAATTAGGCAACGCTAGCGCATCTTCACTTTGATTGCCGAAGTAATGATAGTGAATATTCGTTAGCATTCAGCACAATGGACGCAACTTTGCACTTTAGTGAATTAATGTTGTCCTACCGAATTTACACCTGGCGAATTTTTGCAATGGCTGCGAAGCCGTCACTGGCGAATTTTTTTTACCAGTTAGGGAATTTGCCCCCATGTGTTTCTTGATGGGAGCCCCAGATTTTTTGAATTACAGCTTAGATGATAATTTTGCAATTCTTGAGGAAATACACTAGTCTAATATCTCTACTTTTGAATTGACCCCATCTTGCAAAAGCTTTTGGATCTATACTAGGGGGGGAAGTCTCGATTTAGCATAAGTGGTTAGAGAACTGGAAAAGAAGATATTAATTTAAAAGTTGTGGGTAATTAAAAAGTTGTGGGTAGAAGGCCACTTACCACAGCAGTTCCATTCTAGTAACCCATTTTTTATAAATACAATTTTCTAAATAAAACAATATGCTTGACATTTTAAACCAGGAAAAAAGTGCATTAAAATCAAATGTTATTTTGAATGTGTTTGTATGTAAAAACGTGTAAGTGTGGTTTCCCTGTCTTGTGAGAAGGTGAAATCACTGCTGGTCAAATGAAAGAAAAGAAAGGAATCATTGGTATAAGTGTTCTTGTTGATATATATAGTATAGGGATCTATTGAGTAAAGTGCAATACATGTTTTGCCAGCAAAGTGCAAGAAAAGTGTTATCACTCCAAATATTTAACTTAAGGCAGGACTTAATGTAAAGATATACAGATCTTTGTTTACTCCATTTAAGGGCTGTACCACACAAAATGGTAACATTTTCAATTAATATGAGCCAGAGTAAAACTCAAACTAAAACAGTACGATTTTGAAATTTATGTGCCTCTGTGGTGCCATGGCACAAATCATTCACTTCTTTAACAACAAAAAGTTGCAATCCCACATTTCTGAATAACTGCTAGTATATCAGACCTAGTGGGGTGTTCCACAATCATTATTAACTCCCCTTTAATTAGATCTCGTATTCAATAAATTCTCAATGTATTCTCTCCACACAAGGTCTTGGCAGAGGGAATTTGGAACTGGGTGGAGGAGGTCCATAAGCCATAAAAAAAGACTGTATAAGCTGTTGCAAGTACAGTAGTTGGTGTGGAGAAAAGATGACCACAGTGGGAACCCTGGAATTATCTCCAGCTTGAAAGTGGTGGTAGTTCCAGGGTCTCTCCATGTCAACATCAACTAGATGGCACAAGAGTACACAGTATGTCATTATATTGTTTGTATGTCCAGAAAGAATCTTTAGAGGCAAGAACTTTTAATGAATGTGTGCAACAAGTTGCATCCATTTTTGCAGGTGTAATACCTTAGCATTGGGTGAACAGGCAGAGTTGGTGTACTATAATGATCTTGGTCTTTTACTATACCCCCTCACCGCAGTATCATAGGGTATGTAGAAACAAGAATCCATAAGAATCCTTCAGTTTTGTGCACCTCACCATTTGGGAAAACTGGCTCATGCTGAGTTGCATGACAGCTTCTCTTTCTATGTTAACAGGCTGGATGTGTAGCTAAGAAGAGTGAAGATGTACCACATCACATCATACTGCTTTATTACACATTCTGCCACTGTTTACAGAGGGAAAAAGAGAAGCTACATTACAGCTCATCTTCCATACGTACACGTTGAGCTGGAAATTGTTTAAATATAAAGGGAACTGTTCCAATCCTTACCATCAAGGACTGCACTTAGGCACAAGAGATAAGAGAATGGAAAATGAAATTCCCCCACTCCAAGAGCATAAAGGCAGGTTAATTGGCTCCTGATAAAAATTTCCCATAGTGTGTGTGAATATGATAAATACATCTGTTACATGGTTGATGCATATTGCTGCTTTCTTTTTAATGCTTATGTTTGTTCTAGGACAACTATTTCTGGGGGAGGTAGAGGAGGTGCATTGGCAATTCCAGCAATGTTAATTTTCTTGTGAGAGTAAGGCCCGAAAAAGTGGGGATGTGCTGTCACTGCATGTAGAGGGAAAACCATTAGTTAATTACAAGCTGCCTATAACACATTGTTAAACAAAAGTAAGGTTCTGCTTGAAAACACGAGTGATTCTACTAGGTTCCTATTTTGGTAGCTGCGTGCTTTGTGTTCTTCAGAGGCAACATAGCTAAAGATACATACTGTACTGGAAGTCACCTTGGAGTTCTATGATCAACAAGAAAGCGCTCAGCTTTTATCTGTCATTTTACATTCAGAGATTCATTTACTCATCTGTAACCACTAATGTGGTAATATATATAGAAAACAACATTTACTGCATTCATTTTGGTTATTACCTGCACATTCTGGGTTGTCCTCATTAAAATTGATTGCAAAATCATGGGAAACCTAGAATAAAAAATTAGAAAAAGACAATTTTTATTTTTCAGTGAGTATTAGGACACCAGAGCTATTTAACAATGACTTGCCACTTTCTACAACACACACACTGGTCTGTAGGTAAACTGTAGTAAATATTAACTGAACCTATCAACAAAAAAGTACAATTATCGCATTAAGCATGCTTACGCCTGTCATTATTTATGCTCCTGCACAGCTGTTACAAGAGCAAATTTGGTTTTCTGAATAGCTGAACCTTGTTATTAGTTAAGGGGGCACTGGCTATAACATATATAAACATAAATATAAGACCGTGTGCTGACAGAAGGACAGACATTCTAGAGTTTGTCTATATCCCATTTTAAATTGATAGGGCATAAAAAATGGCTAGTAATGGGAATGTTCCCTCTGATGTCAAGGGCACAAAAGCTGTGATGTTAAATTATGGTCTTTAAGAAAAAATAGAAACACCTCAATGAAAGGTGTTAAATAGTCACAGTCATAGACACACTTCAATGACATTATATAAACAGCCACATTAAGGCTTATTTACCACTGTGCAGGCTGATGTGGTAAGGGATGCAAAACTGCTCAACTTAGAGCCCAACATGGACTTGTGCTTGTGTAAAAGTACAAGATGAGTTCTGCGTTTGTACCTGATTTAAAATCCAGCCCAAGGTGTAGAAAGCAGCCCACATAGGTTCATGGGAGCTCTGCTGCGCTTACTCTGCAATGATATGTGAGCAAACTCTTAGGGGCACTTTCAGGGGTAACAAACTATGCGGGGGGGGGAAGCAGGGAGGGGAGGCTACCTAGGGTAGTAGGTAGGGGCTTTTCTTATTGGGGGTTTATTTATTCTCTAAATATGGAAATGTATTTTGTGCTTCTCTGAACTTTGGCCATCTTATTCTGTCCCCTATTGTTTTTAAAATACAATAGACTTTATAATTACATAGTTGATTGAATACATATTCAACCATTCAGTGGTTTCCCTCGGTATCCCAGTTGGGAAAAAATTAAATGCTATTCCAATTAATATGCAGAAGTGTGAGCATTTATCATCTGCCCAGAATGCATTTTTTCTGGAGACATTAATTTCGATGCATCGTAAGAGCCACATAGACAAAATTGTCGCAGAGATAAAAAAAGCCAGCATAAGAAAAAACGCCCACTGGGGCATTTGGACAAAAAAGACGCTGAGACAAAAAAGTCACCAAGACTAAAAATTCGCTGAGACAAAAAATTGCCACAAGAAAAACAACCGATTGACTTTAATGCATTTGGAGTGAGAAAAAATTTAAGCTTGTAAAAATTTGTCATATGTAAAAAAAAATCGCCGCTCATTGACTTCAATGCGTTTCACAAATTTTTCGCTGTTTCGTGAATTTTTTCACAGTTTCGGGAAACGGGACAGATTGCTCATCACTATTGGCGTTACTAGAAAATTGAATTTTTGTTGTTGACCTGGTGTGTCACAAAAAGTTAAAAGAAAAATTATTCAGTTCAGTAGTTGAAACAAATATTGATACTTATAACATTAAAATGCACAAGAACCGTGAATAAGCTGTAAATCCCTATAAGACATTTTTATGCAGCACTGCAAATCAGAGAATATACTGATATCCCACCTTGAAATCCGGAGGTATTCTGGCACCAAAACCATAGACTGGAAACATTTTATCACTAAAATAAATGAATAAAAAGTAATTGCATTGTAACATTGGAAAAAGCAATTTAATAAACAGTTGTGCAATTTTAATAAGCAGTTTCTTGGTATGATATAAACGTGTTTTTATTAACTTATTTCAATAGAAGGCTTTTATCTTTTATACATAATGTAAAATAAAGATTTTTTGTATTATTTAAAATTTGGGCTCCTGGATTCTACTGACTTTTATGATCTGGGTGTTCCAGAGTGGTGCCTGCCTAAGATCCAAGTCCCGTGAGTTTCTCCCCTTTGATGAAGGTCTGGGGTATGAGCACCTGGATCCACCATGCAAAGCGGTAAGCTTATCCCATATTCAATAAATTCAAGCTTCCTAAGGTTTAGATTACTTGTGCGTATTTGCCCAACTGTTTGTCTCAATGGCAGTAAGACGTACATACGCTTGAGAAAGGACTGCAGTAAGGCATTGTATTTTAACGCTTAGACGTGAACTAAACATTAAGGCACCTATCACCTAAATATTGTCCCCCCCATGAGAGGAGTGGGCTAACAGAGCCCAATTAGAAAAAATCCTCCACCCTGAGCACTAAACCACAGCATTAAAAAAAAACGATTGTTGTCCCTAACTGGAGTGGGGGGCTTTATTAACCCACACTGCCAGTAGGAATTTTTTTTTGGTTGATACTGTATGTATTCTTTAACAAAGAAGTAAGGCAGAAATGTTGCAGTCCCTATGTTTTTGGGTTCAGTGCCAACTCCAGGCAGCAACAACTCATAGCAAGGAAAGAACTTCCTCTGAATATAACCCCTTGGAACTTCATGAATTAGGTGATTCACTGTTGTTGTCAGTTATCTGACCTTAAGGGAACAAAATACCCTGTATAGATAGGATATAAAAGTCATGATACAAGGCACATTATTAAAAAAAATAGATTGTCATTACATGGCAGCTCATCAGAATTAAATAATTAGCCCTGTAGCATCAGCTTCTTGTGACAATCCCTAAACTCATCTTCTCAATAACTGTCTGTTGTGCAGTATTACTGACACTTCTAACAACATCCAAGATGGAAAACGCTTGTGCACTAATTTGAAGGCCTGGATCATTACTGTTATAGGGCTGCATAACCTTTAGGCTGATAATAAATTCATAATATACATTTTTTTTTTAGTTTAGTTCTCCTCAAAGTAAACTTTCACACAAATATTGGAGTACTGCTGTTCTTTATTTATATTAGATGTACAGTATAAAGTCTGTCACAGAAGGTCAGGATATGTTATAAGTGTAGAAAGGACTTATAGAAGCCTATATGCTGTGGAACCTCAGTAGATAAACAGCATTGAGTGTATTGAGAAAGGCAAGGCTGTGAAACTGACATACAGGTGGTAATAAGTTTGAAAGGTTGGTAAAATGCCTGGGTAGTCAGCAGGCAGATGTAGTCTGTGTAACAGGCAGGCAGCAGGCAAAACTAGTTAGTTTAACAGGCCAGGGGTTAAATCAGGAAATCAGTATATATCTAATAATAGGGCCTTTACACAAGCATGCCCTGTTTTCCCCTGCGCTTAATTTTCCTTAATGTTCCACCGCAGGGGAGGGTTGAATGAAATGCAGCCTAGTCTTCCTTATTGGCCTGTACTAACACATTCAAGCCATGAACACAGGCTGAACACATCTATCATGTTGGACTTGGACAAAGTTTGTGCCTTGTATAAAGTTTCTCCAGTTTGTTGCAGTGTGTGATCCAGGGGAAAAAACAGTAAGTAGTTGGCACATCAGAAATAAAGCAATATCGATGCCTATTCTTCACTGATTAACTGTTTAAACAATGTTTAAATATTAAATAATTATGTCAATTTTACTACCTTGCCTTACGCTGCTTTAATGTTCTCTTAGGTATACACTCTGCCACTAGCATTGATTTGAATTCCATAGCTATATTCTGGCTGGCTCTTGGTCTTGTGTGTGAATAACAGTACATTTGGGAATCCAAATCAATGTCAAACATATTTAACTACATCTATACTTACCATAATATTTCATTCATATCAAAGCATTGCTAATGAAGGAATTATGCAGTCAGGCAAAAAAAGGAGTAATGAATGTTTCAAGGGAATAGTGTGTGAGGTCTGTGCTGAAGAAAGCAATGAACTCTCTAGTTCTAGATATTTACTGTCTATTACTGGTCTACGATTTAAATTAGTTTATTAAAAATATCCAAGATCAATATGAAACAGAAATGAGTTTCAGTAGAAAACTATGCCCATGACATTTTTTTACCATGTCACAGTACTTTCCACAAGCCTTTGAAAACCACAAAGGATCCTAGGAATCAAAGCTAAATGGATAGAACATGCGTAAGTTAGCAGTTTACAATGCTACACACATAATAGTTTATTAGGGTCGAATTGCTATAAGGTTAGATGTTTAGAATAGCTTCTGCACAGTCTGTTGGGACTTAGAACATGCTGACTAGAAAACTCTCATACATACAATTAAGTGTCAAACTGTATCTTGTTAATGAGACCCACCGTACCATTAGGATGGAATGTCCATGCACTTGAGAATTCTAATTTCTAATTGGCTACTCTCTAATAGTTTCTTACTGCTGTGGGAATATATAGAAATACATGGTTTATAGGATTTTTTTTGCAAGAGGTAAAAAGGACCTCAAATATAATTTAAAGGGATCATGTCATCAGAAACCATGTTTTTTTCAAATTCTGCACTGAAATCCATTTCTCAAAAGAGCAAACAGATTTTTTATATTCAATTTTGAAATCTGACATGGGGCTGGACATTTTGTCAATTTCCCTGGTCATGTGACTTGTGCCTGCACTTTAGGAAAGAAATGCTTTCTGGCAGGCTGCTGTTTTTTCTTCTCAATGTAACTGAATGTGTCTCAGTGGGACATGGGTTTTTACTATTGAGTGTTGTTCTTAGATCTACCAGGCAGCTATTATCTTGTGTTAGGGAGCTGCTATCTGGTTACCTTCCCATTGTTCTTTTGTTTGGCTGCTGTGGGGGGGGGGGGAGGGAGGGGGGTGATATCACTCCAACTTGCAGTACAGCAGTAAAGAGTGACTGAAGTTTATCAGAGCACAAGTCACATAACTTGGGGCAGCTGGGAAATTGACAATATGTCTAGCCCCATGTCAGATTTCAAAATTGAATATAAAAAAACCTGTTTTGAGGTGATTTTGTGGAGGAGCACTTTTAACTGATTAATTTTGAAAAAAAAGTTTGTACAAAAACAACCTCAACTATCTTGATTAAAATTAAAGGTTAAAACCCAATAAATGATAAATGAAGTACAGTTCTTTTGCTGTAAATACTGCAAATTCAGCATCATGAATGTACAGGGAGACAACATTATTCACTCTTTAAAAACAAAAACAGTGTCCTACTTTACTGGTAAATGGCAAAGAGGGCAAAGGTCTTTGGGGATGACCCTGACACACAGGATTTTAGCTCAATTCTTATAATGTCTGCATACCAGTAATTTTACAGTAATGCAGTCCTGAGTTGATCACATTGTTCTCTGAAATACAGTTAGTAAAGTGTTGTAACTAGGAGACCACAAGACGGGTTTTACCTTCAGGCCACACTGAAGTGCGGTTCGGTGACTCCAGCGGGCCCTGTTAGGGGATGGGTCTGGGTGCAATTGAGCCCCCTGTTCCCCAGTAGTAACACCACCACGTTAGTACAGATTTCCACAGGTTGCTAATCAGGAACAGCCAAGGAAAAGAACATATGCTTGTGTTTAAGTGTTTAAATAAAAAAAGGGACAGCTATATTAAGTTTACTGGCTACTGATGAAGAGCCAGTATGGTAAAAAAAATGGCACCTTGATATACAGTCAGCAAGATGCTAAAAAATATATAACATTTTTATTCTTGTAAAATTCTTCACAAGATACGCAAACCCATACAGAGAATTTTTCACACAAAAAAGGGATGGACACAGAAATCGACATGGTATTTAAACCCAGGCCCCCTTGAGATGGAATCCTGTGATAACTAAAGGTACTATGTAATACTATGGGGGTTATTTACTAAACTCCGAATGAAAAAATAAAATCTGACTTTTGAAAAAATCAAAAATTTTTCCGGAATTTATTAAACCCTGCGGATGGAAAAGTCTGAATCTGAAAATCTGGCATCTCAGACCTGTTGAAGTTGCATATTAGTCAATGGGAGAAGTCCCAATAATTTTTTGATGTACGCTGGGTTTCGTGCAATACCCCAAGTTCCTGGTGAAAATTCCAAAATATCGTGAAAATCTGATTTTTTTTTCCCGCAAAGCAAATTTTTGGGAAAATTTAATAATAAATAAGCGTAAAAACCCCAAGTGGATTTGATTGGAGTTTGTACCAGAAAATATTGAGATACATGTGGACTTTATTAAATAATCCCCTATGTGATGTAAGTGGTGAGCTGCTGCACTGTTTGGCCACAAAGCTATTTGTAGGAAATGTTTGATTTTACTTGGTATCTCAAGATCAATGTAACCAGTTATGTCTAAAAAATATCAGCAAAATCAAGGCCCTGAAATAAAGGCCCACAGGTGTTGGTAGGTAAAAAATGCAGCTATATTCACTGGCAACAGGCTAAAATATATCTTTCAGTTACATTGTGAAACATTGTGGCAATGTGACTAATGCTAGCCAGTAAAAAGCTGAGTAGCAATTTTTCTACTAAGGAAATAGTACTTTATTCCAAAATCCTTATTTTAATGTTACTGGTCTTTTAAGCTCTAGTTTTTCCTATGGTCTGTTGTGTTTCATACGCATCACACAGGGTTTCTCAGTGATAATCTGCACAGAGGGTTGACTGTTTCAGTGGTCAATGTAATTATACAGTGTATGACTTTAAAAGGGAAGGCTTAAAGGCTGACCTTGACATATTGGAATGCTAGCCAAATGAAGTAAAGCTACCTAATCAATACCCCATGCTCTGGATTGTTAATCTGATCCCCGTATAGAGAGCAAAATTATAAAAAGCAAGTGTCAGTTTCATTATTAGCTCAATGCTGTTAGAAACGGTGATCATTGCAGATGGCACATGTATTTTTTGGAAGCTAGCCTCTGTTCAAATAAATATGAGCATGGAGTTATAACAAAGCCATTGCTTCTGATGTAGATATTATAAATGAATGTGGTATTAACTGACAGCTCAGTCTGTCAAAATATCCAGGTAAATGCAATGACCTGTCAGCCAAAATGTCCTATTGTAATATACAGTATTTAAACATATTAATCTGTGGGAATGCTCATTATTCAAAGTGTTCTTTTTACCCATCATTCATCTTATTTTTAACTGCATTCCGTACTCTAATACAAATTTTTAAAACGTTATTTTCTTACCCGGAATGTTTATAATTTGCCTAAATTCTTTGTAGCTAACCTATTCTATGTAGTCTTCAACTAGATTGTATTATTAGTGTAAAACACTAAAACAAAGTGTTCCTCAGCAACTTTCTGATGAAAATGAGCGCAATAATGCACAAACATGAAAACAACCTGACAATAATTTCACGTTAATAAGGAAGGCAGCTCAGCTCACCAGAGCTGGAGTGAATGAAACTATGTAAGTTTTACCTTCTTTAGTCAGAAGATGCAATCTTTAATGATGGTTAATGAAGGATTACCCTTAAAAACTGGTTTCAACATCCATTATTGAAAATAAATATCATATGCCCCTTATGAGGCTATAAAAGAAGAAGCTATAAGTGTATGTCTGTAGTTGGGATCTAATCAGCAACTGCCTTGTCTGCGCATTAGAACCCAGTGGCTGAGCTTTTACCTATCGGGTATTCCATGAAAATTGAACATTTAGGTATGAAACTAGGAGGGTTTACTTTCATGGTTCTCTTATACGTTACACGTAGAATTGTCATGGAAGTGAAGATAGAATGCTTTTCTCTTTGAAACACATGTTTCATACCCTAAGCACTACTGCTTCTCTTTCCTTAATTTCTTTTGAATTTCACACCATAGGCTTTTCCCCACAGTACAACACATGCACTGTGTTGCAAAATTATATACCTTCTGCCCTCTTTTCAACATTTCTTGATCACTTGCTCTCCTTGGATGCACCCTGAATTATCAATTCATAGACAATAAAAATTAAGATTGTTATTGTGATCAGGGCCCCTCTCATCATACTGTTCCATTCAATAAACCTTATGCCTAATTTATAAAGGATTATTATTATTATGGCATGCAATATTATATACAGAGGGAAGATTGTTTCAGATATTGAAGAAAAATGACTGTAAAAATACAACTATCCACATATCATTCATTTCACTTCTATTTTGTGAAAAGCATATTAAACTGTCCTTCATTTGTAATTAGTCTGTAGAAGGACTGCGCTGTCCCAACCCAGCATGACTGAGACACAACTGTAGAGAAGTCATGAAGAAATAAATATCGCTGGGTTTGGGGAGGCTTTGGGGGACTTTTGGCCAGAAATATTTAGATGCTGCAACTATTTAGTAATACTGACACATTTCCATGGATTTTTTTTTTAGGAAAATGTCATTTTAAGCTGGGAAGAGAATTTGAACTTTAGTTTGAGATATTTATTTGCTCTATTTGAGAAAGAGCAAGGAAAGGCTTATACAGATTGTCTGCATCCACAAAGGTTGTTTTTTTTAAGTCTCATAGAGAAGGGATTTCATTCGTGCAGGCTAGGACTGTAAACCTGCTGCTTTCGGCTTTTCCTCAACTTGAAAATTGATTTCACACAGCAGTACATTATGTAATCACTGCAAAGAATATTTAGTCAATAGACCAAAAACACAGCCAGTCTGTATTTATGGTATCAAAAGAAAATAGAAGATAAAATGAAAACAAACCAAGCAAAATGGGTTTTCTCACATCAGTTCACACAACGATATACAAATAGGATCTAGCAAATCATCAATACTCAGGGAAATATAACACCCTTAGATAAAAACCCCCAAAAAATGTCAGTGCATTTTTCAAACATACTGTATATAGGTCATATAGCTGAACCTCACTGTAAACTATAAGGGTTTTTAAATATGATCTGCAGAATGGAAATGAGCAGACATAAGTGACAGCTATAAGATAAATATGTCCTCTAAAAAACAGTAAAATATATAAGAGCAAATCTCATTGGAGTTAGGGCTCATACCCCTGTGGTTAGTTTGAAATCGTTCCACTGCAGGGGTGCATAGGATGAAATTCAATCTACTCTTTCTTATGGGCAGTAATGACACAGACGCCTAATGTAGGTGGAAAGCAACATGCTTACCTTCATGACCAGGGGCGATCCTGGCCCCTCTGCCGCCTGAGGCAGGAGCAGTTGCTGCTGCCGCCCCTCCCCCGGAAAATCGCTCTTAAAGTACCAGGAGCAGCATTTTTGCTGCCCCTGATACCTAGAGGGGCGCTGCCGCCTGAGGCGACAGCCTCAACACGCCTCATTGGCGAAGCACCCCTGTTCATGACTTTAATCAAAGAGCAAGTACAAATGAATTCTTCTGGAACAAAAGGTCTAGTCTCATTATGACTCATAGCTGTGTTATTTTATTTAATTCAGCCTTGTCATTGAATACATCTGCTAAAGTATGATACACTGCAGAGAATGAGACAAAATAGCTAATTTTCAATTATTTGGCTCACGCATGGCATTAAAATGGTTGCAGAATTGCATACATAAAAATGCCATACACAATGTGTTTTTGTGTATGATAATTACTGTTTTGTGATGTTTTTAGTCACCATTTTCTTGCATAACATGATAAATAGGCCCCATAATGTAAAAAAAAAAAATCCTAGTGACACTTATACTGAGCCCTCCTGGATCTACATGTATTATATAAGATCACTACTAGCATGAGAATTGTTTGAGGATTATACAAAATTACTATAAGCTATTTGAGAATATACTTATCTCACCACATTTTTTTTTAAACTGTATACTTTTGACTATAAAATAGAGTTTTGTTTTTTTTTTTGCATTACTTACCTTTGAACCTGAACAAGAAACTATTTTAAAAAACCACTATAAATAGAGTGTCATAAAAGGTCTCTGGATAGAGTATACAATGCTAGAAGTATGTAATATAGCCAGCATGTATATCAATGTATTTTACCTGTCATAGTCTTGGCATATTTCTCCCACAGCGACAAGAGCTTTTAGGTACTCATTGGGCTGGTAGGGATGGATGTAGTGCAGAGAGCAGCTGTTCCGAGGATCACCGTTGGATGCAGTGAAATCAATAGCTACCTATGGAAAACAAACATTGTACCTATTACACCAGAAATGTGTATCTTGTAATAGAGCTCAAGGTGGTCACACAATTGTACTCTAAATCATTACAAAGCAATTACATTACCATTTCCAGTCCACTGTCAAAATTATGTTGGGGAAATTCCCTAGGGGAAGCAAAATAAGTATTTTGGCCCCAATTAATAGAGATACTGCTCTGTGCTTGCATATGATGTTCAAACATTTTTTGAATCATATTGCAACACAGGCTTAAAGGAGAAGGAAAGGCTAAAATTAAGTAAGCTTTATCAGAAAGGTCTCTATATACAGTATACACCAGTAAACCATCAAAGTAATGCTGCTCTGAGTCCTCTGTCAAAAGAAACACAGCATTTCTTTCCTTTTATTTTGTATACATGGGCTTCTGTATCAGACTTCCTGTTTTCAGCATAAACCTCCAGGGCAGGGCTTGAGCATGCTCAGTTTGCGCCTCTCCCCCTCCCTTCTCTCATCACTGCTGTTATCTGAGCTCAGAGCTGTAAGTGAGCAGGGAGAGACTCAGGCAGGAAGTGATGTCACACCAAGCTTATATGGCAGCTTCTATCCTAAACAAACAGAGACAGTGTTTAGACCTGTTTACTCAGGTATGGTAAAGCATTCTGCAGAATAAATAAAGCGTTCTAGCTTGCATTATTGCGGCTAATCTGTTGGCAATAAAATGTCTTGGAGTTTTCCTTCTCCTTTAAATATCTACATTATAAATAACTGAATATGTCCTATTTAGTGTGACATTTTGACCATGAAACCCTTACTAATTAGGAAGTCCTTTACTTTAGTGAGAAAGAAAAATCTAAGTACTGTCTAGCCTCACATAACACACACCCAGCATGATAACCTGCACTTGGACGAAAACAACCATTAAAAGGTTCAGATCAGGAATGCTAAAAGAATAGTCTTATTGACTGTGTTCTTCTAACAAAAGGGCTATGCTTTAGAAAAACTTTAAGAAAAAAATGATGCATCAGTAGTGTCTTTACTATTTATTATAACTAAGAACTGCAAGCGTACAATAGAGGAAACAAAGGAACCAGCAGGGTAGCACAGAAGCACTCATTAGAGCTTCAAATTAACAGAAATGCCATTGCCTTCTGTTCCCAACTCTTTGATATTTCTTTTTTTCTATCAACGCCCTTTATACCACAGCAGCTGCTTATCTTTTTGGAAACCACACATTTGTTTTTCTTACAAAAAGCCCAAAACACAAAGGGCCAGATTCACTAAACAGTGGTAAAGATCACTACTTTTATAGTGCTTTAAGTGTTCATTATAAAACATAAAAACGGATGCCAAATCATACCTGGCATGGTACAGGAAAACATTATTTTAGTAACCAACCTATCACTACACATACTTTTTGCTTATACAGGTATGGGATCCATTTGGAAACTCATTATCCAGAAAGCTCTGAATTACGGAAAGCCTGTCACCCATTTTATCCAAATAATCCAAAATTTAAAAATGATTTTCTTTTTCTCTGTAATAATAAAACAGTACCTTGTATGATCCAAAATAAGATATCATTAATTTTTATTTGGAAGTAAAACCATTCTATTGGGGTTATTTAGTGTTTACATTTTTTTCTAGTATCCTGAAGGTATGAAGCTCCAAATAACGGAAAGATCCGTTATCTGAAAAACCCCAGGTCCCGCGCATTCTGGATAATAGGTCCTATATATTGTATTATAATCACAAATGAAAATAACATCTTAAATTCAGAAACAAAAGCACAAAGGCAAAAAATACACATATTAATAGGTTTGGTCCAGTTTTATATTCCCTATGGTTTAGACTTTTTGAAGTCTTATAATATGGCTTTTGTTTTGTAAAGAGGCCTAAAGCTGTAGCCTCATTCATCCATGGATAACCTGAACCTGTATATTATAAACACAGGGATGGAATCAGTTATGTGAAAACCCATTATCTGTGAAGCTCAAAATTACAGGAAAGCCACCTCCCATGGACTCAATTTTAATCAATTTAAAGGTTTAAAAATTATATCCCATTTCCATATAATATTAAAACAATACCTTGTACTTGATCCTAACACATATATAATTAATCTTATTGGAGACAAAACAATCCTATGGGTTTTTTTTTAATGTTTCAATTATTTGTTAGTAGACTTAAGGGTTGGAGATCCAAAAAACGAGCCCTATACAGAAAGCGCCAGGACTCCCAGGACGAAATGCAGTTAATTTATACTAGCCAACCACTGTATATTGACATTGTTCCTACCTAAAATGTATTTAGTTCCAACTGATCTCACTAATGTAGGAACTACTAGTAAAAAAAGCATGACATCTATATTGTTTCTCTGTACCTATAACCATTTCTAATAAGTGCCACAAGTCTCATTCTTAAAAATTATACTGTACATACACAGGACAAATGCATGTGAAGGCTGTACTTGAACTCATGTCTGAAAGGGTGCTGACCCAGGGCTGTTACAGAACACAATTCATCGGATAGCAAAAATGTAAAAATGGCTGATTTCCTCAGCTTATCTGTCATTTGTAGACACAATAATACAAAAGATTTATGTACTTACTGTAAACTGTATCTGGCAGCCACCCATGATGTAGTCTAAAAATGAATGCATTTTGTGGATCTGGAAAACACATAAAAGGCATATTCTGCTCACTTTATAATCCACAGACAGTTGCTTATTAATGATAAAATCAGAAATAATTTATTCATCTTTTATCATCACTATAATCTCTATATCTCTGTTTTCTGTTCTCTACCAGCAGAATGACAAAAACAAAAGACTTTTTTTATAATTCCATCTATTTTTTTTCACAAGCTAAAATATTATGTTTTTTATGGTTACTCTTTAGTCCGTCTTTAGTTTATTATCATTCATCAAAATCATTTAAATCTGTGCTTGGGAATTTATTTTGTGTTGCAAACTTTCTATCTGCTTTAAAATCATATTAATCATACACTATTTTTCTTTAATTTTTATTTTTTCCTATTTGTGCACTGACCGTGCACAATGTGGTCCTTAGGTGCACTATATCAGTATCAATTGAATTAAAGGGGATGTCAACTCAAAATGACAAATGTGTCTAATAAAAGAAAGTATAATTCTAAACAACCTTCCTATATACTGTATATATCCATTACACATTTTCAATGGTTTTAAAGTTATGTGCTATAGAAAGGAGTGTTTGGTTATCCCTTGCTCTACTCCTGGGTCTGACTTTAAACTGAAATATTGTAATATATATGTCGCAATTGTTTTCCTGCAGAACAGTAATGTGCCCCTGGTTCCTTATTATATGGAAACTGATGTGTTTCCACATCAAGTCACAGTCAACTAAATTGCCTGTGGATTTTCAATATCTTCAAAAGATTCATGACACAAACTCCTTTTTGTAACCCTATTTTATGTTGTAAATGCAACTATTGCACACAGAGGGGCACATTTACTTTGCTCGAGTGAAGGAATAGAATAAAAAAAACTTCAAATTTCGAATGTTTTTTTTTGGCTACTTCGACCATCGAATTGGCTACTTCGACTTTCGACTACAACTTCGAATCGAACGATTCGAACTAAAAATCATTTGAATATTCAACCATTCGATAGTCGAAGTACTGTCTCTTTAAAAAAAACTTCGCCACCTAAAACCTATCGAGGTGCAATGTTGGCCTATGGGGCTGCATAGGCTTTCTAACAATTTTTTGGTCGAAGAAAAAACGTTTGATCGATGGATATTCGAAGTCGAAGGATTTACATTCGGCAGTCGAATATCGAGGGTTAATTAACCCTCGGTATTCAACCATATGTAAATCTGCCCCAGAATGTCAGACCATGGCTGTAATAGTAGAAATCCATATACTGTACCTACATTAACGCTTTTTGTTAATGATGTGCTTTTATAATGATATAAGGTTGTTTAAAATCAAACACATTGTATTATGATGGTATTATGATGTTGGAAAAACAAAAGGTTAAATGTGTCTGTATTTACTCCTTCTGAGATTTTGTGGAGGTTTTATGTACAAATATATTTAGCTGCATAATGTACATAGTTCCAAACAAAATCACAATCACTTATTTATAGGGTTTGAAATGTTTAATTAAGATAATTACAAATCTGATGTTTATTACAATTTTATTACATTTCCCACCAGTGCTGTATTTTGGACCAGTGCAGTCCTATGCAGCGGACCTCTTCGCACCCATTAGCGCATTGATGTCAGCAGACATGACATCATGATGCCACTCGCATTCCGCCAGATTTCAAGGGAAAGTATCCAATGGAAAGAGGTTTTTTTAAAAAAATGTTTATTTACAATTTAAGCATCCGAGGGCCACCCCTTTAAAGCTGCCGCCCTTGGCCTTGAAGTCCTGTATGGTAAATACACCCATTTTTCCCACAACACAAGGTATAGCTTTATCAAAATGCAAGATTAGAGCTCACCAAAGACAGAAATCACTCACTTTCTATTCAGGCAACGGACCTTACAGCACCCTCCCTCAAATGTATGTAATGACATCACGCGTACCATATGCGTGACGTCACTAATTGTATTCACCACAATGAGTCCTGTACCCTCGCGCTTCCCGTTTTGCTGCTGGATTTAAGTGGAAAATCTCTGTGGCTGGGGGGGGGTTAATTGTAGATTTTTTTTTAAATATAAAGGCACCCCAAGTCTGCCCCTCAAAAAAGCAGTTGTCCTAAGCACAGGCCCTAGGTCACCTATATACAAATGAGGCCCTGTTTCTATTCATTCTGGTGAGATTTTTAGAATTGATGAATTTTCAATGGGTGAAAATTATAATTTACCATTTGATGAATACAAATCTATCCATAGGAATGAATAAAAGGTAAGTGGCACGTTTTGATCAATATTATTAATTATTATTATTTATTATTATTAAATAATTATTATTTATTATTCACTAATTATTCAATAATGTATTATTATTATTATTATTATTTAGCTTTTATTGAAATAATGTATTCTTTTTGCAAGGAGCAAGGAGCTTGGCTTTTTTTTCAATTACAAATTTAGGTACAATAAATTTTAATTCTCTGCTTTTCTTTCACCCTTTTTCATGATTCATGATTTTTTTCTTTCTCAAATTCTAATCCTGTCATAAACCAGCTCATATATAAGGAGCTAGCCTGGGCTGCCTTAGAAGCTAAGCATGCCCCTAATTTGTTTCTCTTACCCTGTAGGGAATTAAATCGCATATTTTCTGCATCAGGTCAAAAAGGGGGTTATATTTATCCATGTGCCACATATCGATAGAAATGAAAAAGAAAAACTAGGAGAGAGATTGATGTCTGAAAGTGTAATGAGAAATATATAATAGGCCTGCTGGCCTATGTACCCCACTCAAAATAAGATTACCTAGATCAAAACAATACATAATCTGAGTAACATGTAAAGCATTACTAATAATATCACTTCTAATAATAAATCATTAAATACTGTATATAACAGGAGGAATTGATCCTGCTTTTACCATTTTGGTGGTTTTCCATAACTTACCTTGCATTGATTGAGAATTACAATGCCTGAATTTTTGTAGTTTTTTTTCTTTGTTTTGTATTTAGGATTTATGCATTCCCACTGCACCTGTAACAAGAACATAAAGCAAACAGAAAAGACAATCAATTGGCAGCAAAACTTTGTATTGCTGGTATCGAAACAGACACTTTAGTTTGATGTTGCATAGCTTGGAAAGAGAAGAACGGTTTTGCTACATGTTATTGGTATGCAGCGGGTATTTGTGAATCCGTATATGTAGTTCTAATGGAGTTTTAGATTCTCTAGTTGGGCTTTTGTTAGACAGAATTAATGTTAAAAGTTTCAATATTCCCATCATTCTAAATAATTAGCAACAAATGTGACACCATTACAGAGGAACGCCAACTGCAGTTCCAGAGGACTTTGCTAATAGGGGTACAGGAATAATTGAATACAGCTAACACTAAGGGGCCAATTTATTAAAATTAATATTTTTTTTCTTTTCCCTAAATCATATTTTTAAGCGTTAAAAATCGTATATTTTAATAATTGCAAACCACAAAAAAATTGTAATTTATTAAATATAAAAGCCATAAAAAAAGTACTGTAAATATAAAACCTGCCATCTGTAAGTTAGCAAGGTCATGTAGAAATCAGTGGGGACAGTCCTTTATCGATAGAAAGAGCTTTTAGAGGTTTTCAGGTTTTAAAAATGTGGCTTTTGAGGTTACTTATTATTATTTGTATGCGTTCTGCATTTTTATTCATTGGTGCTTTTTATTTTAGGATCTTTTATTAAATAACTAATGTCTGACACAGGCCCATTCATATTTAAGCACAATCACAATGTTCTAATTAGTGAACTGAAAGACTTTCATTTCTCTACATAATATTCTTCATTGTATAGTTATTTCAAAGCAAAATGTGATCTCCCTTGAAGATTTTTAATACCTGGTGGCATATTTTTTGAGGGTACAAAAATAGCCTTTTCAGAAAAGAAGCACTATTCAGTGAGTCTGGGGCAGGTGAAACAGCATGACAAAGGAACAAACAGGTACATCAGTTTGGGTAGTGAGATGAACATATTGGGAACTGTAGTGTGGAGAAAGAATATGAAACAGAATGGTTTAGGCTAGGGCCACATGATTGTGGATCTCGGCCTATAGAGAAATGCAGGCTGAGAATCCCCTCCATTACTGCTTCTGCTCTGCCTAACGCAACATTTTACATTTTCTGCCGAAATCCACCCTGCCTGCAGAAGACAAGGGTAGCAGCCAGGCAGCAGATTCTCTGTCTGGCCCTAGCCTTAGGCTTTAACTTCCATTACAGGAAAGGAGCAGACAAAATCCCTTCTCCTGGCTGTGGAATAAAGTAGAAGAAATATTACAGATCATGGCATAATGGGGCTGCCCTACTGGGTAGCCAAAGTGGGGGTGGGGGCAGTGGTAATGTTACCTTCCTCTTAGGGGCTGATTCACTAAGCTCGAGTGAAGGATTCGAATGAAAAATACTTCGAATTTCGAAGTATTTTTTGGGTACTTCGACCATCGAATTGGTTAAATTCGTTCGAATTCGAACGAAATCGAACGAATCGAACGAAAAATCGTTCGACTATTCGACCATTCGATAGTCGAAGTACTTCCCCTTTAAAAAAAACTTCGACCCCCTACTTCGGCAGCTAAAAGCTACCGAAGTCAATGTTAGCCTATGGGGAAGGTCCCCATAGGCTTGCCTGTGATTTTTTGATCGAAGGATTTTCCTTCGATCGTTGGATTAAAATCGATCGATCGCAGGATTAGCGCTAAATCCTTCGACTTCGATATTCGAAGTCGAAGGATTTCAATCCGAGGGTCGAATTTCGAAGTATTTTTAACTTCGAAATTCGACGCTTAGTGAATCGGCCCCTAAGTGTGACATTAGCTTCTAGCTGTCTCTAATTTGCCTCAGAAGGGTAAAAATGTTTCTTCACTCCAAAAAGGCATTGCACTCTATAACATAAATGACGGGATGCTGTAAATGATATCCTTCTAAATGCTAATTGGTGATGTCATCAGTTTAATTGGTGATTAGTGATGTCATTTCTGTGATATGACTCACTTGTGTATTATAATCAATGTACCCCTCTAGTAAAATATGAGGATATTAGAAGTAAACGTGTATCTGTGCCCTTTATTCTACAACAGAGGGCACATTATTCACTATATAAAAAAATGTATGTCTGTCTGAAAAATGTAAAATCAGGGAAATGTGTTTTAGCAACTTATTCTTCAAGTACTAGTATATAATGCTATAATGTCAGTTTTACGGCAAAATATAATTGAAGCATTAATGTTACACTATGGGGGGGGGCATGTGCAAGGCCTCTCTGACAGTCACATGAACAACCTAAAGCAGTAAGTGATTTGTGCATGACTGTATGAGTTGCAGAAATAGTATGCTGTGAATGAATTATAACAAATAATAACAAAAGATGTATTTATGGATAATGATGCTTAAAAATGCAGCCCAAGAATCAGCATTGTGTGGCATCAGCCTTCCTCCTTTCCTGCAGCTAGAACCATTGTGTGGGCCTGGGATCAAAAACGGTCAGTGGACTCCAATACTTGATAGCAATGTGTCGCCTTTTGCCACCGAAATCTGCTGTGTATGCCTGCACCCTGGCCAATGCAATGGTTGAGAGTGTAAGACAGGGGCCGGCAAAGAGGAAGGCTGATGTGATCATGGGGCTGATTCTTAGCCTGAGTTTATTCAGCATTCTGAGATTCAGCCCTGTGTGGCATGAGCCTTATATTTATATGCAAGAAATATTCTGTGAATTTCTACTTTAATCAGTGTCAAATATATTAGGTAAGGTTTTGATAAGCATAACCGACTGTCACTCACAGAGGCACCAATGATTAATTTCCACATCTCTGTGCCTGTATCTTTCCAGCTGAGCCTTTCTGTAATATATAATAATGTCAGTGTCCATACTGTACTTTCTGGGATTCCCTTGCTACACCTGGCATGCTGAAAGTCAATTAGCTGTGGAAAAAAGGACATTTTGTCCCATATTGCTGCCCCATACACCCCATCTGCCGATTTACCCTCTTGCAACGAAGCTCAATTATCGGTCGAGTGTAATGGATTTTCTGACTGAGGTAGCAGACAGGCACGACAAACACGTATCTGGGAAATTCTCCAGCAGCTGCTCATCTGCCTCTGGAGAGAATCCTTCTATCATCAAAGTATCATGCATTCATCAAAGCAGATTTCAATGGCAATAAAGTAGAAAAGTAAGTTTAAGCAATATTTACAGCTTATACAGTAAATTAATCACTATATTAACTATAATACTGTGTCTGACGACCTCATACAAATCTATCAAGAAACAATAAACCAACAATACTGCTTTGAATGTGCCTTGAATACTTTAGGTCCCATTCACTAGTGCGACAATCACTGTCTGCTAGTTGTGCAGAGTTGGGAGTAACATTTTTGGTGTTATTATTACTTGAGGAGGTAATAGAGGTAAGGCTATTGTTGTTACCCCCAAAAGTGATACAGGCATGGGATCTGTTATGATTAGAAACCAGATATTCAGAAACTCCAAATAAGGAGTTAGTCATTTTCCATGTGTCAGATATTTGTTTAAAAATGTATTTTCATTTTTATAATAATGAAATAGTATATTGTACTAGATTACAGTATATATATATATATATATATATATATATATATATATATATATATATATATATATATATATATATATATATATATATATGTGACAAACAAATCAGACCTGACTTTATTCAGAGAAAATGGATAATATTTAAAGGGTGTGCAATGATTAAACACAATAGGTATTTATATCTGTATCTTTGTGATGTTGGCAGATTATAATATAATTATACTTGTGTGTACCCATAATGCATTGTTTTACCTATTGCTTTAACAGGTAATTCACCTTTTAAACCTAATTGTATTAGCACAGTCACAGTAATCATTATAGTCACTGGATTTGTCAGAAATTATGGGGTAATAAAAACTGTTACTTATTAAAAAAAAAATACTTATTACCTATTTCCAAATAATTTGTTAGCTAGTAAATGGCCTAATTATGAAGGTTTTTCTTCCCTTGTTTCTCTCATAACTAAATAGAATGGGGCTGGTTAATGTGACATCTGAATATTTATAGAACACGACAAAACAGCAAGGCCATTAAACTGCAAATCAGCAAGCCATACTCCATATTGTTCACCTTTTTATACCGCAGACAGACTATAGGAGTGGTGATTAGTGACAGCATTGTGTCACTGGATATACTACAGTATGTGTTGTTCATCATAGGTGGTCCTGATCAGTTACTTTTGTGGTCCTGCTAGGTTTCCCTGTCTCCGACCCTCCTCTGCCTGTGTCTACCATAAACTGCCTGTGAGTGCCATACACTGCCCTACGCTGCCTGTGTGTACCATACTTTGCCTGCCCTGACTGTGGGAGGTTAGCCTAGTGTTCTGGGGGTTCCACATAAGAGGAAGAGGCATATGTATTTAAGGCTATATGATGAGTGATGGGTGATATTTCTGTGGTAAGAACCATAACATTTGGATTTTTAGTGTGCTACTACTAGGGATGCACCGAATGCAGGATTCAGTTTGGGATTTGGCTTTTTTCAGCAGGATTTGGCCAAATCTGAGTTCCTGGCCAAATGGTATCCAAATCCTAAAAATCACATTACTTTAACACAAACAGGGAAGTCCAAATTTTTTTTACCGCACACTACACACAAGAATCTCTTTAAGTATTTGGATGAAGGATTCAGGATTCAGCCGAATTCCAAAATATTTTATTTGGTGCATCCCTAGCAATCTCTGATAATTTGGATATGGTCCTAAAAGTTCTTGGGATAATTTACGGCCCTCAAAACCACAGAAGTTGGACATCACTGTGTAAGAAATTGCCATCTTGATTTTGTTATTTAATATGAAAGCGGTTGTTCAGGGAACTTACATGAAGCCCTGATTATCATAACAAAGGTTTTCCTGTGATTACTAAGGCCTATGTCTGCTGTGGGGACCATAAAACTGATTGTGTATGCAAGAAAACTTGCTCAACAGGATGTAGGCAAGTTGGGGGTTTATCACAGCATCTTGGCAGTTGGGAGGGTTTCTGTGGGGGCAGGTGAGAACCCAGGATAAAAGAACGCTGGACAAATGTGAAGGGGCTGGGCAGCAGAGAGGGAGCTGGGCAGCTGAGAGGAGGCAGCTAGAGAGCTGGAGAAGCCAGAGGAGCCTGGGACAAGACATGTGAGGAATGAAGACCAGAGGGGAAGGCAGAGATGAAGCCGAACTCTATTCCCCTGCCTTTTTGGTAACAACTATGTAGACTTGTGTAATGTGTAACTGTAAATATTGTAATTATTGTTTAGTCTAAGTGTAATCATTTATGTAGAAAAATCAATTGATTTATTTTACAATACATCACTTTACTATACGCTCATTGGTGTGGATTCATTGTCTGCTTGCTCAAAAGAACCAGAAACCCTAGTAAGTGGGTTGAGGTATATAGGTATATTATTAACAATGATATAATATATACGATAGAAACTTACAACTGTACTATAAAGTCTCCAATTTGTATGATGGTCCTATTGTAGATGCACAAATTTCAGCAACATCTCTAGATCAATAAATATGGTGGCTTCTGTGGAAGCATTTTGGCTCTGTGTAAACAAGACAAGTGGACACCATACTGATATTTTCAAGTACCTTTCCATATTGTGCTTTGTGTTGTAAGTGAACATTCTCCAAAATCCTGCCTGGAAGCTTCTGAAATGTGCATGTAAATAATATAAAATCAACTAAGAACGTCAGCCATTGACAGACCTAAATTAATAAACAATTATCCATTAAATTTTTTTGCCAGGTGCCTACTAAATATTGTACTGTACCTGTCTCCCTTCCATCGCGTCTCGCATTTCCTTGAATGTAGTAGTAAACTCTCCAATGAAGTCATGCTTTCCATTCGAGTCCCAGTCCCAAACGATACACTATGGAGAAGAAGAAAAAACTCTGTTATCGTTGCATATTTGCATCTGTATGCCCCATAGGAACTTCCATATTGCTTGCTTTAGTAAAACTATTCTCTATAGATCTTAAAGACATATGTCCTGGTGGGGAATGTGGCAGTAATAACGTTTTTTTAGTGTTATCTTAGTAAAGTCAATATTTATTCTTCTTAAAAATCATCTAAAAAACATTTATGACTTCTAAGCCATTTAGCAATGATACTATTTTAGATCTTTAAGGTGTGTGCTGCTTACCAGTATATCACAGCTCTCCAATTATTCTCTAAATACCTCTATCCCTCAGGCAAGGATCACATAAAGCACCAAGTTTTTTTGACCGAGAAAAGTCCAGTCAATACTGTAGTACACAGAACCCTGGGTCACTGGCATTGCACTGATGCTCGGGCACTGCACAAAGGGGAATGCACACTAACCTAACAAATTAAAATTGCAAATACTTTTATTTTCTGTGGAAGGTCTAAGAACAGGCGAAAAAGGAGTTAGAAATAGATGAGGACCTGCACATGTCTTTATGTATATGAAAAGACTTGAACGTAATAAGGGGGTACCTAAAAGCAGATATTTTACCATAAAATAAATTAAGCAAGTGCATTTAAAGGTTTGTAAAGTCCAACATGGAGAACCAACACAGGTCCAACACAAAGACCCCAAATTTGGATAGTAAAAGAATGGTAAATCATGGATGCAGGTTTCTGTAAGAAAAGACTGGCTGATTTGCACCAACTTTGCATCTCTATCTTTATACCTAAATAGTCAGCCGTTATAATATTTCTATTCACAAGAACTTGTGGCAGAGGATGGGTTTTTGATAGAAAGGGGGTCAACTTTTGGATGGATCAATGCAGGGTATATTGTCCTACATTATTTCTATTTTAAAATTGTTGAGAGGTATATTAAAATGATGACACCAGACCTAGTATTGTGTGAAATGTATTAATCAACTGACCCCATATATGTCATATGTCATCTAGTGTGTAGGAAAATGTCATCCCTTGAATATCTCTGATTTTAAGTAAGTACAAGCCATTACCTGTTTATGCTATAAATATATGTACATATGAAGCTAAAATGTTATTTATAATTAGGACTGTTTGTGCATGTGCATTTAAACTGTGAAGTAACAAAACCTACTGGGAATGCAGTGTTTTTCAGAAGCCTACTGTTTTCCTTCTAGATGTTCATAACAATATTCCCACTAGGACAGTTGTTAGCATTATATTGCCTTCTTCTTATTGTAAGGCCATGTGTTCAGTTTAAACAGGGGGGGTGGGGGTTCAGTGACTAACGCCTCGAGAATGTATCCTTGAAGCATAAGTAATGTCTGTTCTTAAAGGGCCACAATATTTTTTCCTTAAAGGGATGATTCACCTTTAAGTTAATTTTTAGTATTTTATAGAATGCCCAATATGAAGCAACTTCATTGGCCTTCATTATTTATCATATTATTTATTTAGTTTTTGAATAATTTGTCTTCTTATCTGACTAAAACACTATGTAAGTCAACACATTTATTGTTATTGCTACTTTGTATTACTCGTCTTTCTATTCAGGCCTCTCCTATTAATATTCCAGTCTTTTATACATGGTTGCTATGGTAAATTGGACCTTAGCAAACAGCTGAAATTGGAAACTTAAATAATAAAAATGAAAACCAATTGCAAATTGATATACTACAGTGTGTGCTGTTCATCGTAGCGTGGTCCTGATAGGTTTCCCTGTCTCCGGCCCTCCTCTGCCTGTGTCTATCCTATACTGCCTGTGTATACCATACACTGCCCTATGCTGCCTCTGTGTGCCATGCCCTTTGCTGCCTGGGTGTGCCATACTTTGCCTGCCCTGACTGTGGGAGGTTAGCCTGGTGTCCTGGTGGTTGCTATTCAATCCACAGGGGAGGAAGAGGCATATGTATTTAAGGCTATGTGATGGGTGATATTTCTGTGGTAAGCACCATAACATTTGCATATTCAGTGTGCTACCACCGAATGCAGGATTCAGTTTGGGATTTGGCTTTTTTCAGCAGGATTCGGCCAAATCTTAGTGCCTGGCCAAATGGTATCCAAATCCTAAAAATCACATTACTTTTTGTAACACAAACAAGAAAGTCCAAAAAAAGTTTAACCGCACACTACACAGAGAATCTCTTTAAGGTTCAGATACGGGTTTGGATATGGTTTAGTATTTGGATGAAGGATTCAGGATTCAGCCGAATTCTAAAGCAGTGTATTTGGTGCATCCCTAGCTACCTCTGATAAACAAGACAAGTGAACACCATACTGATATTTTCAAGTACCTTTGTACATTGTGCTTTGTGTTGTAAGTGAACATTCTCCAAAATCCTGCCTGGAAGCTTCTGAAATATGCATGTAATTAATTTAAAAACAACAAAAACTATTCAGAATATCACTCTCTACATCATACTAAAAGTTAATTTAAAGGTGAACAACCTTTAATGTAGTGTGTTTAGCACAGGGCAAAACCCTATATTATATTTGTTATGTCTTAGGACAACCACCAACAGATTTGATGGTAGTTCCTATTTCATGTACATGAAATACCTTCTAATATGACTTATTTCAAAGTTACATGTGGCACAGCTGATTAGTAATTAGGTCATAAGTGCACAGCGTGGTTACCTAAAACCCATTGAGAAATCATGAATGGTCTGCTAAGTGGCAAGAATAGTGCTTGAACATAAAAAAAGGAAATATTATGACAGATGATTGCATTCCAGTTGATAAACCTCTCTACCACTGTGCTGTATAGTGCACTAAAAATTGTATTTTACAAAGGGAACCTTGCTTTCTTCTTCACCATATCACTCTCCAGTCATCCCCAATTACAAATCTAGTGCTAGAGCACATCCAAGGTGCCGGACTACAGGCAAATTGCTTACCAAGAAACAAAGATGGCAATATCTGGTAAGTCTGGTAAGTATGGATTTGAATGCTGTATCACAACTGCTAAATCCATTGGTGTTTGTTCTTATGGTTGACCTGTGATACATTCGCTGCATGTAGTAAATTGTGCCACTAAGATGTGGACATACACATCAATTACTAAAATAGATCTTTATATTTTTTTTCTTATATGAATATCTGTGGCACCAACTATGGCACCCAGGTTCCTCTGGAAAGAATTGAATATATTGCACAGAAACTGCAATGAAAAATACCCAGAACCTACCAATCCATTTCTAGTTACCTATTAAAAATGTAAATATAGACTAAACAGGACACATTTAATGCTAAAGAACTGTGTTTCAGCAGCTCCTTTGTTTGTTCAATTTTTAAAACTGCTATTTAACAAGTGTCTCCCTTTTGACATAATGGAGAAAAAACTTTGATACGTGTCTCAGAACATACTTTTTCATGGTCTTTATGGAACTTCTAACCCCAAGAGGATTTCCTAGTGAATAAATATCAGCTGAGTTGAACAGTTTTTCTCATTAATTGTCTTTAATTAGAACTCAAAACAAGACTATTAGAACTGATATGACGGCAGAATCTTAATTACAGCTGATCAAAGTCATATTAAATAAAATGAAGTGAATAAAAGAGGGTTAAAACTGTTTCGGCACTTGCTTTAAAATATGTTTCCCATATCCAGCTTGTAGAAAATCAATGGTTTGTAACTGTCTGTGTGTAATTCTTTTTGACTTAAAGGAGAAGCAAACTCTTGCTAATAAAAAACCCCTCCCCCTACCCTACATAGACCTCCTCCCTGCTCCCCCCCCAGCCTAACTCTTTACTTATCCCTTGGTGCAGATTCAGGGCATCGGATTTCACGGTTGCCATCTTCTGGTTCTTCAGTAATCTTCGGGTCTTCTTCTGCCGCTTCGGCAATTTCCGTGACTTTAGGCACATGTGCAGTTGTCGCGAGACAGCTGATTGCTTCAACTGCACATACGCCAATATGCCGCTCTATTCCCAAAGCTTACCGAAGAGAAGAAGATGTCACCCGTGAACTCCGATGGCCTGATTCTGCCCTGAGGGGTAAGTAAAGAGTTAGGGAAATTTACCAAAGGTACCATATAGGCTTGGGGGGAGCAGGGAGGGGGTCTATGTAGGGTAGGGGGATATGGGTTTTATAAGCAAGGGTTTACTTCTCCTTTAAGATATAAAGAAGATCATTTGATATATTCAATTTTTAAATACAACATTGTAAAGTAAAGGGAATGAGAGATTTTTTCACTAAGAATTGTTGTAAAAAGTCAAATTTTTAGAGGTTTTCAAGATATTCATATTTTTGCTCATTGTTCAGCACTTTTTTTCATTTGCACTTTTTATATTCCGATATTACTAAATGTAATGACAATCGTGATTTTATAGTCTGAGAGTTTTGTCATGGTTTCAAAAGCCTCCATGTGTACATTATATTATGTAACAATAAATTTGCTTAGTTCACCCCAGACTACAGTACAGTAAAGTTCTTTTGAGGAGACTTTATTTAAGCACTCCAAATAATACCCAATAAAAACAGCCCTACAGAAGCCAAATTAGTTACAGTTCAATCAGATTTAATTTCTGAGTTAAATGGGAAATGTAATAAAAGTCGGTAACGGAAAAACTATTCGCAATGCGAAAAATTGTGCCTTTGTGCGAACAAATTTTGCTATGCGCGAATTTGATATAGCTTTTTCAAACACGGAAACTGTTTAGCGTCCACTTCCGACAGTGGAAGACCGTTTGCAAATTTTATAGTTTGCGTCAATGCGCAGTCAATGTAATAAAACTTCTTACTGAAAAGTCGTTATGTTTTCTCCAAAAGATTACAACACCTTCAAGCACTTCTTAAGAGTGCGTAATTACAATTCGCAATGCGCAATTACAATTCGCAATGCAATAACAGTTTAAGGAACAATATTACATTGCAAGATGTGGATTTTTATTCTTATTGGTGAGAATTGTTTTGCTCTTTTGCGACTTTAATTACATTCTCCCGAAAGAGTTTTAACTCTTTCCCTATTGTAATTACACACATTCCGTCTTCTTGTTTTTTGCTCATAGTATTCACGGGCAAGAGCTGCCACAAGATCTCCACTGCCATGCTAGCATGCAACAATCGCTTAGCAAGGAGGATGGAGAAGAATTGGTATACCTGCAGTATTAATAGGAGCAATACATACTGTATAGCAGGCCATATATCAATTCATGTCTAGCCACGGCAGATATAAAATAAGAAGCCATGCATAGTAGGAAAATAACATGTTGATGTATGGATGCTGTATGGTGCTCAGATTATGCCTTCTCTTGCCAATTGTACGGTGATATGGCCCTATGTGGGCAAGTTGTAATGTTTGTTTTTGCAAATGTTAAAAAAAAATATATATAAATAAAAAAAAAAATAAGAAGCCATAGCCAAAGTAGGTTTCTCAGTCTCCAGTGAGATCCCTATTTCCAGAAAATTGGAAAAGCAGTCCCATGGCAATTAATATTTGGAAAAAAAAATTAAAACAAAAACAATAAAATATAATTTGTCATGGAAGTAAAAGGTCTTGTACAGAAAATATAACCTAGTTTCTGCAATTTAATGAATTTCATTTTAAATCAAAGCAATTAAAAGGTCATTCATTCTTTATTAAATGTTCAGTGAAGCGAATAATTTAATCTAGAATTAATATTTGACAAGGAAGAGTGTAACAATGCGAACTCCTGCCAAAATATCCATATTTTAAAATATTAAAATTGTGGCAAAATGTTTTCACATAAAATAATTTGCTGGTGCACATAAGGTACAGGGACTGCATCATGTTCAAGGGCTATCTTTATTGCACCCTGATGGAGCCTTGTGCCCATTATCCTTGATAGCATTTGTGTCCAGTGATAGAGCTTTTTAACTTGCAGATAGGTAAATGTATTGGCAGGCTAAGGGGTGCAAAAGGTATCATTCAGCTGTGGCTATAATGTTAAGTGCATATTTGTACTATCTATCTGGTGATGATTTGGTGCTTTTGCTGGCACATCAGGTTGGAGGACCAGAAAATCAGACTGGTGTCCAAAGGATTGGTGGCATCATGCCCACATGCTGCCCCTTACATGGTGATCACAGGATGCACCTATAATAAGCCATTTACAGTCTGACCCTCATCTGTTGGTCCCCATACTGAAGGTGCATCTATTGGTACATGTCAACAGTAGGCAGAAAACAGAGGGTCTAGGTGCAAGTAGGCAAAAAAAAAATTGGATTTTTTGCACTTTGGACCCTTTTCCATGTTTCATTGCCTTGACAAAGCGATTAAGCAAAATGCGTCGGCAGAGCCTTCTAATCCACAAATTTTAATTTCAAACTATTTGCCTTACCAAGCCTTTTATTATAATCAGTTGGATCTTATTTAATTTTGAGCGCTGTTCAGCCTCCCAAGGACCACATTTATAATCTCTTTCTTCTTGATTCTTCTTTCTCTCCATGACACTGAAGGATCTGTGGTTTTATAGACTAGTTTAGCCTCTTCCAATTGAGACAGATAACGTCACATTTGAGACCACAGTCCCCAGTGTTTGACTTTCTCCCCGTGTGGAGTCCCAGGGCCTAGAAAATCATCTCATAGAAGTTTTGGGACCTCTTTTCAATTTCCTTTTCTGACTTCTCTTTTAAATAATGGTCTGGGATATATATTTTTAAATTTTGTACAATGAATTAATTCACCTTCTAATCATTAATTATTGCACTAGCACTTTAGAATAATGAATTTAATTATAATATTGATAACGTACTAGAATAGTTATCAATTTAGCACGTTGTTATTTCACTGAATATGGTGGGTGATTGAAATCAGCGCGAGTATTATAACTATTGAATTTTCTGCCAAACTAATGGTTAATTTTATTAGGTAGAATTTGCATACCTTCTTGATTTAATTAATTGATCAATTTGAAGGGTAAACAATCAACTCTTACTATCACGGACATCGATCACATTAAACAAGCACTGGCACTTTATTCAATTAATGAATTTGAGTATATCACTCAGTAAAATCTTTTTTTGATTATAATAATTACCACCAAATCAATTAAGTTCATCATTATAATTAATTTACTTTGCATTGTATCTAAGAGGGTGGGGGTTTTATTACTTTCTTCTTTTCTAATAAATTAATTGATACTTGTAAATTATACCTCCTTCCTTTCTTTAAGGTGAATTTTTTAGAATACAAAAGTCTGTCTTCCCTCTCTTCTTTCCTTTTCCATGTTTGAAATGTGCCTATAATTTGAAAAAATATAATACCATGACTCATTTCTGTTGACATATACCTTCCACTAAAGGCCCACCCTATCTCCTGATTCTGTATTAAACATGTTCATCAGCTACACTTCAACTTGAAAACAGAAGGATTTCATTTGTGTTAAATACATACTGTAATTGACTTATCCTAGGAGGCAATGGGTTGAGATGCACATTTTAATTAAACTGAGTGGTCCAGGGAGGATCATTTTTTAATCTAATTCAGAGAAAGACAAAATTAATTAATTAATATACCTGACTCGTGTATGATAATGTCAGTTTGGCAAATCGTTTAGGAATAGCATTGTGTATTTCACAATGAGATTTTCTTTCATCCACTACAATCTACAATGCTTTTTCCTAAATGAGATTAATGACTTTGATCTTAATCTGCATGTCAATTTCTTCCAATTAAAGGAACCATAGTTTGCATTTATAAAAAAAAGCTTGCTCTGTGCCTGTTAACCTACATACTGCTGCTATTTCCCACAGCAATAATCAGCACAGAACTTTGATGATGTTTTAAAATTCCAGGATAGCAAGGAGTAAATATTCAGTGACCAAATGATGTGTAAAATATTCTACACAGTAAACCCACTGTGCCTGTAGCTGTCTGTTTTTGGACAGGGCTTGGCATTCCAAATAAAGTGTTTTCGAGCAGCACTTTTTGTAGTATAAGCAAATTGCTAAAGTCAGTCTTGGAAATCTTTCAATTCAATAACCCTCAGTTTAGCATCAGTGGATAGAAACATGGCAATGGTAGGTTCAGTGGGACATGTGTTTCCTTCTATGGTTGTTAAGATTTTATTGAATTAGAAAAGACCTTCATCTGCTGGCTGACTGAGAATTATGGAGATGTAAAAGTGGCCATACACTAAAAGATCCAGTCATTTGGCAAGGATCTCCCCAATAGGAATAGCAGCTGATGGGACGAGTACCACATCAACTAGCTGATGCAGTCCTTGATCCGATGGGAAAATCAAACTTGCCCATTTGAGATCTGGACAATTTTTGCCCAGATATCAGTCAGTGAGACCTGCCTGAAGGCCCTAAACACTGGCAGATAAGTTGCTGAATTGGTCTAAAGGACCCAAATTGGCAGGTTAAATCTGCCTATGTACAGCCACCTTAAGAGTATACATATATTTATTCAATGTAAACTTATTATGGTATATGGTAGTGTGTGTAAGAGAGAGAATGCATATTTTAAGGTGAGGCTATAGCCATGGTAAAGTAGAATTCCCTAGCATTCAAAGTGTCTTTCTCACTGATTTGACTGAATAATACAGGGATGTGTAATTTTAATTAGCATTTCTTTACTGCTGTACAGAAAATGAATCCACTAGAATACTATATACTTAGGGGCAGATTTATTAAGGTTCGAATGGTAAATTCAAATTCGAATTTTCTAAAAAAAATTTGTGTCAAAACTCACAAATTCGAATTTAAAGGCACCAACTCGAAAGTAAATTTGAATGTGAGATTTATCATACCTTGACCATGGAAACAGTTCTAATTTGAATATTCCCTGCCAAATTAATATACAAGTCAATGGCAAAGGTCCGCTGACCCATTTGAAGATGTTAAAGGAGAAGGAAAGCTACTGAAGCAGTTTATTGCCAATAGATTAGCCACAAAAGTGCAAGCTATAACACTATATTTATTCTACAGAATGCTTTAACATACCTGAGAAACAGCACTAGAAGCTCTCTGTTTGTTTAGGATAGCAGCTGCCATATTGGCTTAGTGTGACATCACTTCCTGCCTGAGTCTCTCACTGCTCACTTTTAGTTCTGGGCTTAGATTACAGCGAGGAGGGAGGGAGGGGGGAACAAACTGAGCATGCTCAAGGTCGTGCCCTGGAGATTTAAGATGAAAACAGGAAGTCTGATACAGATGCCTATGAGTACACAATAGAAGGAAAGAAATGCTGTGTTTCTTTTGACAGAGGACTCAGAGCAGCATTACTTTGAGGGTTTACCGGTGTATTTATATAGACCTTTCTAATAAAACTTACTTAATTTTAGCCTTACCTTCTCCTTTAATAGCCTTCCTAAAATTCAAGTTTTTTTTCGGAGAAAAACTTGAATCAAGCTTCATTCTAATTCGATTCAAATTCTATTTTGAGTTTTCAGTTCAGTAACATTTGTTTGAATTTTAGACGTTGACGTTTTTTCTTACATGAGATAACATTACAATTTCGAGTACATTCTAATTTATTACAAATAAATTTGACCTTTGATAAATCTGCATCTTACAGAAAACAGAAACAACCCAGCAGGATAGACATTATTGAAATGATGCTCTAATTGGATTAGATTGCAAAGTACACAGTATTAGTGACAAATTCCTTAACCAGAAAGCTCACAACACAGAAAAGAGATTATTTTTAAGTCTTCTTACTGTGTAAAGTTAAATATATGGAAAGTCATGCATTCTGCTAAAAACACACAATTTTCTCTAAAGCACAGTGCACTCAGGAACCGAACATGTCACATCAAAGGAGTAGTTGAACAGCAACTATTACACTGTATCCAGCAAATATCTTTTACCAACATAACTCATTCTGCTTTACAAGATGTAATAATAAAATCAGCATAACCTTGCTTTGATACATTGCTCAAAGAGAAAAGATATCTGAAGGAGCAAATTAAGCAGCAGAAATCCAGCTCTTCATGTCTCATGCATCTTGACTGCTCAAATGGTTTCTAAGAAAAGGGTCCTGTTGTTAATGACTTCATCAAGTCTATATCTCCCCAAATGTCATTTCTGTGCAGGCAATATCATGACTGTCATTTGATGAGCTAGGAACTGTTTCTACAAACTGGCTCACATGTAAGGTCTGAAAATGTGTTCTAGTTGAAACTTGGGGGCAAATTTACTAAAGGGTGAAGTGGCTAACGCTGGCGAAAATTCACCAGTGTGACGTCATTTCGGCACTTCACCGATTTACTAACGGGTGCTGGCGTAATTACGCTAGCGAAGGCGATAGACTCTAGCGCAACTTCGTACTCTAACGCCAGCTGTATTCTCGCTCTGGTGAAAGAGCGTTACTACGCAAATTCACTAAGTTATTGTTTTTACTGAAGGTTACCTCTATCGCCAGACTTACCTTCACCACCTTAGACCAAGCAAACTGTAATAGAGTAGATAGGACTTGGTCCAAATAAAGCTTTACATTTTTCTAAGTCACAAAAAATGCTGGTGTCTTTTCCTTTTTACAGGGTGATAGGCTGAAAAAGATCGTACATTTTTTTTTTGGGTACCCTCCTTCCCCCCTACATTTCCTTATATATGGCACATAAACTATACACTGGGCTCATGTTTAGGGCAATATAACAACTCTATTTTCTTTTATTAAGGTTCCCTGGGCTTGTGTAATATAATGTATTTGCTGCAACATATACGTCCATTGAAATCTAACTTCCTGCTGTTATTATTATCTAACGCTAGCGCAACTTCGCTGTGCCTGCCGTAGTAATGCTAGCGCAACTTCCAAGCGTTCAGCGATGGCGACGAAACTTTGCAACTTAGTGAATTAGCATTGTCTGTGCGAAGTGTGGTGAAGGGGGCGAAGCCACACTGGCGAATTTTTACCCGTTAGTGAATTTCCCCCTTGAATGGTAGCCTAAAATGTAATTTTATTCTTATTAAGGATATGTAGGAAGACTTGATTATAATTTTATTGTAATGAGATGTTCACTGATATTTATATGACATTCCCAACCCTGATCTATGTTCTGGGCAACATCTGCAGGCTCACTCCATTATGTATGAAACTGCAAACATGATTTATCACTTCTTCCTGACACACCTGCTTATAGAGTACTAAAAGTGTAACATAAATTAACCCTTTAAGTGCCAGCAGAATTTCACATTTTGGTTACGCGAAATGCCAGCCGTTTTTGAAACATTTTGTGCTCTCTCACTTTAGGGGCATTTTCTGAGGGGAAACCTATAGTTTACCTAGGAAAACTATACATTGTTTTTTTCGGTAGAAACTGAGCTTTCTAAATCTGCCTGAGTTTTCATGTATTTCCACCTGTGCAAAAAAATTTATAGTGCTAAATACCAAAAAAAAATGAAAAATTACCATTTTTCATCGTATATCAATTTATACCAGAAAAATATTTCATTTTAGGGATGAAAATCCAACTGATTTGGAAAGCCTTATGTCTCTCGAACGTGCCAATACCAGATATGTATAGTTTTAGGGAGATTTAGGATTTCTGTACAGCAAAAACTCCCGGCAGTATATTACCGAATTTTGAAAGCACTAAGGCAGAAAACAGCATGCTTTAGATTCCAAGGCAAAAAATCCTGAAACCGTAGGTTTACCCCAGAAAACCATACATTTTTGAAAAGTACACATTCTGCCGATTACAAAATGGGTAACTATGTCTCTCTACTCCCAACTACCAAACATAAAAGCTTGTCTGAAAATAGCGGTTTTTCAAAAAAAAATTAAAAATTCTGAAAAATCATTTCAAAGGTTTTATTTTGCTGCTCCGCATATCCCAAACTATATTAGGTACCAAGAAAAAGCACCTGAAATATGATTGCCAGGGGTCCACTGAACAGTTTGATACCCATTATGCATAGGTTTACCAAAGTATCTGGCATTTAGAGACACCAATATGAAGTTAGCACATCCAAATTGATCAGGACTTTACTTCAGCTACTGAGAAATCAACACATTGACTGCATTTTTGTGGGGTAAAAACACAGAAATATATGTTTACCCCCCAAACCCATATATTTTTGGAAAGTACACATTCTACTGAATCTAAAATGGGTACCCATGCCTTTCTGCTCCAAACTACTGAGTCGCAAGGCTTTCCCAAAATTGTCGGTTTTGGTGAAATATCTGAAAATTGCCTCAAACCTTCAACTTCCCAGCACCATATCGCCCATGTATCATTACGTACCAAAAAAAAGCACCCTAAATATGATTGCCAGGGTTCCTCCAAACAATTTGGTGGCCATTGTTCATAGGTTTACCAAAGTATCTGGCATTTAGAGGCCTCAAAATGAAGTTAGCGCATACAAATAGTCCTGTGGGTAACTTCAGCTAATGAAAGATCAACACATTGACTGCATTTTTGTGGGGTAAAAACACAGAAATATATGTTTACCCCCCAAAACCCATATATTTTTGGAAAGTACACATTCTACCGAATCTAAAATGGGTACCCATGCCTTTCTGCTCCAAACTACTGAGTCGCAAGGCTTTCCCAAAATTGTCGGTTTTGGTGAAATATCTGAAAATTGCCTCAAAGCTTCAACTTCCCAGCACCATATCACCCATGTATCGTTACGCACCAAAAAAAAGCACCCTAAATATGATTGCCAGGGTTCCTCCAAACAATTTGGTGGCCATTGTTCATAGGTTTACCAAAGTATCTGGCATTTAGAGGCCTCAAAATTAAGTTAGCGCATACAAATAGTCCTGTGGGTAACTTCATCTAATGAAAAATCAACACATTGACTGCATTTTTGTGGGGTAAAAACACAGAAATATATGTTTACCCCCCAAACCCATATATTTTTGGAAAGTACACATTCTACTGAATCTAAAATGGGTACCCATGCCTTTCTGCTCCAAACTACTGAGTCGCAAGGCTTTCCCAAAGTTGTCGGTTTTGGTGAAATATCTGAAAATTGCCTCAAAGCTTCAACTTCCCAGCACCATATCACCCATGTGTCATTACGTACTAAGAAAAAGCACCCTAAATATGATTGCCAGGGTTCCTCTGAACATTTTGGTGGCCATTGTTCATAAGTTTACCAAAGTGTCTGGCATTTAGAGGCCCCAAAATGAAGTTAGCGCATACAAACAGTCCCGTGGGTAACTTAATCTAATGAAAAATCAACACATTGACTGCATTTTTGTGGGGTAAAAACACAGAAATATATGTTTACCCCCCAAATAGGGATGTAGCGAACTGTTCTGCGGCGAACTTGTTCGCGCGAACATCGGCTGTTCGCGTCCGCCGCAAGTTCGCGAACGTCGCGCGACGTTCGCCAATAGGCGTTCGCGTCAAAACCGTTCGACCATTCGACCATTCGATCGCTAAAATCGAACGATTTTCGTTCGATTTGAACGAAAATCGTTCGATCGAACGATTAAAAATCCTACGATCGTTCGAATCGAACGATTTTCGGATGTTCGAAGTTCGCGAACAGTTCGCGAACTGTTCGCATTTTTTGCCGGTGTTCGCGAACGGCGTTCGCGAACACATACTCGGCGGTTCGCTACATCCCTACCCCCAAACCCATATATTTTTGGAAAGTACACATTCTACTGAATCTAAAATGGGTACCCATGCCTTTCTGCTCCAAACTACTGAGTCGCAAGGCTTTGCCACAATTGTCGGTTTTGGTGAAATATCTGAAAATTGCCTCAAAGCTTCAACTTCTCAGCACCATATCACCCATGTATCGTTATGCACCAAGAAAAAGCACCCTAAATATGATTGTCAGGGTTCCTCCGAACAGTTTGGTGGCCATTGTTCATAGGTTTACCAAAGTATCTGGCATTTAGAGGCCCCAAAATGAAGTTAGTGCATACAAATAGTCCTGTGGGTAACTTCAGCTAATGAAAGATCAACACATTGACTGCATTTTTGTGGGGTAAAAACACAGAAATATATGTTTACCCCCCAAACCCATACATTTTTGGAAAGTACACATTCTACAGAATCTAAAATGGGTACCCATGCCTTATTGCTCCAAACTACTGAGTCGCCAGGCTTTCCCAAAGTTGTCGGTTTTGGTGAAATATCTGAAAATTGCCTCAAAGCTTCAACTTCCCAGTACCATATCACCCATGTGTCATTACGTACTAAGAAAAAGCACCCTAAATATGATTGCCAGGGTTCCTCTGAACATTTTGGTGGCCATTGTTCATAAGTTTACCAAAGTATCTGGCATTTAGAGGCCCCAAAATGAAGTTAGCGCATACAAACAGTCCCGTGGGTAACTTCAGCTAATGAAAAATCAACACATTGACTGCATTTTTGTGGGGTAAAAACACAGAAATATATGTTTACCCCCCAAAACCCATATATTTTTGGAAAGTACACATTCTACAGAATCTAAAATGGGTACCCATGCCTTTCTGCTCCAAACTACTGAGTCGCAAGGCTTTCCCACAATTGTCGGTTTTGGTGAAATATCTGAAAATTGCCTCAAAGCTTCAACTTCTCAGCACCATATCACCCATGTATCGTTATGCACCAAGAAAAAGCACCCTAAATATGATTGCCAGGGTTCCTCCGAACAGTTTTGTGGCCATTGTTCATAGGTTTACCAAAGTATCTGGCATTTAGAGGCCCCAAAATGAAGTTAGCGCATACAAATAGTCCTGTGGGTAACTTCAGCTAATGAAAGATCAACACATTGACTGCATTTTTGTGGGGTAAAAACACAGAAATATATGTTTACCCCCCAAACCCATACATTTTTGGAAAGTACACATTCTACAGAATCTAAAATGGGTACCCATGCCTTATTGCTCCAAACTACCGAGTCGCAAGGCTTTCCCAAAGTTGCCGGTTTTGGTGAAATATCTGAAAATTGCCTCAAAGCTTCAACTTCCCAGCACCATATCACCCATGTGTCATTACGTACTAAGAAAAAGCACCCTAAATATGATTGCCAGGGTTCCTCTGAACATTTTGGTGGACATTGTTCATAAGTTTACCAAAGTATCTGGCATTTAGAGGCCCCAAAATGAAGTTAGCGCATACAAACAGTCCCGTGGGTAACTTCAGCTAATGAAAAATCAACACATTGACTGCATTTTTGCGGGGTAAAAAACACAGAAATATATGTTTACCCCCCAAACCCATATATTTTTGGAAAGTACACATTCTACGGAATCTAAAATGGGTACCCATGCCTTTCTGCTCCAAACTACTGAGTCGCAAGGCTTTGCCAAATTTGGCGGTTTTGGTGAAATATCTGGAAATTGCCTCAAAGCTTCAACTTTCCAGCATCGTATTGTCCATGTATCATTACCAGCATAAAGCATCCTAAATATAAACATAGGGGTCTACTAAACAGTTTGATGCCCAATATGCATAGATATACCAAACTATGTGGCGCACAGAGACCCCCAAATGACAATATGTATAGACATTTTCACGGCTGACGCGCTGGCTGCTGCAATATAACCACTCGGTGTGTGTATTATGCGACATTAGACCACCTAACAGTACAGAGACCCCAGAAAACCATATATTTTCAGAAAGTACACATTCTGACGAATCCAATATGGGTAAATAAGTGTTTCTACTGCAAACTGCCAAACTGCAAAGCAATGCTGAACATAACGGTTTTTATCAAATTTCTGAAAATTGTCACAAAGCTTGAATTTTACCCCATTATATGCCCCACATTTCGTAACTTATCAGCATAAAACATCCTAAATATGAACGCCAGGGGTCTACTAAACACTTTGATGCCCAATATGCATAGATAAACCAAACTATGTGGCGCACAGAGACCCCCAAATGACAATAGTGTATATACATTTTCACGGCTGACGCGCGCTGGCTGCTGCAATATGAGCACCTGGTGTGTGTAATATGCGACATTAGACCCCCCTAACAGTACAGAGACCCCAGAAAACCATATATTTTCAGAAAGTACACATTCTGACGAATCCAATATGGGTAAATATGTGTTCCTATTGCAAACTGCCAAACTGCAAAGCAATGCTGAACGTAACGGTTTTTATCAAATTTCTGAAAATCGTCACAAAGCTTGAATTTTACCCCATTATATGCCCCACATTTCGTAACTTATCAGCATAAAACATCCTAAATATGAACGCCAGGGGTCTACTAAACACTTTGATGCCCAATATGCATAGATATATCAAACTATGTGGCGCACAGAGACCCCCAAATGACAATAGTGTATATACATTTTCACGGCTGACGCGCGCTGGCTGCTGCAATATGAGCACCTGGTGTGTGTAATATGCGACATTAGACCCCCTAACAGTACAGAGACCCCAGAAAACCATATATTTTCAGAAAGTACACATTCTGACGAATCCAATATGGGTAAATATGTGTTCCTACTGCAAACTGCCAAACTGCAAAGCAATGCTGAACGTAACGGTTTTTATCAAATTTCTGAAAATCGTCACAAAGCTTGAATTTTACCCCATTATATGCCCCACATTTCGTAACTTATCAGCATAAAACATCCTAAATATGAATGCCAGGGGTCTACTGAACACTTTGATGCCCAGTATGCATAGATATACCAAACTATGTGGCGCACAGAGACCCCCAAATGACAATAGTGTATATACATTTTCACGGCTGACGCACTGGCAGCTGCAATATAAGCACCTGGTGTGTGTATTATGCAACATTAGACCCCCCTAAGAGTACAGAGACCCCAGAAAACCATATATTTTCAGAAAGTACACATTCTGACGAATCCAATATGGGTAAATAAGTGTTTCTACTGCAAACTGCCAAACTGCAAAGCAATGCTGAACATAACGGTTTTTATCAAATTTCTGAAAATTGTCAGAAAGCTTGAATTTTACTCCATTATATGCCACACATTTCGTAACGTATCAGCATAAAACATCCTAAATATGAACGCCAGGGGTCTACTGAACACTTTGATGCCCAATATGCATAGATATACTAAACTATGTGGCGCACAGAGACCCCCAAATGACAATAGTGTATATACATTTTCACGGCTGACGCGCTGGCTGCTGCAATATAAGCACCTGGTGTGTGTATTATGCGACATTAGACCCCCCTAAAAGTACAGAGACCCCAGAAAACCATATATTTTCAGAAAGTACACATTCTGACGAATCCAATATGGTTAAATAAGTGTTTCTACTGCAAACTGCCAGACTGCAAATCAATGCTGAACGTAACCGTTTTTATCAAATTTCTGAAAATCGTCACAAAGCTTGAATTTTACCCCATTATATGCCCCACATTTCGTAACTTATCAGCATAAAACATCCTAAATATGAACGCCAGGGGTCTACTGAACACTTTGATGCCCAATATGCATAGATATACCAAACTATGTGGCGCACAGAGACCCCCAAATGACAATAGTGTATATACATTTTCACGGCTGACGCGCTGGCTGCTGCAATATAAGCACCTGGTGTGTGTATTATGCGACATTAGACCCCCCTAACAGTACAGAGACCCCAGAAAACCATATATTTTCAGAAAGTACACATTCTGACGAATCCAATATGGGTAAATGTGTGTTTCTACTGCAAACTGCCAAACTGCAAAGCAATGCTGAACATAACGGTTTTTATCAAATTTTTGAAAATCGTCAGAAAGATTGAATTTTACCCCATTATATGCCCCACATTTCGTAACGTTTCAGCATAAAACATCCTAAATATGAACGCCAGGGGTCTACTGAACACTTTGATGCCCAATATGCATAGATATACCAAACTATGCGGCGCACAGAGACCACCAAATGACAATAGTGTATATACATTTTCACGGCTGACGCGCTGGCTGCTGCAATATAAGCACCTGGTGTGTGTAATATGCGACATTAGACCACCTAACAGTACAGAGACCCCAGAAAGCCATATATTTTCAGAAAGTACACATTCTGACGAATCCAATATGGGTAAATATGTGTTTCTACTGCAAACTGCCAAACTGCAAAGCAATGCTGAACATAACGGTTTTTATCAAATTTCTGAAAATTGTCAGAAAGATTGAATTTGACCCCATTATATGCCCCACATTTCGTAACAGCATAAAACATCCTAAATATGAACGCCAGAGGTCTACTGAACACTTTGATGCCCAATATGCATAGATATACCAAACTATGTGGCGCACAGAGACCCCCAAATGACAATAGTGTATATACATTTTCACAGCTGACGCGCTGGCTGCTGCAATATAAGCACCTGGTGTGTGTATTATGCGACATTAGACCCCCCTAACAGTACAGAGACCCCAGAAAACCATATATTTTCAGAAAGTACACATTCTGACGAATCCAATATGGGTAAATAAGTGTTTCTACTGCAAACTGCCAAACTGCAAAGCAATGCTGAACATAACGGTTTTTATCAAATTTCTGAAAATTGTCAGAAAGCTTGAATTTTACCCCATTATATGCCCCACATTTCGTAACGTATCAGCATAAAACATCCTAAATATGAACGCCAGAGGTCTACTGAACACTTTGATGCCCAATATGCATAGATATACCAAACTATGTGGCGCACAGAGACCCCCAAATGGATATATAGTAGATAAAATTTACAAGGCAAAACAAAATAAGGCAGTAAAGGGTGAAATGCAAAAAAATCCAATAAAACCACAAAAATCAATGTTTTTTTTCCAGACTAGTGTTATCGGCCGTCAGAATCACAGTTTGAATATTTTAGATGGGCCAAACAGGTTCTACGCTAGAAACAAGTGAACACAACATATGCAGAGCTGAAAATGCAATAAAATGGCTAAAAATTCAATAAAATGGCTAAAAATGCACCAAAATACCCAAAATTGCAATATAATCACCGAAATAACATACAAAAGGTATTGCACAGTACGGTTAGCGAATACGCTATGCGTAATGGCAATAAAACATTTTTTTCAGCCAAAAAAAGAAACGATGCGATAAGAAAAAAAAAAAAAAAGCCACAATGCCATGTATGTGCGTGTGCGTGTGTACAAATGGTAAATTACATGTTATGTGCGCGTGTGTGCGTGTGCACATGTGTGTAAGTGCAGTGAGTGTAAGTGACCCCCCAATCCCCAAAAATGTATGTGTAAGTGTGTGTAAGTGTGAATCTAAGTGTGTATTACTGTAATAAGTGTGTGTTGGTGTGTTTGTGTGTGTAATTGTTGCACTAACCTGAAAAAGTCGCTGGAGACTGTTGCAGGCGATCAGGAAGAGCCTCTGGAAGACATCTGCCTCATGGTTCCTGTCTGTGTGCTGTGGGGGCGGAGATCGTCGATCCGGTGCAGGCTGCAGCAGCAGGACACGTAAGTAACACGTGCCTGCTGCTGTTTTTGGGCCCCTGGGCGATCGCGCCCCAGGGGCCACTCGATCCCCTGCTCTGCTCGTTGCCTAGGGGCAGGGGATCGAGCAGGAACGGAGCGAACGGCTCTAACAGCCGCTCCTCCGCTCCTGAACCAGGAAATGCTGCAGAACGTAGAATCTACGTTCTGTGGCATTTCAAGTACCTTTGCCACAGAACGTAGATTCTACGATCTGTGGCATTTAAAAGGTTAACTGAATTATCTAATAGTCATTGCTTGTTTACAAAGTTATAATAATTAAATAATATTGTTTTAATGGTGAGTTGATAAAACACCCACCACCATTCTACCCTAACAAGCAAACATATGTGCATGAACTCAACCTTAAATTGATCAGAACCAAAACAGAATGCATTTATTTGAATACAAACCTTTTGCAGATAGACCCCAAGCTAAATCATAATCAGGATCCCAGCACTGTAGGGCAGAATGGCTACCAACTGCGCCACTGGCTTTTTAAAACATAATATCTCAAATGCTTGACATGCTCAAGTTATGGGTCCTGCCAAAATGATATTGATTCAATGGCTATTATTGCTATATTGCTTGTTTTTTTGATTTATTGTGCTAGAAGAATGCTGGTATGTTGCCCTTTCTATCTACACCCCTACAATTCTTGAAAAAATGTGTTAACATCAAAACAACAAATACAAGTATTAAAGGCCAAATCATTTACTTTAATCCAAACACCATTTAACATCTCAGCTAGAAATGTTCGTTGACAGTTACATAGAATTTTATGGAAAATGGGCATGGGGAATTTAACACATGTATTTGTAATATGTACCATGTGTGTTTATAATACAGGTTTCCTTCAAATGATTTCTGGACCATCCAATAACTGGGGCATTATACGTTGTGGTCCTGCAAATAACTGCACTTAACAGGTCTTTTTGAAACCCTGGGGTTTGTAAACTAATGCCTTTTGAGTGCTGTACTTCATGTGACTATTTCAATCTACAGTATGTTACTAGTACCTGAAAAGTTGCTAATATCTAGAACCTGGTTCTGATTATAGTAGAAAAGTCCAAGGAATCCAGACAATTTAAATCTCCACTAGAGTAAAGGTTGATAATCTAACAATTAAAATAAACTACAGCACAATAAGAATTCTTGTGAATGCAACACAACTATTCAGGCTATTATCATGTTCTCTTTTGTTCTTTATGTGTTTGGATATGTTGTGGTTTTTATACAAATGGCCTGTAGATATCACTGTGCTCAAGACTTATACTGTGCATACTTTCTATACCGCTTGTGGTGTTAGAGTTGCTTAATGTTGTGCAAAGGCTGCATGAGCCTGCTAATAAAGCAATGTTATACTCTACCCCCCCTTTTAGCAGCCAAGCTTATTTCCCATGAATGAGAAAACAAATATCCAATATATTCTTAAGCTTTAAATATTTTTGTGACAATAAACTTAGGTGTTACATGCTCAAGGTGAGACCACTGGGGAGCATCTGGCCATACTCTTGACTACAGTGCCATAAGGCAGATGTTGGCAGTTCGCCATTGTGGGTAAATTAATTCAGCCAATTAAAAATACTTTCTCAGAAATACAATCATTGGAATGATCCTACTACCTGATATGTTCTTTTTTGCAAACTACTGACTGAGTGGATCCAAGGCTTTATCAAGTCATGTGTAGCCAGCACATAATGATTATACCTTAAAAGCACAACTTTTATCTCAAACTCCCTTGCCCACTAGTAAAAGCCTGACATATTGATCCTGCTGCAAACATTTTAACTCTAAAACAGGTTTAAAAGATATTCCATTCATTGTCTGAATTTCTGAAGCTTGCATGACTTTTAACATCCTATTGTATTCTGTATCAGAGCCACAGACCTGCAGTACTGGTTAGTTGCTAAATGCTGAATATTTGAAGGCAACTTTTCTTTGTGTATATAATAAAATTCAGGTGGGCAAATGAGGAATGAGTAGTCATCATATCTGAATAAATGCTTAATAATCATGTGTAGAAAGCACACTCTAAGGGGCACATTTACAAAGCTCGAGTGAAGGATTCTAATTAAAAAAACTTCGAATTTCGAAGTGTTTTTTGGGCTACTTCGACCATCGAATGGGCTACTTCAACCTTCGACTACGACTTCGACTACGAATCGAACGATTCGAACTAAAAATCGTTCGACTATTCGACCATTCGATAGTCGAAGTACTGTTTCTTTAAGAAAAACTTCGACCCCCTACTTCGGCAGCTAAAAGCTACCGAAGTCAATGTTAGCCTTTGGGGAAGGTCCCCATAGGCTTGCCTGAGATTTTTTGATCGAAGGATATTCCTTCGATCGTTGTATTAAAATCCTTCGAATCGTTCGATTCAAAGGATTTAATCGTTCGATCGAACGAATAATCCTTCGATCGTTCGATCGCAGGATTTGCGCTAAATCGTTCGACTTCGATATTCGAAGTTGAACGATTTTAGTTCCTAGTCGAATATCGAGGGTTAATTAACCCTCGATATTCGACCCTTCATACATCTGCCCCTAAGTGTGAGCTGAAACAAATAGAAAGTAATCATTTCTGAAATTTCTGTGACACTTTAGGGAACTGCAAAAATGACATTTAAAAAATACATATCTTAGCACCATAATCAGCACAGCTGCCCTTCCTTTCAATTAGTTCTCCGCACAGCATTCATAACAGCTCTGCAAGAGACTCTGCAACTGAAATACCACATTTCTATATTTGGAATTTCAACATTTTAAAAGCACTGTTATATTGCACAAAGTTCCAGATAAATAATTTTTTCATGAAATTATTTTAATTTTCACATTCTAGATTATGAGCGCATAAAAAAAGAGCCAGTTCAGAACACAAAAAAACAGGGGCGTAACTACAGAGGAAGCAGAACCTGAGGCTGCAGGAGGGCCCAGGAGGTACAGTGGGCCCCAGGAAGCCCTAGTTAATAAACAATTTCAACATATATTGGTAAAACAGGTCAACCTCTGGATATGTTCAGGGCCCTATAATTTATTTACGCCACTGCAAAAAACATTTGTATTATTCAGCAGGTGCTGTCCTTTCAGAAATTAGTAATATCATAACTAGGGATGAGCAAATTATTCTCTTGCACAGGTTTAAATATGTTGCATGGTTTGAAAAATTGTTGCGTGAAAACACGCCCATTGACCAATTTGTTTGGCAACTTTTTCGCCATTTCGTGAATTTTGGGCGAAGCAAAATGGGTCAGATCCTTACAGGTATAAAGTTTGTGCAGATTTAAGTAACCGATTGGAATAAATGGGTATAATTTACTAGTCAACTGTTTGATTAAAATTGGTTGAAGAAAACGTTACGTTTCTGTTGCCTCTCCGTGATTGGTGGACATTTATCAGCATTCTAAACTAAACTGAATTCGCAAAGACTCTTAAATCTCTAATCTCCAATGTGTGCTTATTTAAGAAAAACCTGAAAAATATAAATTGTAAACAACACCTCTAATACCTCTTATTCTCAATGCCAAATTTCAGATTGATATTAAAAAATTGAGTTGCCAAATAGCTTGAATTTTGAAAATACAACTACTATAGGCTTCTACACGAACATGGCAGCTTTTAGATGCTGGGTTAATTAAGAATAATACAACTCAAAAATTCAAGTTTCAAAAGTGGAATCCCAAATCATGATTTTTGTAGCAAATTTGAATTTTGATGCATGTGTGTATGTGGGGGTGTAATTTTTGAACACATTTGAATACATTCTATTGTTCTTTAACACTCAGCACTTACATAGTTACATAAGTACTTAGTTACATCGGTTGGTTGAAAAAAGACCATCAAGTTCAATCCCTCCAAATGAAACCCAGCACCCATACATACACAAATTGACACTTGACCCCTCCATACAGTCACATAAATGATATATACCCATATCTATACTAACTATAGAGTTTAGTATCACAATAGCCTTTGATATTATGTCTGTCCAAGAAATCATCCAAGCCACTCTTAAAGGCATTAACAGAATCAGCTATTCTTTTCCTCTAGTTTGAATGGATGGTCTCTAATGCGGTGATCCTCTTTATGGGTAAAAAGGTCCCCTGCTATTTGTCTATAATGTCCTCTAATATACTTGTATAGTGTAATCATGACTATGGGGTCCGTTTTCTAAAGCGCGGTAAATTTGACTATATGTTTCTGCGTTAACGAATCGGCTTACGTTAACGGTAATTTTAGCAAGTTGCGAATTTTCTGGCAACAAATTAAGTTTGCAAATATTTATTCTATAAAATAGTCTTGTTTTATGGTGGTTATTTAAGCAATTTTTACTCTGACATTTATGGCCAGAAATGCATTTAAAGGAATAGTTCAGTGTGAAAAGAAAAACTGGATAAATACATAGGCTGTGCAAAATGAAAAATGTTTCTAATATAGTTAGTTAGGCAAAAATGTAATATATAAAGGCTGGAGTGACTGGATGTCTAATAAATCAGCCAGAATCCAACTTCCTGCTTTTCATCTCTATAACTCTGAGTTAGTCAGCGACTTGAAGGGGGGCCACATGGTACATTTCTGTTCAGTGAGTTTGCAATTGATCCTCAGCATTCAGCTCAGATTCAAAAGCAACAGATATGACCCATGTGGCACCTTGGTTACTGCCTGGTAACCAGGGTAACCAGTCAGTGTAAACCAAGAGAGTTGAAAAGCAGGAAGTAGTGTCTGACTGACAAGTTATACATCAAATCACTCCAGCCTTTATACTTTACATTTTTGGCTAACTAACTATATTAGAAACATTTTTTATTTTGCACAGCCTATCTATTTACCCAGTTTTTATTTTTACACTGAACAATTCCTTTAACGACATTACCAGAGTAACACCAATCAAACATGTGTGCATCATATAAATACTTCATCCATCCAGTCACAAACCCTTCTACCAATAGAATCATATGAACAAGAAATCATACCAGTCAATATATTTGCATCATATAAATGCACAGTTTAATATAGCCAATCACAATGAAACCGAACCCCCTGCCAATGGGATCATAAAGTTACAGAAATCAAATATATAAAAAAATATACAACCACTGCCAATAATACGCCTCTGAGCTGAAACTGCTGCTGTTGCAACAGAAGTAGAAGCCAAAACATCCTGTCAGCAATAGCTACAGATCTCTCTCCTAGCAATGGCTACAGCAAAGTATGATGGGTAAAACAAGGTGTTATGGGATATTCCCTGTCCCCTTGAGATGGCGGTAAAATTGTGCGACTATGCTGGCGTTAATTTCATCATTCATCATTCAATTTTCATCATTTCACTGTTTAGTATCCAGGCATTAATGTGTACGTAGCGTTATTTTCAGTGAATGCGATAACTGCCAAACACATATTCATGCGCAAGAAAATTTGCACATTTATATTTACTGCAGGTTAGTAGTGATGGGCGAATTTGCGACGTTTTGCTCCGCCGAAAAATTTGCGAATTTCGCGTGAAATATGCGAAATGGCGAAAAATTAGCAAAACGGTGCCCGTTTTTGACTCAGACGAAAAAATTTTTTTGACGCCGGTGAATTTTCACGGGCGTTTTGAGAATTTATTCGCTGGCGGTGAATCACGCAAATTTGCCGCAAATTCACGCCTGGCGAATAAATTCGCCCATCACTACAGGTTAGTAAACATATTCAGCGTTAAATTTGTCTATATTTTGTGCGCATATTTTTACCGCGCTTTAGTAAACGGACCCCATAATCTTAAATGTCACCGTATTTTGTATTTATAGTATTTTATTATTGTATTGACCCTAGTTTGGTCTATAAATGTATTGTCCTACTATACAGAGCTGTGTGTATAAGTAGTGCTATATAAATAAAATACAGGCATACAGGGATTCACCGAATCCTGGATTAAGTTTGGGATTGGGTCGAATCTGAGCCTTTTTTAACAGAATTCAACAGGATCCAATAGCCTGGCCAAACTGAATCCAAACCCTTAAAATCATGGGGCTTTATGTGGTTTTCTTCCCCTACCATTTCCTAATTTGCATTTGCAAATTAGGGTTTAGATTTAGTTTGGGATTCTGACAAATCCTTCCTAAAAGAAGGGTTTTGGCAAGATCCTGAAAATAGCGATTCAGTGTATCCCTATTACGTACATACTAGTCAATGTTTGATCAGATGTAATGAAAGATAACTGCATCTTTACATTTGCTGTGCTAATTAATTGCCCTCATGTAACAGGCAGCTATATATGAATCGTAAAAAAAGGAACAAAATACTATGCTATATAATAAACCATACAATTGGAGCCTGCTGGCCAAATACTTCTGAAAACCTTGAATAAAAAAATCCAAACGTATTGAAAAATATGACTATGAAGATTTTCATTCATTCAGGTCATGGTATATCTAGTATAGGTACATCTAAATCAACTGGATTTGCTGAGTAATAATTGAAGACGTTTCACTACTCATCCGAGCAGCTTCTTTAGTTCAACTTCCTTGTAGGGAAACTCAACTCTCTTCTCTTATTTGAAAACTCTGCATAGAGCTAGTCTACATCATTTGCACACCAGTTCTATGCACAAATTGTTAGAAACATCAACCATCACAGGGAAGCGGCAGAGCAACGGCAGGAGGCACAAGAATCAGAGCAGGAGCTGAATTGAAGAAGCTGCAAGGATGAGTAGTGAAACATCTTCAATGATTACTCAGCAAGCCCAGTTGATTTAGATTTACCTAAACTAGATATGTATTGAAAAATATGTATACCGAGGCACTCTTTTCTACCTCTGCAACTGTTTTGCTCAGCCACATGGAATGCACAATAACACCTGCGCCATACTGTATATTCTCACCCTACACAATTGCATAATGTTACAGAGAACTTCCAGACAACCGGACTATTACATACTATTGTACATAACTTTTAAACTTTTATACATGGATGAAGATAACTTACAGTATATAATGACTTAAGCAAGAATTACCTTTAGTTTGCGGTCATGATCGCCACTGCATAAGGAATTCAGTGAAACTTTGAAGGATTTCCAAGCTGGATTCAAGTTATTCATAATAACCTAATAAGTAAGAAACAAAGGATGTGAGGCTGAAGATGTGACTAATATGTGACCCCAATTATTAAAGCAGAATCACTATTCTTATAATATCATAGAAATAAGGGAAGGCCTATGGGAGATATTTCGACTGTGCCATTTAATTAGGATTGACGTTTATTGGTTCCATTAACAAAGTTTATAATCACACAGATGACAATGTAAATTGGTCAGGAAGTTTAAATAACATAAATAGTTTACACGTCTTCTTCCTTGTAGGGAAACTCAACTCTCTTCTCTTATTTGAAAACTCTGCATAGAGCTAGTCTACATCATTTGCACATCAGTTCTATGCACAAATTGTTAGAAACATCAACCATCACAGGGAAGCGGCAGAGCAACGGCAGGAGGCACTAGAATGAGAGTAGCTACAGAAAGACATAATTTTATGTGAACAGAACAGTTGTAAAAATGACTGCTTTCTATTTTTTTTTTACTATTTATTGTAGGATGCAGATGTAGGATTCTAAAATGATATATATACATGTAGAAACAAAAAAGAAAATGTTTGTGAATGCAAAATGTAATATTACACAGTCAAGAATACAAAATATTTGTTCTTCAGGGAAATTCACAACTGCATTTCTCAAAATTTGTGCATAGGCGGATGTCATGAAACTCTCAAAATAATTCATTTGCAGATCAACATGTGTTCACAGGAACATTGCTAAGCCTGTAGCTGATGCTCCATATTGTTAATGAATTGGACACTCTATGCTGGTACTTTATTTACATATTAATGATATTGCTGTGCTCATATAGCTATGGGATTCTGTCATTTATCAGTAGGATGAAAAGCTGAGTTTATTCAAATATATAGTTTTGTTTCGAGGGCGGCAGTGGATGTGTTTCACTGACATTTGAACAATTTAATTGTGTCAGATGAAAAATGTAGAACAATAAAACAGTAAGGACCAATACAGAGCAGATTTCGAAGTGCAGTGACATTCAATGATTTTATGATGACATTAACAGCTAGAACTGCTTATATCAAGCTTCCTGATGATCCCATCAGTCCTCTTAAGGGGCAATAACAGACAGATCAAACACCAAGAGGGTTATTTATTAAACTCTGTTTTTTTGGGGCAAAACTTCTTTTAGAACTCATATTTTTCAAGATTTATTAAAACGCAATGCTGCGAAAAGCCCAAATTCAAAAATCCACCATCTCAGACCTGCCGAGTTTGTGTATACTGTAAGTCAATGGCAGAGGTCTGCACTGTAATTGGCCTAAAAATCCAACCTTTTTGGGCTTTTGGGGCAAAAATTTTGGGAAAAGCCTGAAAAAAATTGAGCGATTGAGAAAAACACACTGAAAAAATCTAGTTTTCACCAGAACCGATTATATTGTGCTTTTTTTAATAAAAATAAAATTGTGGATTCTAATTTGGTCAAACTTTTTTTACTTTGGAAAATTCATATTTTGATAAATAACCCCTCAAATTCAGATTTAGTTTGTTTAATTCACACATACACACATATACATTTTTCAGAAGACATTTACAAACATGTTTCAGCAGTCCATCACAAGTGTAATTTGTAGGAAAATAAAACAATAAACTCATTGGATTTAAACGGTGATTGATCCAACTGTTGTAATTATTATGTGTCTGGATTAAAAAACATTCATCTTTGATATGCTGGGGACATACTGTATGTATGTATGTTAAAAATATCCTCAGGTCTCTCTCTTAACCATGTGTAATTATTGTATATGATGTTGGCATTTTCATTTTTATGTGGTTGCATCACCCCCACACCTTTAATGGTGGTTTTATGTCTTTAAAAATGGGCGTTGGTCTGCGCAATCTCTCTCCTATAAAAACCACAAGGGGGAGGATCAGGCCTATGATTGAGACCAATGCCTTGGTTATGAGCCCTTTTTTCAAGAAATGCAACCATGCAGGAAGTGGCCAGCCTATTAAAAATATGACAGGAGGTAAATAACTAGTGCCTTGTATGGTGGCTTTGCAATTTTATAATTTTGTCTTTGTAACTAAAACCTCAAATTTTTGAAAATATATATATGCACTTGCACAGATATTAAATTAATAATTTAAAGGAACAGTTCAGTGTAAAAATAAAAACTGTGTAAATAGATAGGCTGTGCAAAAAAAAATGTCAATGACAAAAATGTAGGGGCACATTTACAAAGCTCGAGTGAAGGATTCGAATTAAAAAAACTTCGAATTTCGAAGTGTTTTTTGGGCTACTTCGACCATCGAATGGGCTAGTTCGACCTTCGACTACGACTTCGACTACGAATCGAACGATTCGAACTAAAAATCGTTCGACTATTCGACCATTCGATAACGAAGTACTGTCTCTTTAAGAAAAACTTCGACCCCCTAGTTCGGCAGCTAAAAGCTACCCATAGGCTTGCCTGTGTTTTTTTGATCGAAGGATATTCCTTCGATCATTGTATTAAAATCCTTCGAATTGTTCGATTCGAAGGATTTAATCGTTCGATCGAACGAATAATCCTTCGATCGTTCGATCGTAGGATTAGCGCTAAATCGTTCGACTTCGATATTCGAAGTCGAACGATTTTAGTTCCTAGTCGAATATCGAGGGTTAATTAACCCTCGATATTCGACCCTTAGTAAATCTGCCCCGTAATGTATAAAGGCTGGAGTGACTGGATGTTTAAAATAACACTAAAATACTACTTCCTGCTTTTCAGCTCTCTAACTATGAGTTAGTCAGCAACTTGAAGGGGGACCACATGGGACATAACTGTTCAGTGAGTTTGCAATTGATCCCTAATGGAAACTATCGCGAAAATGAAAATTTAATACAAGCTTCGTCATACTGCAATATGAAACTTTCTAAATACAATCTATTAAATATTCTGCATTGTTTCTGAAATAATCAAGTTTATCTTAACTATCCCTCTCTCAGCATCGGTTTCTCTTGATTCTGTCTTAATTAGAATTAGAGCTCACTCATATAACTGATTCCAGTACAAACAAATCTAACAAAATAACTGCCTTTTGCACAAATTCTGCATGTAGAGAGACATGATGTCTGGTGATTTTAATGAATGAGCTCTAATATATCTGCTAGACAAGGAAGCCCCCCTATAAGATATATTGGATCTAACTGTCAATAAATATCCGACACCCAACTGCTGCATGAAGACAGAATGAAGAGAAACAGATGCTGAGAGAGGGATAGCGAAGAGGAGCTTGAAACAGTACAGAATATTTAATTGATTGTATTTAGAAAGTTTCTTATTTCAGTATGCTGAAGCTTATATTGAATTTTAATTTTAGCAATAGTTCCCCTTTAGCATGCCGCTCAGATTCCAAAGCAACAGTTATGGCCCATGTGGCCCCCCTCAAGGCATTTATTGGTTACTGCTTGGTCACCAGGGTAACCAGTCCGTGGAAACCAAGAGAGCTGAAAAGCAGGAAGTTGTGTTCTGTTCTGTTATATTAGAATTCCAGTCACTCCAGCCTTTATACATTACATTTTTGCCTAACTAACTATATTAGAAACATTTTTTACTTTGAACAGCCTATCCATTTACCCATTTTTTATTTTTATACTGAACAATTTCTTTAAGGGCGGACCAGGGACTGTGCATTAATTAATTCTACCTCTTGCATATGTTGACAGCTGACCATTGCCTACAGTTTCAAACACTAGAGTTCTTTGTTGCACCACCGACAAACAGCTAGAAAAAAAAAAAAAAAAAGTTACACCATCCTCAGATCAGAGAATCTGGTTATTAAGTGCAGCTTATTTTAAATTAATGTTAGTTCCTAGATGAGATTCTGAAACACAGCAGCAATCGAGGCACATGGGTCTATTACCCAGGGGCGATCCTGGCCCCTCCGCTGCCTGAGGCAGCAGCAGTTGCTGCTGCCCCCCCTCCCCTGGAAATTCGCTCTTAAAGTACCAGAAGTGGCATTTTTGCTGCCCCTGGTACCTAGTGGGGCGCTGCTGCCTGAGGCGACAGCCTCAACTCGCCTCATTGGCGAAGCACCCCTGCTATTACCTAATGATAATGTCTCATGAACTCTTTGGTATACTTTTTAATGGCAAACTTTGCCCCTTGTGCGCACTGACAAATGAATGCCATGCCATGCATACTAAAGTTTGGTTAGAAGGCAGCTTATCTCCACCATGCTGTCAGAGAAAATGCTTTATGTGACATTTGCACCAGGGCCTGCGCCTCCTCGGGCCCATCGGGGTTGTGAATCTGCCGCAATCTTGGCTTCAGGGGGGGGCCCCGGTTGCATAGCCTGTACCTTGGCCCCGTCCCCGGTAGTTCTGTTACTGTCCATTTGTAATAAACACGTGTTGCAGTTCAGTTGTGTGTCTGGAGTGTGATATCAAACTTTTGGGGGGAAAAACTGTTTGCATGGGTGTTGCACATACCTCAGTTCTGTGAACAAGTTGCTGAGTCCCATCATCATTCATTCTGAAAGCTTCCAAAAAAGGGTCAGATTTACTGAAAAAATCCTGAAATAAAATATCATTGAATTAAATGTAGTGATGGAGAAGATGGTATCTATCTAGTCATCCCACTTCAGCCAATGCTGATACAACATAATGGAGTGACACTTTGGACAATGTGTTATGTTGTCAATCTTATATTTAATTACTGTATTAGATTTTATTTTATAGGATTGTCTGCCATTCTATTAGCAATAGACAAGCAAGGATAAAAATAGACTGCACTAACATAGGCTCTGTTTTACCAGGATGTTATCCCTTCACCTTCCTAGTGGTTTCACTTACTTTATTGTTTTCTTATTTATTTTTACTGTTTTCTTTTTTAATTAAAACTGATCAATTTGAAACACTATTGAGGAGAACTGACATAATAAGCAACTTAAAGTCTAACATTTATATAAGTTCAAAAAGGAAACAGTTGCAGGTGCCCATAATCATAAGATGTATATTACATTTACAATAAAATATTTTTTATTTCAAATAACACATCATGGGATTTATGGTTTAAAGTGGACCTGACACCCTAAGAAACAATTCTATGTCCTATTTTTTATTTTTAGTATTATTATTTAAACATTTTTATTAGTTTTTTCATATTAATGGCAACATCGGTACAGCCATCAATTGTCATTGGTATAGGCATACGTAGTGGTCTAGTTTTCTCATGTTACATAAAGTCATAAAGCATTAGATGTCTGGACAGTAATAAGTAGCGATAGTGAAAGGTCTAACAGGAAAAAGAAAGGGAAAGAAGGAAAAGGAGTAAAAGGTGGGTAGTGGGGGTTAGGGATATTAAGTAAGTGTAAAGGTAGGCAGGGGGTAGGAGTAGGATTAGTAGAGCTTCCAGCTCTCTCCTCTGGGCTTGCCCTTTACTTCCTTTAGGGTATCTTCTGTGTGTTGATAGATGGTATTTTTCTTTCCAGTTCTTCCATGTGTACATTGTCTATGTCCTATTTTATTGTGCTAGTTGAGCAAGATAAACTTAATTTGCACTATAAATTTTAAAAATATTGTCTCCTTCATCCTTTTGGAATCCACAATTAGTATTCAGGCAGGTGGACATTTTGTGGAAATTGTTATCAAGGCAAGCTATTTTTTATCTTAAAATCTAATGTATAGCCCTGAAAGGAGGACCTAATGCCCATGCACAGACTACACAACTATACACAGAGAGGAAGAATGTTGGACCGGGATGCCAGGGGCCTACTAGAAAAGCCTAGACTATTCCAAGCTATTATTCCTCCACTCCTCACTCAACCTCTATATTCTCCTAGTCTTTTATCCCTACATACTTTACTCTATTCTTCAATTTTTAAGCCCCTTAAAGAACTAGGGAATGACCATGAAATATGCCAAATGGTTAAAAGCAAGAGGGCCCACTGACACCTTGGCCCAGCGGGAGTTTCTCTGGTATCCCGGTGGGCCAGTTCTATACTGGAGAGGAAGGAGGGGGACAGCATCCATCCGGGCCCACCATGGCTTCCACCTCAGGGCATCCCCCCACCAGATTTGTTAGCTGACAGTCTTGTGTACCTTACAAAGCCATGATTGGGGGGAGGTCAGGGGGGAGTGATATTCATTTTCAGTGGGGACCATTCTGGGTTGGCGGGGCACTAGTGCCAGGGCCCACCAGGTGTCCCACCTGCCCAGTCTGTCACTGGAGGGCGAAGTGTACCATACGCACCAATTAATTCTGCTTCATCTATATACAGTAGGTCTGTATATTTTATGTTTGTCTTTTAATGCATAAAATGTTGCATTTTTAAAATGAATAATCCAAGATAATTAAACTAAATGCATTTTAATTGCACTTCCTGGTGTTTGCCTTTTTTAATTACTTCATATTAAATAAGTGACCTGGGTTAATTATTTTCTAACACTGAGAAAAGCTAAAAATAGCTCAAAGCAAAAATATTATTAGATCACAGTCTCATTTGCAAATTAGATTAATAGACAGCAGTATACCTTGTCATCTAATTTCCGTGCACTGAAAGAAAGTTCCACATAGTCATCATTCCCAGACAGTTCTTCAGCAATGACCTAAATAAAGGATACAAAAAATAGTAAATCACCTGGATAAAAACATTGTTTTAAACAATTACATATATTAACACAATCTAATCATTTTAAACCTGTGTAATAGTTAATGAATTGAAAATCGAATAGAATTTTTTTTTATGGTCAAAACTCTCAAATTCGAATTGTGAATTATCCAAACTCGATTTGAGTTTTAATTCGAATTCAATTAGATTTTCGAGATAACACTCTGGCCCTTTAAGAACTCGAATTCGACTATTCGCCACCTAAAACCTGCCGAGTTCATGTCAGTGGGAGAGGTCCAGGGATCAACTTGGACATGTTAGTAGCCTTCCTGACATTGGATTTTTTTTCTCTGAGAAAAAAACTTAAATCGAGTGTAGTCTAATTTTGAGTATATTTGAATTTAATAGAGTTAACTCACATGAATTCGAAATTCGACCTTTATTAAATATGCCTCTTAAGGTGGCCATACACGGGCCGATAAAAGCTGCCGACAGACCGAGTCGGCAGCTTATTGGCCCGTGTATGGGGGCCCCCGACGGGCTTCCCCCGATCGAGATCTGGCCGAAAGTCGGCCAGATCTCGATCGGATGGGGTTAAAAATCCCGTCGGATCGCGGCCGCATCTGTTCGTTGATGCGGTCCCGCGATCCGACCGCCCGTTTGCGAAAGTGAAGGATCCGATCGTTGGGCCCTAGGGCCCACGATCGGATCAGCCCGATATTGCCCACCTCAAGGTGGGCATATCGGAGGGAGATCCGCTCGTTTGGCGACATCGCCAAACGAGCGGATCTATCCGTGTATGGCCACCTTTAGTCATTGCACGTCCCTGCAAAACACTGTGAATGAGTTACCAATGTAGGAGCAAATTTGCATCCACTGAATTTGGTGCAAGTTGCATCACAAGTATTTCTTAGTTTATTTGTGTTGTGGATCAAAGGTCAGTACAAAAACATATATTTACCTTTAATTAATTTTTCAATAAATTTTTTTTCTATAATATTCCCAACAAAACAATTGACAGTTAAAACCTGCCTAAATGCATTCACCTCCGATTTTGTTTTAATTGGAAATATTTCTATCAATATTATTACCCTAAAAATGGCAATTTTGGGCATTTTCATTCTTGAGAAAATTCAAGCACCACGTGAGAAATATTTAAGAATAAAAAAAAGTGAGAAACATTCCTTGACATGTCTTACATGTGAGTTTGACAACTCTGCTGTTAAAGCAGGTGTTAATTTCAGGGTTTTTTTGTCTGCAGGGTCCTGTATTTTGCACCTTCCGCATAACTACATCATGAAAATATTATGAAATGGCACACTGGTGCTCCTCACAAGGTGTAAATCATATGAAGGGCACAAGGTTATTTGTGAATATTAACTAGCATACAAGATCTTCCATACATCTTAACAATTTTACTTATGTTTATAAATGAGCTTTTTAGTCTATATTGTATATAATAAATGAGGTTATTATACCAGACATTGCTGCTAAATCACAAAGTGCTGCTAATGACAAGCACAACTGTCATTAGTAGCTCTCACTTGATAATAGCACTGCATACTATCAATGATTTTTAGCCAACAACATTTATATATTTGTAAATATCAATAAGTAATTATGTAAAAAAAAACCATTAGGGTGTCATTACAAACAGAGAGGTCAATTAACCGCTTTACCTCTAAAATGGTTGAATGTGGGTTATTAATTCACATACATTTTAAGTTCACAAAACAAAAAGGCCATAGGTACAGTATATTTATGTAAGATAAAGCATTTAGCTAATTAATGAATGTACCTTCTACTGTAATGAATCACTTCCTAGTCTCCTGACATTAATGTAGACATTACAAGGAAATATATACTATTTATACTTATGCACCCTTTTTGTTTTTCAGAAAAATATACTGCTACTGATTATTCTGCAGACACATATGTAGAGTATCTGCAGTACCTGTGTAATTTCTATGATTGGACCATTTTGTTTTTTACATAATTACAAATTATTGACACCAGGAGATATCTTTTAATATAACATCAATGGAAACGTCAACATTTAATTGTCATTTTGCATAATAATGAACCTGTTAGCTTTTTCTCAATTTTCCATTACTCAATTCAGTGGCAGTCTGTAGTGTATATGTAAGGTGCGCACGGCATGTACTTCCGGGCTTTACGTCGTGTGTATGTATTTACAGGGGCTTTGAGCATATACTGATTGTAGGTCTAACCTGTTTAGTTCATGGGTGCTTATTCCTTGTGAATCCTACTTGTATATCCTGGTATTGACCCTTGCCCTCCTGCTTGACTACTCTGAACACTACCAATCTGACCCTTGCCTGCCTGACTATTCTAAACTCTCCAATCCTGATCCTTGCCTGCCTGACTATCCTGTGAAATCTGCCTGTACCACCCCGACCTGTTTATCTATCCTTGAACTCTGCCTGTACCGACCAGGCCTGTTTGTCTATCCTTGGACTCTGCCTGTATCCGACCAGGCCTGCCTAATTACGCTATTCTGGTAGATCCTTCTCAGTTGTGTTGCCTTCCGTCCGAAATCCTTGGTAAACAATAGAGCCCCTTTGCTCATTCAGAACTCTTGCTTGGCTCCTCTCTTATTAAGACCTGGCGGCATCTGAGTAGCTGAGGGCTCCTCCCAAGGCCAAAGGCGGATGCTACAAGCAGAGCCTTGAACAGGGAGCCTAGCACTTGGATTTAGGGTGCTGATCGTGACACTATATCAATGATAATTTCTTAGCTGAAATCTCTACCTATAGGTCAGGGATCCCCAACATTTTTTAACCATGCGCCACATTCAAATGTAAAAAGAATTGGGGAGCAACACAAGCATGAAAAAGTCCCTTGGGGTGCCAAATAAGGGCTGTGATTGGCTATTTGGTAGCCCCTATGCAGACAGGCAGCCTACCGGATGCTCTACTTGGCAGTATACTTAGTTTTTATGCAATTAAAACTCGCTTCCAAGCCTGGAATTCAAAAATAAGCACACAGAGCAACATCCAAGGGGTTGGAGAGCAACATGTTGGGGATAACTGCTATAGGGCTTCCACACACATGCAATACAAACCTTGGTCATTTCTTTAGGGCATGGCTTACATAATGGCTAAAGCAACATGGAAAAACAAATACAGAGAATCAGCCCCTACCCTGGCATCAGCCTTCTTTATTGCATCCACTGTTCCACTGCAGCATATGTCTGCACCCGGTCCAGGTGCAAATCAAGGAAGAAGGCTGATGCCAGCGTAGGGGTTGATTCTCTGAGTTTTTCAGGCTGAGAATTAATACCCATGGGGCATTAGCCATAAAGACAACTACTTTCACCTTTTTTAATTCTGTTGTCCCTCCTAAAAAAGGGTGCAAATATTGTAATCCACATACCAGTGACATGTTCATCCCACCAGTCCTCTGTAATACCAGTTATATCATCATTTTCTCTACATGCAATTACCTCTAGCTCCCCCACTTTGCCTTACAAACTCTGTGAGTTTGCCAGCAAACAGTGGAGGTTACTACTTTTTTGGTTTGATATTTACATTATTCATTGGAGAGTTAGATCTACAGTATAGATATTATTAGACTGATGTCTAGGGATAAGTAAAATGATTCATTGAGAAAATGCCCATAGGCTATAATGGATAGTAAAAAAAAGTTGTGCGGTTTGAAAATTTATCGCATAAAATTTTTTTCCATTGAATTCAATGTGTTTGCCAACTTTTTTCGGTCAGATTCGTCTATCACTTCTGATGTCTTTGTAACATTGGGCTCTTCTTAACATTATGCCATTGCTATGTTATGCATAACAGTATGCTATGCTAACAATGCTCTAACTCACTAACTTTAAATAGCAGGTACAAAAATAGGGACACTTTTGACAGTAATGTTTGGAAACATGTAGGGAGGCCTATGGTCAGGGGAGATTTTTGTTCACCTTTAAAATTACATGTATTATATTATATATTTATATATATTAATTTGTTTTCATTTCAAGTTTTCCTGAGGTTGACATGGTTTCTCAGTTAAAACACTGAATTTCTTATTCAAGTATCCTTGGTGTTATTAAACATACCGTTATAGATGATTTCCCAGCTGTATTGCCATGTTTTAATAAGGATTTTGACAATTTCCTTTGTGATACAATCTGTAAAGATACAAAGACAAAAAAACTGATTTATTCATTTATCAACAAAACATCTTTGCCTGGTATCAGCAATTTGTGGAGTTTGGGCTCTAAGGAACTTTGTTAGGCTTACAGCATGTTGTTAGAGTAAGTTAAAAATGAATTTATTTATTTTGGTTAATAACCTCAATATAATTTTCTAGTCAATCAAAAGGTCAGCCTTCTTCAATATCTTATTCTGTTTTAGTTTCTTGCTGAAGACATAAGGAATGGAATTAGAAAACTATTTTGCAATATAGGCAGATTAAGGTCTTTAGTTGTATATTAGGAGGGATCACTGAAAATCTTTTCATGCTAGAGGATTTTAAAAGAATTATGATAGGTCAAAGCACAGTTTCAGTTTTAGCTTAAAATTTAAAGATCCCTAGACATATCTGCCAACATTAGCAAAATGGAAAGAGGGACAAAAAGGTCTGCCCCGTTAAGAGTGGTGAACATCTACTGCCCACATCCATTTATAGCCACACATCCTAATTACCATGTCAATTTGGCAGGTTATGAAAGTTTGAATACATTTCTGGGAGTTTTAGGGCCATGTTTTATGTGTTATAACAGTATTATTATCTTAAATAGTTACATTTGTATCTGCCGAGTGTTCTGGGCTGTTGCGTGTTCTGGGCATATCTACTGTACCTAGTTCATCTGTCTGACAATTGATCTGTTCTTATCCATGACAGAGAAGAATGCAGAAGACCATTCTGCCTCCTACCTTCATGCACAAAGCTTAAACCCTGAATTAGAGTAACCAGATCACTTTAAAGGCCAAATAGTATCCAAAACTGTAAAAGAAATGTTTGTAAAAGTTTTAACAGGGGTTTTGGTAACAATCATATATTTTCAGCTGCAGTTTTGGGCACAATACATTTACATGTGTTGCTACTGTTTTGGTTTGTTAATTGATGCAGATGTTCATATTTGTCAAGCACCTTACAGTGATTTGTAAGCAACAGAAAATTTGCCAGATTTTCATAGCTGGAATTTGAATTGTTTATTATAATACTATTAACATTACAGATATGCGATCTGTTATCCAGAAACCTGTTATCCAGAAAGCTCCTCCCATAGACTCTGTTGTATCCAAATAAAGCACGTTTTTAAAAATGATTTCCTGTTTCTCTGTAATAAACAGTACTTTGTACTTGATACAAACTAAGATATAATTAATCCTTATTGGAAACAGAACCAGCCTATTGGATTTATTTATGTTTACATGATTTTCCAGTAGGTCCGATCATTCTGGATAACAGGTCCCATGCAGTACCTGTATTTTATATATGTATGTGGATTAGATTGATTCTCTTTGAATAATCAGATAACTTTAAAAAGTAAATGGAAGCACTGTTCAGTAATTAGAAACCTATCCAATCCAGAGTTATTCCCCCCCCCCCGATGTTCCCTCTAATTCCTCTTCAGCTATGTGCACAACAAAATTCTTTTGCACACACATTTAAAAAAGTGCTGATTTTACTTTACTGAGGACAGAGTGCAATAAGAATCTGGCTACAAAATGTAGGGCAAAAGCTGGAGGAGCCCCTGGACTGTTGGGGTATGGGAACCCCCAGACTGGGAGCTAGACCAGGAGGATCTGGAGCTCATAAATGCAAAACTGAACTTTTACAAGCTCACGCTATGGAGAGTGCTGGAACCTAAAGTTCAGCAGAGAAGGATAAAGCAAGTTATGTGCTTGGCTAGGAGAGCTTGGAGCTTCTGAGGATGTGATCGCTGTGGATCCCTGTTTCAGCTCTGTGTGAGCCCCTGTGTGAGTTTGACTGTGGGAGGGTAGAGAGAGAAAGGATTCAGTGTGTCACCTGTTTGAGAACAGGCTTTGTTGCTTTGCCTGCCACGTGGGAGCAAATTACCTCTGTCCAGCCGAAGAGGTATTTGGGCAGGTAGCACTACCTGGGGAAAATAAAAGCTCTTTGAGAGGGACTGAGACTCTGTGTCCACCAAGATAGGAGTGTGGGAATTTGCCTGGCAGGGAGGTGCAAGGATTGGTCTGCAACAGGTTCCCCGGGGGAGTGGGTCATTTTTATTATATTGCAGTTTCCAACTAATCAGATCTTTATCTGCCTTGCCCATTGGTTGGCCCATGGGCCAATGATCAGGTCATGTAGGGAGACCCATGGGGAGATCTGATAGGATGTCCTATCCTGCCCAATAGATATCCAATGGCAGCTAATGAAGCTCTGTAAGCTGCTGGAGTGGTCACTACACTAGTTGTCAGACCTTTTAAGGCCCTACTTGGTTGGACAACTGTTGGTCAAGGTCCCTTTAGCTCATAACAAGACTCAGATATACAAAAATACTTTGGTGTTGGACTGGGGTATCAGAACAACTGCCGGTGGGCACAGAATTCAGGGACCCCCCCCCATCTACCCAAACTTTTATGCCACTGCCATTTTTCTTTCCTGTAAGAGAGAGACGGTGGAAGTGGCAGGAGATCAGAACAAGGAGAACGGTGAATGTAATAACAAAGGAACATAAGGGAAAAAGTAGGCGAGAGGAGGTTTTTTTAGTGGGAACCTGGTGTCCCAGTCTGAGTGGTGAATTTTACAGTAATTTCAATGGTTTAAAAATTCAATTAGCATAATATCCCAAAGAGAGGCACAAAGATATTTCATGCTGTGCACCACTTGACTGGGCTTCTCTTACCCCGGCGGAGTTTGAATGCATATTTACATCTGCACTCTCTCTTTATTTTAAAGTTTATATTCGTTATACAGTACTGCGTGTGTTTGAATGTTTTCCTAATGGAGGTGTATTCCTGGATTCCATTAGGCGGAGGCACTGCCATAAGAGGTAATTCCCAGTACCCTTTCACCTTGCAAAGGGGACTCAGTTACAACCCCCCTTTAAATATAATGTGAAAGTGCCAAGAATTGATGTCAATTGCTGTTTAATGCTTGTTATTCAGTTGATATGACTGCCTCATGAAACGACATAGTATATCTTTGTGTTTATTGAAATCAATAAAAATTATAGTGAAAAAAAGAAAAAAAAACATGGCTAACACACTCCAATACTGAAAGAAAAAAAACAGTAGCCAATCCACTTACTTGCCCCAAGGTGCACTCCATACCACCCAAGAAATCTGCATCTTTCAGGCCGTTGTGATTGCTGCTGATATCATGTACTTCAAAGCGCAAACGCTGAACTTCTTCAAAATAAAAATCCACTGTAAAAATTTTTGAAAAAATTGGGTTTATGCAGGTTCTAATGATTTCTGTTCTGTCAACCTATCAATAAAAAAGAAAAAAAAATGCATGATTAGAACAAGTGTTTTGCTCCTTTACTCAAGTCAGTAGTCAGTTTCAAAACCACGCATATCCCCAAAATCAAGTCTTGCATTAAATCTACAATTTAATGCATTAATGAGTTCATATGGTGTATATATAATGCAACATATGTTTAAATAATTCTTCCAGTCTAAGAAAACTACAGGTAACATATGCTTTAGTGGGAGATAGAATTCACTTCTAATGAAATTACTTCAAAACGTGTTTGTAAACCATACATGTAAAGGCTAAATGTTGTATTGTTTGAAGAAAACTAAATTTAATTCAAATCATGTTTCAGAGAAGGACGTTTTATAACTATATAATTTACAACATATAAATATGAGATCAGAATAGAATAGAATATAGCTGCGGAAAATGTTCTCCCTACAGCAATCAAATGTTTAGCGCTGCTTGCAATGTAAAATAATTTGCTGGAGATTATTACATCTCTAAGGTTCATTAAGACCTGCTCTGGAGTTTCATTAAATATTTAGTCACAAAATATGCTTTGCAATTGCAAAATTTTATTACATACACTGAGAGTAAAATGTTGAGGTTTGTAATCGGTCAAAAAGAATGCTAACATTTGCAATGGTCTTTGCAAACATTTGCAAACTTATTACATTAACCCATATGGGTCATATTGATTAAAAATCAAGTTCAAAAACTAAACTGCCATCGCAGTGCTGGAATTGTGTTTCATATTGATTTGGTATATAATAAAAATTGTGAATGTGTTTGTCTCAATGAAGTTTTGTCATGGTAAACAAAAATCCAGAAGATGCAAACACAATTCCAAAGAATAAGTGCTTAAAGGAGAACTAAACCCAAAAAATGAATATGGTTAAAACTGCAATGTTTTCTATACTGTACTTATCACACCAGCCTACATTTTCAGCTTCTCAATAGCAGCAATGATCCAGGACTTCAAACTTGTCACAGGGGGTGACCATCTTTGAAAGTGTCTGCGACCTTCACATGCACAGTGGGCTCTGAGCAGCTGTTGGGAAGCTAAGCTTAGGGTTTGTCGCAAATTATCAAGCAGAAAATGAGGTTGGCCTGTAATATAAGCTGATGCTACAGGACTGATTTTTAAATTGTGGTGCTAGTTGCACTGGTTTCTGTGCTGCCATGTTGTAATTATCTGTATTAATTACTAATCAGCCTTATATTGGGACATTTATATTCTATGTGTACTATATGTTCTATATTTTGAGTCGGTCCCTAAACTCAGTAACTGACAGCAGCACAAAGCATGTGCAGTGAATCAGCAAAAAAGAAGATGGGGAGCTACTGGAGCATCTTTGGAGACACAGATCTTCCCTGCTAAAGGGCTGTGGTTGCCTGGGGCTGGAACACAAGCCCAAAACATAATGTACAACATTTCTAGCTACTTCTTTAGTTTAACTTTCCTTGTCCTTTAAATGCTGAGAACACAGTTCAAACAGCAGTGGTCCTTACTCTGTTCTGTGGTGAGTGTGTGTTTATTACCCAAAAGACTTAACACCTGTATCCCAAATTACCAGCACAGCAAGCTGCAGATACGTATCATCAAATTCACAATAGATCAAAATTGAAGGACAGTAAAAAAAAATCACAAAAAGAAAAAAATTAAAAAAGTAAAGACATCAGTATAGCAATGTAATATTGCTGGTTAGACAGTTGCTACATTACAATTTCTGATTGCATATAAGACCTTCTTGAGTGTGGCGTGTGTATTTTTGCAGCAAAGTAACTTTTTAATCATATCTCTCATTAACACCAAATATTTGCAATATCATCATAGTAAGGGATTTGCACATGGGGCATGCCATATATGTGACCTCAAATTACTTACAATGGACAGTGGTATACTGAAAGCAAGATTAGTTGTCATTTAGAAAGCTAAACCTAGACCATGGAAACACTGACATATTGGTGTCTTGAGAGAGAAATAATAAACCAGGCCAGATGGCTTGGTACAGGCAGATGGTATCTATACACATGAAGTGGAATGATAATTATTGTAGAGCAAGGAGATTTTGTTGTAAAAAGTTGTAAAAATTGTATGCAAAGTGCTATAGGAAGAACCAAGGTTACATCAAGAAATATGCAGGGTTTCAAAGATGTATGTTGCTTAAAAGAAAAAGATAAATGATACCAGAGTGCTAACTATTTACAGTTACAATTTATGAAAGCTACTGAACATGGTGATATGATGTACATTATTGTTGTTTTTAATTTTTTAAGTTTTTTATACATTTCTATTAGATTTATAAATAAAACAATACATGTAAAGTAAAGTAAAAAAGTTTTTTGTTCTGGCATAGAGAAGTGCAGTTAATTAACCCTTGATATTCGACCATCGAAGTAAAATCCTTCGACTTCGAATATCTAAGTTGAAGGATTTACCGCAAATACTTAGATCGCACGATCGAAGGAAAAATCGTTTGATCAAACAATTAAATCCTTCGAATCGAACGATTCAAAGGATTTTAATCCATCGATCGAAGGATTTTCCTTCGATCAAAAAAAGCTTAGAAAGCTTATGGGGAAGGTCCCCATAGGCTAACATTGTAGCTCGGTAGGTTTAAAGTGCCGAAGTAAGTAGTCAAAGTTTTCTTTAAAGAGACAGTACTTCGACTATCGAATGGTCGAATAGTCGAACAATTTTTAGTTCGAAACGTTAGATCGTGGGCGAAGGTCGAAGAAGCCTATTCGATGGTCCAAGTACCCAAAAAAAAAACTTCGAAATTCAAAGTTTCTTTTACTTCGAATCGTTCACTCGAGCTTAGTAAATGTGCCCCTGTGTATCACCACAGAATGTTGTGTATGCACCAGAATGGGGACCTAATGCGCAGTGCCCTATACAATTATAGAGCCTGAGGAGGGAAGGGGAAATGTGAGGAGAGCAGTGACATGTAGGAATTGCTCATGGAAAGTGAAAGTAATTGACTGCCCCACCTCTATGCCCAGACATAGAGGCGGGACAGATAATATTTGATTAAGAAATCATATGTTGCAGCGCACTCCGGGGCTCAAGGATCTCTTAATTCAGCATATAGATTTAAAATCATACATCTTTATTGGCACATATGATTAAAAAAGCATTCAAGGTCTGGCGCATTCCATAACTATGTACTTCATCAGAGACCTGAGGTATCAGGGCGGCAGCCCCCGAGTCATAGCATCAATCCGTTAAGCAAACAGAATTATTTTACCCTTGTACGTAATGTGCGGTGGATTCGCCTTTTTTGGCAGAATCGTTTGAGATTACAAGCACTGGGTTCGGGGCCAGGTGCACCCAAACCACAGGAACTGAATGGTGAGCAGTTATAGAATTAATGACAATATTGTATTTGGATTGGTGGTAGTGAGATAGACGGATTAGAGAAAACCTGTTTCGAGTGCTGGATATACTGTATGCGAAAGATAATATTTGATTGACAGCTCAGATATATAAACACCTTTATAACAGGTATGGATGTTTTAATGAAATAAAAGAATTTATGTTGCATGTTTAATTTGCGAAGGACTCATTATACAGCATTTTATGTGTAGATGACAGGTCGGCTTTAAGTGGTTTTGACAAATTTCTGGTATCACTTTAAAAAGATTACTCGTGCTCAAAGGTAATGCATTTTTTATTCATGTGAGAACAATTTCAGCATCAGCATTATCAGACATAATACAATCTACTGGGTCACGCTTTTTGTTACTGACTTAAAAAAAAGCATAGATGTAAAATGCTGATGCAGGAAAAAGCATATGTTGTGTTTGTAGATGACTTAGCTTTGGATGTTTGCAGTTGTTTCCCTTTATTATGTGCTACAAAAAGGAACTATTGTATGTTTTAAATGAAAGTACATGGGGGATTCTTGAGATTAGTCCTTTTCACAAGTGTATATAGGGATGATAAGATAAAGGGACTCCTGTATGACAACAGATACAGCCTACTGTCTTTTTTTTCCACACAGTACTGACTGCCTTGCCAGCCTTTTGTCAAATCTACCTTGACCTCAATCAATAGTGGAGCATCTGTTCTAAAAACTCTGCCTGGAAAAGAATAAAATGAATGGTAGCAGAGCTTAGATATAACAAAATGGAATAAATTGTTTTGGATGTCTCTGGGAATCAAGTGCAGTCTTTGAGGGGGTGGGGGTTGGATTGAAGTTTTCAATCTACAAAGAAATATAAACACATCTTAAATCTCAGAAATCTGGAGTAATTCTAAATTATTTTCTAAGTTTAACCTTTGCTTTATGAAGCAAGAAATATCTGTAAACGTGCCGAAGTATAAATGTGTGCACATAAATGTATAGCAGCTCCTTCACAGGGAGATGTTTCTATGGTTCAATTTAGAATATATGGGGGAATGTAATTAAAGTCAGTTATGGCAAAAATATTCGCAATGCGAAAATTTATGCCTTTGTGCGAACATATTTTCCGCTATTTGTGCAAATTGTTTTTCTCTTTGTGACTTTTATTACATTCCTCCCAAAGTATGTAATGTAATGAATAATATAATCAGCACTTTAGTTTTTTTAAGCAATGTAGAGGCCTAATCTTCACGTTTATTTCAACATGCAAAAATAATAAAAGCCAACAGAAGGGACAGATGAATATTTAGTGCCTGCTTTGTATGTTGCTGTTTTTCTCACAACTCCACATCCCTCCTAGTTATCTGTTTGTTCCTCCCAGAGGGATCTATATGTTGGCCAAATGCTACCCATGCTGATGCTCATGATTCACCCAAATGCATTCCCCTTATATTTCTGGTAAAAAATACAGCTGCCAGCCCTAAATTGGTTGCCAGACACAGCTGTTAGCGGTCCATGCTGGAGGCTCATTTAATTGCATTTACCAGAATTATACAGAATTAGCTCTGTGAGCAACAGAGAGGTTTGCACCTTATCCCCCTCCTTAATAAAATAGACCTTTTCCTATATGTTGTGTGGCACAAAAACTGTAAAAAATTATAGCATGACGGTATGTCTAGGGTTGCCATCTGTCCGGTTTTGACCCAGACAGCCCGATATTTTGAGGAGCTGCCCGGGTCTATATTTCCTGGCCGGTTTTCCAAATAAGGAAAACCGGGCAGGATTCCCTTGATTGACACGGCCACTGACATCACGGGTCTGCCCACTGACATCACAGACACGCCCGCTGATATCACAGACCCGCCCGGTCTCAGCCAGACATAAAGGTGGCAACCCTAGGTATGTCTCTGCCAGAAAGCTCTACAGTGCAGATGGAGAACAACCAGAGTTGTGTTCACTCGTGATTAAAAGTCATTAGTCATTATCTATTCTAGGAGCTAAGTGTGTACTTCTGTCCAGAAAGTAAACCACCAAGCAAAGGAACAAGCTGAGCTAGAGCTGAAGAGAACTGCAATGAGACTGGGTTTGTTTCTGTGGAAAGCAGGATTTGAAGTCTCAAATTCCATTACTTCACTATTTCACAATGTAACAAGTTAGAGAGGTGATTGGTTTACCTGTGGGGTAAGGAACTGGTCTTAGAGAGCACACAGACAGCACAGACAGTGTATTATGGGTTCCTATCAATATGTATAATCGGGTATATATATATTTAAAAAAATATATATTTCTGGAAGTTCCGAAAGTGTTATGCATATTTTCTACATATGCCCCACTTGTGTCAAAACCACTGGTAAATGCTTCCCTTTAACATGAAATGTAGTTTCTTTAGTGTATGGAACACAATTTAACTCACTGAAATAGCAATTCCACCCACCCCTAACCCAGTATAAGCATAGGGGTCCGTTTACTAAAGCGCGGTAAATTTGACTATATGTTTCCTCATGTTATGGATGCGAATATGTTTCCGTCATATTATTTGCATCGACTAAGTTTACTAAACTGCAATGCGCTCAGAAGTCATTGCGATCACTGACGGTAACTATGTTAACGAACCAGCTTACATTAGCTATAAAATAGTCTTGTTTTATATTTTATTATGGCATGATTTATGGCCAGGTATGTATCTTCAAAACTGCTAAACTTTATAGATATTATCAACAACACAGTAAACAGATTTCACCCAATCAAACATGTATACATCATATAAATCCACATGTCAATACATCCAGTCACAAGACTTACCCCCTACCAATAAATTCATATAAAAAAAATCATAAACAAGTTTTACTAATCAATCTGTGTGCAACATATAAATGTAGTTTAATCTAGGCTGACAAAGACTTTGGTCCCTCCTAGCCATAATTCGTCTTTCAGATGAAAAAGCTGCTGTAGCAGCAGACAAAAGAATAATCCAAAACACCTTTGACTATCCTGTCACTTCTCTCTTCTCCTGTCAGGAATGGCAACAGGAATAATGATGGGTAAAACAAGATATTGTATTGAGAATTCGCAAATTTATATTTACTGCAGGTTAGTAAACTGGCAAAACATATTTGGCGATAAATTTGTCTATATTTTGTGCTCATATTTTTTAAACGGACCCCTAAGTCTGCTATTTCAGGTAGTAAGAAGGCCTGTAGACCCCCTGACTTCTCCTATCTATTTATAACAAACAGAATTGTGTATTACAATAGAGTTTGATTTTTTTTTTTAGAAAGCATTCCTTTGACCTATATAAACTCCTGTAGAATTAAACAGTCATGGCATCATATATTTTTTAAACTGCAAGCAGGAATTGAAGCGCAGCTAAATACTATGAATAAGTTATAAGGAATGACCTGTGTGCAAGGAGACAGATACATTCAGCAACTAAAATGGAGTTATTCTGCAAGTATAACAAAGGTCATTCCAGATACTACATATGCACATTTAGGTTCAGAGTTTGTATTTACTGATTTGGAATAGAAGAATAATCAATTCTGCCACATCAATGCACATAAAGGAGTACTATTGCCATATTCCCCAACAAATAATAAATAATTAACAACTACTAGACATGCTACCGATATGCGCTGGCATGGGTGTCTGAAGGAAATGTTCCAGGGGGAGGGCAATTAGGTAAAATTAGGGCCAATATTTTGGTTGCAGAAATTCCACACAAAGCCAACACCAGCTTTTCTATAATATATAAAGTAGTAAAAGTTGCATAAGTATAGAATTCTCTATATGTATGCAACTGAAACTACCTTATACTGTATATTATAGAAAGCAACTACTATACTTTATCACCAGTGGAAAGCACTTGGAGGAGATTAATTGCCTGCAGAAAAGAGGTTTGTTGTGAGCAACTAACCTCCTTATCTACCACTGTCCTAAAGCAGAGAAGTGGCAGTAGCATGGAAACATGGAGGTGCTTACAGGCAGCTGAATCCTTCAGCAAAGGTGATGGGAAGTTATTACTTTCCCCCTGTTCACTTGAGGGTGGGTAAAGGGAGGAGGGCAATTATTTATCCAAACTGCTGTAGTGTGAAGTTTATCAGCCAATGTGTAAATGAAACGGATCCGCACACACAACGATTAATGCAGTCGGGGATTATCCCCTTTTATTCAGCCACCAAACATCAACGTTTCGGGGGGGAAACACCCACCCTTCATCCTACCTACCGAGGTTGTAAATAAGTCAACGGGAGATAAGTCCCGAAGATATCCTGAACTGTGCTGGGTTTAGTGTCCAAGTTTTCAGGTGGAAAATCCTGTACTTTTAAAATTCAATAATGTGATAATACTTACACAGCTGCTCGGGTGATTAGTGAAACATCTTCAATGATTACTCAATGATTACTCAACAAGTCAAGTTGCTCTAGATTTACTTCTACTAGATATACCATGACCTGAATGAATGTATTCCTGGCCAAATATTAGTCCTTCAAGGGGGCCCTGACCAAAGGTTAGACATTCATAAGGAGCCCTGGCCAAAAGGTTGAGACTAAAATGAAAAAGTCTGCTATTTTTCTTAATATATTAATGCTATAGGGGAATATCTTTGTCATGATATCATAGTAATAACACATGAATGTGAGGTGAATCTATTAATGGCTTGGTCTTTGTGATAAAATAGGCTACTTTTTAGTGTTGGTTAGTTGTGCTGTCCCCTCTTTCTCTCCTCCACCAGGAGAATGTACTGGTTTGCACCTGCTGCCTAATTCTGAAATCTACAGGTTTACTACCATCGCCCCATTCCTCCACTCCCCCCCAAGTACCCTGTAAAGGTGCACAAGGATACTCATAAAGGAGGGCAACAGATACTTTGTGACAACATTAGTGAGTCTTAGAATGTTGCCTAAATGGCGAAAAGAAAAACAGATATTTTCACAACATTGTTGTTCTTACAGTTAACTCTTGGCTGGCATGTAATACGGAGCTTCCAAGCAATAGTACTTGACTTTTCACATTAAGGTGCAATGTAAAACCACAAAGAGCATTCATTTTGTAGCAACATATAATTGAAAAATTCTGCACCTGGTCTCCAGGGCTTTTAATAAACTGGACAAAAGGACCACAGTGTAGACTGTAAAGTGTAGACCTGTATATTTTTATGATGAACTTCTCTGCTTTTCATATGATTAAATAGATTTTTAAAAAGTAATTTTATTAATGCAGTACCCATATGATAGATTAGTATTTATTCACATTCAAATTAACCAGACAAAGCTTTAATCATAGTGCCTACTTAAATGTGCTTCTAATCTGTTATCAGTCAAAGCAGTTTTAACTTCTGATTCTATCTGAGTGAACTGGTTCACTTTTTGTACTTAATCTGCATTACAGAAATTAAATATCAGACAGGCTGCCTCTACATTCTCAATCTATTATCTCTGAAACCAAATTTTGAAAATATTAGGTCTCAGTCAAGTACATTTTTTTAAGGAAACACACTAAAAGAAAGAAAATGTAAGAATAGCTATTCAAGCTAATGGTTATCTCTTTCTCTTTCTGATTCATTTTACAATTGTACTTTTGCACTTCTTTTTTAAAATGCAAACTGAGCTGTGTTTAAATAGATTTAGGAATTGAAAGAGTTAATTTTCTTATTGCTGAGTGGCATAGCATGTTTTATAAATTATTCCCTCCTAAGGTGTGCTAAATTGTCTGGTAAGAATACATTTGTGCACTCGGTGCAGATAAAAGGGGGTCATTTGCATAGCACACTGTAGTGGCTTAAGTGTAGTTTCAAGGGCAATTTCCATACTTTTTTCCACAATGCAGCCTTTCCCCCCATGATCCCAGTGTAATCAGTAGGAGATGCATTTGACACAATTGTGGCTGATTAAAAAATGCTGAAAGTCCGGTTTGCATCAGTGTGTGTGAGGGTGACATTTCAGCTGATTCTGTTGCCATATCGGCACTGTGGCAATTATTACAGGCTGCTGCGGAAACCCTGGAGTAGAGAGGCTGCAACTGTGGTGCAGTACATAAATGACCCATATAATCCTTCCTTGTATCATCAGAGATCAAACCAGAGTAAATGCAGAATGGAGACATATGAAGCAAAACTGTAGTTGGCCAGACTAAAGGACAAGACAAGAAGCAAGGTCCAAGGTCAATAAAATAGGCAGGAGTCTAAACACCAGATGAAGACACAAAATCAGGCTTGGGTAGCATCTGTGAAGCCAGCCTGGGCAAACTAAATTGGTAGAAGCTAGAACTGAAAGGCAAATGAGACTAATCAGAAAGAGGGCTAGTAGACAGAAAAGGGAACCCAAAAGTAATGCTCAATATCAAAACAAGTGTGTAATTAGTAGGGGTTGCACACTAAGTGTGTAATTAGTAGGGGTTGCAGAATCAACTTAAAGTCACACAATGGTACAATGACTGCACTATACACATGCATAAATGTTTTTTCTGTTTGTTTCAGGATAATAGGGCATACCAGTGGGAAGTATACAGTATTTCATAATACCTTGAATGGGTGTATAACTGTGCATTTAAATTTCTTTTTGTATTAACAGCTTATTTACTTTGCCCCAAGTGAAGGAATTTGTGAGGAAAGTCCACAACCCAGGTAGAAAGTGCATTGGTTTTGGGGGGGGGGGCGGATGAGGATGCCCACCTTGCTCAAGAGGCTCTGGGTACCTCTTTAGAGACAATTTTTTAATACATATAATATTATTAATCTTCAGGACCCGGACGGACTTGATCTTCGTATTTTATCGTATATCAATATTCCTCCATTATTGACCTATGAAATAAATAATTGCACATAATGAATTAAGAACCTTTTTAGCTCACACACGTATATGGATCTTTTATGAATTAGAATTTTTTAGAACTTTTTAATGTGGGATTTTTATGAATTGAAGCTGCCATCTCTGTATATAAATTGAGTTATGCTCCTGTAGATTAATATCAATTCTTTATATTACTTTTATAGTGGTTATATTCTGGACAACCAGTTTTTTTAATGATTTTAATGATGATTATTGTTACTGATTTTGTTTGGGGGCATTTAAATATTAAAGTAGTAGTCAGATTTTGTCCTCACTTTATTTATTTAGTCTCTGAATTTTTGTTGTCCATCAAAGGACCTAGGGTACTTGCGATGGAAATAGTCGAACTTGCTTCCTCCTATTAGGCCACCGTTCTCTTACATTTTTATACTTCTGAATGGGTCACTGACAATTACTTCTCATTGACTTGACTAGTAACTTTTTTATGCCATCCTAGTGAATTGTGGGACTGATATAGTGCTTTGTGTTCTAAAACAAAATAACATATTACTTTATAGTTCTAACAGTCTGTTGAACTCATAAAACTATTGCAGAATATCTCGTAACCTCCACTAGTAAAGATTATACAAGGTATTACTTAAATTGTATCTATATCTAGTATACCTAGATAACATTTTGAGTAATCCATCAAATTTGCTTTGCATCAGCTCAGTTCCACTGGGCAACTACAACAGATTTCTAACTGGTTGCATAGTCATAAACGGACCTTAAAGACCAAATTAGAAAGTGTCAATAGTCACCAATTCATTCTGAGTCACTAGCTTCCTCCTACGTTGGTTCTTACTAAAATAGAACAAAGCTGTTCTTTCAAAGAGAACTTTAAACGTCATATTTATATATGTGAGAAATATAATACTAAACAGGGTGAAAATTAGAAGCAAAGCCTTGATATTTCATCTCAATAGCTGCCTAATTAACGTGAACAAGAGTGTGTCTAAGTGTACATGCTTCTTGATTGTCTGCCACATTTATATGAAAGAATGCATCTTATTTGTTTTAATAACTGTGTTAATTCAAATAATAGCCCTGCAGAAACTCGAGATGATTGTGGGAGGACCAGCATAAATGCACTTCAACCATCATTGCTTAATACTCTAAAGATAAAAAAGGCAAGTTACTCTTGGGGGCAGATTTCGAAGTTATGTGAATTTTTTTTAACTCTAATAAATTGTAAATAAATGTACTCACAACTCGAATGAAAGGTTACTTATGAAAAAACTCGACCATCTAATATTCGATCGAATAGGAACAACTAGAATATTCAAATGGAATTTGAATCAAGTTTTCCTCTGAAAAAAAAAAAACTTAGTCTATGAGGCGTCATTTTCGCAGTAAAACTTGGCAAAAATGTGGTCCCTTCAAATAGTTCAAGGGACCTCTGCCATTGACTTGTACATTAACTTGGCAAGTTTTAAATGACATATATTAGAATTAGAACTATTTCCAGGGTCCAGGTGTGATAAATCTCACAATCAAATTCAAAATCTAGTTGTGGGTTTAATTTTCTAATTTGTGAGTTTTGAATTAGAAAAAAAATTGAAAATTCGAACTTTAATAAATCTGCCCCTTAATGAAAAGTGCATGGGGTCATGGTACAGAATTTGTGTTTTCACCCAGCTTAAGAAATGTGTATATGGGTATCTTTGTATGCTTTCCGAAAGAGTTGCAGCTGTGAGCCAAACCTCCCAAATGAGGTAGTTTGTAGTATTGCCGTGCTTCTGCCATATGCATCAGCAATTCATCTATTTAATTGCTGAAGTTGCATAGTTTCTAAGATACCTATGCTGCATTTTTTTCTAGGAGCCATAAAACAAAAGTATAACTTAATTACCAGAGACAGAAACAGACCAGGAGTCAGCAGTGCTTAGTCTGCAATCACCCTTTATTGGTGTATTCTCACGACATGTTTTGGGAGCTAGTCCCTTTTTCACTGTTTCTTCCTCAATTCGATTAGCTATCACACTGTGATTTTTTGATCTAATTACCAGAGACCCCACCGTACTTGCATCGGTCCTACTATGACAAGTTATTTGAAAAGTGCATGGGAAGAACATTTTCTAACCTGTAATTCCTACCTAATTTGATTACTATGGATGAAGACAACAGGAAGTTTAAGGTGACCCTTTGTATTGAAAGGTCCATCTTAATCCCAAAAGGTATGTGGAGATATCACACATCTCAACAGTTTCTATTTTTGTGATGTCTGTTTTTATTAGTAAATCAGTTGTAATCATTCTAAACTCTGTAATAAACACACAGGTCAGTTATAAAGTTTGTGCGTTGCATATTTATTCGCAAATGTTTGTATTGACCATGTTTTTTCCTGAATGCTAAAATATTGCACTGCTGTGCCCATCTTTCCGGTTTTGTCAATTCGCATTGTGAACAAATTTTATGAAATTGGCTCACAAATGAGATGGATGTTTGCGTGAGTGCAAAACAAACATGTGTGTTTAAGCATAGACTTTGGCAGTAGAATAACTCACCAAATGGAGTAGGTGGTCCAGGTGCTCCTGCCCCAGGCACTCAGCTCAAGGAACGGACAAACCATATACAAAGAAGCAAAATGTTGGAGCAGGGCACTCAAAAGGTCATGCATGGATCAGACGAATATAGAGTAAAAAATAGAAATCTTTATTGGTATAAACTACTCATGCCTGACGCGTTTCATGTCAAAGACACTTAGTCATAGGCTGTTTGCGTGAGTGCACCCACTGTGCGAGACTGTTGTGCTTGAAAATATCGTTGAGAGTAGGCTTGATGAGCAAAAAAAATTGATGGCCCACATTGTGTGACAAAAAAAAATTTGACTGTGGTCTGTGTGGGTTGGTTTGGTTTGGCACCTCTCCCTGGAAGGTTTAATAACACCTCAAAACACCAATCATGCTATTACAATCAACATCTAACTCCATGATATCCTTGCTGTTTATGATAAACAGATTATTCTGAGCAACATTCCAGAGGATATGTTCCCGAAAGGTCTTATTTACAAGTTATTCTGAATTGAGAAAGCCAGTTGGATGACCAGTGAAACGTCTTCAAGAAAAAAAACACAGCAAGTCCAGTTGATTTGACTTATTTAAACAGATATACCATGACCTGGATGAATGAGAACCTTCAAAAACTGCATAAATATTCTCAATTTTCGTTTTTTGCCATATTTAGAAAGCTCTTATGGAAATACGCAGTACAAAAAAAATTTGCAATTCTGTTTGCACTTTGAATACACCAATCTTATCCAGCTTTATAAGTATAACCATGTACAGGGCAAATATATTCACTGTGCGAATCATTCTGTGCTGCGCTATGTTTATTATAACTGTGACACATCATAACTAACATGTACATAGTAAAGAAAATCCTCCTTGAAAACATACCATGTAATACATTCATGTCTAGGTCTTGAAGTGGCAACCAGTTAGGAAAGAGATCTATGACTGGTCACTGACTCATGTGTGATGTGCATATTGGTACTTGACAATCTCATTCAGCTGATATCAGAAGTATTCACAGCAGAACTGCAGAATAGAATGGCTAATGTCCTCGTATGTATAGAGTGTTGTGTGTAAGTAACCGTTTGTAGGTAAGAGGGATTAGAACACAATTCTAATTTGAGCATAGGAGGAGCAATATACAACTTTGTACTCATTTATACTTTATCAAAAACTCATATATGAGGAAGAGCGTATGGGGAACAAATAAGCATAGTTTGGCATGCACGTGCTATCTCTGTTGAGCATAATTATTTTGGCTGATGCTTATTTTAAGGTAAAAATTATTAAATTCAGAGAATACAGAAGACATATTCATACCTAAAGAACACAACAGTCTTGTTATGAGCTGGTGATAATCAGCATATCTTTGCATAATTATTCTATAAATTTAGAACACGCAAAGTGAACCTATTTTTGCTGCTCTTTGATTGTACTCCTGACCTGATATCTAATGGACAAGACTGTAGCATGCAAATTTTAATATAACAGTACTGTATAATCATATTTCTTTTTGGCCATTTATGGTTGACCTTGCATAGGAAATCCGGGAACTACTGTTAATATTGTTTGGCCACTAATAAAATAATTGCATCAACTATATCTACATTTAACTAATTGCATTTAAGTTTGGCTTGATAAAGGGCTGGTATAGCCCGAAACGTTGCCGTTGTTGCACGAATAAAAGTTTGATCAAAGATCGGAGTGCTGCTGCAGTTGTTATATTTACGTGTAGAGAACCTGTGCAGAGAGGAGTACAGCATGCACCCGAGGCTTCAAACAGCGAGTTGTGTGAGTGTGGCACTTTACTTTGACTTTGTATAGTACTGTATAATCATATTTCTTTTTGGCCATTTGTGGTTGACCTTGCATAGGAAATCAGGGTTCTACTGTTAATATTGTTTGGCCACTAATAAAATAATTGCATCAACTATATCTACATTTCACTAATTGCATTTAAGTTAAATAACACAAGCCATTTCTTTTGTTATGGTCCTACAGGACCTTGTTAATACAATAACTTTAACATATGTTGCCATTATTGCACAAACAGAGCTCAGCCATCCTATACCTATGTTTATAAACCCTTTTCATCATTATGAAAAAAAAATATATATATTTTTACGTTGTGGAGGACAGGGTGCAAAGTGCAAAAAAATGTACATTAAAAATTAATGCCACAGATTTTGATCTACCAATATAGCATTGTCTAACTTCATGGGGTTTGGGTATGGGCATGTCAATTTCCATCCCTGTCTGTCTGAATTTCTGCTGCTCTACGTGAGCAGACATTCAAGGCACTGGTTCACTCCTATTGCTTTCCATGTAATTGCAAGTAGGCTTTGCTTGTGTTACCTGTTGTCAATCTGGTCCCTGCCAATAAAACCCAACATTGCCCAACAAATGGCTATGTCCCATAGTTGCTGGTTGTGATTCTCATCTGATTTCTGTTCCTGACCTTGCCTGTTTTTGACCTTGCTGTGTCACTGCCTGAAACGACCCTTGTCTGACCACTCTTCTGGATCCTGATTTTGTACCAGGTTACTGGTTTTGACCCGGTCTGTTCATCCAGACTATTCTCCTGGCTCCTGATCCTGTACTGCAATGTCTGACTGGTACTGATCTGGCCTGGTAATCCTGACTACACTCCTGGTTCCTGATTCTGTACTGACCTGTCTGTTCCACGACTGCACTCTCTGTTTCCCATCCTTCCTGTATAATTTATGGTTCCCTTGCCTGTCCAGAACGTCCCCCTTGGTCCTCTCACTGTAAGACCTGGCGGCATCCGAGTAGCGGAGGGTTCTTCCTAAATGAAAGATGGTTGTTAGAGGCAGAAGCGTGAGCTGAGACCGGGACCTTGCGGTTTGTTCTGGGTTTTGGGATACCATACATGACATCACTTACATGTCTTTCAGAACACATGCTTGTACCTGCTGGAGCTGTGCTCTGGACCAAGTTATCTTGCACTTGCCCTTGTACTGTTTTGTAGAGAGGTGCACTGTAAAAATTAAAAAACAGTCATGCCTTGATTCAGGGCTGTGATTCTAGGTATATGCTTAAATTCCTGACTTTTTTTTACTTTTTTCTGTCTTATTTTCATTTACAGCATAGCTGATTGGAATATGGAGGAGTAGTACAGACCTTTCTTAATGGAAAATATAAAGGGCAATGCAGCTCATTTTTACTTGCGTTAAATACAAATATTGCAAATTCGTGAAAGTATTTAGCAACCCAGGTTGCAAAAAAAAGACATTTTATTTTTTATTGTTTGCACTTGTCCACACTGTATGAAATAGCACTTCACTGAAAATATATTTAATTCACTTCAAATGGAATCTGTCACCCTGACATAAAAAGCTGCATAATAAAAGTTATTTTCAAGTTAAACACAAGAACCACATTCTTTTTTATTAACCTGTGCTGGTGAATATATTCACTAATATAGACCCAAATTCTTTTTTATCAACCTGTTAAAATAGGTATTTCAAAATATTGGCTGTCAATCATACATTGCATCAGAACCTCAGGCATAGCAATAATTATCACTTTCTATTCTGCACTTCCCTAATGCCACTGCACTCCTAACAGTCTATAATTGTGTAGTCAGTGCATGGACATGGGCATCAGGCCCCCATTCTGGTGCATAAACAAGATTTTGGAATAATGCAAAGCTTGCCTTAATAACAGGGATAACAATATGGCGCTTGCGTGCGTGACAAACATAATTATAAATAATTTGGCATTATTCCTTACGTAAACAAAGGAAATAAGTATTATTTTCTCCATTTAGCATCAGCCATAGTATGATTCATAAATATATTCACCGGCAGAGTGATCACTACATTGTTGATTCCCGCCTAGCTTTACCGTCAGTAAATATATACATCTATATATATATATATATATATATATATACATCTATATATATATATATATATATATATATATATATATATATATATATATATATATATATATATATATATATATATATATATATATATATATAGTAGCACTCCATTGAACAGGTTATTCATTCATTATATATATATAATATAATAAATATGCACAGAAAACAGTTGCACAATGACATTGCCTGCACTTCTCGTGTCACGAGAAGACTTTGACAACAGAATATTAATATTTATAAGCAAATCAGAATCCAAAAGAATAAAAGCCGTCCAGTGTCCAATGATTTACACCTACCACAAATTTTACACTTAAGAAGCTCTTTGCTTGGCAGCAGCACAATGCATGATGATTGTTAACATTGTTTTTTTTATGGTGACTTGACTTTCCACTGTTGAGATAAGGTACACCTCAGGGTTTTAAAAATCTTTACAGAGCAACAGACCAAGAAAGCAATTTTTAAAATGCAGACAGATAGGATGCAGATCTTAAAAACCCAGCAAGTCATTTGCCCAGAATAAAGAAGGATTAGTGCCTTCACAAAGTTCCTGCAGGAAGCTAGGAAACCTTTGCTTGCTTTACTTTTTAATTGTGCTCTTATAACACAATTGCCATACTATATTTTTATTATTATTATTAACATGTATTTATATAGCGCCAACATATTGCGTAGCACTGTAAAGTAACTGTGATTATACAACTACATCACATGAATTACATACATAGAATATATGGAGTAACAAACATCACAATCAATACAGGTACAAAGAGGTGAGGAAGGCCCTATGCATAGGCATACAGTCTAAAGGGAAGGGAGTAATACACAAGGTGTGGGAGTGGGCAAGATCGAAGTGGGTGAGAAATGTGGTGTTGTATGTGGTGTTGCGTTTGGTAGTTAAGCAGAGTGAGGGTAGGCTTCTCGAAAGAAGTGCGTTTTCAGAGATTTTTTGAAAGCAGAAAGGTTGGGAGAAAGTCGGACAGATCGTGGGAGAGCGTTCCAGAGGAGGGGTGCAGCCCTTCCAAAGTCTTGAATGCGAGCATGTGAGGAGGTAATGAGAGAAGAGTTGAGTAGCAGGTCAGTAGAGGAGCGTAGTAAGCGAGTGGGTGAGTATATAGAGATGAGTTCAGAGATGTAGGGTGGAGCAGAGTTGTGAAGTGCTTTGAAAGTCAGTGTCATTAATTTGAATTTGATTCTGAAAGCTGAAGGTAAGAGACAGCATTTTATTTACACCTGTGATAAGAAAACCGAGGACGTGGAGCAATGAAACAGGAGAGATGTTGGTTTGTGAAGGAAAAAAAGGTAAAATTATATTTGATTACACTTTCCTATGCATGGTTAAAAATAACCATGACATTTTTAAACTTTGAGTATTTAATTTACTCATTTTATTATGGCACAACTTCAACGGTGGAATAATTTGCGCTTATCTCCAGGCATCTTGTAAAAAAAGGAGTAATAATTGCATCATGTTTTTCTACATGAGTTTTCTTTGAGCAACTTCCCCCAGAGGTCTGAAGCAGTGCAAAATATTGACGCAAAATCTGATATTTACATAAATGAAACACATCATAATAAATTCACCATTTATTATGCAGAGCTTTTTACTTTGCTTTTTCGGCAAATTTCATTTTACAGAGCATAATAATTAGGTCTATATGTGGCCATACATGCAGAGGTTTGCTTTTTGGCAAGGTCGCCAAACGAACAGATCTCTCCCCGATATGCACACATCGAGGGGCCTGGGACCCAATGATCGGATCACGACAGGCATACAGGTAGTCGGACTGCATCAAAAACTGCACCAATGAACTGATGCTGTCCTCTATCCAACAGGATTTTTAAACCTGGCCAATTGACATCCGCCCCGATTTTCTACCAGATTCAGATACACTGCAGAATAAGCTGCCGTCATAGGGGCAGATTTACTAAAGGGCGAAGTGGCTAACGCTAGCTACTTTTCACCAGAAATTACATGCGGAGGGACATCACCAATTCACTAAAAGGTTCAGATGACAATTCGCTAGCGAAAGAGACCATCGCTAGAATTCGTTCGCACTCTATCGCCAGGCGACTTTTCACTCAGGTGAATGGTCGTTGCTCTGCAAATTTACTAAAGTGCGAATTTTTGTGAAAGTTGCCTCTTTCGCCAGAGTTGACTTCACCACCTCATACCAGGTACACTGCTAAAAAGAAGCTAGATATTCCTCAATCTTATGTCACTTAGATCATATCCCGACTGCTGAAAATGCATTAAAGTTGAAAAAACGCTGGTGACTTTTCCTTTTTCTAAGCAGGATTGTCTGCAAAAGTCCTAACAAACTTTTTTGTGTTAACATTTTCCCCCAGACATTTGAGGGCCATGGAACATTCATTTTACAGTGGGCTCATGTGTAAGGCATTATCTGATCTCTTCTGTCTTTATTCAGGTTCCTTAGACATTTGTAATAAAAAGTGACCATTTCAAGCATTTGAAGCAACATCTCTAATAAAGACGTCCATACGACTTTAATGTACCCGCCTATTCAAATGGACCTAAGCATAAGGTCACTAGCGAATTTTCACTAGGCATAAACGCTAGTGAATCTTCGCTATGAAATGCTCGCATTGAAGAAGTATCACCAGCGAAAAGTTGCCAGCGTTTGGCGCCAAGGACGCAACTTCCCATTTCAGTGAATTTATGAGTAGTATGAATTTGTGACTGCCGAAGTGGTGCACAATGTGTGAAGCGGTCACTGGGGACAATTCGCCCTTTAGTAAATCTGCCCCTTATATAGACCTGTGTGTGGGGAGCTTAAGTCACAAGAAGCAAGTAGTAAATGACTTTATGATGTCCACTAGTCAAACTGAGTTGCATAAGGAGAACTACAATATACTCAGAGCAACAACCCATTAAAGTAGTTGTTCACTTTTGGTTAATTCTTAGCACATTATAGAAAGGCCTCAGCAGGACTTTATACAAAAAGGATTTTATTCTTCAATGTTTCAGCTCTACTAATTGAGCCGTCTTCAGGAACTAAGCCGTCTTTTTTAGTTCCTGAAGACGGCTCAAGTAGTAGAGCTGAAACGTTGAAGAATGAAATCCTTTTTTGTTTTGTATAAAGTCCTGTTGGTGCGGTTTATTTTTCTGATTATACTTATTGTTAGTTTTTACCAGCACACAGGAATTGGAGTTTCTTTGACCGTGTGCACCGTCTCTAATTTGCATTTATATATATATATATATATATATATATATATATATATATATATATATATTTCTTATAGAGGGACCCGCACTCCAGATTCTTGTGTTGAAAAACTCTTTTATTTATTCATCACTCATGGATGCACGAGTGATGAATAAATGAATGAATAAATAAAAGATTTTTTTAAACACAAGAATCTAGAGTGAGGGTCCCTCTATAAGTATTATACAATTTCCATTGACCCAGCACCCACAAACACATTTTTTTTTTAATTATTTACCTTCTTCTACCTCTTTCTAGCTGTCAGATTGGGATCACTGACTGAAGCCGCCAAAAAAACGAAGCTCTGCAAGGCTTCAATTTTGTTGTTATTGTTACTTTTCTCTCTATTCAAACCCTCTCCTATTCATCTTTCAGGCATTTTCAGACATTTGTTTAAAAAAAACACTACAGCTGCAGTGACCAGTGGTATTGTTAACTATGTCATTAACTCTGTGGCTTTGCCAATTTATTAACAGCATTATTCTGTTTTTTTTGTTCACATACAAAATTCTGTACTGGGTTGGACTCACCAATTGCTCTATACACATACAAAGTGCCTGTGTGCCCTTTCTGCATCCATTGCACATTTCTTGCAGCAATGAAAGAAAGGAACTTCACCAAAACAATGTGCTGTATAGCAAAACATTCTATACCCCATCTTGACCACCCCCCTTTGCAATAGGATAAACACCATTCATTTCTTACCATCCACAAGTCCTGAATCCCCTTTGCTAAGTGAAAGGGTACTGGGTATTTACCTCTCATGGCACTGCCTCCACTGCCACACTAGGAACAGATGATTAACCACACCATTGTAGTAAAACAAATGGAACTTTATATAAGGAGAAAAAGCAAAATGCTAAGTAAAATACATTTACACAATGCACCTTAAATCCTGAGCTGGAGTACCCATATGGTCTTCCAACTCCTGGCACAGTTCTACCCAGTAACAGCAGTAAATTCACGGGTCTGCACACACCCTATGGGGCAAATTTACTTACCTCCAAAGTTGCACAAGCGTTGTCTTCGCCGCACTTCGCCAGGGCACCTCTAATTCACTAAAGTTGGGCTCAGGGAGGCGAAAAGGTAGCAAAGTTGCTCTAGCATTAATTTGTCAAGCAAAGCGAATTTACTCTAGCGATGCCAAATTTGCATATGAGGCCAAGTTAAAGTACAATGGATGTATATGTAACAGCAAATACATTACACTACACAAGCATGGGAAAGCTTCATAAAATAAAACAGAGTTGTTATTTTGCCCTATACATGTGCCCACTGTATAGTTTAGGTGCCATAAGTTAGGAAATGTAGGAGGGAAGGAGGGTACCCCCAAAAAAATTTATGATCTTTTTCAGCCTATCACCATTAAAAAAGTAAAAGACGCCAGCGTTTTTTGGGACTTAGAAAAATTTCAACTTTTTTTGAAGCAAGCCCTATCTACTCTATTGCACTTCGCCTGGTCTGAGGTAAAATGCGCTAGTGAATTGGCGTAGTTATGTCCCTTTGCCATAGCGCAACTTCGCCTGGCGTAAGGGTGCGAAGTAGCGCTAGAGTAGGTCCACTTCACTAGCCACCGCCCATTAGTAAATCGTCGAAGTAACAAAATGCGCTTTAGTGAATTTGCCCCTATATATCTGCAGTCGGGGATGTGGCTCCTCTTTTTATTAATATTTCACCACAAAGATCAACGTTTCGGGGGGTTCAACCTCCCTTAATCATTTACTGCTGTTTACTGAGGGACCTTGCCGGGGTCAACGGAAGACCAGCACCACCATTGAAAAAAAAGTGAAGTGGTGGGTGAGTTGTAGATATAACACATTACAGTTCTACCCAGGACACAGTCTCACACACCACTCCTGGTGGACACACAGTAACAAACCCAATTGACTAATTAATGTGCTCCTGCGACCCGTCTGCGCCCATTCGTAGCATTCTAATCCAATCGTTTGGATTCACCTGATATCGCCCAGCCGTTAGTGGGCTTATCGGGTTAAGATCCGCTCGTTTGGCGACCTTTTGGCGAGTTATAGTGTATGGCCACCTTAAGCTATTTAAAAAAAATTACACAACAGTGACACCTTCTGGCCAAACCAGGAATCTTCCAGGGCACACTGCATTAGGGACAAAGGACTCATTCCCCCCTCCCTTATTCAATTTAGTTCCAGCACTTAACTGGCCAGACAGGGGATTTCCAACCATGTGGTGCTTTTAGGACCATAGGGGAACTTAACCCTATGGGCCCCTACACCATAAATACCTAAAGACTGTACTATATCAAAATGCACGCATCCCTTTAGGCTTAAGTTTCCATGTATCTAACATCCTTTTGTTAAAGATGCTCTTCCATAAGTAACTTTTTTGTATATATACCACTGATCTTTTAAGCAATGTAAGTTCTGATCTTATTTCCTTGGTTATTTATAACATATCTATTCTTTTAAAAGGGTCCTGACTTTTCTTAGGTTGGAAAAACAGCACATTCCATTCTTTGTGTAAGTTTTAAAAAGTACTAGACATTTTGTATTTATAATGTGAAAATTAAAATCAAACTGATGGAATGTCACATTGCATCTTAAAAGACTACATTTAAAATGTATTAGATTTTATTCTCATTCTAAAGAACAGATGTGGAGATTGCTACAGTAGGCAGCTACAGTGCATTTCTCCTATTTTAGATCCTGTTTTTAATTAAAAAGGCTTGAAGCTGGCAACAAATTCATATTTGCATTTGGTGTGTTTATTTATTGCCATACATAATTACAGTTTTTGTCTGCAAGAACATACGCTTTTGGAAAAATGTGAAATCCAAATATTTGCTAGTATTATTTTGCTTAAGCTGCCTGCCAATGAACTAGACAACACATCACTTTGTAATTGTTGATTTTATTCTGCAATTTATTTCCTTAGTTCTAAACACAAGTGTATGTATGTATAATTAGGGATGTAGCGAACGGCGGAAAAAATGTTCGCGAACTTGCGTCAAAAATGCGAACGGTTCGCGAACGTCGGGAACCCCATAGACTTCAATGGGAAGGCGAATTTTAAAAGCTAGAAAAGACATTTCTGGCCAGAAAAATGATTTTAAAGTTGTTTAAAGGGTGCAACGACCTGGACAGTGGCATGCCAGAGGGGGATCAAGGGCAAAAATGTATCTGAAAAATACATTGTTGACACAGCGGTGCGTTTTGTGCTGTAAAGGGCAGAAATCACACTACATTTCTAAACTTGTGTAATAAACTGCTTTAAAACGTCCGGCGTCTACATGCCAATCAAGTCGTGTAAAGGTTACAGCCTGTTCACACGCAAAGACAAAACGCGGCGCTTACTGCAACGCAAAAAAACGCAAAGAGCTTTCATGAATGATACCGTCAAGTAAGCAAATAATAGTTTTTAATTACTAGTTGCTTGTCACCTCCAGGATGTTCGTCCTGTTGGTGGCAATATTTCTGTAGTGGTGTGTTTAGCAGTCACCATGCTTGTGCGCACGGTCAGGCAGAGGTAATTCAATGTACAGTGAAGTGAACCAAAAAACACTGATTCTGCAGTGTGGGCCCAGTTTTGGTCTACTTTATTGATCACCTGCGGTGACCATAAAAGATGCGATTTTGCCACTGTTGCAGAACCCTGAAAAATTAGGCATGTGTACTTTCCTGAAAAATTATGTTTTTTTGTCGCAGCCACTGAAGCACAGAGGCCAGAAAAAATATGCCATATGAATGCTAAAAATATAAAAAAAAATTGTCGCAGCCACTGAAGCACAGAGGCCAGAAAAAATATGCCATATAAATGCTGAAAATATGAATTTTTTTTGTCGCAGCCACTGAAGCACAGAGGCCAGAAAAAATATGCCATATAAATGCTGAAAATATGAATTTTTTTTTGTCGCAGCCACTGAAGCACAGAGGCCAGAAAAAATATGCCATATGAATGCTAAAAATATACATTTTTTTTGTCGCAGCCACTGAAGCACAGAGGCCAGAAAAAATATTCCATATAAATGCTGAAAATATGAATTTTTTTTTGTCGCAGCCACTGAAGCACAGAGGCCAGAAAAAATATGCCATATGAATGCTAAAAATATAAAAAAAAATTGTCGCAGCCACTGAAGCACAGAGGCCAGAAAAAATATGCCATATGAATGCTAAAAATATAAAAAAAAATTGTCGCAGCCACTGAAGCACAGAGGCCAGAAAAAATATGCCATATAAATGCTGAAAATATGAATTTTTTTGGTTGCAGCCACTGAAGCACAGAGGCCAGAAAAACTCAGGATTTACCTGTCCAAAAAGTTTTGATTAAAATGAAACCAGTAGGGTTTGCACCCTAGTTTGTAACGGTGGCGGAGGGAGGAGGACGCTAAAGGACAGCTGTGTGTGGAGTCATGCGGCGTGCAGAGAAGGACAGCTGCATGGGGAGTCAGAACAAGTCTTCCGGCGTGCAGTAACCCTCCGAGATCCATGCCTCGTTCATTTTAATAAAGGTCAGGTAATCCACACTTTTGTGACCTAGGCGAGTTCTCTTCTCAGTTACAATCCCTCCTGCTGCACTGAAGGTCCTTTCTGAGAGGACACTTGAGGCGGGGCAAGACAAGAGGTTCATGGCAAATTGTGACAGCTCTGGCCACAGATCAAGCCTGCGCACCCAGTAGTCCAGGGGTTCATCGCTCCTCAGAGTGTCGATATCTGCAGTTAATGCCAGGTAATCCGCTACCTGCCGGTCGAGGCGTTCTTTGAGGGTGGATCCAGAAGGGTTCTGGCGCTGCCTTGGACTGAAAAACCTTTGCATGTCTGACGTTACAGAGTGGCCAAAGTGCATTGTCCTTGCAGGTGCGCTCGTGGCAGGATTACTGGCACCTCTGCCCCTGGAATGTTGATGAGTTCCTGAAGTGACATCACCCTTAAAAGCATTGTACAACATGTTTTGCAGGCTGGTTTGTAAATGTAGCATCCTTTCGGACTTGTGGTACGTTGGTAACATTTCTGCCACTTTATGCTTGTACCGAGGGTCTAGTAGCGTTGCGACCCAGTACAGGTCCTTCTCCTTAAGCCTCTTGATACGGGGGTCCTTCAACAGGCATGACAGCATGAAAGACCCCATTCTCACAAGGTTGGATGCAGAGGTATCCATCTCCGCTTCCTCGTTATCAAGGACTATATCATCCACGGTCTCCTCCCCCCAGCCACGTACAAGACCAGGGGTCCCCAAAAGGTCACCACAAGCCCCCTGGGAAGCCTGCTCCTGTTGGTCCTCCTCCTCCACAAAGCCACCTTCCTCCTCTGACTCCACTTCTGACACCTCTCCCTGCGTTGCAGCAGGTGCCTGGGCTTGTTCTGGTGATTCCGACCAGAAAACGTGCGCTTCCTGCTCCTCGTCACGCTGGTCTACAGCCTCATCTGTCACTCGTCGCACGGCACGCTCCAGGAAGAAAGCAAAGGGTATTAGGTCGCTGATGGTGCCTTCGGTGCGACTGACCATGTTTGTAACCTCTTCAAAAGGGCGCATGAGCCTGCAGGCATCGCGCATAAGCACCCAGTAACGGGGGAAAAAAATCCCCAGCTCTGCAGATCCAGTCCTACCACCCAGTTCAAACAGGTATTCATTGACGGCTCTTTGTTGTTGCAGCAGACGTTCAAACATGAGGAGCGTTGAATTCCAGCGAGTCTGGCTGTCGCAAATTAAACACCTGACTGGCATGTTGTACCGCTGCTGAATGTCAGCAAGGCGTGCCATGGCTGTGTAGGAACGTCTGAAATGGGCCGACACCTTCCTGGATTGCCTGAGAATGTCCTGGAATCCTGGGTACTTCGAGACAAAACGTTGGACTATTAAATTCAGAACATGTGCCATGCAGGGCACATGTGTTAAATTGCCCAGTCTCAGTGCTGCCAACAGATTGCTTCCGTTGTCACACACCACTTTTCCGATCTTCAGTTGGTGTGGGGTCACTGCCACTGATCGGCCTGTGACTGCAGAGATGACAGGAGTACAGATCCGGTATGGTTTCTGCTTTCCAGGCACGTCATCCCCAAGACAGCATGACAACGGCGTACCTGGCACGTCGAATAGCCTAGGGGGAGCTGGGGGTGCACAGGTGTGGAGGAGGAGGACCCAGCAGCAGAGGAGGAGGAAGCAGAGGAAGAAGACGAGGTAGAGAGCGAAGGAGGAGTAGAGGTGGTGGCAGAACCAAGTGCAATCCGTGGCGGTGACACCAACTCCACTGTTGTTGTTGAGCCACGCATTCCCTGCTTCCCAGCCATAAGCAAGTTCACCCAGTGGGCAGTGTAGGTGACATACCTGCCCTGACCATGCTTGGAGGACCATGCGTCAGTAGTCATATGGACCTTTGCCCCAACACTAAGTGACAGAGATGCGGTGACTTGGCTCTGCACATGGTGGTACAGGTGTGGTATTCCCTTCTTGGAGAAAAAATTGCGGCTGGGTACCTTCCACTGCGGTGTCCCAATTGCTACAAATTTGCGGAAGGCCTCAGAGTCCACCAGCTGGTATGGTAAAAGCTGGCGGGCTAAGAGTGCAGACAAGCCAGCTCTCAGACGCCGGGCAAGGGGGTGACTCGCAGACATTAGCTTCTTACGCTCAAACATGGCCCTCACAGAAACTTGGCTGGGGGCAGATGACTGGGAACTGGTGGTCAAGGTGGAAGGCGGAGTGGAGGGTGGTTCAGACGGGTCAAGGACAGCAGAGGTAGAGCAGTAAGATGCTGGACCAGAAGGAGGGTGGCTTTTAGTTTGTCTGCTGCCTTTGAGGTGTTGCTCCCATAGTGCTTTGTGCTTGCCGTTCATGTGCCTTCGCATAGAAGTTGTACCTATGTGGGTTTTGGGCTTCCCAAGACTCAGTTTCTGACTGCACTCATTGCAAATTACAACGCTTTTGTCAGAGGCACACACATTAAAAAAATCCCACACTGCTGAGCTTTTTGAAGCTGGCAATCTGGCGGTAACAGTAGAAGTTGGCGGCAATGGCGGGTGCGTTGGCCGGCTGACCACAGGTGCCGATACATGTTGTTGCCCTACTGTTCCCTGCAAGCTGTCCTCCCTGCTTCTTCTAAGTCTTATTCTCCTCCTGCCTCTCTGACTCTCCGTCTCTCCATCTGAACTATCCTCCTCTTGCTCTCTTCTACTGGGCACCCACAAAACATCAATCTCCTCATCATCATTCTCCTCAGATGCATCAATTTCTTCTAACAGCTCACAGAAGGAAGCAGCAGCGGGGACCTCCTCATCACTCATTATGTCCATCTCTGTTGTGTTGTCTGCCAGAATTATATCTGGTGTAACGTCCTCATCTCCTTCATCTTCTTCTGCCAATAATGGTTGCGCATCACTCAGTTCAAGAAACTCATGTGTAAATAACTCCTCTGACTCCAGTGAAGAAGGGGCGCCGATGGTGGAGGAAGTGTTACGTGGGGTGCCCATAGCAGAGGAGGATGAGGATGTTGTGGCAAAGTTAGAAACGGTAGAGGATGGGGTGTGCTGTGTAAGCCAGTCAACTACCTCTTCAGCATTTTGGGAGTTCAGGGTAATTGCCTTTGTAAAACTGGGCAATTTCCTAGGGCCACAGGATAGCATAGCAGCACGGCCCCTAGTGCCTCTGCGTGGTGGCCTGCCTTTGCCTGGCATTTTTTTTAAAACAACAACAACTCAGGTGGTGTTTCTGGAGACGGTATTATTATTGATATTTAGACAGAATGTGAAAAAGCTCACACAGCTAGGCGGCAGTTGTTTGAAGAACACACTGGGCAAACAATGTCTGCAAGGTCAACGTATACACTACAGCAGTGGATACGGAATATATTATTGCTGCTTGGAAAACGTCACTCAGGTAGTGTTTCTGGAGACGGTATTATTATTGATATTTAGACAGAATGTGAACAAGCTCACACAGCTAAGTGGCAGTTGTTTGAAGAACACACTGGGCAAACAATGTCTGCAAGGTCAACGTATACACTACAGCAGTGGATACGGAATATATTATTGCTGCTTGGAAAACGTCACTCAGGTGGTGTTTCTGGAGACGGTATTATTATTGATATTTAGACAGAATGTGAAAAAGCTCACACAGCTAGGTGGCAGTTGTTTGAAGAACACACTGGGCAAACAATGTCTGCAAGGTCAACGTATACACTACAGCAGTGGATACGGAATATATTATTGCTGCTTGGAAAACGTCACTCAGGTGGTGTTTCTGGAGACGGTATTATTATTGATATTTAGACAGAATGTGAAAAAGCTCACACAGCTAGGCGGCAGTTGTTTGAAGAACACACTGGGCAAACAATGCCTGCAAGGTCAACGTATACACTACAGCAGTGGATACGGAATATATTATTGCTGCTTGGAAAATGTCACTCAGGTGGTGTTTCTGGAGACAGTATTATTATTGATATTTAGACAGAATGTGAACAAGCTCACACAGCTAGGTGGCAGTTGTTTGAAGAACACACTGGGCAAACAATGTCTGCAAGGTCAACGTATACACTACAGCAGTGGATACGGAATATATTATTGCTGCTTGGAAAACGTCACTCAGGTGGTGTTTCTGGAGACGGTATTATTATTGATATTTAGACAGAATGTGAACAAGCTCACACAGCTAGGTGGCAGTTGTTTGAAGAACACACTGGGCAAACAATGTCTGCAAGGTCAACGTATACACTACAGCAGTGGATACGGAATATATTATTGCTGCTTGAAAAACGTCACTCAGGTGGTGTTTCTGGAGACGGTATTATTATTGATATTTAGACAGAATGTGAAAAAGCTCACACAGCTAGGCGGCAGTTGTTTGAAGAACACACTGGGCAAACAATGTCTGCAAGGTCAACATATACACTACAGCAGTGGATACGGAATATATTATTGCTGCTTGGAAAACGTCACTCAGGTGGTGTTTCTGGAGACGGCATTATTATTGATATTTAGACAGAATGTGAACAAGCTCACACAGCTAGGTGGCAGTTGTTTGAAGAACACACTGGGCAAACAATGTCTGCAAGGTCAACGTATACACTACAGCAGTGGATACGGAATATATTATTGCTGCTTGGAAAACGTCACTCAGGTGGTGTTTCTGGAGACGGTATTATTATTGATATTTAGACAGAATGTGAACAAGCTCACACAGCTAGGTGGCAGTTGTTTGAAGAACACACTGGGCAAACAATGTCTGCAAGGTCAACGTATACACTACAGCAGTGGATACGGAATATATTATTGCTGCTTGGAAAACATCACTCAGGTGGTGTTTCTGGAGACGGTATTATTATTGATATTTAGACAGAATGTGAACAAGCTCACACAGCTAGGTGGCAGTTGTTTGAAGAACACACTGGGCAAACAATGTCTGCAAGGTCAACGTATACACTACAGCAGTGGATACGGAATATATTATTGCTGCTTGGAAAACGTCACTCAGGTGGTGTTTCTGGAGACGGTATTATTATTGATATTTAGACAGAATGTGAAAAATCTCACACAGCTAGGCGGCAGTTGTTTGAAGAACACATTGGGCAAACAATGTCTGCAAGGTCAATGTATACACTACAGCAGTGGATACGGAATATATTATTGCTGCTTGGAAAACATCACTCAGGTGGTGTTTCTGGAGACGGTATTATTATTGATATTTAGACAGAATGTGAACAAGCTCACACAGCTAGGTGGCAGTTGTTTGAAGAACACACTGGGCAAACAATGCCTGCAAGTGCACTACTATTGGTGCACTACTATGAAGAACAGCAAACAGCACTGGACACGTTAAAGAACAGTAAGATAAGTAAAATAAAAAAATATATATATGTATATTAAAAAAAAAAATTACTCTGGTTGGTGCTGAACTACTAGGAGCAGCACACCAGTCCCACTCCCCAACACAGCTAGACTAATAGCACTGGGCTCTTATAGTAGCAAAGTAAAAAAACAAAAAAGAAAATAAAAGCAGTCCTTACAAGGACTATTGGGTTACAGGCAGCAGTCAGCAGATGAGAGATCAGCAGCAGGACAGCTGCCCACAGCAGCTACATACAGAGCACTGTAGTAGAAGGTAGATTACTAGCCAGCAAAGCTACCTAACCTAAAATGTCCCTCAAATCCCAGCAGAGTTCTGTCCCTACAATACAGAGCAGTATCAAGTAGATTACTAGCCAGCAAAGTTACTATCAACTGTCCCTCAAATCACTCAACAGCTCTCTCCCTACACTAGCTCTTCCAAGCACACACAGGCAGAATGAAAAAACGCTGCAGGGCTTCAGTTTACGTTCAGCGACGTTCGCGAACATTCGGCGGACGCGAACAGTCGATGTTCGCGCGAATTAGTTCGCGGGCGAACAGTCCGCGACATCCCTATGTATAATTGTATTTATAAAGAGCTACTAACACGCAGCACTGTAAATCTTACAGAATGCAGAAAATATGGAGGACAAGCAATATAATAAAACAAGTATAAATATATTGAGTGCTATGTGGTAGTAAACACACTAGGAAGGCAGCCCTTGCCCCATAGAGCTCACAGTCTAAGTGGGTGAATAACATACAGACACAAAGGTTTGGGTATTGGCCCTTAAATGCCATGATGGACTAGAATAGATAAGTTCTAGTGCTGAGTTTCTTTTGAAAATCAGGGATGGAATTCCAAAGGTAAGAGGCAGCAAAATAGAAAGATTTTAGATAAAAATGTGGATGTGGATGATGTAAAAAGATGGTGGCTCTGAGAGAAGAAGAGTAGACGGCCGGTAAAGTGCAGAGAGATAAGAAATACAGTCAGGAGCAGAGGAGTGAATGGCCTTGAATGTTAGTAGAAGGATTTTGTATGTTATTCTTTTCTTGAAAGGCAGCCATGTTAAAAATTTTACCAGGGGATGAAACCATGAAACCATGAGCTCTGTTTTAGATAAGTTGAGTCTGGGGTAGCATTGGTTCATCCAGGAAGAGATACAGTAGCCAGGAGGCAGTTAGCAATCTGGGAATGAATGTCAGTGGTTAAAGTAGGGGTGTCTAAATATATCTGGATGTTATCTGCATACAGTATAAGTTATATATATAAAACCAAAAAGAGAAAATGTCTCCCAAATAGATAGTGTAGAGGGAGAACACCAGAGAGCAGAGTATAGAACTCCTTCCTTAGCTAAACCTGGGGAAAGGATTTGTTAGCAAAAGCAACAGAGAAGGTGTGGTTAAAAAGATAGGACGAGAACCAGGATGCAGCTTGATCTCGTATAAAAAGAGAATAGAGGACTTGCATTAGAACAGCATGGTTAACAGTGACCAAAACTGAGGTTATGTCCTACAGAATGAGAATAAAGTACTGTCATTTTCAGCTCACTCAGGTGAAAAACTAGACTGTGTAATGGCTAGTTAACAAGGAATCCCAGGGAGAGAGCTGGTATAAGTACAAGGTCCCCCCTGAAAACACAGGTCTTCACCAACGCCCTTTTGGGGCCCTGGAACTTTCTGCGGCAGGATTGGCAGGGAGCCTGAACATTTCGGAGATACATGTGATACAGACAAGGAGGAGACAAAATTGTAGTCAAGGCCAGGCATAGATCAGGACAGGCAGCAAGGATCAAGGTCAATCAACAGGCAGGAGACAACAACTGGAACAGAGATCAAAAACAATGCTTAGGCAGGAACTGATTACACAGAAGCCAGCTTGGGCAAGGAGTAGGAGAGGGATATATTTAAAGAGCAAGGAACCAATGGGCAGGGGCAAGTCATGGCAGACAAGGAAGGGGACAAATGAAAACACAGTTACAATGGATTTACACTGGATGTGCACTAATGACATCACCACATCAGGCTCAGATGTGGGCACGCGGGGCGCAGGCACGTCGAACCTACTGGAAGTGAGCGTGCCGGAAACGCCTTTCCCTGCACCCGCTGGTCAGTGCACCCAGAGGTAAGAAGACACAGGCGACCAGTGGGGCAGGTTACAGACTGCATAGGGTCCCACAGATTAAGGATGTAGAGAAAGTCAGTAATACGAGAAAAGACAAGAGAAAAGTTTAGAGACTAACAGTAGAAGAGTGACAAGGCAATAGTTAGATAGACAGGGCCAGTCTTTTAAGATTGGGCTTAACACCAGCCTGTTTAAAAGAAGAGGGAAAGTACCGGAATCTAGAGATTTCTGGTGTCTGAAGAGTTGGGAAAATGTTTGTTAGATAATATCTACTTTGCTTTTGAATAAGTCCTCGGGAGTATGTTCAAATGTGAGCAATTTATTTGGTTAAAGATGAAGAGAGTTGAATATAGAAAGTAGGTGTCATGGGTTGGATTTTTTATTATTTATAAGTGTATTCAAGTAAGCTTCTTAATCTGGGAGAGGGCAGCATTGAGGCATATCATGAGTAATTTGTAGTGGAGGAAGTCAGTTTTGGAATGGGATTTCTTCTAACTCAGCAACTCATGAACCATGTCTGACAGTTTGGCCAGGGGTAGAGATTATGGGCACTGCTGCACTATGGGTGTTGATAGTGGAGGATAGGTATTGGCCAATGATTCTGGATCAGAACTTGGACTACAGAGCAGATTCAAAAGTGCAGATGTGAATCAGGATATTTGGCTATGGGTTAGCAGAGATACATGCAAGATAGAAAAAGAGATAAGATGATGAAAGAGGAAAAGGATCATAATGACCATGAAGGAAGACATGCAGTATTTCTAAAAAATATAATTATAGTGGCAATGGTAACTGTTTGTTTTGTACTAAATGCCACTTGATATATATATATATAAGGGTCAAATTTAGAGTTCATGGGAGTTTTTAAAAACTCCCATAAACATGAAATTAAAATAAAAAATGACCAATCGAAATCTATCAAGAAATTAACATTTTTCAAACTCGGGTGAATGGGATCGACCTGCAAACTCGAATCGAATTTGAATCGAGTTTGATTTTGATTTTTTTTCTACAAAAAAAACTACATTTTCAGGAAGGCTGCAAACAACTCCAAATTGATCCAAGGACATCCCCCATAGACTAAAACAGCAAATCGGCAGTTTTAAGTTGGCCAGTAGATGATATATTTTGAAAATCAAATTCAATTCTTTTTAAAAACTCGAATCGAATTTTAACTATTCCCTAGTCGATCTATTCCCACTAAAAGAACTCGAAAATTCAAAGTTCGAATTTTCACTTTGACCCTTGATAAATCTGCCCTATGTGTTGTAGTCTGTATATATCTATATCTATATCTATATCTATATCTATATCTATATCTATATCTATATATATATATATATATATATATATATATAAGTTCTAAAGGCATTTTTGTGCTACTATTGCAGCTGTTACTGCTGCCCCCCATGGATTTATATTTCTTTATAGGAACGGCAGATAACTGTCAGAGAATGGGAAGCTGAGCTTATATGATGGCAAAAGCAAGACATCCAGCATCCTTATCCTGGATTGACCCATCTCTAGATATGAGCATTTTAAGCAATGCCAGTGTCAGGGAGCTGTTATTTGGTAACCTTCCCATTGTGATATCTCTCCAATTTGCTGTACAGCAGTAGAGAGTCTAAAGACTAAAGTTTATCAGAGCAAGTTACATGGCTGAGGGCACCTGGGAAAACTAAGATAATGGCAAGCCCTGCATCACAATTAAATACAAAGAAATCGGGTTACTCATTTGAAGGCAGGATTCTGCTGGAGAAGCACTATTAACTGATGCATGACAGATCCTATAACAGAATCCCTTTAAAGGTTATTAGTTTAGGGCCAGTCACTTCATAAAGTTTTAAATCTCCTATTAAATCTCCTATTATTATAATGGACGTACTATCCATTTGGACCCACAAATAAGCATGAGGCCAAGAAATACCCTGTTGCTCTCCATATGATAACACTATAGTATAGTTATTAAAATAGTTAAATAAAGTCTTAGGAAGTCAGCGATAATATATGATTGTTTTTAGATTTAGCTGACATCCCAATTTAATGGGCTTAGCATTAAAATCCCTATAAATGAATTGAAAATAAATTCCATTACAAATCAGCAGCTGTGAGCTACTTCAAACTATTACTATCTATCATATGTGAGTAATGGCAGTGCTATTTAAGCATGTAGAGTTGTAAGTTGGGCTTGAGCAGACTCCTGTATAATGAGGCTATTTGACCATTACTGATCAGTGAATTATGCACAATGAATGCTTTGATGTAGAATGAGGGCATGAAATCAGAGACCGCTGGAGCAATGTAATGAGAAAGGCCAATTGCAACTAAATCATGTAATGCTGTGATTTATTTAATCCAGGGCTCTTTTTGTATAAATAAAACAAACCTGGTGAAAGGATAAAATACTGTATCAATTCTTTCTTCCAGAAAGGTAACATTATTTGTTTATCTCTCTCTCTCTCTCTCTCTCTCTCTCTCTCTCTCTCTCTCCTGTATATACATACAAAGCCAAAGCTACATTGTATGTAGTGTAGTATTATTAATTGATAGAAGCACACATGGTAAGGCAAACACATCTTCCTGGTGTTAATTGTGATTAGCCCAAGTTGCGTTTCCATTTATATAACAAACAGATGGTATGTCGGCACACAGTATTTCTTTCTATGTGCCATTAAAATCTAAAACAAGCATTAAATAAGGCAACGTTTTTTTATGCTTTGTTTGAAGATATATTTCTATATTTCAAAAGGCTATGAATCTGTAGTAGGAAATGCATATTAAGTTTTCTTACTACTCTAAATTTGCACAGATCACTCTAAATAATAAATCAATAAATAAAACTCTGTAATTGATGCGTACTGTTTTCCATTTGGGCTTTACATCAGTAGGGACCTAAACCGAGATGCCCACATGGCAGGGAATGAGTACTGACATCTATGAAGCTCATTATTCATTTATAATATTTAAAAAGGGCAGAGGATTTATGCATTATTATCGACAGCCCCTTCATTAAAATGTAACACATCTTAATTGTACTAAGATTATTTCAATAAACCATAAACACAACATAAGGAAATCACTTCATAAAAAATGCTGACATATTAAGAATTACTGAGTTTACAGTAGGGATGTAAATTTCATAATTAGATAAAGACATTATGGATTTCATCAATTTTAATGTGCAGCAGTGGTCCCAAATCATTTTTCATATATTATTAGTGAAAAAAAAACATGCACTTTTTTTTGTAAGACTGTCTTTATGGAAGTTTCTCTGATATTTATAAGTCATGCCATGTTAGCCAGTTGATATTTATCTAGGAATCAAACTATATCTTGCTATAAGAAACCCAGTTGGATACAATTTCAGCCTGTCCCATTGCAGTCTGCATCTTCTGCCACTCCCTAACTTGCGTTTCTAAATTATGGGCGAGGTCGTTGGCGGAAGTGTGAACACCTATGTGCATTTCTCCCAACTTTTGCACTTTGCAAATTGCCATTTGCAAATTACCCCTTATTGACATTGCTACATTTCTGGTTTTCACTTGGACAGTCCAGTTTTGAAAGGCCTGTTAGGAAATCCAGACAGGACTGTAAAGTGAATGACTGGGCTATTGGTGTTTGCTGCGTCATAGCCCCACCCCTTGATGTCCCTGACCCAGCCACAAATATTACCCACCCCCCGATCTCACAAACTCCACCCTTAACATCACACGCCACATCCCCCACCTGGACTCTACAGGTTTTAAAGGTGATAACCCCACCCCTAAAACATCATGCAAATACCTTAAACAGTGTTGTTCAACTGGGAACCCACAAGCGCCCTTGTGTGGCTCCATTAAAGTGTGGCTATTTTGATTACCTTTGTATAAACTTTAAAAGGCATCAGAACTGAGATTAACTAGTCCCTGTATTGTTCAAAGATCTGACTGAGGCTGTAAAATCCAAAGTATTGTTCTTGTACTTGTAATCCTATATATTTTTCTGTTTTGTTCTATTGTTCACACCTGTTAAGACTGTTGATAAATTTTGGATGAAAACCTAAGTGCGTAAGTGCAGAATTGAAACACATTCATCTGCATGAACCTTGATTGGAATTCATATCACTACGGCAGTTCTCACTACAGTCATGTGACAGTATCTTTAAAATGATGTTGTTTCCGGCTCTCAGGCCTCTTGACAAAGCCACGATTGGTCGAGGTCGGCTGTCGAGGTGCGGCGCTGCATCTGGGAGACGGGGGCCCCCTCCTAAGGACTTGTGGTATGCCAAAAGGTGAACCATGGTGTCATGGACATCGGGTGGACCCAACAGACGTAATATGACTCGGTGGTGAAGCGACAGAATACACGGCCTGTAACAAATCTTGTACTATCTGGCGCAGGATTTCACCAATATTGGGCAATCCTCGTGGCATAATATCAACACTTTGGCATAGATGGTTGAATTAATGTACGCAACATGCTGTCGTTGGACTGAACATATTGCAAACGGGAATTTAATCCATTTGAACTCCAATCACTACTACAGACCACATTGCCAAGAGCATTCACCAAACTCAAATACCAGGTCTGCACTTTCAGCAAATTGAGACTTGCTCTAGCTTTAAATATTCATTGGGATTCATTAATCAAATAATAACTGTGACTTTGCACACTACAAGGCCTTTGGACCTTTTCATGCTAACCAACAATTGATCTAATACAATATATGCTGTTTTGTATTCTATTGTGCACCATTAATGTGTTTATAATGTATACTATATAATATAGGCAGATCTGCCCTCTATTGCATATTATTCACATAGATAGAACAGTAGCTAATATATTTTGTCTTTATGCATTTTCCTCACATCTAATTTTTATAATCGGCTGGTTTAAGCACTTTGTAGAGGGATCCCTCCTCCCAGATGCAGCACTGCTTGTTTTTAATTTGGTTTTAAATAGTACATTATGGCATGGTTGTGAATAAATATTGCCTTTTTATCTCTATGCTTTGATTATTTACAATATTGCAATATGCAGTGGCCTTTGGTTGGAGATGAAGTCCCATTTTGTACATATATTTAAAATTGGTTTGTTTGTGGACACTCCAATTTATATAGCCTTTGGTTATAACAACTATAGATATACTTTGCTTGCTCAAATGTGGTACTTTTCTAGTACAGTACATACTGTTTAGCTTGGTCTTGATAGGTTTCAATTTCTCTTACCCTGCTCTGCCTATGACTGCTGTATCCTACCTATGTATGCCATACTCTGCCTGTCCAACTCTGACTGTGTGTGCCATACTCTGTCTGCCCTAAGCTGCCTGTGTGTGCCATTCTCTGTGAGGAGGCGACCTAGTGAGGGGGTTAGCATTTGGAAATACATGTTTGGGGGTCCCTAAGGTGTTTAATTATGTCCTGGGGTTGCTGTGCTATCCACAGGATGGAGGAGGCATATGGATTTAAGGTTATGTCTTAATATGACAAACTTTTTTCATATATGAGTGATATCCCTATATGAGCACCAACCATTTGTTTTTTGGGTGTGCTACCATCCTTAATGTGGGTATCGTCCTAACATTTCGTGTGATAACATGGGTGTGGATTTAAATGGGAGTGATCAACACTGGCTTCCATTATTGGCCCTCTACCTTGCAGAAAAATGCCAGGCCTCTGTACCCCAGAGGTTGGACAGCACTGCCTTAAAACACTACATTTGCTATAAGCCTAAAACATTATCTCCTAGATGACAAAGGTGATATGTAAAATGGTCTACCACTTAACCTGCTGCAGTGAATTTTTTAATCAACCAGCACAAGTTAAGCACAGTTGGCAACATGTGAAAATTCTGCATTCTATTTGCACTCTTTGGGCCTTTGTGCCACCATGCATTGCACTACAAAATGATTTACATGCCACAGCTACAACATTTGAAATGCTGAAAGGTCATGTTTATTTCAGTATGGGATATGATGTGAAGGCAGACACTGAAATACTGATCCGTGGATATGATTCATGTTTGGATGTTACACTTCAAAGTAGCACTGAAACATGACTTTAGAGACAAGAGGATGAAAAGCATCCCCTACCGCTATCTGGATCATCTCATTGATATCTAACATACTAAGATTACTGTGCATATTGCACTTGCCAACACTAGACCTGCATCAGACTGGGGGACCCAAGGCCCACTGGGGCTGCAGCCTCAGGGCCCCCACACCATCTCCTGGACCCCCCAGCAACGAAGTCTTTTCTCCCCTAGCCCCTCTCTCCCCCCCCCACGTGCGTGCGCACATACCTTTGTCCGAGGCATATGGGGCATGACCGGGTTCAGGGAGGGAGGTGAGGAGAAGTAGTCCAGGGAGCGGATCTGGGCTGGCAGGGCCCAAAAGAGCCAGCCCAGTCCGACCCTGTACTAGACTATAATTACCTAACTAGACTACCTGGATTATAATTAAACATCATAAAGGAATATATAGTGGGTTTCAGAGGTTAAAATGTGTGGTTAACAGTTGTATGAAACCAAGAGAGCCAAAAGAAAAAAGATCAGACTGAATGGGAGAATCCTCTTGTCCTTGAGACTTGGAAAAAATGTATTCTGTAGTTTATTCTTCAATAATCTTTCTCTAATGTTGCTGGACTAGGGCTCCTATTTTTGAAATCACATGAAGACTCAACAAACAGGTGAAATAGGGTTTCACAAAACAGAGAGGATGTCAGCACTACAATAAAACTTGTGAAATTGTATTTAAGTTATATTTTCACTATTTTGCTGCAATGTACCTGCTTGTTTAACCTTGTACAAAAATATCTGCAGCCAGAGTGCATCGCAAGATAATGGAGGACTGACATTTTTTGACTGTTTTGGATAAGCTCATATATATATATATATATATATATATATATATATATATATATATATATATATATATATATATATATATTTATTTTATTTTATTTTTTTTTAAATTCAGCCAAGTTTATTTGAAATGATAACACCACTGTCAGCATAAAGACATGTCAGTTATTGTATACAATTACATAGTACATTTGTAGGCTTCATACAAGAAAAATTAGTATGTAAGGCAACTTAAAGTGTACAGTTACAGTGGGATTATTTCATACAGAACAATAGTCAAACAACAGTGGTTACACATTGTTTTAGTTCCCTGCCTTGATGGGTGTAAGTGTAGGGTCTCATCATTTAAGTGGAGAAGTCCAACCATTTGCACCATATTTTTATATGTTTCTTATTAGATCCTCTAGTTTTATATATTAAGCTTTCTATTGTGCATAACTGATTAACTTTAGAAAGCCAATGTGCATGTGTGTGAAATAATGGTTATTTCAATTTCCTTGTTATTCATTTTTGTCTAGAAATAAACATTCACTAACAAATATACACTAGTGTTGATTGAAACTTGGGATTTTTGGCTCTAAGAATCTAGTTTGTCCAAGGCCTTAGTCCAGTATGGTGTTAAAGCTGTACAGTCCTATACCATGTGTGTTAATGTAGCTGTCACGGTCGGCACCCTAAATTCAGAACCAATGCTAAGCACCCTGTTCTCTGCTCTTGCTTCCGCCTTTAACAGCCACCTTTCACCTCGGGAGGAGCCCTCGGCTAATCGGATGCTGCCAGGTCTTATTAAGAGAGGTGCCAAGCGAGGGGTTCTGAACGAGCAAAGGGGCACGATGGTAAAGCAAAGTTTTTTGGGCAGACGGTCACGGTACAAGGCGTAGACAGAAATCGTAGTCAGATCAGGCCGGGTCGGGGCAGGCAGAGTACAAACGGAGTAAGGCAGGCAAGGGTCAAACCAGGAGATCAATCAGAAAGGGATACAGATACAGCAGAGTCGGTTATCAGGCAGGGGTCAGGATTCAGAAGTCAGGATCGTCAGTAGCAGGCAGGGTTCACAACAGAGTATCAGATCACAGAATACAGAAGCTTAGATAGCACAGAGGCACCAGGAACTCACAATGAGGAAACCTATAACGGGCAAAGTTCTGCAGACCAAATGCGCCTTTTACACCATTTGAAAACCCGGAAGTGCGCGCCGCGCACCCTAAGGCAGTGTACTGTAGGACGCCAAAGAAGAAACACCACACGGCGTGCGTCCCCGCCGGGCCACTTGACAACCAGGTTGAGTGGCCCTTACAGTAGCATGTTCAGTTTGGCATCTGGGGCATTCTGCGGAGGTCTCAGGGAATATCCGATCTAATTTAACGAGATTATAATATACGCTGTTTACAAATTATCTATCTATCATTCTGTCCCTTTAGATAAGGGGTACCACAAGAGGGTAGTCTAGAAGTTCCTCCTAATCGTCATCCTCTAAGGGATTAATTATTTTCCTATTGTCCCGATTATTTTCCTATTTGTTCCGCCATGGTTATTACAGATTTGTCATGTAGGCTAGCATATAATAATAATACAAGACCCTTAGAGGACCCTCACATCCCTTGTTCACTTGTTAAGCTTTGGGATAACTGAATACACCACCATCTGTTGTTTTGGGATACTCTTCACATGTAAATAGTGATGGGCGAATTTGCGCCGTTTCGCTTCGCCGAAAAATTCGCGAAACGGCGCCGACGGCCGTTTTTTTGACGCCGGCGCCCGTTTTTGACGCCGGCACCCGTTTTTGACGCCGGCACCCGTCATTTCGGAAAAAAACATTTGACGCAGGCGAATTTTTGCAGCAAATTTTCTCAGGCGTTTCGCGAATTTATTCGCTAGCGGCGAATCGCGCAAATTCGCCGTGAATTCGCGCCTGGCAAATAAATTTGCCCATCACTACCTGTAAATATTGCAGCCACTGTTTGGAGGGGAGATGGATGGTCTGTTTAAGCATATCAAATGTGACCAATGCACCATCCTGCTTCTCCATATATTTAAAGTCCATATTAGATTAGGGCTCTTAATCTTGATAATATTCTGGAATTCAAGTCTATAGATGTGAGTGTTTAGTGTCCTTCAGAGAACTTGAAACCAGTTTTATATGCAAATATACAAGTGAATATTTAACACACAAATATGAAGGAGAATGCAGTGTTATTACCGCCACCAATTTCAGAATAATATATCTGTGTGTTGAACTTTTTTGTAAACTCTACAAGGACATATATTTGCCACTAGTGATTAAAATACATGCCTCATGCATAAGACACCATGTAAAAATAGGCAACAATAAAATTTTTTATGTGGCTTCACTCTTTGGAACATAGTGCATCATTGATACAATGCTTGCTATACTGTAATCCGCACCAATCATCTTATCTTTATATTTTATATCATGTATACTCTGCATCCCTTCTTGGGTAAGTATCTTAGATATGAGCAGTGTGATAATCATGCTTTAAAGAAGATTTAAAGTTTATGAAAGAAGTAGAATAGAAATGTTTTTGGATTCTGTACCAGCCCAAAGACACAAATATCCCCCAGTAGCTTCCCATTTTCTTTTCTGATGATTCACTGCACATACTCTCTGCTGCTTTTAGTTACCTGAGCTCAGGGGTCAATTTATACTGTACATATAAAATATATATGTCACAATATAAGGCTGATTATTAATTAATTCAGTTCCAAAAGCAGTGCATTCTAATTTAAAATGTCATTATCAGGTCAGTAGCATCAGCTTATATGACAGACAGACATTTTTTACCTGCTTACTAATTTGAATGACCCTAAGCTTAGCTTCTCCACAGCTGCCTAGAGCTAAGTGAGTAGGTCCAGGGTCACTTTCCCTTCCGACAAATTCAAAGATGGGTCTGGATTTTTATAGGGCTGTTGAACCTTTTGACCTTCCGCTTCCTGAATGTGTATTCACTGTCAAACATGGCATTAGCCCATCAGTGAACACGTAGCAGATTGCAAAAAAATATAGTATATACATGGTATATAGTTCCAAAATAAACTTTGTGCATGCCCACTGGTAGGTCGATCCCATGCCTGTCACATGTTCAAGAAAAGGAAGGCATCGGATCAACTTTTCTCAGTGAACACAACCCATGTCTTAGGACTAGTGTTATAAAATATATAAAACTACAAAATTTTTAACCATATTTGTTTTTAGGGTTAGTTCTTCTGTAAACTGATTTAACATAACTAGAGTGCCCTAATATGACCAACTTTGTAATTATGCAAAATACAAAAAACACATAAAAGCATTTATGTGAAACAAACTAAGTTTTTATGATAAGGATTATCTGCTTGTCTCCTGCAGTTAACAATCCATGATGTGCATTTAATCTTCATTCAGAAGAGTGATATACATATCTAGCATTTGTCATAGATATTATGTCAGCTACTAGTATTATCCAGGCAGAATAACATCCTGCAGATAAGTATAACATTTAGAGGATGTTGTTCAAAACAGGCAACTAATGGACCTATAAATGTAATGAAAATATGGGGATTGCTGGAATAGCTGCATTATGCAAGGATATTTTACATGGGGGGGGGATTTCTACATTTCTGGTGTGTGATCCTCTGGTATGGAACTGAATGTTATCACTGCTTGTTTTTGAAATTACCTAAAATTACTTCACATTTAAAGAGATACTGCCACCAGGAAATAAACCTTTTTTTTTTACATCTATCATATTAACTGACATGTTGAGAAGGGACAGTCAGGTTGACAAAACAGTCAGGTTTAGGAGCTATCAACATGAGCTATAGGTAACTTCTGATGCACATTAATATTTTGAATAATAATGTTTTAGTGTCAGTATCACTTTAAATAATGATTCCCGATACAAATAATATAGGTATTACAAAGATGTTTTTTGTTCTTCTCTCTGTATTAATATAATGACTGAGTAGTGATGCTACATGGGATACATGGGGTATCAAGTCTCCAGTCCACTATTAAAGAGTTAAAGGGGAAGCCTCACTATTATAATAATTTGCTAACTATGATGAATGTTTAATACACTTATTGAAATACAGAATTAGTGAGTTTCTCAACATAGAACATTACCCCCAGCTGCAACCAACATGCTCATGCTGTGAGTTTGACAGATTTCACCTGCTCTAATTGGCTGATCCATGACCAATTTGCAATGCACTATGGACAAACAACATGGTTGAGTTGGAAAAAAAAGTCTGGTTGAAGAAGCACATTAATAAACCATTTATATCTCAAGAACAATTAGTATGTATGGAAACACAAGATTTAACACACCCAATTCTTCTCTATTATGGTAGCACAGGTATGTGATCCATTGTCTGTAAACCCCTTATCCAGAAAGTATGAAAAGTTTGTCTCCCATAGACTCTATATTATCTAAATAATCCAAATGTTTAAAAATGACTGTACTTATAAAATCTGTAGTAATAAAACAGTATCTTGTACATTATCTAGCAGACTTATGAAGATCCAAATTATGAAAAGATCCATTATCCAGAAAGCCCCATGTCTCGAGCATTCCTGGATAACAGTCCCATGCCTGTATGTACAGGACTGCTCTGAATCACTGAACCCAGATACTGTTAAATGTTGTGTCCCATCACATAAATATAATATGGAGCAATATTTCATGGACATATTTTATAAGCATGAAAATACAGTTAATACATTTACTTTGGATGAAGCAAACACCAAATGACTACAGTTGTATGGGATTCATGACTAGTATAGATTTACAGAATTATCAAAGCACATCATCAGAAATATGCATACTTTAGACTGCAAGACCAAAATTCCCCTTACAGTAAGTAGACTCCAGAAAATCACATAGTTTTGTAAAGTGCCTATATAAATATGTTTTTTGCCCCATTGTACGGAGCTGTTAACATTTTCTGCAGTTAAGTTTTCTTTACTGCATCTTATCGTCTACATGTTTTTGGTACAAAGATAAAACAGTATAAAATTGTCAGGAGTATGTGATGCAGAATATGAATACAATTACCAAAGTAATATATATTTCCCTCACCAAACGCAGGAAAAATGCAGCATGTTGTGTCTCAACCTGCGTTCAGCGCCTACACGCGCCTGTGCGAGTACAGCCCCATTGAAAAAAGCTAAATGCGTCTATTCCTGTGCTCCCCTGCAGCTGAATGCAGAAAAACGGAATGCAGGGGAGCGCAGCCAGCTTCAACCTATCGTCAGTAAGAGCCCTAAAAGTACTATGACCACCCTACTAATGATTTAGTACAAGCTAATATCAGAAAATTCTAATTAAAAGGATTGTTCATAGTCAAACACTTTTTTTCAGTTCAGTTCTTTTCAGATTGTTCATCATAAACAAATACTCTTTTAAACTGCTTTTCATCTTTTATTTTTTTACCGTTTTCCCAAAATTTTAGTTTTATGTTTTATGTTCCTGTCTCTAGTGTTTCAGTCTGGCTGCTCAGTGATCCAAGGGCATTCTGAACTGTTATAATTTGCTATATTTAATTGATACATTTCTCAGCAGCATCTGTGGAATATTAGCAACTATTGTATCAATTCTAACAACTGCCTTTAATGAAACTCAGGGATTCTGCTCAGCAGGGACAAAGATAACAAATGTTTCAACTAAATGTATCAATTTAGAACAGTTAAAGAGTCAGCGACCCCTTCCCCTCCCAGAGCTGCTTTAGAAGGTGAAAAATGAAACTTTACACTTCAATATAAGAAAAACTGTCACAAATAGAAAATAGAAAGTCATTGGAAAAGTAATTTTTTTTCTGGTGATCTATCTGAAACCAGCTGAACTGGAAACAGTGTTTGAAGCAATAGATTTATAGTGGCTGTTGTAGCATTAAAGGAACAGTTCAGTGTGAAAATAAAAACTTGGTAAATAGATAGGCTGTGCAAAATAAAAAATGTTTCTAATATAGTTAGTTAGGCAAAAAATGTAATATATAAAGGCTGGAGTGAACAGATGTCTGATTAAACAGCCAGAATCCAACTTCCTGCTTTTCAGCTCTATAACTCTGAGTTAGTCAGCGACTTGAAGGGGGGCCACATGGTACATTTCTGTTCAGTGAGTTTGTAATTGACCCTCAGCATTCAGCTCAGATTCAAAAGCAACAGAAATGACCCATGTGGCCCCCCCTCAAGTCTCTGATTGGTTACTGCCTGGTAGCCAGGGTAACCAGTCAGTGTAAACCAAGAGAGCTGAAAAGCAGGAAGTTGGGTTCAGACTGACATGTTATACATCAAATCACTCCAGTCTTTATACATTACATTTTTGCCTAACTAACTATATTAGAAACACTTTTTATTTTGCACAGCCTATCTATTTACCAAGTTTTTATTTTTACACTGAACAATTCCTTTAACCTAACAAGCAGGTTAGATTGTAGAAATGCAAAAAAGTGACATATACAATGTAAGTCTATCAGAGACATCATCTTCTCTGGATTGAGGCCATACCCCCATTCTGCCCAGACCATCCACTTTCTGCTCAGAATATAGCTCCTATATAAGATAAATATGGGTGATCCCAAAATACCAGGAGGACAGGCAGGTCTGCTTGATGTTGGTAGATAATTCCCAATATACTACTGTTCTCTCTCTCTCTATCTCTCTCTCTCTCTCTCTCTCTCTCTCTCTCTCTCTCTCTCTCTCTCTCTCTCTATATATATATATATATGCCTCAGATGCACTCATATACTGTCTTTGTCAATACTTAATTATACAGTGTGTATCTCCCAAATGACAATAATACAAAAAGGAAGTAAGGCTCACAAGAACACATACTGCAGAATCAGAGCACTTGTACAACTGATTGTTTTTTTTATTTGAGAAATTGCATAGCAAACAAAGTTCTTCATGGATATGCATAATTAAATGTTCAAATGTAAGTGAGAAGTAGTAATTTATGCAGTGTGGGATATTTTGGTGTGTTAATTTATATACCATGGCAACCACTCTCACAATTAGAATTCCATTCTCTCTACATGTTTATAAACAGAGATGTAGGAAATCCAAGCAAATAATGATCACGCAAGATTTCTGGAATTTCTACCACATTTAAAAGTATAATTAGTATAATATTAAATCTAAAGCATCAATTATTTTTAAAAATGAATCCTTTCATGAAAAATTGTGAATCATAATGTAAATGAAAGCTCTTCAAAAATGGGAATGGCAACCCAAAAACGTTTTTTTGCCTACTAAAAGAAAACATAATTCGAAGCAATTTTACAATACACATTCATTAATTTTTTTTCTATGGTTTATAAGTTATTTGTATATGTAATGCTACTGAAAGCAGTGTTGATCTGTCCCTTTCTATTCTCTGCCCTAGTGGCTCAGACTGTTGATTCAATGTAAGACAAGCCAACTGATTAATAGACCTGTCTTTGCAATTGTTTTTACAAATACCTTTAAAAACACTGATAATGTTTAATAAATGTATAGTGGAAAGATGCTTAGAATTTTCTTTTACTGGCCACATTTTTATTTTTGGAATTGACATGCCCTTTAATGTATCTGAATAAGGGTGAGAAAAGATTAATGCAAGGTCAATTAATTGGTATCTGTTTATGATGTCTTTTTTCTTTTACTATAGCCTACCTGGAAGATATTCAGTTATGGCAACTTTACAATAAAAGAGCCTCCTAACTGTTCAGGAAACATACCACAATATCCAACCCCTGACATCCCTGACCCACCTCCCCACATGGACTTCAATCAAAAGGTGGCAAACTCCTCTTAAATGAGTATGAAAGGCACCCTTTGCTTGCGGGTGCTCATGCACAGTAGCGTGAAAAGCCAAACTTTAACGTAGAAGTCGTCTATTTAGTTCTACTGTGCATTCATCTGCCCCAGGAAATTTGAAGAAGAAGGAAGCCGATCTTTCTGTAGAGCTCGCTGGAAGAACCCCCAAACCGGTGCAGTTTTCTCCTGATAGGAGCACCGGCCCTGGGTGTGAGGTAAGTATATAAAATCACTTGGGGGTCCCTAACTTTTGGCACCCGCAATTTAATATGCCTTTCCCTCTCCTTTAACTACACCTGCAGTTCTGGTTATTCAGGCAGTCTAATAAAGAAAAAAAGAACAATAAAATTGACCAGTCATATAGTATCTGTCTGTTTGATCCACAGGCATATTGGTCTCATACTCTCAAGGGTTGGCTAGTTGTGGTCACCTTTAGTTTGTCTGAATTTTCCTTAGACACCTGATCTAGTGTCACCAGCATTTAGATGTGGGATGAACTAAACCGTTCCATAGGAAAGCCCTACAGTCACTGTGTGCATGTCAGTAACAGGGCATAGTAGTGCAAAGAATACAGGAGCAGTGACCAGCTCCATATTGTAGCTCCCACCCTTCCCAACCATAGTCAGGTGGCCCACTGGTGTCTAATAAAAGGGCAGCCAAGTTTGGGAGTTTTACTTTGAAAGCAGCTAGTAAGTTGCAGGTAAAACTTAGTCCTTGTGTAAAATGTATAATGAAGCAATAGAATTCTTAATGAATCAGATGAAAATTAAGCGTAGGACTGGCCAGATATGGGATGACTTTGACGTAGTTGGCCAGCTTAAATATATTGCAATATATGGACAAACAATCCCTGTTTTGTTTAAAGGGTAAGGCATTTTTTCAGTAGCAGTATGCACAAAATGTCTCTGTCTTAAATATATTGATAATGGGTTGAGTGCAGAGGACTCTTGTATTTGTCTATATGTATTTTGTGGCCACAGCCTCATTACACCCCCGCCTAATGGTTTTAAAAAACTTAGAGGTGAGCACAACTTTCCCTTGTTTGTTATAGTAGTGCAAAGATACAGCAAAGTGCCCCATGTGCCAAACAGCAATTTTGTCTGCTGCATAAAGGCAATGATATGTTACAGACTAAGTAATACTGTATGGGTGCTAAATTGCACCAAAGCAATTATCCATAGTACCCAGGGAGATATTTGATTTAATTTTCCGAATTGATATAGTCGTATCAAACTAATTTCTAATTACATGCTACTGATAAGTGCAACTCAAGTAAGTTTCAAAGAAATATATATTTTAATCAAGCTCACTGTGCTTCCCAAACACTCTACTTGTTGATTCAGAGGAAAGCAAAAAAAAAAAGAAAAAATGGGTTATTTTGTGGATCAAATAACTATTGCTGAAAATAAAGCATGGATTTAAACACTGATATAACTAATGTGCTCATAATGTTCTAAACCTTAGTATCTAAACTGAATGTAGGCCTAGATGACACAGCACTAAAGATAAATTATTACGGCCTTCAACCAGATCATCTAGTTGCTATGGAAATTCATATAATCTGTAATGAGTGACTCATAACAGCGAGGGCTTTGGAAATCTGAAGTGTAACACCAGGTGGCCTCCATAAAAGACTTGGCACAACTGAATCTACCAAGTTCTCTTAACAATCCTGGAGCCATACAGCAATGCTAGTGCATGCTGCAAATTGAAAATGTACATAATACTTTAGCAGAATAAATGGTTACCACATTTTTTTTTTGTTCAGGTAAGTTTATTGAGTTTGCCAGGGTTATACATCAATGTGACCATCATCAGGTTATACATATACATATTGTCAACTTGTTTACAGAACAGGCATCAAATACAAATAAAGATCAGCAAAAAATACAAAAAAAAAATGTTTGTGACTCCCTGCGAAGTGCCTCTGTTTGTCTTTGTTGTACCACTAGGAAACATTATTAACAGTGTCAGACCACCAATATTGTTGTGGGGGAAATTTCATTAGCCAGGGGTCCCAGATCTTATGGAACTTGTCCTGGCGGCCCTTCCACTTAGCTAAAAGATATTCAGTATTGGCTAGGCCTAGGTTAGCCATTACCGCCACCCATTGGTCCACTACAGGAGGTGATGACTTTTTTTTTTCCAATTCAGGGTGACCAGTCTACGTAATTGAAATAGAGCTTTGTTTAAGAATTCAGTCATGTGTGGATCTACTCCCAACCCTATCTGTATATTTAGTAGGCACACTATTGGGTCATTTAGACTTTCACACCTTGTCAGCTCACCTAGAATCTCAAGGGCCTTGTCCCAGTAGTCACGCAGAGCCAGGCAGCTCCAGAGGGTATGCATTAAGTCCCCTTCAGCCTGGTCACATCTGAGGCACTGAGCTGATGTATTTGGGTACATTCTGTTTAGCCTGCTTCTCGTGTAGTAGGCCCTATGTAGCAAGTATAACGCAAATGGTGTCTAGGGACAAATGAGACCTTTCTGGGGGCTCTAAGGGCTGCTTCAGACTGAGTATCAGTAAGAGCACAGAGGTCACCCTCCCAGAGTTCCCTGCATTTTAACTGTGTGCCCTCAGATCTGTAATCCACCTCCATCAGCTTGCCCCTGAGTCTCATATAGAATAGCCAATGTGAAGATGGTATGTTCCACCTGACTCTTAGTTCCGGAAAGGTAAGAGGGCCACTGAGACCCCAAACATCTGCTAAGGTGCATACCCCTTTTTCTATCCAGTATTGGGGGGTATTAGATCAGCCACCCCTCCCAGTTTAGAGTTGTGCCACAGTGGGTGGATCCTGTAGTTTGGTTAATTCTGGCAAAAATCCATTTGACATTCCCTAGGAGCGGGTTGAGTTTTGCCCTGTTCGGACCTGTGGGAGCCACTAATAGGGCTTGCAAGGGGGATACACCTGGGGGGATTAAGGTATGCCATACTTTAAATAAGGCGGAGCAAGGGCCATCTGGTTTGAGTGCTGTCAAATGTGAGATCTGTAAAGCAAGATAGAGGGCTTGAAAATCAGGCAGTGCCATCCCTCCTGCTTTAACCGGTCTTTTTAGTGTCTGCATACTTAGCCGACTCCTACTGTTCCCCCAAATGAATTTTCTCATTTTCATGTCCAATTTAGTTAAGATCTTTATGGGGAGTAGTAGTGGAGCATGCCACAGCGTATACAGTACATCAGCTTAGGTTGTATAAACATTTTGATCAGTTGAATTTTGTCTACTGGGACTATAGGAAGGGCCTCCCATGCGTTCAGCTTCGAGTCCACCCAGGCTAAAAGAGGGATGACATTTAGGTCACAGTAACTAGATATCGGTAGTGCAATTTTCACACCTAGGTATGTGAATTTACCTGCCACTTGTAGGGGGCAGTTAGTCAGATCCTCATTAGCATTTGGGGGGTCAACCAAGAATAGCATGGATTTTGAGGGATTTACTCTTAACCCTGAGACCTTCCCAAACCTCTCTATCAGGTTAATAAGTTCTTTTAAGGACTGTCCTCTGTCCCCGAGGTATACCAGGGTGTTATCTGCATATAATTGGATTTTATCTTGCCCAGCACTTGACACCCAATCGGTCATGCGTGTGTTTTGCCTGACCGCCGCAGCAAAGGGTTCGATGGCTATCGCAAACAGGAGTGGGGACAGCGGACAGCCCTGCCTGGTGCCTCTGGTCAGAGCAAAAGGAGTAGTCAATGCTGCACCCGCCTGCAATGCAGTTATTGGTTTGGCATAAAGCAGCTGTATAAGGTTTATGAAGTGATCTCCAAATCCCATAAGTCTTAACACGTTCCACAGATACCCCCCACTCCACAGTGTCAAATGCCTTGGCGACATCTAATGCCGCCACAGCACGTCCTCCTCTGTTGGAGTGTTCCAGTGTGAGGTTAACCATTAATCTGCTGATATTCATGGCCGTGGTCTTGCCCGGCATAAACCCCAGTCTGGTATTAGGAGGTGAATTACTTTCTTTAACCTATTTGCCATGATTTTAGCTAGTATTTTAGCGTCCGCTGTTAGGAGGGAAATTGGCCTGTATGATTCTGGTAAGGTTGGATCTTTACCTTGTTTTGCTAAGAGTATTACCACTGCTTCGTACATACAGTAGAAGGTGACAGTTCTTTCGCCTGTAAAGCTGTTTTATACACCTTAAGTAGAAATGGTGCTAGTGTTTTTGAGTGGCATTTATAAAGTTCAAGGGGGAGGCCGTCGGCCCCGGCAGCCTTCCCGTTAGATACATGATTGCCTCATGTATCTCAGTTAAAGTTAATTTAGAATCTAGGTATTCACTGTATTTAGGGTCTAGTTGGGGCAGCCTTATTGAGCTAAGGAAAGATTCCACTCTTGGGAAGTCGGCTGGGGTCAAAGTGGAGGCATTTAGCCTAGAGTAAAAGCACTTTAGGATATTTTGTATTTCTAGCGGATCTGAGGTTGGCTTGCGTGATAGCGGTTGGGGGGTTGAGTGTTACCTAGACAGGTGTGCTAATAGTCTTCCGGCCCTCTCCCCATGCTCCAGGATGTTAATTTTTGAGATTAGGTGTTGGTGTTTGGCTTTTTCCGTCAAGTATTTAGCAAGTTCATCTTGTGCCGATTGCAAGTCCCTGAACCCTTGAGTATCTGGAACCATGGTTACTAGAAGTTCCAATCTAGTTATTTCCCCTTCAAGCTGTTGCTGTTTATATGCGAATTGGGCCTTATAGGCATTTATTTCTGAATTATAAAATTTCCTGAGGTGGTCTTTCATTACCTCCCAGGATACAAGATGGTCATTGGGGTCATCCAGTGCCTCAATTAGGTCAGTAATGAATTCCTCCACTCTATCGTGATTCTGGAGGATATTTAACCAGATCGGGTTTAGTGACCATCTGGGAGTATTCTGTTGGGGTTCCACTCTGATCTCTAGTTCTAAGGGGGCATGATCTGAGATGCCTCTCGGGAGATATTTAATGCTTTTCACCAGGGGGAGAGCCCTATGGTTCAAGAAGGCATGGTCAATCCAAGACAGGACCAGGTGTGAGGTGGAGAAACAGGATTAGTTTCTTTCCCCTGGGTGATAATGCCTCCAAACCTCCTCTAAGCCCGCCCCTCCTGTAATGGCTAATAAGTTGTTATAGGGTGATGGTCCAGGTTTCCCATCCCTTCGTAACCTGTCTAGTTAAAATAGCATTGTAGTCTCCCATAGCCACTACTGCGGCATGTGGAAATTGAGCAACAAATTGTATTAATTGTACCACACAGTCGTCAGAGTATGGGGGAGGGATATATATAGAAGCAAGAACCATTTCCTGAGCCTGCGCTTGATGCTGTCATTCAGGCCCCTCACGTTCCAGCTACTTCAAAGACATCTGTACGAGCTGACATAATATATACCTGAGAGAACACAATTCTGGCAACCATGACGACATACCTGAACCTTGTGCAGCAGACGTAGTCAGATCTGAAAAACATAACCTGTTCCCAATCCACCCTCCCCTCCCCTTCTGCCCATTCCCCCAACTTGTGGCAGAATTTTTCCCAAACTGCTGAGGAGCGTGAACTCACGCTGGGCCAGTAACACGCAAACACACTTCACCCAAAAATTGGCGAAAGTCAACTGTATACTAAAGTTAGCATAACCCAGTCTCGGAATCTAAATGTGAACAGCACTAGTGTTGCGAAATGGGTTTCGGAGGCAACATCTAGGGCAAAAGGATCTTACCGTCCCCTTCCATGTCCAAACATGTGGTATAAGGTAAAAGTAGATGTAAACATTAAGGGTTGCTGCGGGCCTGTTAGTGCACCCCGTACTCGGGGTGGTATGGCACAGCCCAAACAGTCGCTGAAAAATTGTGGGGCAATTAGGATTGGGAGAAAAAGAAAAAAAGAACTTAGTGGACGGGAGATCACCCCCACCCACCCCAAAACATTACTCACGGTGCGCCCTCCGATTGCCAGACTACGCAAGGTGGATGAAGAGTGGTCCCGCTCCCTCCAGGGCCTGGGTGTTTCATGCCCGGTTCTGCTGGGTGTCCAGCCAGGCACTCAGCTCAGTGGGCGAGGTGAAAAATCGGGTCTGGCCTTCCGCGATGACCCGGAGTCTGGCGGGGTATAACATCGCATACTGCAGATTGAGGTCACGTAGCCTCCGCTTCCCATCTAGGAATTTCGCTCTTTGGCACTGTACCTCTGCAGAGAAGTCTCCAAACACCGAAATCTGTGCAGCTTGAAAGTTGAGGGCTTCCCGCTTCCTTGCCATCGTCAGGACACCGTCGCGATCCCTGGCATTCAGGAGGCGCGCAATCAAAGGGCGCGGTGGGGCCCCCGGTATCAGAGCTCTGGTGGGTATTCTGTGGGCCCTCTTGATGGCAAATATTGTTGAGAAGTTATTTCGTCCAAATTGATCGATAAGCCAGGCTTCTAGGAAGTTCTATGGGGAGTTGCCTTCTGCCTTTTCTGGGAAGCCAATAAATCGAAGATTGTTGATTGTTGCTTGTTTTCCAAGTCGTCTGACTTGGAGGTGCATGCGACCACCGCTTGTTGTAAATGCTGCATACGTTCGGGCAGGGGATGGCATAGGTCTTCCACAGAGCTCACCCTTTGTTCTAGGGCCGCCGCCCTTTCCCGCACCTTTTGCAAATCAAGCTTAATGATAGATAGGTCTACTTTGATTTCTTCCGTCTTGGAGCATATAAGGCTGATGCTAGATTCCTTTGAGGCTCTGATTTCAGCTAGTAGGTCTGCTAGGGTCGGTTCCTGCGAATTTCCATCTGCGTTGCTTTGGCCTTCCCTCGCATCGGGCCCGGGAGACTGCTCTCTAGCGCCATTTTGTTCAGAGAGATTCTCTTGCGCATATTTTTCGAGCTTCGATGCAGCCTCCGAGGCTCTCTTTACTGCCCGGTTTTGCCCCATCAGTGTTCTCTGGGGTAGTCCCTCGGTTGGGGCTGCCTCTGTAGCAGTGATAGTGCTGTTCGTTCAGGATATAATCAGGGATTTTGTGACAGAGCACCGGAGCTGCACCAACTCACGTCTGTTCACATGCCGCTCCAAGCCACGCCCTTTCGGTTACCACATTTAAATTATAATTTCATCAATAGTTTTTCAATATATTTCTGACACGAACAGAGCACTACTAGACTGGGATAAAATGGTGGTTTTTATTCTCACTTATTGAATGAATTAGTATTAGCTTAATCCAAGCTTTAACTTTACCAAATTGACATGGTTCATCTGTAATAAATATTCAGGTAGTGTGTCACATACTTTCTAGCAAGCTAAAAAAATTCCCTAATAAGCCATAATAAGAAGGTCACTAAATTACGGCCATTAAATCCATTTGATTGGTGTAAGCAAACAAAAAAGGGGTAATATATTATTCCATAGGATGCAAGTGCTATACCACTGCTAATGTGTGAAAGTATGTATCCTTAGTGATCACTTACCAAGCACTTGAACCTGGGGAATGCTTTGCTATGCACCAAACGCCAGATTAAAAACCTAGATCTTAGTGCAGAGCACAGGCGGTAAGGACAGGGTCCCATTGTGGGCTGTGCCTTCTGCCACTAGATTAGGGGGGCCTTCCTTGCCTCCCCCCCACTTTTGACCTGGTCTCTACAACCCTGTCTGATGCCTCCACCTTCTTCTTTTCTCTACTTCACTTCTTCTCTTCTCTACTTTTCTCCCTTGGGAAGGAGCAAAATAAATCTCTAGTACAATAAAAAAAAAAATAATCTCCCCTGAGGGGAAGTGTAGGCATGGCATCTCTGCATACTCCTCCTCAATGGGGACCTGGCTCCATTTAAAAAAAAGCTAAAAAAAAAAACTATTGTTTCCCCAATTCTGAATACAGTCTCTATTAGCATGCACCTCTAGTGAAGGAAACAATGGTGGGATGGCAGGTTCCCTTTAATGATAATATAGAGGGCATAGCAGTTTCTAGCTAAAATGTGGCTTTAAGCTCCCAGTCACCACTTTGCTTTTGTTTATACTACACGTATAGCATATTTTCACCAGATAAATTATACCATCTTTTTAGGAACTGACTACATCACTACTAACTGCAGTATTTATCCACCTATTTGTGGCTGTAAGTTACTCATGCTTGAATTGTAAGCTCTAGGGGGCAGGGATTTCAGTCCTCTTGTTTATTTATATACTATTGTATTTGCTGTGTAATGTTTTTCTAGTGCTACATTATAAAAACATCTCTCTTTTTCCCTGTGGGGAGAGGAATCCAATGCAATTATCTGACAACAGTATTTGCTGAAAGCTTGCCTGCTAAAACTGACTGTTATTCCAATATAAAAATACAATATTTATTTACCCCGCACATTCATATTCTTCATTGTGTTAATGTGCATGTCTGTCTTACTTAATTATATAAAGAACAATCTTCTGTAGCACTGAAAATAACTTTTCTAGGCAGTGTTCTGTAAAAGGTTTGGAAATAAAGGATTAAGATTATAAAATTGACATACTTTTTTTCAGCCATGCTGTTATGCTTATAGTTTAAAAATAATACTCAGGCCACTGATTATATAAACCCCTTTTAGAATTCAATTGCTCATATTTATGCCACAATTTCATGTATCAAACTTTAGCAATTCAGAACTCTGCTTCCTATATAAATGTTTAGACTCCACTGGGTACCATAGAATCAGCCCGAAGGCTTTGCTTTTGTTAATTATTATTTAATATTTTCATCTCCCACTGCTGCCAGAAGAGCTTTTTACTATTTGGCAAAAATGTTCTATGCAATATTCTGGTTTGCAGTCAGCAAAAAACCCCCCAAAACATTTTAACTATTTTAGAGCACAACCTCATGGGACAGAAAGAAAAACAAAACTGAGATTAAGCTTTGTTCTTCTAGTTAATCACTTGTGGGATGAATGTATTTAATGGAATGATAATAATGCATTTAAATAGTCACATAAAATGTATCTCTGGAAGATTCATCTTCATTTCTGAGAATGCATTTCAGTACAAATATATTAAGCATTAAAATAAATGAACATAAAATGGGCTAGCTCAAAGTCGTGGTCTTGAGTTAATTAAGCTATTAATACGCTGTAATAATTATGTATACAAATGTATATGTAATTAATAGTGAATGGAGGGCACACCAAATCTTTCAAAAAGAAATCAGAGGTGCAAGAACAAATGTTACCCCTACTTAAGGTAACCTATAACAATGTACTTTATCCGTATGTTCGCACACTCAAAACAGACACAATTTAGAGAATAAGAGTGGTTCAAAAAAAATTTGGTTTTTACTTTTATGCAGAAAAAAATATTTTACATGAGCAACGCCATAAGACACATGGCATAATTTATACAATATTAGAAACAGCATACAGTGATGGGCAAATTTATTCACCAGGCGCGAATTTGCTGCGAATTTGCGTGATTCGCCGCCAGTGAATAAATTCGCAAAACGCCCCCAAAAATTTGCGTCAAAAAATCGCCGGCATCAAAAAAAAATTTCCGAAAAAACGGACGCCAGCGTCAAAAATGGGCGCCGGCGTCAAAAAAACTGGCCCCGGCGTCAAAAACACCAAAAACAATTTTCCGCCGTTTCACGAATTTCACCGCGCAAATTCGCCCATCACTACATACAATATCAACCACCCATTGATTATACATAGCAAGCAAGATATCAACAAGGAGTTGTTGATATCTTGCTTGCTATGTATAAAACCAAATTTTTTTTGAACCACACTTATTCTCTAAATTGTGTCTGTTTTGAGTGTGCGAACATACGGATAAAGTACAAATGTATATGTACCCACAATTGTGGCGTCTATGGCTAGAGAAAATGACCACAGTGATTTGTGTGGGTTATAGTTATGGCAATAACAGCAATGGGACGGTGGAAGTTCAAATGTGGCTCACATTTAAGGGACCGAACAGGAAGCCCATAGGGGTCATTTACAAACCTGAGTCTGCACTTTCCACTGGGTAAAACATTTGGGGTAAAATGCAGACTGCAGCATCACATGGTATTGGTCAGCACTGACCTTAAAGTGATGCTGATACTAAAAAACTACTTTTTAAAATATGAATGTACATTAAAAGTTACTTATAGGTCATGCTGATTGTTTTTTGCTGAGAGGTCTGTTTTTAGGACTGCCATTTAATTTGTCCCCCTACAACCATCATGAATACAGCCCTGCCATACACAGGCAGCAATGTATTCATTGTGACAGCCAAAGGGCTCTGTTCTCTGAAGTGGAGCAGAGAAACATGTAGCAATTCAGCAAAAAATGGCTGACTGCAGACCTCTAGGCACACTGCCTTCATTGTAAATTATCCATTTTGTCAGCAAGGACATTGTTTTCAATAAGCATGGTGTATTATTCAGTAGTCACTCAGATCAACAAATGAATTTACCGTTAAGAAAGTTGAATCGGCTACAGACAGGAGATTTACATGTAACTTTAGAGGAAGGAGACCTATAGTTATGCCACTGTCCCTAGAGCTTATCCATAGAGCACTTCTGCCTGAGGGAATTGTTGCACTCTGCAACATACCTCCTACCATAGGCCAGAGATCTGAATAACACAAAGTGCTTTAATGCCTCCCATGAAAACTGCACTGATGAATGCAGACAGTGTTGAATATATGGAAAAGTTGCAGGCAGTGTACAAAAAAAATGCACACTGCAGCTTATTGAAGTAAAAGCCTCTGTGCAATCAGATCACAGTCAGGCAGATCAGAGTTAAATGTAACTGAAGAATCAAAATTACCATTATCTCCCAGATGTGAATGAGGTCTATTAACGTTATTCAGTAGCTACCTGCACATTTTTGTCACAACACTCTTTGGATGAAACATTAAGGGGGTTATTTACTAAGCCCCGAATGCAAAAATCACAAAAAAATTTTGATTTTATTTTAATAAAATTGTGCTTTTAAAAATTCACGAATTCTTTGGAAATGTATTAAACCCCGAGGCTGGAAAACTCAGAATCTGAAATCCCGGCATCTCAGACCTGTCAAGGTTGCATATAAGTCAATGGGAGAAGTCAATGATTTTATTTATTTGCGCTGGGTCTTGTGCCAAACCCCGAAGTTTTCTGAGGTTTCGGGCAAAAATCTGATGAAACCTCCGAAAAAATCGTGAAAATCCGAGTATTTACCACAAAGCAAATTTTCGGGACAATGTAATAATAAATAAGCGTTAAAAACCTGAGTGGCTTAGATCGGAGTTTGTAGCAGCCAATATTGAGATATTTAAGGACCTTGATAAATAACCCCCTAATAATGTGTTGTTCAAAACCCCTTGTTTAAGCACATGTCATTTTGATGAAATTTTTAATAACATTTGCTTGCTCCTGACTTACAATTTCAATGCCCCATGCAGTGTGAATGTACAAGAGAAAGTAAGCTACTTGTCCAGTTAAGGCAAATACCCAATTTTAAGGCATATACAGATTATTTTAATTGTTTTAAGCAGTCTCATAGGCACCTAAAGTATAGCATCATAAAGTTACATAATAAAATATTTATTACTGAAAACAGTGTTCAAGACAGCTCCAACACATGATATTGTTTTGCAAAGAACATTTACCTCCTTCACTGTTAGTCCCTTTCTTATGAAATTTCAAACACAATGTTACACACATGAATTTACTCCAAGAAATTGCCCCATTTACACTGTGATTCAGTGTGGCTCACTTGTTTAACTGGAGACACTCCCTTCACTAGACCTAAAGCATTCCTCTTTTCCCAAATTCCAAACCTAAATGCATGAGGAACTCCAGGTGACAGATACGCCCACAGTTCCAAAATAACCTAATATGAGTATTTTTCGATTAAATTTGTCAAAATAAATTAAATGTAGCAACATTTTGGTTAAATAAAATTACATAATTTTAATTCCAAATCACAAAAGCACATTATTGTTCTGAGGAAATCCACAAATTGAAGGAATCTCTGGATGAATACAAAGTTGAATTAATTTGTTCAATGAACTATGAGATCAAAAGGCTTTAGCTTACATTTGAAAGAAAAAAATCTGCCTATTCATGAGGTTGCTACTCCGGCCTCATAGGCTACAATAAATAAGGAAAGAATGTAACAGAATTGCTTTGCCATCAACATAACTTTATTTCAGTGTATTTTATATCAATTGTAAACTACAGACTAATTACAGGTATGAGATCTGAAACCCCTTTTTCAAAAAATCTTACGAGATGGTAATTTGCCATTTTAATCAAATAACTCTAATTTTTAAGAATGATTAGCTTTTTCTCTATTATAATAATAATAATACAGTACCTTGTACTTGATGGGAATTAAGCTGCAGACTGGATTCAGATTGGCGCACCACCAGTTTTCTTTGAGTGAAAATGAATTTATTACATACTTAAGTATATTATAGCAATGTTTCAGATCTTTCTTGGCCCCTTGATAAAGATCCACGCAGGACCTGAAACATTGCAATAAAGCCTTAAACTTGTACTGCAGTGAAGTATTACTTAAACTATGTGCTGACTATTAGCTACCTACTAAGTAACTAAGCAGCATAAATCCATATTAATTGCAAAACATTCCTATTTAGGGGTTATTTACTAAAATTTGAAAATCTCTCACTATTTTCTTAAAACCACTTAATCCAAACTCTTGTGCACATTTTCACCATATTTATCAATAAATTAACTCGTAAAAATCTGGTGTGGGAAAAGACTCGAAAAATCCTGAAAAAAAATTGTACAATTTTTTGTATTTGACACCCCAAAACTCCGATTTTTTTAATTTTTTTTTGGATTACTGCCCAAAAACGACACATTTTTCAGATTATTGTATAAAACCCAGCACATATAAAGATATATTCCAATTGTAGATGGGACATCTGCCATTGACATTTATATGCCCTTGGCAGGTTTGAGATTGAGTACTTTTTTATTGAGACTTTGGGATTTAATAAATCATGAAAAATTCAAGGGTTTTTTCCTACAAAAAAATTGGTATTTTCCCCTTTAAAACGCCGACCAGTGAAAATGATTGTTGACAACCTTCAGGTATGGAGATCTAAATTCCCAGATTCCAAGCATTACAGATAATAAATGCGTTAACACAGAGAATAACAAGTTACAAGTAATGTTTGTTTATGAAGGACACGGAAATAGGAAGATTGCAACTATTTATTTTGAAACTTCCCTTTTGTAATCACCATTAAATTGTGTAAATATGTGTATATGCCTTATAGGTCTTTCCATTTACTTGTAGTTATTGCCAGCCCAATTCATTAAGTATAGAAGTAATTTAGGGGCATATTTATCAAGGGTCGAATTTTGAATTGAAAAAACTTCGAAATTGGAATTCAATAAGACCAACCGATATTAAGTCAAAGGTTTTTTTTGGTTGAATAGGTCCATTTTCGATCAAATAGGTCCATATTCGGCCGAATTCGAATTGTACAAACTGAAGGAATTGCGCATTCAATCGAATTTGATTCAAAGTTTTTCCCAAAAAAACTTAAATTTTTCAAAGTCCACCAATTGACTCCAAATAGGTTCTAGGAGGTCCCCCATAGGCTAAAACAGCAACTTGGCAGGTTTTAGATGACGAATGGTCGAAGTCGAATTTTTAAAAAGACAGTACATTATAAATTTCGATGTTCAAATTTTTGAATTTTTTTCAAATTTGAATTGAATTTGGACTATTCCCTAGTCGATGTACACAAAATATAGCTCAAAATTAAAAAATTTTCATTTGAAAATTCACCTCGACCTTTGATAAATCTGCCCCCTAGTGTGAATATGAATAAGATGACAGTGTGGTTCTTCCCAGAATCCCAGGCCAGTACTCTTTTTAGGGAAAAATATGGGCCGTCCTGGTGATCTTTGTAACAAAGCACTTAGTGATTTAATTAGTCTTATTCAACCACCACACCAGCAAATTAGCCTTTCCTTGTCCTTTCAGCTAAAAAAATTACAATATAGATTTGTGCTGATTTAATGAAATTAAAACATGATGTCTTATAATTATAGATATAAGAATGGGAAAATAGCTTTTCATTATTTCAGCTTACCTGTAAAAAAAAGGTCTAATTTAGAACTTTTCCGCACAGTTAGTTGCATGAAAAACCATTTTTTACCATTGCTAGTTTTATACAGTGATCATCGTAATTTGGTTTTTTTGCAACCCTGTTTTGAGAAATTCATGTAATGGCATGATTTAAAGTAATGTTAAAAGGGATTAGTCTGTCCAGACCTCAATCCTTCTAACCTTTATGAAATAGGGATGCTGCCTTTTTCTAGGCGTTGTAATTTACACTGAATACATTATCTTTCCTTGTTTTAAGGTCATGACTGTTTTTCATATTTTTAATAATGAAAGGTGATGATGACATAGTGAAGATAGTCAGCGTGATCTTTAGAAGTGGCAGTAACAAATCCACATCAAACAATTTCATCTAAAATTTTACAACTAAAAAATTCTGTATAGTGCCAGCTCATTTATGATCTTAGTCATGGGACCTAGGAACACAGGGTGATTAGGGGTCCGTCTAGCTTTTTTTTTTTTTAAAACATATTTTTATTTTCTTTTTTTTAAAAAATGTGTTTTTATCTGTGCTGCTGGGTGTTGGTCTGATCAGAACGGGTGCTCAGTTGGTGTCTGCTGGAGGAAGATTAGAGAGTCAGACAAGGCAAGGTGTGTGCATGTGGGGAGTGCGTCTGAGCTCTTTAAGTTCAGTGAACACCATTTACATCTCCTTCCAATGCTAAACCAACACATCTTAAAGATGCTCATCACACACATGCCTAGCCTTTTCTCGCAGCCTTAATCTTTTCCCAGCAGGTACCAACTGTTCTTTCATCCCAACTAGACCCAGATCGAGCAGTGCAGATAAAAATATAAATGAAAAGAAAAAAAAAGAAAAGCTAGATCATGGGCCCTCCAGGTGCACTCATGTCCATGATTAATTATATATTTCTAAAGTTTGGGAGTGGCCTCTGGGGGGGCTGTAGAGAGTGTATCTTAGGGGTCTCATATCTCATTAATCTGTCATTGCTTGGGGTTATCCTTGATTCTGCTCTTTCCTTTACTCGACTTGCAGGGCTGTTTTTAGGTCCGATGCCACCCTAGGCACCAGCCCTAAACATGCCCCTACACCGTGCTTGTGATGCCAGCACATTGTGCACGTGACATCACACCTGCTCACGCCATGGAAGTGACGTTACCTGCTGTGTATGCATGATGCCACTTCTGCCGACCAACCCGATTTTTTTTTTTTCAATTTAAAAAATTAATTTATAGGCACCCGACGGCCGCCCCCCAAAACCTGCCATCCTAGGCACAGGCCCTTGGGTCTGCTGTGAGAGCACAGACTCACCAGCGCAGTGTCAGAAGTTCCTGCGTTAGGCTTTGGGCATATATCTACTTGCCGGCACCCTGGTATGTTATGTTCTCGAATGAGTCAGTGACCCTATGGAGTCTGTGCATTTCTTATAACTCTTTCACATCACCCTCTGTGTTCCTGTGAGATTTTTGTCTATTACAGAAGAAGCCTTTTCAGAGATTAGCTGGGCTGCCGGTGTAACAAGAATGGCGAGGAAACCTTACTGTAAAACAGTTAATGGAAGCACATGGCCTGCTTTACAAGGACGCTGACCCTAAAGCAAGTATTTCAGCCTCCCCAAAAAAAAAATGAAATAGAGTCAATATGACACATCAGTCTAACTAAAGAAATCTATTTTATTACATCATTTTACAATACAAATGGAAAAAGATCCAACATGTTTCAACCCAGAAAATATTGTCTTCGTCAGGGGAACATGCAAAATTTAAGAATGCAGGCAACTTACAAACGATTCAATCCAAAAATGTATACCCCAAGGAATCTTGAAAAGGGCGCCAAAGCTTCAGTGTTCCCTCTATAGAGTTGGCTTTTTGATTGATGTGCCGTGCCAAACGTATACATTACGATGTTATTTGTATATTCCCTAAAGAAAAAAGTCACCCTTCACCTATGACTAGGACAAACATCTTCTCATGGAACTCAATCTGACCAGAATTATAGTAACATTAAATAAGGCACAGTACTACTTAAGCATAATAATATAGCCCACCTAATTCTAATTAGGTAGAGCTGAGGCAACACATTCCTTTCTGAACCAGGCAATGGTTTTGTTATTTCAAATGCTGTTAACATTAGTGTGTTGGGTGAAATTGATTTAAACTTAGAAATATGTATTAAAATGTGTGAAGTATATGATGGCTATAAGAACCTGGACTTCTGAGATATGAGCATGCAATTGCTATCTTTGTCCCTGGACAGCAATTAGCAATATATTTTGCCTTTTTAGGATTACCTAATGGCATATACTACTAAAAAAGTGTATTCTTATAAAAATGGTTTACTTAGATGTGAGCTTGTTTATTATATCTATTTTTAAAGAGACACACATTGTTTGGGGGTATAATTTTCCTTTAAACTGTCTGACAAACATGATATTATGTCAAATGTCAGAAGGGCCTGCTGTAAACTGCCATTGAGCAGAATTGTATACTGGGTCTGTGGGGTTTGGATTGGGCCCCAGTATACTTGAAATTCTAAGGCTCATTTTGAATTTCAGCCCAGGTATGATGGCCTGTGATCAAATTCTAACTTAAAATATTACTGCCTAGTAAGAAATGGCACAATTAGGAAAATCTAACTGTTCATATGAGGGATATATAATATCAAGAAAAATACACTCTTATGTTGCTCGCTAATGTCCATCTGCATTATCAAACAATGTTTGGATAGTAATATGCCTATTTCTTCTTATTCAGCAGTTATTTGTTACAATATTTTTAATTTTAAAGAGTTGAAACATTTGTTTTGTATGTTAAGGAACACTGAACACCTGAAAGCCATTGATAATAAACGCTCAAAAAAAAAATTTCTTTGGGGGGAGGGAGAAGAAAATAATATATTGGTGAATTCAGGTTTTCAAAGATTTTCTTTCCATTGAGAGCACAGAAATAATTATGTGATACCTGCTTGCATGAAAGATTGGATATTTAAGATGGTAATATATGTATGAATAATTATCACCATAAGATATTCCTGTATTTCACCTACCGCTGATTGCTCCTGATGAAAGTGTTAAAATAGGATGAAAATGGAATTGTTTTCTTTATTACCAGACTGGAAAGAAGCCAAAATAAAATGAAGATTAAAAATGGTTTTAAAGAATATGAGCAAACAGATCTTCTAAAGGAAAACCAGTTTTGCAAATATTAAATCACACAGAGAAAGAAAAAGCGCACAGCATGTAGGACAAGTTGCTAAAGGGATCACACCAAGGGGTATTGGAGTACAATATTTCTCTGCTTTTTAGCAGATAGTTACATTGTAGTTGAGACACATGAACACTAAGTTCAACCACTTTGGAGCTGCATCTGCAAGTATAAGTGCTTTAGGCAAATAATCCTGATCTCCACCAAAAAAACTTTTTGTACATGAAACCACCATCCTTCCAATATCAGTGGATGCCATGTTTCATCCAATGATGAAAAGCCCCATCAAGCTTTTTTAAGGATCTTTTTTCAACCGGCAACTAAGAAGCCTCAACATAATGTGTATATAGAAGCAGTAAGTGTTGAAATCGATGATGTGTTTGTGTGTTTTCACCAGTGGTAGACTTGTAAAACCGTGAATTCCAGGGAAAACTGTTGCTGCACTAAGCAAGGCTATATGTTTATTTGCCAGCTTAGGAAAAGTTGGATACATTTGTCCCTGTAGTGAATGGAGGAGAGCAGGATGGGCCCTCCATTCAACACTCCATTTAGGATTTTGAGGGAGAGAGCGGTTTGTGCATATAAAATGTTTCTCAGTTGACTACTGATTTGTTTTGATGTGTTCATACGATACAGGAATTCATTTACAAATTTCTGATTTTGCCCTGTTTAGTGCTGGGGATAACAAAAACTATATAGGTTTCCTAATTAAAATAGTTAGATGTTCCGTACAAGCCATATTTACTGTATTAATATAGAAAAAGAGGGCAGATTGTATACAGTAACTTGCTGTTTCTTGCTGCCATTGACTGGAATTTCATAGAACAACCACTTTTATTATCCCATAGACCCTTTTCCATTCTCCATGATTATTATATTTGTAAACCCATCTATATAACATAACATATGTTTACACTAAATCTCATTTGCCACATTTGCCTGCCATCAATTTCTAGTAGACTTAAGACATGAAGATCCAAATAATGGAAAGATCCCTTATCTGGAAAACCCCAGGTCCCAGGCATTCTGGATCACAGGTCCCATACCTATTACATGATTTTCTAGTAGACTTAAGGTACAGATGAAGCCACTTGGATTTGTGAGTTAAATGCGTCATGACTCAGAGTTAATTGAAGAAACTGTGTTATCTAAAGTTATCTTAACTCATTTAATGCATTTAACCTTTTCATTAGCATACCAAAGCACCATTGTTCACAATGGTGAATGCTTTAATTAGATGGGATGTTGTGTCACAGTTTTCTGTGTTAAATGAGATAAATGGGATATCTGTGTTTAGTTATTCTGTGTCAAACAGACAAACCAAAGTGGCTGCATCTGTATGAAGATCCAAACTATAGAAAGATGTGTTATACAGAAACCCCTAGGTCCAGAGCAGTCTGGATAACAGATCCCATACCTGCACAACTAAGTTTATTATCCCATAGACCCTTCTCCATGAAGATTATTACTAGGTTCTCCTGATTTTCTTGTCAGGATACATTTTTAATAGATTTAATTATTTTGTGTAGAGGCAGAGTAACTTGACTGAAGGCATCCATTTTTTGACCATGCCCATTTTGTGGCCACACCCCCTAATTACCATGTTCATTTTACAAAATTTGGCAGGTTATGAAAGTTTAAACATATTTTTGTGTTTTCAGTTATTACAGTTTTGCTGATGAAGGTGAATTGCCCTTTAAGCTGTGAGTCTAACATTTCCCAAGGGACCTGTTATCTTATATTGTTACAATTACTTATTTGCTTATCTTGAAATTGTTACAAAAGTTTCTTATCTTCTGCTGTGGCTGTTCTGGGCTCTCTGCCAAAAGCCAATTAAGTTAGAAACTTTCCTCCTTTTTCTGCCTGTTCAGTGCAGAGAAAAACGGGACTTTTCAGTACAAATGAGGGACTGTGGGTTGAGCTGTCAAAAGAGGGTTTCTCTAAAAACGGGACAGTTGGGAGGTATGCATGGTGTTTCTATGCCAGCATTTTTCAGTTGACTTGGCCAGCCTCTTCAGATGTGTACAGTCAATGGCTTGAATGTGATCTACCTGCTAATTTGCACACAAGGTGTATTTTGGTCAGAGCATGCACATACCAGTTGAAAAGTTGAATTTATTAAGTCAGAAAAACAGGCTTAGTTTCACCCTTTCTCAAGGCTTGAGAAAGGGCAAGACTAAGCCCAAAACATTGCCTGTTGCATTGACCTAATAATTCAACTTTTCACTTTTGCAACAAAGAGGAGCTACAGCCACCCTGGCAAGGTTTTCCATACTGCGCTGTACCCCACCCATGGGTGTTTTATAAGGAGGTTGAAGCCAGGGCTGTGCCAAGCCGAGCGGGCCCTCTAGGCAACCTGTTTATGCCATAACATCGGGGAAGCAACGAAAAGGGGAAACGTTAGGGCAGTGGAGGAACAGAGTAGAGGGGAGGGAGAGGAAGGGGAGGGACAGAGGGGTGAGTGCCACGGGAAGGCGAGAGCTGCAGAAGGGAGCAAATCTGAACTAGGGGTAGGCAGAAGAATCTTGAACAGGCACCTGCCAGCGCCCCCACATTTTTGTGTCCTATGCAGGTGCCTCTTCTGCCTACCCCTAGTTCCGGCCCTGCTTGAAGAACACACAATATTTAACTTTTAGAACATACACACACCAGCATTTAATATTCAAAATCAGCTCCATGCACACAGTGATGAGCGAATCACATTCAAGCTAGTTGATTAAAGAGTCAACTAGATACATTTCTACCACTATGTTCTTTCTATGCAGGAGCTGTAGATCCTACATTCTATGGCACATACAGCTCTGAACATTTTAAACAGCATTATAGCCAGCCTTCTGAAGTTGGATAATAGGATAATCTAGGATGATATTGTATCTGTTAATCAGCTTCAGAAAGCTATTTTGGACCAAATAGTTTGTTTTAGTTAAAGCATAATGACTACTTTAAAAAAATAAAGTAGTACTTTAAAAAAAAAAAAAAATATATATATATATATATATATATATATATAGATATATATATATATAGATATATATATATATATATAGATATATATATAGATATATAGTTAAATGCAAGACTAACGTTTCGGCCTCCTCTGAGGCCTTTCTCAAAGAGGAGGCCGAAACGTTAGTCTCGCATTTAACAATAAATAATTTTCTTTAATTTATATAAGACCTGAGAGTGCAGTTCTTTCTTGCTGGTTATATATTGGAATTTTTAACACTGCACCCAGGCAATTTAAACCTCTTTTCGTGAGTGCTGGCTACCCTGTGGAATATATATATATATATATATATATATATATATATATATATATATATATATATATATATATATATATATATATATATATATATATATACACACACACACACACGCACAACCTATCTGGTAGTTTTACAGACAAATCGCTTTGTAAACATTAATTATGACAGTACATGAAAGTGTGAAAGATGAGAATTCACAAGTTTGTTATAGCTCAGAAAAATCTTGTCCTCATTTTCACAACTATTTTGAGGAGTCATATAAAATAGATCCCACAAAGCAGAGCAAAAAAAAATGAAAATGTTTAATGAGAGAAACATAAAAAAGCAAACATATCATGGAAATACAACAATAAAATCCAGCAAAATCCTTCCAGATCCTCCTACATTGCACTTAATCTGTAAAAAAATAGTTTATAAAATGATGGTCAAATATTAAAAAGAAAATGTTTAAAAGTGTAATTAACTTAGTGAGTGCCTTAAATATTTATTGTTGTTATAAATATACACACTCAGTAAACTATAGACGAGAAACGACTGCCTCAAAGTGGTGGATTTAAATACAGACAATCAAAGTAATATACACACAGAGAATGAATTGTAAGAGAATTGTATGTATGCAGTTCCTACGTTCTGGAGAATTTGGGTTTTACAGTACATTTTTAAATGTAAACATTCTGTTCCACAAGGGTGATAATATCATACACTTAATTTCACTAATAATAATACACTAAATAATTAATATAAAAAAAATCCATGATCTTTTTCTTGTCAAAATTGAATTACTGTATATGTTAAAGGAACAGTAATACCAAAAAATGAAACCTTATATTTAAAGTAATTCACATAAAATACAGTATACTGTATCACTGCACTGGTACAACTTTTTCATTTGCTTTAGAAGCACACTATAGTTTATATCAAGGCTGTCCAACTGGCCTCCGGTGACCCCACCTTGTGTGGCCCCCCATATGAAAGTCTGCATGTTGTGTCTGCTTAACACATGCATGCTTTAAAAGATATCACTACAGAAATTAACTGCCCCTGCATTGTTTAAACCTCAAATTCAGACTATAACCACCTGTATTGTTCACACCTTTAATCTCCCCTGCTTTGTTCACACTTGTAACACCTCTATTATTCACACCCCTAAAGCCCTGTAGTGTTCACACCTAAGACCCAGACTGAAACTGCCCACATTGTTTACACTCATACAAACTGCTGAAAGGGAACCAGCACTGTGTCACTGTATGTAACACATCTTAGAGTGGTCCAGATCAATGGAAACTGTCTCCTGCTCTGTTCTTCCATCCCTATGCTCCCTGTGTGTGCCATACTCTGCCTGCCCTATGCTCACTGTGTGTGCCATACTCTTCCTCCCCTATGCTCCCTGTATGTGCCATACTCTGCTTGTGTGTGCCATACCCTTCTTGCCCAGTGCTGTTTGTATGTGCCATACTCTTCTTGCCTAGTGCTGCTTGTGTGTGCCATACTCTTCTTGCCCAGTGCTGCTTGTGTGTGCAATACTCTGCTTGCCCAGTGCTGCTTGTGTGTACCATGCTTTGCTTGCCCAGTGTTGCTTGTGTGTGCCATTCTCTGCTTGCCCAGTGCTGCTTGTGTGTGCCATACTCTGCTTGTCTTACACTCCCTGAGTGTGCCATACTCTGCCTGCCCTATGCTCCCTGTGTGTGCCCTACTCTGCTTGTCCAGTGCTACTTGTGTGTGCCATACTCTTCTTGCCCAGTGCTGCTTGTATGTGCCATACTCTTCTTGCCTAGTGCTGCTTGTGTGTGCCATACTCTTCTTGCCCAGTGCTGCTTGTGTGTGCAATACTCTGCTTGCCCAGTGCAGCTTGTGTGTACCATGCTCTGCTTGCCCAGTGTTGCTTGTGTGTGCCATTCTCTGCTTGCCCAGTGCTGCTTGTGTGTGCCATACTCTGCTTGTCTTACACTCCCTGAGTGTGCCATACTCTGCCTGCCCTATGCTCCCTGTGTGTGCCCTACTCTGCTTGTCCAGTGCTCCTTGTGTGTGCCATACTCTTCTTGCCCAGTGCTGCTTGTATGTGCCATACTCTTCTTGCCTAGTGCTGCTTGTGTGTGCCATACTCTTCTTGCCCAGTGCTGCTTGTGTGTGCAATACTCTGCTTGCCCAGTGCTGCTTGTGTGTGCCATGCTCTGCTTGCCCAGTGCTGCTTGTGTGTGCAATACTCTGCTTGCCCAGTGCTACTTGTGTGTGCCATTCTCTGCTTGCCCTACGCTACCTGTGGGATGTAAGCCTGGTAGAGGTTTGTCCTGGGGGTTTGTTAGCATTGTGAAACGGTTGTTAGGGGCCCCAAAGGTGTTTAATCAGGTGTTGGGGGTGCTATATTATCCACAGGGGAGGAGGATACATATAGATTTAAGGGTATGTTTTAAGATGACTTAAATTTTTCACATTGAGTTACGAGTGATATCCCTACAGTGAGCACCAACCGTTTGGTTTTTTGTGTGCTACCACCGTTAAATTATTGTGGTAACATGGGTGTGGTTTACAGTAGGTGTGGTTGGGGGAGTGGTCAACATTGACTTCCATTATCGGCCCTCCACCATGTAGACCAGAAAAATGTTAGCACCCGTCACCACAGAAGTTGGAAAGCACTATTTTATATAAACACGCTGTTGTGTAGCCATGGGGAAAGCCATTCAAAGTACAAGTTAAATTACATATAACAGATGCACTCTGTAGAATCTCATTGTATTCTATTACAGAGATAATCTCTTATCTTCTAAGTAGCCTGTGCCTTTTCTTTTTTTTTAACTTGAGGGTGATGGCAGGATGGCATACGAATCACTTCGGATTTCTTAAGTTGCCCAAAGTTGCCTCCTGAGGAAACTTAGGGCAACTTCAGAAATCTGAAGTGATTCTTATTCTTGCTGGTGGGAATGCATTTCAGGGAGATTAGTCGACCGCAGTAGAGAAGATTTCTTGCTGGGCAACATATCTCCCCATGTGCCACCACCTGAATGGCTGTCCACCATGGCTACACAGCAGCCTATCTATATAAACTATAGTAGGCATTCTAAAGCAAATAAATACATTTTACCAATGCATAGCAACACTACATTCTATTTTAATTACTTTAAAACACTTTTTTGTTTGGTTTAACTTTTTCTTTAAAAAAGACATTAACTTTCACTAAAATTGTCTAGGTTGCCCCCCCTTTTCTACAGAGTAGGAATGCCAAGTCACAGTGGGGCCTGTCCCCCTCCATACGGCCGCATTTGGTCGCATTTTCAGCGGCGAATGGACTGCCGGGGGGCCCTGAGGGGGTGCAGGCCCTGGCCCGCTCGCACCCCCTGCTCCCCCGGTAGTTCCGCCACTGTTTAACACAAGGCAATTGTTTTTCTGCTGGAGGAAAACACAGCAATTTGGCCAGCCTCTACCCAATGTATACTGGCTCGAATATGATCCATCAGTCACGACACACATGGGAAAGATTTTGCCCAGAACTGGCATGCTTTAACATTTTCTGGTTAAAATTCACTTCATGTACACGGGCATTCAATTACTGTACAGATAGGGCAGAATCTGTTTACAAATTCAGATGGTCAATGGACCTAAAACATATGCTTGCCATCAGTATTTGCAAAAAATCCTCCTCTGTCTTCCTTTCAAACAAAGTCCTGCAGGTGGCAAGGAGTTTCGTTTTTAAAGAAATTAAGCCTCTGACCATGGGGAGAAATTTCTAATGATGGAGGGAGATCTACACTAACATACTAAGGGGAACATGCACATTCCATATAAGTATTGTTATTTGAATACAACCTCAATCTTTCCCCAGCATATTGTTAAGTTGTCCCAGAGATGGAATTCTAGAGCTACACTAAAATTATGCAAGTGGCTCTGGGGGAGGGTAATTGGGCCCAATAATGTAATATATTCTCATGATCAAATCTAGCAATCTCTATTTGTTAGGCAGCCATGGTACGTCTGTGAAGGATTTGAACTAGACAGCCCTATATTTGGAAGGGCTGTCTGGGTGAAACCCCCCTGTCCGGATTTCCAAATGAAAAAATCCGGACAGGACATTGAAAATAATAATGTAGCGATCAGCGATTGATCATCAGTCCGACCCCAATGTCACCACCCCTGCCCCGATGTCAGCGGCCCTGCCCCCGCCCCGCCTCCAATATCATCTGCCCCCTGACTGTTTTCCAGCCCCAGAAAAGGTGGCAACCCTAATTTGAACTGCAGAATCTTCTTATTAACTGGGATGTCACTCTTAACAGAATACCTTTAGCTTGGTAGACCTGACGTATTACTTGTGTAACACAGTGAATTTATATATATATATATATATATATGTATATATATATATATATATATATATATATATATATATATATATATATATATATATATATATATATATATATATATATCAATCTTCACCAAATATTTCTGTTTTGCTAAAGGTTAACGGAATAATAGGAAGGAAAACCTTTGGGCTGTACCAATATGCTTACCAGGATTTACAATGGAAATGTGTTAATGTAACTGTTTATTAGGAGCAAAAAAGGTTACAAGTGATTTCTGGGATTGTGGGATCCAGTGCCTGCGCAGGCTGGTGCAACAAGGTGGATTACACTTGGAAGAGGAAGACTTTTGTTCAGATGGTTCAAGTGGTACATCATATTTTAATGAATGAATAAATTGTTAACACTTCAAATGGAAGTAAACCTGACAGGGCATGTCAGATGATTAGTTATTTTTGGATGACTTGCTTATGCTCAACCATTCATATTCTTTGTCGATAATGAGTCATTTTCCTATGATGAAAAAAAATTGCAAAAATGTGTCTAACAAGACATTTGCCTAAAATAGTGATACAAAAGAATCTTTTGTGGTTGAGAGGCTATTATCTTGCAACTCATGCAAAATATCTTTGATGATTCAAATCTATTTTATGAAAGCAGTACTATAGCCAGTGAATAGCAGCTTCTCTGTACTGAAATAAAACAACACCAGAGAATATAGGGCACATATTTTAATAATATTTTTTTCAAATAAATGTGTTTCCATAGCCCTTCCTGACACTTAAAATGATGAATAGCCTATTTAATACAAAACTTTGCAGAATGCTTCTTAGGGTGATATAAATGGCATGAATACAAAATGGGAGAAGTATTGTTTAGACAAGACATGATTAAATGTGACAAATATCTCCATCATGAATATACAACAGTACCACTGTACTGACAGATTGTCAGCAAAAATGTATTTTCACTAAATGAAAGCAGTTTTGATCATGTGCTATTCTTCTAATTGAACATTGCTGTCATTACCATGATATATAAATATAGATATTTATTTATATACTGTGTATGGCTGACTCTCAGTATTGCATATCCCCACTTCTTGTGTCTCATACCTTTTCCCATAACCTTGGAAGGTCTTTTGGGTAGGGTCTTCTTTATCAGTTATTGGTTGTATTTTTATATGTAATCTGCATGGTCACTTTGTACGCCCATTTATTGTACATGGCTGTGGAATATGTTGGTGCTTTATAAATACATGTTCATAATAATTAATAATAATAGCTGATTGTCAAAGATTACTAGGGAAAGGAAGGAGTCCTTAAAGCTGCTGTTAACGACCCACAAGAAGTGTTAACGACCCACTGGAAGCAAGGAGCAGAACTAGACAGGAATGGGAACAAGAAGTAAGACCAGACAGGACTCAAAATGAGGAGCAAGTCTAGACAGGACTAGAAAGGAGGAGCAAGACCAGAAAGGACTGGAAGCAAAGAACACGAGGGCGAGAGCACAGGAGCGGGTGCAGGTCTACATATGGTAGACTGGAACATGGCAAAAGAGAAATTGTCCATTATTCTCTCAAGAAAATTTTACAGGGGTGGACTCCTTGGTTAGATTATAGCCAAGCACAAGCATCTGACAAATGGTTACCGCCCCCCCCCCCCATAACAGGATTTTGGTTGTGCTGATTGTACTTAGGTTTCAGTGATTTCGTTTACTTCTGTTTATTAACTGACTCTATAGCTTGATGGTAGTAGGTAGTAATGTTAATTTGATGTTCAGTAACTTACCAATAATGGATCTTTCCATAATTTAGACCTTAAGTCTACTAGAAAATATTGTAAACATTAAATAAACCCAATAAGCTGGTTTTGCTTCCAATAAGGACTAATTATATCTTGGTTTGGATCAAGTACAAGTTACTGCTTTATTATTACAGAGAAAAGGGAAATCATTTTTAAAAATGTGGATTATTTGATTATAATGGAGCCTATGGGAGACAGGAGACAGGATTTCAGTAAATTGGAGCTTTCTGGATAACTGTTTTATAACTTAAAACATGAAAACATTATTGTTTATTCTGTAACTTTAATGACAACTGTCAATGTGTTTATTTGCATTGCTATGAAATGCCTTAATGTAATTGGTCAGATAGGTAAAAGGCCTGTACAGCATCCAGCATTAATTGTAAACCAATCAGGTTTGCAGGCAAACAGCCCACATAATCAAGCTCAGCGCCCTTAAAACCCCTGTATTCGTATCTTATCATGTCATACATTCCCAAGTCTATAAAAACTCTGATTCCTTTGTTTGGGGTTCTGACCCTTTGGGGCAAATTTACTAAAGAGTGAAGCATGTTTTTTTGTGAAAATTTGTCAAAAGGTTAATAAAGTATGTTAACGAAGATTCGCTAGGAAGAAAGTAACACTAGAAAAAATTCACTAAGAAATTTCGTGCTGATGAATTTTCTCTGGCAAAAGCATGCCGGTGTTCCTTTACTGAGACAAAGTTTTGCAGTTAGATAAATACATGTGTTCACCACGAAATAGCATTTGACCTAGTTCCACAAAGTATGAAGATTTCAAAGCAAAAATTTGGACATGTCAAAAAAACTGTATCTTTTACCCCACCAGATCTCCGGTAACTGACACTATCATAATTCAATACACAGAATAAATGGCACACTTGTAAAAAAAAAAAAAAAAAAAACTCCTTCTGTTCTTGAATAGTTAAGCATGGGTGATCAAAACAACAGCCATACATTAATCTGAAAAAATATGGCTCAACATGAAAAAACATAAATACTGAAAATGTATTAAATGTAGTCCACATCCAGAAGCAATGGCAGGATACTTGTCTTTTTTGCTAAGAACAAAAAAGACATTCAGACTTAAACAACCATATTATAATGCTTACAGACAATAACTCACTAAGATAAAGCATGGTCCAGGTGCACAGCCCTAGACCCTTAGCAAGGGGTACATAGGGGAATATCATCAAAAATATGGGGAACAGGCCTATGATTAAGTTCCCATTAAGCATGAAACATGTTAAGCATTAGAGTTGTCATTCCAATTAAAGTTATTTGCTTTTAACTCATTTATCTTTATGACCTTTGTGGTTTTTGAGTGCTTTCCCCCCACTTTTTGGGTGATGATCCTGGTGTTTTTTTATGCCCTTAAAGAATACCTACAGAAATTTCTACAGCTCCTTTTTCTAACTCGTCACACATACAGCATCAGCATCAACTAGGGCACTTAAACAATCAAATACTGACATCTGCGCCACAGACCGATTATGCTAAGGATCCAGCAGAAAACATCTCCAGGGAGAGTTGCATGGAAAAAGCTAATTAACTCAGTTTAACTGTAAACAAATATTTGGTGTCCAATACAAAATACTTTCACTCTACCCATTAATGTATTCATATTTGTTTTGCCACAATGCTGTTTATGATTATTTAAACTCTATATTTTATACGATTTTATTATATATATTATTATTAATATTATATAGACTATAGCTCAGCATTCAATACCATCATCCCTCAAAAGCTGAGTGGGAAACTGAGTGAGCTGGGATTGAGCACCTCTTTGTGCAACTGGATTTTCTATCAGAGAGGCCTCTGTTCGTATCAGCGACAACGTTTCCCGCAACATCATGAGCACAGGAGCTCCTCAAGGATGTGTTCTTAGCCCATTGTTGTACACATTGCTGACACATGACTGCACAGCTAGACACAGCTCAACCCACATCCTCAAGTTTGCCAATGACACGACTGTGGTGGGGCTCATCAGCCACAACGACGAGTCGGCGTACAGAGATGAGGTTCAGCAGCTGGCGGTCTGGTGCAGTGAGAACAACCTGTCTCTGAATGTGGTTAAAAGAAAGAGATGTTTGTCAACTTCAGGAGAAATCGCCCTGCTCACACACCACTCAACATCAATGGCTCCATGGTAGAGACAGTAAAAAACACCAAATTCCTGGTAGTCCACATCTCAGATGACCTCACCTGGACCACCAACACCGCCTCCATCACCAAAAAGGCTCAGCAGCTTCTTCACCTCCTGAGACGACTGAAACGGGCCAGCCTTCCACCCTCACAGTGTTCTACAGGGGCACCATAGAGAGCGTCCAGATGGGATGCATCTCTGTCTGGTACAGTAGTGGCAGCACTGCTGACTGGAAAAGTCTACAGAGGACTGTCAGAGCAGCTGGCAACATCATTGGAGCGGCTCTTCCATCACTGCAGGACATCTTCCACAAGCACTGTGCAAGAAAGGCCTCCTGCATTGCACTGGACTCCACACACCCCTCACACAGACTGTTCACGCTGTTCCCATCCGGCAGACTCTTTCGCAGCATTAAAGCCCGATCAACCAGGCTGAGCGAAAGCTTTTTTCCACAAGCTATCAGACTCCTCAGCTCACTGCCTGCCCTCCCACTACATTCCAGACACACCTGAATCTACCTCAGAGACATCTGTACTAGCTGGAGCCAAGTCGTCTCGTCTCACTGTGTATTCGTATACTGCTGAGATGACAATAAAGTTTACTTTGACTTTGATATGTCCAGTATGGAAGGATGCACTTTTCATGTGCAATTCAGATTCTACTCAGTAGACCAACAAAAAGAAGCAAATCAGAACCGTGCTGCTCTCATAAACTCCATGCAAAATGACTTTAGAAATGTCCTGTAGCTTTGTCTCACTCATCTCAAATCTGTTAATCCAAAGCATAGGCTATAGAGTTTGGGAGCAACATAAGCATGAGAAAATGTCCTGGGGTTCCAAATAAGGTCTGTGATTTGGTAGCCCCTATGTGGACTATCACCATACAGGAGGCTCTGTTTGGCAGTACACCTGGTTTTTATGCAACTAAAATTTGCCTCCAAGTCTGGAATTCAAAAAATAAGAACCTGCATTGTGGCCACTGGGGTCAATATCCAAGGAGTTCATGAGCAACATGTTGCTCGCAAGCCACTGGTTGGGGATCACTGCTCTAAAGTATACTTTAGTGGTGAGACATATACATTGTGTTAATGTATATATCAAAAAGTGTATAAACTGTATCCAACATGACAACATCATTGGAACAGAAAACTGTTACTGATGATTGCTAATTGCAAATTCTAGTTGTTTGAAGGTGACACATGGAATAACAATCAGTGAATTAATATAGGGTTCAAATTCAATTCTATCATAAGAACATAGTTTGAATGACAAACTTTTATGGATGAACTGGAGAAACTTTTATTCTTGATCAAATAACATTTTTTGCTAAATCTTTCTGCCAGTGCAAGTAATTAATGTTTTGTAAAGTATTAATGATATTGTTGCGTGTATGGTGGGAGACCAGATGACTGATATCATCAAACGCCTTGGATATCTTTCTCATTGATCGGCAGAAAATTTTATCGGGCACCTTTAAAGGAGAATTCAACTGTAAAGTAAAAAAAACAACCCTACCCCTACTCTATATAGACCCCCCTCCCCCCCCAGCCTAGCTGCTACCCCGGGCAAATGCCCCTAAATCTTTACTTAAACCTCGGTGCCGATTATGTCCAGTAGAGCTCACGGCAGCCATCTTCTGGCTCTTAGGTAATCTTCGGAACAAGAGCGTCGCTTCTGAAATTTCTGTGACATACAGCACTTACTTCCCGAAGATAACCGAAGCGCCGGAATATGGCTGCCATGAATGCCGCTGGACAGAATCTGCACCGAGGGATTAGTAAAGAGTTACGGGCATTTGCCCGGGGTAGCAGCTAGGCTGGGGGGAGGAGGGAGGGGGGTCTATGTAGGGTAGAGGGGTAGAGTTCTTTTTACTTTATAGTTGAATTCTCCTTTAGACACTCAAACATTGGCTAGGGATACTGCTAAATCATTAGGTAGAGGGAATAGTTCATTGTTTCTACCTGCATATCTGACAATTCAGCATTTAACTTTTGTAGTGAAAAAAAAAGATCTTTCTTGCAACCATTGGTTGCAGGAAAGATCGTAATTGGAACGTGTATGGTCACGTTTATTTTCACACCAGACAGTAAGTGACTGAGGAAAAGTGTTGTATAAAAATCCTATGTGAGCAGAGAACTGAGCAGAAAAGGTACAATGCCAGCTGTAATATACACGTTTAAATACATAATACAGTACATAATAAATAAACTGTTTATTCCAAGAAATAAAATAGCCCTGTCTGAATTTTTGTAACTAAGTGTTTTCTCTGCCTAGGCAGCAACACTGGCTTATAGTCCTGCACTGGGTCGGGTACCTGTGGAATACCCGCAAGACGGTCGGGTTCAGGGTAGAAAATCCCTAATTCCTTGACCAGGCAGGTAGTCTGTGGCTAACCCGTCTGGGTACCTGGCGAATGTGCGAGACTGGTCCTACTCGCACTCTGTAGTGCTGTAGGTAATTTTTTGTTACCTTTCCAGAAGAATTGGCACCGGGGTGATGTTGCGTACTGTGCACTGATGTCACTTCCGTTTTCGCAGCTCCTGGGTCAGAGGTTAAGTTTAACTTATAGGGTCCGGGTCGGTAGTGGCTTTGGGTAGGGGGATGTGGTGGGTGAGAGTTAGGTTAGGGGGTCAACGGGTCTGGGTTGGGCAAGGGTCCTTCCAATTAGGACTCTACACTGGCGATCGTGTAACATATCATTTATGTTCAATAGATACAAACAGTTTTAGATAAAATTAATTCTTGCTGACACATTTCTCAAGAGTTAATCTTGTTCACTTTTAGAGATTTTGAGTCCTCTTGTACTAATAACACCTAAGGAGCAATGATTTAGCAAATGCTGTAGATCTAACTAACTACAATAGCCTGAGTTATGACCTTGGGTACCTCTGGTTCAGTTTGTAAATAGGTTATGGGTACCTCTGGTTCAGTCTGTAAATAGGTTACTGTGAATACATACTTACATACTACACACACACTGTTAATATGCATACACTAATTTGATACAGGTAATGCAAATAGTCCTACCCATCCTACAAGAACACAACTCCCCTTGCATTTATTCTGATACAGTGGTAGTTAAAGTCAGTCCTATTCAGGTCCAATGGTTGGGCACCTCTACTGTATACTGTAAATTAGGCTCAAGAATGATGGTGTTTGACTCTTACCTCAAACCACTGGCCATGTGACTGCATTTTCAGGATGACACAAGGATCAGGCTTAGAGAGTGCATCTCTGTCAGATATCCCCTTGCAGGAAACTCTCAGTTCCACCTTTGCAAGACATGGACTGTCAAAAATCCCAAGTGTGTTGGCTGCTGATTCATAAATGTTGCTCATTTTTTCTTTACTTGTCAGACCTGAGAAATAAAACAGATATAGCTTTATTAAGGGTCAGCAATATTTACCCACTATTCAGATTTTGTTTATCTCTTGGTAAACAGTAAATCTGGTTCATTCTGCCTAACCAATGATGTCTTTCCAAGATATCCTGGCTTCATGTTCTACTTAATGATGCAATATAAATATGCATGGGCTTTATCAATTCAATATATTTTAAATAATGCTTCTAGAATGGCATATAACCACAGAGAGATTACACCATGGAAATAAGCAACCTGTCAATCAGAAAGCAATCATTCCAGGATTGAAGAGCAGCTATACCGTAGGATAAAATTATGCCGTAGAAAGAAATGCGTTTATAAGGATAAAATTCTCATTTAGTTCAAATACTGAACCATGGCAATGAAGTTTGTTCATTTTTAATAGAACTTATCAGGCAAACTTGAAAGAGAGGAGGCTATTTGATTTTAATATTTAATATTTTACAATTTAAACACTGCATGTTTAAATTGCAAAATATTTGCTGTCAGACCATCTTATAACTTTCTAGATATTAAATAATATGGCCTACTATACAGGTGGTAACAATTTAATGAATTTAATGACTTTTTACAGAGAAGATACAAGCTTCCAATAAACATCCCTCAAAGCACACTACACTTCCAACATCACTTCATTCTCTTCTGTTAGATTCCTGCGTGCAAAGACTATGGGGACCTTTCAGTCTTTATTTAACACAATGTTGCTAAATAGTGGCTTTGCGACAATACCTGAAGGGTAAAAGGTATTTTTTTTTTTTTTAAAAAAAAGTCACCAAAAGTTATATCAGAAAGTCTATACAAGTGAATTTGTGTGTAGGTGCTTTTTTACATGTAAAACTATATTTTTACATTCTGATGAATATGCCCCACTACAGTGATTCTATGCAGGGCTGGAACTAGGGGTAGGCACGTGCCTATGGCGCAAAGCTTGGGGGGCGCTAGGCACGTACCTCTCACTACTGCCTACCCCTAGTCCGGCTGAGTGAGTGCCACTCATCTGCAGTCCATGCGCCTGTTTGTGTGCCGGTCAGTGCGCGTGCGCCTCCTATGTGTGTGGCGGAGGGGGCGTCAGGGCTTGCTGGGTTGCTAGGGGTGCCCGGCCAGCATGGCCCTGATTCTGTGTTTAGCACTAGAAAAAAAGTTGTGTGATTGGGGTTGCCACCTTTTCTCTTATTATAATTATTACTATCTATCAATAACATTGGGTGTAATTTTTACAGGTTAGGTCAGAAGAGTATGATCCAGGTGGTAAACCAATGTTTATTTCCTTCAGCACCAAAAATATTAACAAAAACAATGAGACACTTACATCCAGGATATTCATAGCAGACTTGACTGTCTTATTAAGCTGTGGCCCAATGGAAAGTTTTATAGAAATTCCCTCATTATAATTCGCTAATGAATGTAACTGACAAATATGACAATTTTGTCCAAATGAGATAGTGGATGGACTAAATTCTGTTTTTCTTCTGAACAAAATATATTAATGTTCTTCCTATAAATGCTGACTACCTAATTTATCACTTTGAAAATCTGGGTTACCAAGTTTTCTGTTACATTTGTCTTCATTATTAGAGAATTGGTTTATCGAAAAACTGGGTCAATCTTTGCAGTACCCAGTCTTCTGTAATGTCCTATATTATTACTCTTTGCTCCGTTTATTGAGTCTGTTCAATAATTTGTATTCTAATGAATATAACTATATAAATGTGCATCAAGCATTGTGGGTATGGAAAAATATGGCTTGAATTTAATAACTGAAACATTCTTTTTAGCAACTGCTGATAACTATAATCAGGAAGCATATTTATACTTACTATAAAATGAAATAAAGGTGTACATTATTTAAAACCCCCACACAAACTTAAAGGAACAGTAACACCAAAAAATTTAAGTGTTTTAAAGTAATGAAAATATCATGTACTGCTGCCCTGCACTGGTAAAACTGATCTGTTTGCTTCAGAAACACTACTATAGTTCATATAAACCAGCTGCTGTGGAGCAATGGCGGAAATTGAAAAACGGCTATATGGCACAGGTTAACTAATGGATAACAGATAACACCATTAGACAGGCAGAGCTTATTTGCTATCTGCTGTGTAACCTGAGCCTTTTCTCCTTTGAATAGCTGCCCCCATTGCTACACAGCAGCTTATTTATATAAACAATAGTAGTGTTTCTTAAGCAAACACAGCAGTTTTACCAGTGCAGGGCAACACTGCATTATATTTTCATTACTTTAAAACACTTTTATTTTTTGACGTTACTGTTCCTTTAACTGCTCCTAATTGTTCTCATAATAGATTTAGTAAAGGAAATTATTTATTCCTATTTTTGCTGCTAATAGTATTTGTCTACTACAGCACTCACTGGCCTTTGCTGCCATACAGAATCCCGTCTGCTCTTTTCAGTACTGATAAGCTGCTTGCCGATATGTCTAATACCTAATGGATTCAATACCTTTTTGTAAACGCTTCTCTTATAACCTACGTGTGTGTGTGCCATTGCCTAAATCACGCAGCAATCTTTTTTCTTGGGATCATTTCATCTGGGATGGTTGAACTGAGACATTAATGGTCTTTGAGATAGATAAGTAGTTGTTTTACATTAATGTAGGGAGGAGCCCTTCATACACAATTCATCTAAGATATTTAGGGTTCTTCGGTTGTGCACAAAACTACTTACAGATAATCTCACTTTTTGAATCACTGGCGAAGGTTCATCACTCCTTGATCATAAATTACTTATTTTCTCTTTATTTAATAGCTTCTGGAAGTTTAAAAGTCCAGACTGTACATTGTAGCCTGAACTGTGACTGAGCAAATGCAGGACATTTCCGAATTACAAATGGCAATTTTTCTTGGCTCAGCCCACCCATAATTTATGGAAAATAGCTAGGCAGAAAATAATTTAATTCAGAGAAAATACTGTACTTGTATGCAGGGACTGGTCCGATTGCCATCTAAAAGTCGGGAAATATTTTTTTCTCTCTTAGATTCTATATAGACATTAAGGGGCAGATTTATCAAGGGTCAAATTTCGAGTTCATGTGAGTTTTTAAAAACTCCCATAAATTCCTTGAACTCCAAATTCGACCAATTGGAATTTATTTAAAAAATCTAATTTTCCAAACTTAGGTGAATAGGATCGACCAAAAAACTCAATTCGATTCGAGTTTTTTCTCTGAAAAAAAAACTAGAATGTCAGAAAGGCTGCAAACAACTTCAAATTGATCCCAGGATGTCTTCTATTGACTAAAACAGTAATTCGGCAGGTTTTAGGTTGTGAATAGTCTAATTCTAGTTGTTAAAGGGCCAGCTCAAATTTTGTTTTTACAATTCCCTAGTCTAATTTGACAGTTTGGGCCATAAAACAAATTGAAAATTCGAATATGAGAATTTTCTCTTTTCGACCCTTAAAAAAATCTGCCCCTTAAGGGTGAACTTGATGGACATGTGTCTTTTTTTCAGTTTAACTTAATATGACTGTGATTATAGCTGATATTAACTCACTATACATGAGCACCTCTGTAGTAATGGACTAGATGTGCCTAGACAGAACTACCTAGTATGATCACATTGCTTTTAATAAGAGTCTTGTAGTTCCTTTGTTTATTCATGGCTAGTTGCAGTAGACTTTTCAACAGTGCAATATTTTAGCATTCAGGAAAAAGCATAGGCAATACAACCGTTTGCAAATAAATAACCCCCAATGTGTTTTATAATTGAATTCCTTTTAAATTATTTTTATGATAAAGAATACATTTAGTAAATGGGCACTGCACTATAACTCATAATAAAATGATAAGCTTGATATGGATTGGGTTAAAACGGAATGATTTTTTGTATGGTGCAACCAAAGATTAAAATACAAATATATAGTTTGCCTAAAGTTCGGTATATGATAATTGTTGGTAACATGAATGTTGAATATTTCCTCACTCTCTGCACTTTTCAGCTACAATGGGATAAAATACAAATCTCTAAGATGCGAGTAGGGATGTAATTCTGCTAGCAGAGCATCACAGTATATTCATGGCTTTTCTGTTGGATGTTTTAATCAGCTGAGCAGATATTGATGTATCCTGTGTGTGAACTGTCTGATATGTAATGGTTTAGCACATAAAAGATTTAAACAAGTAATTTCACAAGACAAGGATTAAAAGTTAGTCTTGATTACTGCATACCTACAGTTGATCAGTGTTTTTTCCTTCTTATAGTTGCAGTGTGTTCGTTTTTACATCTTGGATATTTGTTGTTCTTGAAAAATGCAATGAATGAATAAATAAATAAAACTCATATCTGGTAATACACCACCAAAAACCATTTGCTTAAAGTGGACCAGGCAGAAAATGCCTTTTTTATGGATTGTGTACAGTTTTCCAGTCATATTTTTCACCATAAACTATCTTTTTGGAAACATTGTACGGGGGCCTTAGAAATTATATATCACAAACATATTTTGCAGAATCTAAATATTTGTTGTCTTTTTGTTATTCCTATTGTTTATTTTCATTAAAGCATGACAACTGAATGTAGATATGTCATATTGTCAAGCATCAAGGGGGTACATCACACTTTGAAAACAGAAAAGATTGGCAGTCAAGTTATATTTCAGTTGTGTGTCAGGTTGGATATATATATATAATACACAAAAGCCATGAATATCCTGTAAATTATATCCTTATAAACGGTGAGTTCTGATGTCATCAGTTATAAACGGTGAGTTCTGATGTCATTTCTGTCACATGACTCACCGAAACTTGTGTATTATAATAAATAAAGTACCCCCAGTTGCAAAATATGAGGATATTAGAAGTTACCTCTGAGTTTCCTGACCTGTATAAAAACACTCGGCCTTCGGCCTCGGTAACTTATAATATCCTTATATTTTACAAAAGGGGGTACTTTATTCACTATATATATATATATATATATATATATATATATATATATATATATATATATACACACACAGATTTATGGTAGTTTTCATTTTCTTCAACATTTCTCTTTACTTCCTGTGAAAAATGTACATGTATATAATAGAATTCTTAATGAATCAGATGAAAGTGAGTGTACGACTGGCCAGTAGTGATGAGCGAATTTGGGTCGTTTAGCTTCGCCTGAAAATTTGCGAAACGGTGCCAGCGTCTTGTTTTTGACGCCGGTGTCCGTTTTTGATGCCGGCATCCAAAAAAACTGAATGGCGAATTTTTGCTGTGGTTTCGCAAATTTATTCGCCCGTGGCGAATTGTGGGAATTCGATGTGAATTTGTGCCTGGCGAATAAATTCACCTATCACTACTGACCAGACTATGGATGAAGTTTACATAGTTGGCCATCTTGACTATATTGCAATATATGGGCAAACAAAAAGTTTAGTAGCTTTGCGCACAAAATGTATTTATGTCCTTAATAAACTGAGTGCAGAGGATTTTTAGAATCATATTTATTGGTGGAATTCACCACTGCTTTTATACATCCCATTGCTTTTCAAAATGCCATAGGAATGAATAGAACATGAATGAGTTTTATTGTGGTGAGTTCTAAATTCACACTTTTATAAATCTGCCCCTTAACCATGTTTTTTAATTGCTGGTCACAGACAACTTTAAGGAGATTATTTCCAAAAATCTGAAAAATATGTCAATATTTTCTTAAAACCACTTCCACCAAACTCCCGTGCACATTTTTACCTTAATTTCTAAATAAAACTACTCAAGAAAATCTGGTGCGGGAAAAAACTTTATAAAATTGTAAAAAAAGTCAGAATCTTCGATTTTTATTTTTTTTGGATTATCACCTGAAAACCACAAATTCTTCTGATTATTGTACGAAAGCACAGATCATGATATCTTGCAATTGTAAAAGGAACATCTGCCATTGACTTCTACATGACCTCCGCAGGTCTGAGATGGAATACTTTTTGATTCTGACTTTTAGCAGCATCGGGGTTTAATGAATCACAAAAAAAATTGTTTTTTTCTTTTCTTGTTTTTCCCCTATAAAACGTCAACCAGAAAAAAATTGGAGTTCAGTAAATATCTCCTAGTCAGAGATATTTCTGCCATGTGGTTACAAACTGGGGAAATTCTGTTTTTTCTAGGTGCCAAAGGTTTGCTATCCCTGGTGAATGCTGTACTTTCACCTAGGTCAGTGTGGACTGACTTAATACATTTTATTTATCTTCTCTAAGCCTTTAAGATTTGTTATCGTAGGCTAGCCAAAATAATGGCTGGCCTGGGGTGTCCAATGTCATGTAAAAGCTTTGGGTTAAAGCGTCTAATTCAAAACCAATTCCAATTCAGATTTGTTGTTTGGGATGACAAATTCTAAAATATTTAAGAATCTTTTAGAAAAAAAATAATCCATAAAAAATATGATAAATGTAAGGGGTAGTTGATTTTTAACTTTTAGGATGAGGCAATCAGTGATATTCTAAGACAATATTCTGGCCTTCATGTTTTCTATTTGAAGGTATCTGAATTATTTAGCTTTATGTGTAGCAGCGCTTTGGTTTGGAATTTAGCAGCCTAGCAACCAATTCGTGGTTTAAATAAGAGACTGTAAGATGAATTGGAGAAGGCCAGAATAAAAAGATTAGTAATAAATGTAACAATAACAAGAAAATTGTGACTGCCTTTTTGAAAGCTAGCAAGCAGCAGAAGAGAGCACATAATTCAAAAACTGTACAAATGAAAAATGAAGACCAACTGGACGGTTGTTTGGAAGAGGACATTCTATAACATAATAAAAGTTAACACATCCCTTTAACAACAAAGGCTTACTTTTTTGTGAACATCATTAGATGTACCACTGTCATTTCCTATATCCATATCAACCAATTGGCAATTTAATATGAGTGCATTTAAGGGAATGCCAATGGAAATAATACAAAGTGACAAAGAAATACATGGATTAGTTATTGGGATCAGTTATTAACATTAGAAATTGTGCAGTAGCTGTGAATGTAGTTTCTGTTCCCTAAATGGAACTTTTATGTGGGCCATCGTAAGTCAATGTGTTCCTCACCCAGTGGGATTTTAAACCTGCCAGATAGATATCTGACTGATTTTCTGCAAGATATCATTTGTGCAGGCCATCAGGAGGTTTTAATACAAGTGCCAGTGAACAGTCAACTTTAAGGGGCAGATTTATCAAAGGTCGAGGTGAATTTTTGAATGAAAAAAATAGAATTTCAAGCTATTTTTTGTGTACTTCGACTAGGGAATAGTCCGAATTCAATACGAATTTGAAAAAAATTAAAAAATTCGAATATCGAAATTTATCATGTACTGTCTCTTTAAAAATTAGTCTATTCACCATCTAAAACCTGCCAAATTGCTGTTTTAGCCTATGGGGGAACTCGTAGAATCCATTTGGAGTCAATTTGTGGACTTTGAAACATCCAAGTTTTATTGGGAAAAACTTTGAATCGAATTCGATCGAATGCACTATTCCTACGATTCGTATTCAGCCAAATACGGACCCATTCAACCGAAAACGGACCTATTCGACTAAAAAAAACCTTCGACATGTACTGTCTCTTTAAAAATTCAACTTTGTTTTTCAAATTAAATCTGCCCCTAAAATGCTATTTTAGGTGCTTAACTTGGCCCTTTGATTTTTAACTTGTTTATTAATGATCTGGAGGTGGGCATTGAAAGTACTGCCTCTCTCTTTGCTGATGATACAGAATTGTGCAAAATGTTTAATGCAAGCTGCTGCCACATTTGTCTAAATTTGGCTAAATTTGAAAACTTGGTGGGGAACTGGCAAATGAGGTTTAGTGTTGATAAGTGCAAGGCTTTACACGTTGATAGATAACATAAATGTGAGTTATACACTAAATCATATTTTATTGGGGGTATCCTTTGAAGGGTCAAAGTTGGGGGTGTTTACTCTGGAGAAAAGGCACTTGCAAGGTGACATGGTTATTCTTTACAAGAAAATTAGAGAACATTAGAGGACATTTTAGACAGATAGTGGGGATTTTTACTATAAAAATGATCAACACACCAGAGGCCACCCCTTCAGACTAGAAGAAAATAAAATTCATTTGAAGCAACGTAGGGGGTTGTTCACAGTGAAGACAGTGAGGTTGTGGAATGCACTGCCGGGTGATGTTGTAATGCCTTTAAGAGGGGCTTGGGTGATTTTTTGAACAAGCATAATATCAGACATAAGCTATTGCGATCTTCAGATTTACAGCTAGTATAGGTATATATTGATATACAGTATATAGTTACTTATGTGGGCGTATTGATAGTTATGTGTAAGTATGTGTATATATGTGTACTAACCTATACTGGGCCTATTTATTATACAGTGTTCGAGTACGATTAATGCCGAAAAATGGTGTAAAAAGCTGTGTAAAATAAATTGTGAATTTAGAAAGGCGCATTTTATTTTACATTGCTCAAACGCTGGATTTGATACTGTCTTTTTTCATCATTTCAGACCTCACGTAATTCATTAATATCAATGGGAAAAATTAAAGCAGTTCCACCTGAAGTCACTGTGGGAAAAATATTCATTTAAAAATGACATGGATGAACACAGTATGTTCCCATAGCATTTTCAAGTGGCTGCTTACTATACTTTTACACCAGATTTTTACACAAAGGTACGCAGTCGCTGAAAATCCATACACAGCTTGATAAGAATGTAATTTTTTACAAGGTGATGTGTGGTGTATGGGTCACCGTTATTTTTTTACATGGCATGATGAACATGACTCTAAAGCTGGTCATAGACACAAAGATAAACTTGTACAAACAAAGGTTTATACGATTTTTAGACCATCTGTGAATCATCCTGACTTTTTTGTTCCATGTCAGTCGGTCGTTTGATTGATCGGACAGGTTAAAAGATTTCTGTCGGCTAATGATAATATCTCTGCATGTATTGCCTGCCTGACAATATTAATGGGTAACTGTCACTACTATTTGTCAAACATAACATTGGTAAATTGCTGTCTGTCAGTTTATAGGCAGGACATCATCTGATTTGTTCTCTTTACTAAATTATTTATCTGAATGGTTAGTTGTAGGTCAGTAGACGATCGTTCGTCCGACATAAGAATAAATCTGCACGTCTATGGCCGGATTTCTGGTATATAAGCTAACTGTACTTCTCCAGGGCTTGATTCTTCTACAAAGTCTCAGGCTTATAAGTCAGGTGCAGGCATTTTCAACAACAAGAAGGTATTAATGAGATGCTCGCTAATGTTTGAAGTTAAAGTTTGGACATGATTGCTAATAATATGTATCTGTTTATTTGTTATTAATACAGTGTGTATGCATTTATGTATCTGTCTATTAAAACATTTAAGAACATGTATTATTCAGTGGGGAATATCAAGATTTTCTGAAGGAGCAAGCCTACCTTATTATTACTAAAAATACATATTTATTCTCATGAATTCCATGTATAGTGTATATATACATATATATATTCAAAGGTAGATTTTTTTTTAGTTAATTAATTAATACAAAATGATATATTTATTAGGCTGGTGCCTCTGTGGCTTCTAAAAGCTTTATAATATGAGGTTTGAGACACATTGCCCCATATTTTATTTATATAAATATGTGTCTTGGCTTATCTAAACAGGTAACTTATTGCACAAAGAAATGAATTTTAATGAGCTAAGGTGTTCATTTAGCAATGACAAAAGACAGGATTTTTAATATCATTCTTTTGTCTGGTAAAAGCATTGCTTATCAAACAGTACATTCAGTGTGTTCTTTTATTTGCCATTGTTACAATAATGACATATTCTTATTTTTCAGCCAGAGCAAGTAAGGATTTAATTTTAAGGGATGACTCACTCACTTCTTTGCCCTCAGTCACAACAGTGCTTGCTAAACTTAGATACAACCATGTACCTTTTACAACATAGCATTTTAATGTGACAGAGAGCACAATTTATTGTATTACGTTAGTTCTTTCATTATTTTCAATTTTATATGTTTTTTGTGAAAAGCAGGCAGCGATTAATTTGTTTCACTATTTTTATATATGCATGCAGTTCATGCCTTTGACTGCTATGTTCCCCTATTCTGTACCCTGGAATTATTTATCCAATCACAAGCTAAGTACTTCTTTATTGGATGGCTTTAGTTCAAATATACTTGTATCTAGTAGGAATGAGTAGACTCAGGAAGTTGAAATAACATTAAGGTTAAGAATTATTTAGCTCGGAAATAGCATATATATTGCCCTACATTGCTAGAAAAGATTCATTCCACTATGCTACTAAACTCTTATTTATAGAAAAATAGGCTCTCATTTTGCCAATATCTTCCAAAGATGGCAATAACTTTTTTTATCAATATTGTACTGTCTAGATATCCTTTCTCTCTGATGCTCAGGTTAGAAATTCATTGTTTTGTCACTGCAGAACAGAATCCCTGAGTTTCCTTGAAGGCAGCAGTTAGAATTGATACAAAAGTTGCTTATATTCCATAGATACTGCTGAGAAATCTATGGAATCTTTGGAAATCAACTAATTGTATTAACTAAATGTAGCAAATTGTTACAGTTCAGAATGCTCCTGGATCACTGAGCTGCCAGACTGAGACACTAGAGACACGAACATTAAACTTTAAACTTGAATTTTGGGAAAACAGAAAAAAAAAAAAAAGCAATTGAAAAAAGTCTTTGTTTATGGTGAACAATTTAAAAACCACTGAACTGAAAAAAGTGTTTGGAAGGTGAACAACCTCTTTAAGGTATTTCCAAATCATGGAAAGCCCTAGGTCCCAAGCATTCTGGATAACAGGCCCCATACGTGTACCTAGGAGTGCTTAAGAACGTGATTATTCTGATTTTTTTTTTATAGAGCCGCCCAAGTGCGTACCATTTAATTACACCTAACCTCAGTGCACATGGAGTACATGTGCATAATCCCAAAATTTAAATATAAAATATTTTCTCTGCTTACTCTTTTGCTAGAGCACTTTGATGTATTTCTGTTTGCATTATAACTATTTTGTTTTGTTACCGTGTCTAAAATGTGCATTCTGTCAGTGAACAATGTGGAAAACCAACTGATAAGTCTCAATATAAACCTGTTTTTGTTTCATTCTTTAATAAATAGATCCATCAGTGTGCAATTACATTATGGGGCACATTTACTTAGCTCAAGTGAAGGATTAGAATAAAAAATACTTTGAAGTTCGAAGAATTTTTTTGGCTACTTCAACCTTCGACTACGAATTGAACGATTCGAACTAAAAATCGTTCAACTATTCGACCATTCGATAGTCAAAGTACTGTCTCTTTAAAAAAAACTTCGACCACCTACTTTGCCACCTAAAACCTACCGAGCACCAATGTTAGCCTATGGGGAAGGTCCCCATAGGCTTTCCTAGCTGTTTTTGATCGAAGGAAAATCGTTCGATCGATGGATTAAAATCCTTCGATTTGATTTTACTTCGACGGTCGAATATCGAGGGTTAATTAACCCTCGATATTCGACCAATAGTAAATGTGCCCCTATGTGTAAGAGCAATTCAGTATTAATTTCTTGAAAGTCCTTAATGGGTTGCTCACCTTTAAATTAACTACTGGTATGACGTAGAGAGTGATATTCGGAGACAAATTGCAGTTGGTTTTCATTTTTTATTATGTGTGTTATTTGTTATTTAGCTTTTTATTCAGCAGCAATTCTGTTTGCAATGTCAACAATATTTTTGCTAAGGGCCCAAATTACTCTATCAACCATGCACTGATTTGAATGAGATATTGGACTATGAATGGGAGAAGGCCTGAATAGAAAGATGAGTAATACAAAGTAGCAATAACAATACATTTGTAGACTTACAGAGCATTTGTTTTTTAGTTGGGTTCAGTGACCTCCCCCTCATTTAAAAGTTGGAAGAAGAAGGCAAATAATTAAAAAAAAAAAAAAAAAATTAATGCCATTTGAAAAGTTGCTCAGAATTAACCATTCTATACACATATAGATAATAAAAGTTAGTCAAAAGGCCTTATGGTCACTTTATTAAAGCTAACTATACCAAGATAATGTAAAATCCCTGCCTATACTGAATAACACTACATGCAAGATTTGTTAATAGTATGGTGTATATGTCATTTCCTAATAGATACCGTAATTGCTATTTTTTCATCTCGTTAACTTCACTATGCTTTTTCACCCAATCTGAGTGTCACAAAATCTATGGCACATGCTTTCACACAAATAATAAAACTTTGTCATTTTTTTGCCGAAGCTCTTTTGGAGTAAAAGATATGGTCAGACACAAATATTAAAAATTACAGTTATGTGCGAGAGACATTGAGGCAGACTGTTAGCAACTGGACAGTACAGTGTGAAAGGAAGTGGAAGATCTTTAATTGTGAAGAACACAAACAAAAAAAAACATCATACATCAGAGAGCCGGCAATTTGTTTAGACAGAAGGGCAGGAGATCACAGAATAAAGTAGCAACAGTGTAATTGAAAATATACAGAAGCTGACAGTCCAAAAGGCCTCATTACCATAGTACCAGCTGGTTCAATTACAAGAGCATGTGAAAAACTGGCTCTGAGCAAAAATAAGAGATCTATGAGACATATGACAGACTGACGTTTATGGACATATCTGAATCACAGCTAGTCATTGTGTCCTGGCACACTCCTTGTAATGAAAATAATATGTGTACTTTTTTTTTACAATGTAAAATATCTGTAATAATATACAATAGGGATGACAGTTGTTGTCAATTCCCATTTTAGTAGTGATAAGAGAATCTGTCCTGTTTCACTTCACTAAAAAATATGCGAAACTGCTAAAAAATTTACAAGGCGGTAAAAAATTTGGCAAAAACATTAAAGTCACTAGTGACAACACTTTTTACCTGTGACAGTCAATTTGACAAACAATGTTTTTTTCTCATTCCAAATGCATTAAAATCAATGGGTGTTTTTTCTTATGGCGACTTTTTTGGCCCTGCAGCATTTTTGTTTTTACAAAAATGCTAAATTTTGCCACAAATCCATGCCTGCCAAAAAAATTCCCTCATCACTACACTTTAGTCATTAGTCATATATATTAGTTACATGGACCCAAGCAGAATTTCTTTGCTTTCAGAGGGCCTCGCACCTGCTCATGGAGTTCCAAAAATACTGCTGATTAATATTGTGTCTTTTTACAAAGCTGCCACCTCCATATTCCTACACATTGTAGTATTATAATTTACTCAAGGAAGTTAGTGTAAAGGAATATTTTGCCAAAAATAGAACAGTGGAAAAGAACTACCTGCACATAAAAATCATCAAAAAAAATCCCAGGCCTTCAACTGCCTTTGAATCCGTTTCTAAATTATTGTTGGATGAAGTTTTCAAACTATTCTATTATTTGGCACTTTACCCGCTGACTACAAATTATATTCTAAGAACATCTCAGTCATTGCATGTCCAATTTAATTTATCAAAGACAAATAGTAACTACTACAACAACATACATAGCAAAAAAAGATCTCTCTCTAAAGGGCCCATTTATGAACATTCAGATTTATATTTTTTCCTGGACTAAAAAGTTTTTAAAGTTTTTTCTCTAAAAATTTGAGTTTTGTAAAGTGAAAAAACCAAAAAAATCTCTGGCAGAAACATTCAGAAAGTAAAAGCAGTTTACTTCCTTTAGAAGTCAATGGAAGCTGCACTGATCCTACTGGACCATTTTTTAGCCATTTGGACTTTTAGAAGTTTTCAGATTTTTTTTTCACAGTAAAGGTTTTTAGAGGTTTTGCAGATCATTCAGCATCACCCGCACATCTGACTTCTGGGTTCCTTTTATAGACCCGTGCCAACCTGCCCCACCGATTACATCACAAAAGGTAGGAGCATGGCTATAAAACCGGAAGCCGGCAGTGCAAGGTGTCGGATGGGAGAGCAGGAAGAAAAGCCGCGGGTAAACGTTCAGAGATCTCAAGTTAGCGGAGAATCAGAAAAATTTCCATTCACTAAAAATAAGCAAGAACAAAATTACAATTATTTGAGCTTGAAATCTTTTCACTACATTTCTCATCTCAACCCTAAATAAAAAAAGAATTATTTCGTAAAATTAATGTCCTGTTAAGACAGGAGCATTGCTGCAAGGCATGATAAAGGTTGTCACAAGAAACAAGCTAGCAGCTAGTACAACCCTGTTTAAAATCACCTGCTAGTGATGGGCGAATCTGTGCCTTTTGCTTGGCCAAAAAATTCTCAAATTTACCACGAAATTCGCAAGCCAAAGACATACAGTATATCCCTTTCAACACCTTTTTCTTACCTTTTTTGTGAGCATATTGAATAATTATTCATGGTCTTATTGTTTACATGGATAATTGATAGTTGTTGAGATGTATCTACCACTTGAAGATACATACTTCGATGCAACCCAGTGACTTAACCACTCATGACATCTTTAAAAGGTACCAGCAGATGGTTGTGCTCGAAATATAATAGAACCCCTATTTGACTTTTTTTTAGGGGACTGTAAAAAATTGTGAAAAACTCCAAAAAAAGTAAAATCAGAGAAATGTATAATGCTTAACTTTACAGATATGGGAGCTGTCATCTGGAAACCCGTTATCCAGAAAGCTCTGAATTACAGAAAGTCCATCTTCCATAGACTCCATTTTATCCAAATAACCCAAATTTGTATTATTTCGTTTTCTCTGTAATAATAAAACAAATATTGGAAGCAAAACCAGCCTATTGGGTCTAGTAGACTTAAGGTATTAAGATGCAATTTACAAAAATATTCATTATCCAGAAAACCACAGGTCCCAAACATTCTGGATAATAGGTCACATACCTGTAATGGAATCATGTTTTTATCCTTGAATATTCGAAGGACAGTAGTTGATATGAGTAAATTGTCCAAGTATACAGTATATATTGCATTATATCTATTATTAAGGATGACCCTACACCCGCCTAAAACAAACTAGAAAACAGCAAAGTGGCATTAAATTTTATATATATATATATAATACACAAAAGCCATGAATATCTTGTAAATTATATCCTTATAAACGGTGAGTAGTGATGTCATCAGTTATAAACGGTGAGTAGTGATGTAATTTCTGTCACATGACTCACTAAAATTTGTGTATTATAATTAATAAAGTACCCCCAGTTGTAAAATATGAGGACATTATAAGTTACCTCGGAGTTCCATGACCTGTATAAAAACACTCGGCCTTCGGCCTCGTGTTTTTATATGGTCATGAAACTCCTCGGTAACTTATAATATCCTTATATTTTACAAGAGGGGGTACTTTATTCACTATATATACTGATATACTGATGGTCACAGATTTACAGATGATGCGGGCAACTACCCCGCCACAGTCATGGCTGAAATTCAATAAGATGGGCTGTTACAGGTGCAGTGGATGTATCACATGCGGTTTTCTTCTAACTGGATCTCACTTTTGTCATCCACATAGTGGTAAGAGATATGAAATACGACATAGACTAACCTGCCTATCTGAGTATGTGGTGTACTGCATTATCTGCCCCTGTGGTTTGTATTATATAGGGAAATGTACTACAACTTTTCGGATCCGTATGAACAATCACAGATCTACCATACGCACTGCTCTTACCTCTGGTAAAGCAGACTCCCCACTTGCGAGACACTGTGTAAATTTTGGGCATTCACTCCCCTCCATTCGATGTATATTAATTGATCATATTCCTCCACTTAAACGTGGAGGCGACAGGGGGAGATTGTTGCTTAAGAGGGAGTCCAAGTGGATCTGGACTTTGGACACTGGGGCTCCTAGGGGCCTTAATGAGATGTATTCACTGGCCTGTTTTGTATAAAAGTAACATTTGTCCGTCCTTCCTTTTTCCAGATTTTTTAGACTTTTTCAAATATTTTTTTCATATTTTTTAACTTCAATTGGTACTGTACTTCCTCTGAGAATGGTGACAGCACGAATTGTTTTGGACTTATTTTTGGGTTATAGGTAGGGGAATGTTCTACATGATAAATGTGCACTGTGATTGGTGATTTATCGATATATTGTTTTTTGAAATTTTGATCTTTACATTGCATTTTAAATAGGGTCTCAAGGAGTCGAACAAAAAATAATGTTAATAAAATAGTGGTCTAATACGTTCTATAGACAGTTGAATATTTAGGATACATATAGGCAGCATAAGCATAGTTGATTGGTGCTGTTTGATACAATGGTCGTGACTTGCTGGGGTAACAACTAGGAATAAATAGCCCTAGCATTTTGATATTTGGCAATTACTGTACCATGAATATACACATGGATATGTATAGGCTATTACTTTGGTAGAATCCTACAAGGTTTGAGAGGTGTTGTTATCAATCCAGTAAAAACGCACCACCAAATTCTGCTAAATTCTGCTACATCTGGCCAACTAACTTATTATTTTTTTAAAAAAAACTTCTACTATTTTTATAATATGGACACCCTTGAGAACCCCGTTTTGGCAATTGTTTATCTGTATAGTTTCTACATGTTTCTAAAAGATTTGACGATTCACCACTTCTAATGTTTTTAATGTTTTTTCAATATGATCAATCTCTTTTATATACACGTATTTTGACTTTTTAATAGTGAATTTTGTAATTGATGCTGACACGCTAATGCAGAACACACTCACCAGCATGAATAATTAATCAACACTGTGCACTGATTGGTTGATGTTTGTATTTATGGATCACGTGATGACTTCTGTGTGCATCCTGACGACGGTTCAGAGAGAACCGAAACGCGTTGATGTGGGGTAGATTGTAACACTCCAATAAAAGCTTTTTTCACAATACCCGTGAGTGCTCTTAACTACATATTCATATATATATATATATATATATATATATATATATATATATATATATATATTTATTTATATATTTATATATTTATATATATATATATATATATATATATATATATATATATATATATATATATATATATATATATATATATATATATATATATATGTTTTTCCCGCCCAGCCGCACTTAAATTTATGTAGAGCCAGAGCACTAGCGACTCTGCGTCCTGTTCCAGTGCTCTGGCTGTTAGTTTAACAGATGCGCATGGGGATGACGGAGGCATGCGGAGCACAAATCCGACCCTGACCAAGGCAGCTAAGAGTATTGGGTGTGTTAAGGGTGTGTCAAGGGTGTGTTTATGCTTCACATGTTTAAGATACTCATAAAACAACTTAATAACTTAAGTACCTTTCAATGGTCCAGATGTCCATATTGCAGAGCCCAAAAGAGTTTGGGTTTACTATAAAGTGGGCAAAGTTTGTGTAGAACGTGTTGGTGAATAACTACTTGGTGTGACCAGAGTAGACCAGACAGTGGCCTCAAGTGTCATTCTCTTCAGATTTACAGTATATGGTAAGCATGCAAGAAGTTCTAAATCAATTGTTTTGTCAGTGAAAGCTCTTGCTTTGTTATTTGTGCTAGAAAGCTTGCTACCAATTTTTGATGTTCTAGATGCAACAGTGTTGCTCTTTTTTCCTCCTCCTTTGCCACATTCAAGGAACAAAGACATAACTAATCAAAGGTACAGGTGCCACACTGTCAGCACACATTAGCTTTTTAAACAACACAAAGGTTCTCTGGTATAAAAGTATTCTTAAATTACACAAAGGGACTGATATCATATGAACAAGAATGTATTACCATGGAAACAGTACAATGTTCTCTTATGCAGAGCCCTGTCTGGTGGTGTTAAAAACAAAAGCCAAACAATCATCAGTAGGGTACCTTTTTATTTTAAGGTTAGCATTACAAAAAACTTCGGGATAACTTAATTTTGATCTAAAAATGGGAACACTAGAAATAATGTAGAGTTTTCTTTTTTCCTGGAAACGGTTTTCTAGTGCAACAATATAAGCATGAAACAGTATCAAAATTATTTTACCAATCAATTACAAAAAGATTTAAGATAAGTATAGGGTATACCACATGGTACAGACACAGTTCAATAGTATGATATTATTATTATTATAATCCCAGGAACTGAGTGGTATTTTGAACAGTAAACAAAAATACACTATCAAAGCAGTATGTGGAGCTCTAAAATGGAAAAAAAACTTTGCGCCTATTGATGCATAATTGATGTGTTGCACAATTGCACCCAGTACAATCTTGCAGCATGCAGTGGTGCGCAAGTGCCTTCCTGAATGAGCACTAAGGGGCTCTGCGCAAGTCACTGCACAAGTTGCCTTTTTTTTTTTGTTTTTAATATGTATTTAATTTTTTTTTAAATAATGATTGTTTCCTTGGTTCTTGTTTTAAAAATAAATCATTCACATTAAATACTGAATTAACAACTCTAGCAATGAATTAGTACACTAAACTCTGCTATTTCTTCATAGAGCCATATTGAATTCTATATTTTAAATACTATAGGGGTCATTTAGGGACAAAGTGCAAAAAATGGTCATAATTGGCTGTGTTTTTGCAATTTGCACCCTGTCTTCCAGCTTAAATGAATTAAATGCCACACATCTCTGCCTGCTATTTTGGAGCACCAAGACTTGGAGCCACCCTTTGACTACAGTGTTGCCTGTGTTTGGTAGTTGTATATTAATAGGCCTGGATTTGTGAAAAGGCCACAAAGGTCCGGGCCTATTTCAGCAGAATTTTAGGGGGGCTACATGCCACCCAACCACACCATTGGTTTGGAACACAGGGGATTCACACATGATACAATAGCTTTTAAAATTTCCTGTGCACCAATCCCCAATACTCCAGACCCAATGCTGAAAATGTGCCCATGTGTACAAAAGAAGGGGAGGGATGGGGGTGATGAACGGCAGCAGGCCTAGGGGTGCCTGCTATGTTAATCCGGCCCTGTATATTAATGAGTGGCGGGAAGAGGCAGGCTGTAACTGGGCCCTCTACTTACCACCTGCCTTATGGCAGGTGATAAGGAATACACTGCCTGTGTCCACCAAAGCTGCTCTTCATCTTGCATCTGATTTTTTAATCTGACATAACTTACAATTCACGGTCAGACCCAAGACACAAGTGCTCTCTGAATAAGTACTGAGCGGCACATTCTTTTGCCCTTGATGCTCTTGCACTGGTGCAGGGTCTTAGTAAATGATCAACTATTTCTAGCTATTATATTAAGGTAGGGGCACACTGGGCAATTCGGGGCACACTGGGCAATTGTCTCCTCTTTGCGGTGACCAATCTCCAGGAACACCTTCCCTCTGTCTTGCGCCGGCTATAATGAAAAGTCGCCTGCGGCATGGAACACACAGCTATTCGTATTCTGAAGTCTCCCGAAGTGGCTTCGGAATACGAAGTGATGCGTGTGCCATGCCGCAGGCGACTTTTCATTATAGCCTGCGCAAGACAGAGGGAAGGTGTTCGGGAAGATTGATCGCCGCAAAGACTAGGCGATTAGTCGTCAGTCGACTAAATATCCCCCAATCGCCCAGTGTGCCCCTACCCTTGGTGTTACATTCTATTTCTATTTAAAGTAAAAACTGTGCTTGCAAATGTAACACTAACTTGGGCTAGGCAGACTAAAAGTAGTCTAGTCATAAGAGCATGGGTTACATGTGACTCAAACCCTTCAGACTAGGGCCTTCGCTAAGTGGAAGATTTCAGGTATGGTGTAGAATAACTTCAGCTCTCAGGCTACTGTTATAAATAGGAATAATGGACGCCAGGAGGTTCTTATGGATTAACAAGTTTATTTTTACAATATAAATATCCCACAGGTTTACTTACAGTCAGAGGAAGTATATGCAAGGCTGAAACAGGCAGAGGATGAGACAGTTGAGGAATGCGACTCCCATAGGCATTGAAGTCAAGCAGAAAAAGGGTTCCCAGGCAAAGGTACCTTTAAGTGGCCCGGATCCCACCGAGCAGAGTGGTCAGGGAGAAGGAGTCTAAGCCTGATGCCCTATCCACTGTGGTCCCTTCACTAAAGGCAATTTAGGAGCCTTGGTGTTACAGATCCTTGATGGAGCACAGAGCTGCTCTTGCTACCTATACTCTCCTATCTTACTCTCCTAGAGAGTTTATGACAGATATAACCCTGTTTTAGCTAACCTCATTCAGGGGTTTCCTGCTCCCCGACTCAGACAATAGAGGTACTGGTCCCTCTAGGGCAAAGGCTTTACTGGGCCTTGGTGAACCCAGGCTCAATGGGAACAACCAGTCGATCAGGACACCAGCAGACAAAAAGGAAGAACCACCCCTTTCCTTGCACTATATTAGAGTGTGATAGGAAGTGGTCATTACACCTCTTGGCCAATAACTGGATAGGTGAAATGTAAACTAGATACATGGGATTTTGCCCAGCAACTAGGGAAAAGGAGGAAGTGTAGGGCATTAAAGCCATAAGGGCATATTAACCCTATGGGTCCCTACACAAATATAAAGATTTTTTAGTGAGACATTCTTTTCATCTGCTTTAGGAGATGAATATGTTTTGTTTATTCACCTGCCATCTGACAAGCTTTTCATATATCCTTTAATTAGAATAAAATGTGTGAATTTTATTTCTGTAGGGCATCAGATTTTTTTCATATTATTCATTTAAATTAAACCATGTCTTTCTATTTGTTTGCATTGGTCAATTATGCAGTGCTGCTTAATAATACAGGACTGCAGAAATGAGGGTATTTAACAACAATGGTACCAGGAGGTTCTGATGTAGAAAAATACAGCACCGTCAGCAGAATTTATGTTAAGAACACAAAGCAAGCAGGTTTTAAAATAAAAACAATGATGCAGATTTGCATCTTCCCCTCTACAGCCCTTAGGTTGGCAACCTTTCTAAAACAAAACAAAGGTCTACCACTATTTTATATATTAATGTTAGAATTAAAGGGGCTGTAAACCCCTTCTTCAAGTTCAATAATTAGGGTTTGTGCTGAACATAAATTTTACCTATTATTATAATGATGAAAAATATGTTTTACTTAAAGGGATAATGTCATGGGAAAAAATATTTTATTCTAAATGCATCCATTAATAGTGCTGCTCCAGACTTCTGCACTGAAATCCATTTTTCAAAAGAGCAAAAATGCTCTTTTATATTTAATTTTGAAATTTGACACAGGGCTAGACATATTGTCAGTTTCCCAGGTGCACCCAGTTATTATCTACAAAATGACAAGAATAGTAGATCTGCTAGATAGCTAGTATATTCAGCACAAGCCCAATTCATTGAACTTGTTTTAAACAAGGGGGTGTATTGTCCATCAACAAAATACTTTATTTACCTCTGTGATAGATAAAAAACATAAATAGTATCGCCTGACTGCTGGATCAATTGTAACTAGAACTATATGATTTTTGTTGTCATGGTGTCTCAAGACTGTACACTGAAACATCTCATGGGTTGCTTTACAAATTAAGACAAAAAAAATGTGGTTGTATAAAGCAAGAATGAGGGATTTGTTAATGAGTAATTTGCATAGATTAATTGCCTTTGAATGCATGTATGTCGAATGGATAGTTAAATTGATAATTAAAAATAGGTACAGCTGTTTTAATGGGATTGAGGAATTTAAGTTAGTTAACTGAGGCCATGGAAGATCAGCTTCCTAAGCTTTCTAAAATTAACAGAAAGAGGTGCAGTAAGAGGTCAGAATATAATTAAATTGAAAATTTAATAAGAGGAATGATTAGGGACAATTAGCAGCCACCAATCACATATAGTAAGGGAAATGAAAGGTTATACAATTCTATAATTATCCTCTGTTAATACATTTACAAAGAAATGAAGAGGTTAAAAATTAAAAGATGAGTTTAACCTTTCATTAGCTTTCTAAGTGTTATGCATGCTAAAAAAGCTTTATAAATCTCAAATTAATGGAAACATATGAAGCTAAAATTATCCATTCCAGATGGCAATTCACATATAATGGACATATAAATTCCTGCCTGAGCCACTATATACATTCGTGTTTCCAGTGCATTTGTAGATGAAAATGTTTTTTTCTTTTGTAATGGGTTACCCCCTCTAGCTTCTATATAACAATGCCCCATCAAGCCATCAATTTCGTTCATTGAGTAATATTTTTATTGGAATATGGATGGAGCCGTATTTCAGTAATTAAGGTGAGCCTGTAAGAACAGCATTCTGCATAAATACCTTGAGCTGGAAAAAGTTTTATTCATTATATTGGCTTACTTGAATTAAGCAAAAAAAAATGTGAACGCCAAAAAAAAAAAATGTGAAAAAACATGCAGAACTTTTTTTCTTATCTAAAAATAAAACCATGACCATGTGTTTTTTTTCATGGGAAAAAAAAGTTGTATGTCTGAAAAAATCACATCGCTCCAATGAGGCTAAAAGGCTCAAGTGTTTTTATGGGAAAATAAAAGTAAATAAAAAAATAAAGTTGTTAGAAGCAATTCCCCTGGACTTCTGTTGAACTGCACCACCTTTTAATTGCAAAGTTTTTCTAGCAACTTTTCTCAATTTTTTTCTTGAATAAATACCGACTATTCGAGGTTCCAAAATTTCTGTTTGCCTTTTTTTAGCCACATTTTCCATCAAAATCCAACTTTATATATCATACCTCCCACATTTCCCAACCATATATGCTAACTATCAGTAAATTTGTTATAACTGGCACATTTCTATAGGAAATTAGAAATTGCAACATATCAAATGTGCTCAGCTTACTAAGCATTTCCATTCATATGCAGTAGGATGTTAGTACTCAGTGCTTCTCAGCAGCAGCACTGTGCACTAATACCTGTACATATCATTAATCCTTGATAAATTAAAATGCTGACATTTTCCAGGGTAGAAAATCAATTGTTAAATATGAAAGCTTTGATATCTTTATGCATTAGTTCCCAGGTACAATTTGTAGCCAGGGATCCAGTCCTAGGGCTGCAAATTGCTGACTGCAGACTGCATTGATATAAAGGGAGGATTGCAATCAAGCGGGGATGGGGGCTGTTGTGGTGGCAAAGGGGGTGCAATTGGTCAGCCTAGGGGGCACAAAAGACCTGATTGATTTACACAGGACTACAATTTTATAAACTAGCCCCTAACAGTACTATAACTGTGTAGCGCTATAGTAAACTGACTTGTGCTAGGGCAGTTTTAGCTACTTTCCTTTGTGGGCTGAGACCACAGATGAGCTCTCTTTCTCAGGGGTAAGCCCTCGCAATGCGGTGGAGGCAAGGGTGTAGTGTGACTGTAACCTGGTGCGATAGCACAATGATGGGCGCCAGTAGTTCTTTAACAGTTTGAACAGCATTTATTGAACAATAGCACATAGATCATTTAGCACATTGATCCACAATGGAGTATAGAACATACAAAGCAGCATAAAGGAAGCATATACTCACAGCACGTATAGGCTGAATCCCCACAGGCTAGGGAATATACAGCAGAGAGTAAGTTGACAGCATGTGATGGGTATTGCCCGGTTTTCAGGATATCTTCCAGTGGCAGACTAGGGGAACTCCTGACATCCCTATCTCAACACTTGGTTCCTTACTCTGGGTCAGTAATACCCTGGGATCTTAATCCCTCTAATCTCCTCGGCGGAGCCTTGAGCTGCTCAACTAAATAACCTCTCTATCACTCCTAGAGTGATCTATAAAACGAGTATAGCTGTCTAATTACTAGGTCCAAGGCGCCTAGGGTCAGCACTACCCATTCCCTTCCAGCCTGCTTGGTTGGGCCAAAGCAATGGACCCAGAGCACATGGTTCCTAAACCTTTTATACTCTGGCACAGTGCCATCTGGTATACACTGTGTGAACTGCAGGGGTTACATAAGCACAAGGTCCCCATAAGGACCCACTGAAGTGTCCATATTACTAGGGATGTGCCTGTCTGTAAAGTGTAAGGGTGTCTAAGATTTTCACATCCCTACAACTGCATTTAGTTGTAAATAATAAAAACTGCCATAAGCTTCTGTACTTTTTTTTGCAAATAAAAGAACATCACTGGAGCTGCACCAAATAAATACGCAACAAGAAAAGATTAAAGATACACTATTGAGTTATAACTACAGTGTAAAGCAATGCTCGATCAATAACCATATAGTAAAAATTTTGATTTATTTCTATGAAAACATATTTTTGTGCGGTTATTTGGATCTGCAAAAATTAAGAATTTCTTAAAAAGAGATAAAAAAACTACACGAATAAAAATAATTTTAGACTAAAAATACAAGGCTAAAAAAAAATTCTGAACTAAAGTGTGCAGTTGTCAGATCATGCTGCATGGTTATTAAAGTCAGAAGGGAACATTATTATTTTCTTGAATAGACTAGATTATTATACAGCTCTTGTGAAGAAAAATCATAGCTTGCAGTAAAAGAAGGAAATATATAGTGCTCCGGGAAAGGCAGACAGTATCTCCATAATTATTATACAGGGTGAATAGAGAAAAGCAGAGCTATAATTTAGAAATGGATCACATCATGCTTTGAGGATCTGAACTGATTACGGCTGTATTCCATAATTTATATTTATGTATGTGTGAAAGCTAGAATGTACACAGTACTATAAAAAAAAGTTAAGATGTTTGATTCTGGCAGATGCTTGTGAGAAATAAATGCTTTGAGACTGCGCAACTGCAACAATATTTTACTTTTCAATGTCACTATAATATTGAATAGCACATTTCATTAGCTCAGCAGTAGGGATGTCGCGGACTGTTCGCCGGCGAACTTGTTCGCGCGAACATCGGCTGTTCGCGTCCGCCGCAAGTTCGCGAACGTCGCGCGACGTTCGCCAATAGGCGTTCGCGTCAAAATCGTTCGACCATTCGACCATTCGATCGCTAAAATCGAACGATTTTCGTTCGATTCGAACGAAAATCGTTCGATCGAACGATTAAAATCCTTCGATCGTTCGAATCGAACGATTTTCGGATGTTCGAAGTTCGCGAACTGTTCGCGAACTGTTCGCAATTTTTGCCGGTGTTCGCGAACGGCGTTCGCGAACACATTATCGGCGGTTCGCTACATCCCTACTCAGCAGTGGAAGGTATTTGAATTCACCAAAGAACGTTGTAGGGGGTGTAGATATGGGTGTCAAAAGGGCCCAATATTGTGTGTATTTTACCAGCATTAGGCTGGTGAAGTATAAACTCCAGGAAAAAGTCTGTGTGGCTGCAGCAAGTAATGCTATTTAATTCTATTCTGGCTTTGGAAAAACTGGATAGTGGGTCCCTGGAGTGAATGGAAGAGAGCAGGGTGGGCTTCCATTTCTTGATTCGAGGATTCATCATGTAGAAATCCCCTGCATCACACTGGGATTGCGCAATGCCGGAACATGCCTTTCATTGCCGGCATCACGAGATCCCTGTGTGAGACAGAGAAACGGCGATCCAGTCAAAATCAGATGAGCCTCATCATTAAGTCTTTGGACTTTTAGAAGTACATAATAAGCAAGCAACAAAAATACAATATCAAAACAAACAGTATTTCATATATGAAAAGTTTTCTTCAATAAAAACTAGATGGATTTTTTTTTACCAATCAAAACTATTTTTGAGAATGAACCAGGACTATTGATTAGAAGGTGAAAACTAAAGAAAAGGCTTGTTGTGTAAGAGGTTGTGTCTAGTGAAACTTGCCTGGTTTATTTGGTCAAAAACTTCTCAAAAATGCAGAAAAAATTGTTAAATGTATTAATGGAAATTACATTACATTTAGAGGCACATTTATCAAGGGTCGAATTTCAAATTCATGTGATTTTTTTTAAACTCCCTTAAATTCGAATGAATTTGAAATTCGACTTGGCGAAATGTTTTCATAAAATCAAATGTTTAAAACTTGAACTAATTTAAATGACCCAAAAACTTGAATCAAATTCGATTCAAAATCAATTTGAATTTTTTTTCTCCGAAAAAAACTTGAATGTCAAGAAGGCTGCAAACATCTCCGAATTGATCCTTGGACCTCTCCCATTGACTTAAACAGCAATTTGGCAGGTTTTAGGCAGATAATTCAAATTCTTAAAGGCCAGAGTATGATAAGTCTTGAAAATCGGATTTGAATTTTTTTAAAAGACTGGAATCGAATTTGGATAATTCCCTAGTCAAATTTGGCAGTTTTGACCATGAAAAAATTTTGATTTCGAATTTTCAATTCAACCCTTAATAAATCTGCCCCTTAAAGTGTTTTGAGCGGACCCATCCAACTGATACTTGACAGACGGCAATAAAATTAACCTGTTGTCTGTGCTGACCTAGACACAGAGCTATCAGGCGAGTAAATCCTGATGCAAGAAATTTTTTTTATCTGCAAAACCGGCCAACTGGAGAAATTCTAGCACAGATTCACAAAAATATTGATACTGGCGAGTTTCGCGGAGAACCTCTACCAGGTGAAAAGTTCACTTGCTCCTAGTTGTGTACACTTTTTAGTACTGTACAATAAAGAAAGATTAATTGTGAGATGATAACGGTAACATTCAAGAACTAGCCAATCACACATATCTATTAGGTGCAAATGTTCTTTGAAGAGATACTATAACACTTCTTATTCAGATAAAAGTAAAAATTTGCACCTCAGCCCCACCCTGCACTGCACCCCTTTTTACTTACCGACTGCATACCTTCTTGCAGGACTCTGCATATAGAGTTCTGGCAGGCCCAGTGCAGTCACACACCCTGCTAGCACAGTAGTTATACCACTGCATTTTATGTAATACTGGAATCTCCAAACCCTACAGGTGCATACATAGATAAGGGCATGTGGCAGGTAATACAATCAGTAAACTGATAGACTGTAAAAAGTATATTCTAAAAAGTTAAAACATAAAAGTCAATGAAGACTACAATAGGTATGCAAGAAAGAGAAGGAAATGTCCAATCCATTGTGGGTTCCAAATGTTAGGGAACCTCCCCAGGATTGTAATCACTTAAATTGCCGGTGCAGTTTTCTGCCAACAGGAGCACCAACCCCGGGTATTCAGGTAAGTCATCACAATCCTTGGGGGCTTTTTATTAAAGGCTGATTTGTATTCAGTTCTTAGATATTAGGCTCTATCACTCGTGACATATTGAATTTCTTCTCTTAAAATCACTGCACTCTACGCATCAGATTTCTTACAGTATTTATTCAGTGACAAGACTGAAAGGCATACAACAAAACAATTGGGAAGGTAACCAGATAGCAGCTCCTTGACGTAAGATAACAGCTGCCTGGTAGATCCAAGAACAGCACTCAATAGTAAAATCCAGGTCCCACTGCGAAGCATTCAGTTACATTGAGTAGGAGAAACAACAGCCTGTCAGAAAGCAGTTCCATCCTAAAGTGCTGGCTCTTTCTGAAAGCACATGACGAGGCATAATCCCTTGAGATGGTTGCCTACACACTAATATAACAACTACAAAAAATACACTTGCTGGTTCAGGGATTACATTTTATACGGTAGAGTGAATTATTTGAAATGTAAACAGTGTAATTTAGAAATAAAAACTACATCATAAAAATCATGACAGACTCCCTTCAATGACTTCATCAATTCCATCTTCCTTCAGTCAGTTTCCAACTCCTTGTACCAATTCTGCCTCATATATTCAGTCAGGGGCACTGCACCAATGAGGCAAGTTGAGAAACTTTGAAAACTTTAAATACTTAGAAATGTGGCTCTTCTAGCACTGAAATCAGAATGTGCTCTCTGCACTAGCATCCTGGACCCCTCTGGCGGCATTGCAGTCCCTTCCCCCGGACCCCTTTCAGATTAAAAATGTAAACATGCGGGGGAGGGGGGGGACAGAAGCAGAAAGCCGCCTTAGGTGGCAAAGGGGCCAACATTTCCCCTGTATTCAGTCTCTCTACACTTCTGTATTTCATTAGCTCTCTCCTTCCCCATATATTTACTCATGAATGATTCCAGCAATAAGACTTGATTTGTATCTCATAATCACCACTTTCAAAAAGTACATTTCTCTTGCAAAACATCTCTCGGATAACAATGATATTTTTCAAAGATGTTGGCTTGAGCAAATTCTAATTATATTTTTGCTTACATTCAAAGTATTTTTCATATTTTACACCACTAATCTGCTATTGTTCTCATTTTGAGGCATATTTCTTTCTCTTTCTCATCTTGCTTTTCAAACTGCTTATTCATTATCTCCTATTCCAGCACATCCTTCTTTTTGAGGAAGCTCTGCAAAGTAATTCATATAATTCATGATATAATGTATTTTGTTGTTTGATTTTACAATTGGAGCTATGGTTTTTGTCTTAACATTTGTTTTTTCTTTTGTGCGCCAGGTTTCTTACTGGTTCTGACATAAATTTGCTACATATCAGTTTTTATGATAGCTATAACCTCCTTTGCTATGGTTGTCAAGTTTGGCATCCATGTCTTAGATATTAGTTTTATAATGCTGGCTGTTTGTTTTGTGAATTATAGTTGTAGCAGACTAGTAAAATAGTTGCTTTTTATTAAGGCTGTCCCCTAAGGTTTAGACAGCTAAGTGGGTCATTAGCATAGCTAGGAAATAATTTCCCTTTGCTGGATTCAGGGGTGGTTCACCTCTCAGTTAACTTTTAGTATGTTATAGAATGGCTAATTCTAAGAAACTTTTCAATTGACCTTGATTTTTTTCTTTTTTTTATAGTTTTTTAATCATTTGCCTTCTTCTTCTGACTCTTTCAAGCTTTCAAGTCAGGGTCACTGAGTCTAAAAAACGCTTTGTAAGGCTACACATTTAGGGGCAGATTTAGCAAGGGTCAAAGAGAAAATTCTAATTTTCAATTCGAATTTGATTTGAGTTTGCGGGTCGATCCCATTCACCAGAGTTTGAAAAATTTAAATTTTTTGATACATTTTGATTGGACGTTTTTTTGAATTTCGAGTTCATGGGAGTTTATGGGAGTTTTTACAAACTCTCATGAACTCTAAATTTGACCCTTGATAAATCTGCCCCTTATTGTTATTGCTACTTTTTATTGCTCATCTTTTTATTCAGGACCTCTTCTATTCACATTCCAGTATGCTATTCAAAATACTGCATGGTTGCTAGGGTAATTTTGACCCTAGCAACTAGGTTACATAAATTGCAAACTATAGAGCTGCTGAATAAAAAGATAAATACCTCAAAAACCACAAATAATAAAAAAGGGAAACCAATCACAGATTGTCTCAAAATAGAACTCTCTAAATCATACTAAAAGTTAATATAAAGGTGAACTACACCTTTAAAGTATGCCCCTGGCAGTTCAGGAGCTGGCCATTGGGTGTCACTGTTCTAAAGTATATAAGCTATTGCACAAATGTGCTCAGGGTGCTTCCTCTCTGAGTGATACCTGAGCAGGCAGGAGGAACCAGATAGTTTCTAAGATGGTAACAGATGTTTGATCATTGCTTTCCAGTAGTAATGAGTGAATCTGTCCTGTTTTGCTTCAACAAAAAAACGTATGCAATAAATAAAGGTATGCAAGAAACTTGATATATTTGCAAGAAATTATATAGCAGTAAAATAACAACAAAGCACACACAATACTAGTAAATACATGGAAAAAGATAATGGAACATTTTTGCATGAAATTGTGCAAGGTCCCTTTAACAAATTAAGTGTGTGCACTCTGGGTCAGTGAGGATTTCCTGTGGGTTCCAAAACAGAGTTGTATGTTGCACCACCAGATTGTGTGTAAAGGCAAAGGTTCTCACCAGCTCCCAATGACAGTAAAAGGAGAATAAATCCTGGAGTACAGAAAGGGTTTCTGAAATCCCAAGGAGATCCAGGTGTCTGATGGGAATTCCATATTTCAGATCCACTGTACAGGGCTGAAGTCCTAACTATCCTGCAGGGATTACTACCCTAGCAATAGCTCAGGCCTGCTGCAGTAGTCCAATTCATTAAGATTAAATGGGAAGGTTAACTCCCTGCTTTGAGACTGTGGGGTTCCGTATGGGTAGATGTTTAACAGGTGGAGCACTTAGCTCCCTGCTTGTACAGATCAGCAGGGGCACTCACAGGAGAGATGGAGGAATCTCAGGCTTGTAATGCCTGGCTTTTAAAGGAAAACTATACAAAACAAATACTTTTGTTTACCTCATATTAAGTGGCATATTAAAGTATCTTACCAAAATGGAATATATATTGAAGTAAATATTGCTCTTTTACATCTTTTCCCTTGAGCTACCAGTTTGTAATGGTCTCTGTGCTGCTTCAGAGATCACCTGACCGGAAATACTGCAGCTCCGACTGTAACAGGAAGAAGCGTGGAAGCAACAGACACAACTGATAATGTCTGATAATTGGCTCATTGACCTAACATGTTTGGCTTGTTTGTGTGCACAGTGAATCCTAGGATCCCAGGGGGCAGCCCTTAGTTTTTGTAAATGGCAATGGCACATACTACTATAAAAGTATTTATAATTATGAAAATGGTTTATTTACATGAAGCAGGCTTTTACATATGAGCTGTTTTATGCAAAATATTTGTATAGAGACCTACACTGTTTGTAAGTAGAGGAAGTTCCTCTGCAAGAAGAGAGAAGGAGAGCAATGGTCTCTGCACCACAAAAACTTCCTCTACTCACATATTTTGTCTACAAAACCATCTGCCAGAGTGGTCACAAGGTCACATTAAACCCCTTCTTCTGATTGGGCCAGGCTGTGACTCTGTCTTACTAAAGAACAGCATAACACTTCTCTAAATAAGGCTGCACTGTAGTTATGGGTTTGTTTGTTTGTTAAAAATATGTTAGTTGCTCTGATCTTCAAGAAGTGGGCATTGACCAACTCTGCTGTGACTCTTGTCTATGTTTATATATCTCCACAATCTATATGTAGGTTTGCAACACGGCCAAGGCCAGGGCCAGTTAACTGGCAATTAACTGGTAATTTTTTTTAATCCCTGTTTGTTCCCCCAGCCCGCCTCTAATCTGTCCCAAAACCGTCTCTTTGCTTCCACAAACCTGCCTATACACATATTCCAAAGGAACAGTAACATAAAAAAATTGTTTTAAAGTAATAAAAATATAATGCAGTTTTGCCCTGCACTGGTAAAACGCGGTGTTTGCTGCAGAAACCCTACTATTCTTCATATAAATAAGCTGCTGTTTAGCAATGGGGGCAGCCATTCAAAGAAGAAAAGGCTCAGGTTACACAGCAGATAGCAGATACGCTCTGTAGAACAAAATGGTCTTATCTGTTATCCACTATTTAACCTGTGCCATATAGCCTTTTTTCGATTTCTGCCATTGCTACACAAGCAGCTTGTTTATATGAACTATAGTAGTATTTCTAAAGCAAAAAGTTTTACCAGTGCAGGGCAACAGTACATTATATTTTCATTACTTTAACACTTTCATTTTGTGGTGTTACTGTTCCTTTAATGTATATCCCTATCACAAAAATACTCCACATTACAGTACACATACAGTGCTGTACTTTCAGGTGCCACTGCCAACTCCTGGCATACATTTTGTACAATGCCACTGACAAATTTAAATAGACACTGCATATTCATTGCAGTCCTTGAGCTGCTAAGTGCTGCATGGCAATATTGGACAATTAACTAAAGAAGCATTCTGCACAGCAGCACTCCCAATGGCAGATGTAAATACAGAGGCAGACTGAAGCAAATCAGTTTTATAGAAGCCTTTCAATATTGTCCCTTTTGCACCCTAAATAACTTGGTTATTTTGTTGCTTTATTATTCAACATTTCTCGCAAAGAAAGGAGCTTACAAGTATCCTATATATTTATACAGCTGTAAATTCCTTGCTGAGCAGTTTATTTGCTTTGAAACTGAAAAGCACACTTTCCCCAGATCAGCCACAGCATATGCCCACAGTGCACACATAAATGAAAGCATAAATTTAATTAATTAATTAACCGGGAGGTACTGGCATGATTTATTAAATGAAATTAACAGTTTGAGTTAATATCTCTGTGTTCCTCTTCCCACGCCTTCTGACCCAAGGTGTTAATTGCATTATAATTCAGGATGCAGTGCGGCATCATCACAGGATATTAGCATTATAATAATATAAAACTTTCTTCATGACTCTAATTAACATGAAATTAATTTCATGTTGCAAGTTATTTTAAAGCAAAAACTCTATATGATTGTCTGTCTACCTATATGAGCAAAGCTCATATGCTCAGTATGATCACAAAGGGCAGTTTTAATAAATTGGCATAAGAAACATATGCCAAGGGCCTACCATCAGACACTTTATCTTATTAAAGCATCTCCCAGCAGCACACCTTGGCGTCACATCTACGTCAGCATGTACAAACCAATTATTTAATGCCAGCCTTATTGTGCTGAAGTTCACCTGTCTGAAGGTAGTATTGTCACGTAATTCATTTGGGGCAGTTGGGGCTCACCAATGAGAGCTTTGTTCTGGCCCCGCTTGTATTTTAAAGAGGCTCTACTTAAAGGAGGCATATAGCCTTAGACCCCCTTAGACTGTGATGAATAATATATGGTGCCGGTTTAACTCTGGGCTAAAAATTATCATTATTTAATGGCCCTTTTATTGGAGCTCCCCATAGATCTGCTATGGTCCCTGATTCAAATGACGGTGGAGTTAGGCATGTTATTCCATAACAGACCCTGCCACAAGCACAACTGGAGGGCGATAGCCAATCACAGCCTTGCATTTACACAAGCAAAGACAGACTTCAATTCAGGTCTGCCTAGCTGCTGAATGGTTCCTATTCTAAATTGCAAGTGTTAAGTATCACATGGTCTCCTGCACAGCCTGGGAAAGGAGGCAGTAGGAAGTGGAACAAATGGGTATGACTAGTAGAATTTTCTTCTAAAATATAATTTGCTTAAAATCTCTCTCTTGTGAAAAGATTTTCCTTTTGATATATTTACTATTATTTTAAGAGCCAGCAGAAGTATTTAGCATCCATCTCCAGGTGGAAAAAGATTGTACCTTTTGCGCCAATAAAAGTTCTTAATAAAATAGTTATTTTGCAACACAAACATTACACCACCTATAAATGTAAAAATACTCTATGCACAGATGCCATAACCGCATAATCAAAATTTTTACATTGTCAATTGGTCAATTGACCATAATTTGTAAATCTGTTTTCTTACTATATAGGCTTCTGATTAGACATATCTTCTTTGGGGAAGAGATGCTTTTAAAACCATACTATTAAAATATGTAAATTAAATTGCAAGAGTCTCCAGCACAGCACTTTAACCTTCAAATTGCCATTTGCGAAACACAAGGCAAACTTACACCTGGGCAGTAACCCTTGGTAACATTATTGATAGCTATGTTCAACCAACTGCAAGTAAAACAGTGAAAGCTAAAATGAGCTATGGGTTATTGCCCTGGAGCAAATTTGTCTGGGGTTAGTAAATGAGCCACATAATGTAGTAATTCAATAAAATAAGGCTTGTGTTATCAACTTGTGAAAAATCAGTTCGGTAAACCTACATAAATATTGGATACTATTCGATACATTCCATTACAGCAAGGGGCACAGACTACAGCAAGGGGGGCAGAAGCAAAACAGACTCATTTTGTAGAGCCAGGCATCTTTAGGAATCAAGACAGTGCACACAGAAACTATAGATTATAATGTACCCCCAGCTGTAATTTGTAAAGATATTAATAGTTACCTTGGAGTTATGTGACCTGTATAAAAGCACTTAGCCTTCGGCCTTGTGCTTTTATGTGGTCACATAATTCCTTGGTGACGTAATATCTTTATAAATTAATGTGGGGAGGTACATCATCCACTATATATTTCACACTCAGCATACATTGCCATTTCGTGTACCTGATAAATATATGAAGTGTAACCTTTTTCATAACTTATATACAATTTCCACTAGGCAAAGTATGTACATAGTTGGACCAAACAGGCACGATGAACAGGCACATAGGTAAGTTGTCAGAATTCAAAACAAAAGTACTGCTGTTCAGCAATTTCACAAAATTGTATTATTAGAGGTAAAATATAAAGGTATGGGAGTGGGGGGTGTTCCCACCCCCACTCCCCCCAAACAACAACCAATTCAAAACCAAATAAATACATAAAAATATTATTGTCTCCAGTACCTTAACAAGTTACAGGGCAACCCTTTTGAAATAGAAAATAACAAAAGTGGTATAAAGGTGATACCTTTATTGGCTAAGTAATATAATCATAGCAAGCATTCAGAACATTTTAGTTCCTTTTTCAAGCTGATACAACTTTACCTACCTTAAGAAGAAAATAATATGCATTTGATTTCTATTTCTGATTATTCAGTGGCTTGAAAAGACTGCAGTTGGGTAATATTATAAAAAAAAGTAAGGGGTCATATATTTAGGGACCTGCAATCTCTGGCAAAATTGGTATGTTTTTTACCAGCAATTCAGTGTTTATTCCCATGATTCCAGTGTTATTGCAGTCTTAAGGAGGCATTGCATTGGGGACAATGCATTAAAACAAGCACAATTTTGCATGTGATACAATTCGGTCTGGTTGGCATCACTTCTGATATTTGGCATAGGGATGACATCTGTGTCCAAATCTTTAGGTGCAAAGTTGCTGCAGCAATTCACACGGGATGCTGTGGGAAATCTGAAGCTACCAATAAACAATACCGTAGGTCTGTTTGCCTTCCCAGAAGTTCTTCAAATGAAGGGTAATGTCAGTGAAAATAAAGGCATCACGTGAGTTCAGCTTTTACACTTGTATCCCTGTACAAATATTGCTTGATTTTAGGCAAAAGGTCAGCCTACACTTGTTTATTAACTTGAAAGCTGCCTCAGAAAAGGATCCTCTCTGCCAAAATTCAACAACATTAGAAGACTTGCCAAGTTCTTAGACAGATCATTCAGTAAAACCTAATGATGCTGTTACACTTGTACTGTAAGTTACCAGTCATGTCAAAGCATCTGCTGGCTAATTGTTCTGGAACTAAATACATCCAAGCAAATTGTTCACCAGAAGTTTGTTACTGGTGTGAGCATCTGTTAGATGCAACAAAGGAGCAACAACTAGACCCAGATGTCTAGTGTGCAGCAAGCTTATAAGGACTATTCCTGTCTTCAATCAATTGTACATAGAATCAAACATGCCAACACTGTAGTTTGAAAATGAAAAACTTAGAAATGTTATGTAAAGTGTCACCATAGAACTGATTTTGTTTACAAGTTTTTATTATGGTCTGTTGTTTTACATCACATCAACATATTCTGCAGTGCTTTGCATGGATCATTTACATCAGTCCCTGCCCAACTGGAGCTTACAGTCTAGTATTAAATGGTTTTCTACATGGCTAGTAACAGATACAACCTATATCAGGCAAGCATTCACTGGTCAGCTGCTTCAAAACACATACTGCATCTGATTGGTTGTAATCAGTTACTAGAGGTGGACAAATATTAAGCGTTTACCCCATACGTTTTTAACCCCATACGTTTTTAACCCCATAAGTCCCTATCATGTTCACATTCTAGGCTTAGGAGCCAATTAGCCTGCATGCATGTTTTTGTAGAGTGGGAGGTTGTGCTATATTTTAGCTCATTTTATCATACTAAAACATATGGAATGACATTTCACATTAGAAATGTTCACTATTTAGTTAATCGTGTAAATGTTATCTGTATAATCATTTCTTTTAATTTTTTTCTCTTCGTTTGCTATGGTGCCCTTCGGTGTGTGTTTATATTTCATGATCTATGAAGGACACATTTTTATCTTCAACTCTTACATACATGAATAATTTATATATTAGTGACAGATCTCTTCATTTTAACACAGTCATAGTTACAGTGTTTTTTTGTGTTTAAAGCATATCCTGGTACATGTGGTTAAACCCTTAGCTGCCTTAACTAATTCAGGGAAGGTATTCTGACATGGAAATCACTGCTGGTATTCCGAGATGAAACTACTGCTGGTAGCTCTGCTAATGTTGGAGCATTTTACACACATTTTACATTTCTCTAGAAGAAGACTCCACGTGGAACCCCCAGTAAGATGAATTCCAGACCAAAAATATTTGGAGGGCACAGTGTGCACCCAGCCCTCCTTCCACCTGCTAACTCACCAGTCTTACTGTATCCCCCTGCTTCCCACCGAACGCGCCAGTTAATTAGAGTGCTCGGGAAGGGGGAATTCCTCAAAGCTGCAGAGGAAGCAGTCCCCATGATCCCGGTCCTCCTACTGACCCCACAGCATCTGCAGGGTCTGCTTGTTCTGCCGTTACTCCACTGCTTTTTGTAGGATTCAGCTAAACCCTGCCAAGGTGCAGTAACCCCCAGCAACCAATAAGATGTTTGCTGACCAGTAAATGCTACCTGCTAATTGGTTAAAGGGTAAACTGCCTTTTATTACACAATTTTTAGCCAAACTCAATCCTAACTAGTCCAAAAACGCATCCTTAAGGGTAAGGCCACACGAGGAGACTCGGGAAGATCTTGTCGCCTGGCGACTAATCGCCTTGTCTTTTGAGCGACTATCTCCCTGAACTGCCTCATCGTTTTTCCCCATAGGCTACAATGAAAAGTCACCTGTGCTAATGCTCACGCAGCGATGCGTTTTCAATAGTTGTCCAAAGTTGCCTCAGTGAGGCAATTTCAGGCGACTATAGAAAACGCATCGCCGCGTGTGCATTAGCGCAGGCGACTTTTCATTGTAGCCTATGGGGAAAAACGATGAGGCAGTTCAGGGATTAACTATCCCTTAAGGATAGTTAATCCAAATCTCCTCGTGTGGACTAGCCCTAAAGGGATACGGTCATGGGAAAAAAAAAAATTCAAAATGAATCAGTTAATAGTGCTGCTCCAGCAGAATTCTGCACTGAAATCCATTTCTCAAAAGAGCAAACTGATTTTTTTATATTCAATTTTGAATTCTGACATGGGGCTAGACATATTGTCAATTTCCCAACTGACCCAGGTCATGTGACTTGTGCTCTGATAAACTTCAATCACGCTTTACTGCTGTATTGCAAGTTGGAGTGATATCACCACCCTCCCTTTTCCCCCCCAGCAGCCAAACAAAAGAACAATGGGAAGGTAACCAGATAGCAGCTCCCTAACACAAGATAACAACTGCCTGGTAGATCTAAGAACAACACTCAATAGTAAAAACCCATGTCCCACTGATACACATTCAGTTACATTGAGAAGGAAAAACAGCAGCCTGCCAGAAAGCATTTCTCTCCTAAAGTGCAGGCACAAGTCACATGACCAGGGGCAGCTGGGAAATTGACAAAATGTCTAGCCCCATGTGAGATTTCAAAACTAAATATAAAAAAATCTGTTTGCTCTTTTGAGAAATGGATTTCAGTGCAGAAGTCTGCTGGAGCAGCACTATTAACTGATGCGTTTTGAAAAAAAACATGTTTTCTGATGACAGGATCCATTTAACACCCATCATTGTTTCTGTCTACCAACAATAAAACTAAGTAATAAATTCTGAATAATCCTTGGCATCGCCTAGTTTATTGTCAGTGGAATGTTTTCATAGAGGTCACATGTTTTCATAGGGGCACGAGAAACATCCATAAAACGTGTGGGGTGCAGTGTGTGCCACAGCTAATGGCACAGTTAAACAATTTAATCTGAAAATTCCATTGTCTTCACATAGAGACTTTGAGAGATTATTGTTGTTACAATTTGCTTAAAGTGCCTCAAAATACTTTTCTACAGTTGTACAGTTTATTTTAGAAGTGTTGCATTTAAAATCAATGGATTACAGTACACATTCCAAACATTTTGAATGAATGATTGTAGCTTCAGTTCTTAGCAGACTGAACCCTGATCTTAATTTCAATAATAACCACCACTTCCATTTTGTTCAAGGAGGGCACCAGCTATGGTCCCTTCACACCTCTCTTCCATATAAGATGGTAATTAAAAGAAAACATGGCATGCAAACTGTCCTAAATGCAAAAAGAATGACTTCAATGTTATAAAAATACATGCCTGAATGAATCATAACAGAAATATAGGGATCATAACAAAATGAAGCAGTTTAGCAGTCAAACAGGAACAGATTACAGCTCATAGTTTACCGTCTTGTTCAAGTTGGGACCCCTAGCAGCGAAACAGATTGATGGCCTTTTTGTAGCCCCTCTGGGAAACAGAAGGTTATCCCTGCTTTGTTCAGCTGGAGCTGCTCAAGCAGGGTTTTATGGTTGAGGTGTTAAATTTATTGATTTTGTAACAAAGGGGTCTTTCTTTAAGGGCAGTTGAACAGGAGTTATAAAAGTAAAAAATATAGATTAATAGCAAGCATTTCCTTTACTGTACATGACTATTGTCTATCATTTCATTCTTTATTATATAGCTATTATTCATTTGTAGAAATTATTACTGTATTTTACAGAATAAATAATGGATGAATGAATAATTATTCACATTGGAGTAGATAAAGCTTACAATTCTTATATAATTTCTTATAACACTGGTATCCCAGGGTATACTCTGTACACAGACTAATGTTAAGCTTCCGGTACGTTTTTGACAAAGTCCAAATGCAAGGACACTTATAAAATATAATTACATAACTTGGTCCCAAAAATTAGGGATCCTAATGTTCTTTTGCAATCACAGTGCAATTATAGGTCTCCATGGCCCTCATAAAGGCAGCAAGTAGTTTTCATTTTCCGTCTAATTGTTCTGCTTGGCAGGTTAAAAGAGATTTATCTATTGGCGTAATGCTTGCTCGAGCATAGTTAAAGAAAAATAGAGGCAGGACAATTAATCTAAATAAAAAGTGTCAATTCCCAAAGAGGAATATCAGGATTTATAATCAAGTCTCTGCTTTTTTTTCTTAATGAGACTGCATGGCTTTGTAATTGACAAGCAGAATATTCCAATGCAGAATACAGAGCTTTCTGTGCTAGGGTTCTCCTAATGCTTGTGTGGGAAAAAACTGACATCAGGTTCATGTTTTTATATGTTTTGATTGTATTAATGCATGTATATGATGTAACAACTTGTTTTTAGCCATGCATATACAGATATAAAAATATTACTGCTACAGCTTGTAATGGTAGATAATCTATACAAACAAGTTTGGGGCTGTGTTGTGAGCAAAGAGGTGAATGTGATGGAAATTCAGTTGCAAGACTAAAGTTGCATATGTCCCTAGTAAAATTATGGATATGACAATGAAGTCAGCTTCTGGTCAACCTTTACTAAAAGAGCTTCTGACGTCAACAGTTGAATACATGCAAGGCCACAAATGTTCATTGCGTTTTCTGTTGTTACTTCCTTTCACAAACAGATGAAAAAATAGTTAATCCAAATCTGAATTTATGTACAGTAACACAGAGACGAAATTTAGCAGGTGACAGTATTTCATTACAGATTATAAACCTACTGCAATGAATCATACTTGCTTTAATATACGCAAACTTTTTCCAGCACAAATAGCTGGACACCAATATGGCAGTAATGTAGGCTGAAAGACATGTCCATCAGAGTAGAGGAAGATAAAAAAATCTGAAACCATTTTCCATTTGCATCAGAGCGGAAGGGCAATCAAACTGTACCTGTAACCTACATTTACGTAAAAACCCTGTATTTCATACCCTGAAAAAAAGCCATGCTTGAAGCTACTAATGTATCTGCCACTATAACTACTTCAAGGGGAGAGTTACAAGACTTAATAATTCTCACTTTAAAAACCTCTAGAATGGAAAATAATTTTTTTTTCTAAGGTCAGCGGATGCTGGTATATCTGCTGAAAGGACTTAATATTTAATAAAACATCAGAGAGTTTATTGTATGTTCCCCTTATATGCTTATGCATAGTTATCATATCCCCTCTTAAACACCTTCTCTAGTGCAAACTTGACTAGATTTTTCCCATAACTGAGACCTTTTTATTCAATTTATAAGCTTAGTGGCTCTTCTAAGGACTCTATTTCAATAATAGTGCTTTATTGATGCAAATGATCTAGTACTGTCTCAATAAAAGGTGTCAGAATCAAATAAACAGAAATGTCTCTGCTTGAGGATACAGCATTTCTACTTGAATGGACATATTTATTATTCAATAATGAAAGCATAGATTAAAGTGGTTTCTGATTTCTCTTTTGTAGTTGGAGTCCTCTCTCCTCCAGTGCTGCCACTTCTATGAGGAACCTGTCTCTTTCCGAAAGTGACAGTACGAAGTACCACTGCAATTTTACAGAGGATATAAAAATAGATTACTGTAACACAAAACGAAATAGTGTTCTTCCCCGAGGCTCGTCTTAAAAAAATTGAAGATATTTTTTTTTTCTCACACCATGACAATTATTAGTGCAAATAAGATGTAAGAGGATTGATGGTCCAAATCTTACAACTTTATACATCTAAATTTTGATTTCTCCTATGGAAGAACTAGTTGCAGCCCTGCTTATTAAACAGTGTTATTTGCAGTGTCGGACTTGGATGCCAGGGGCCCACCAGAGACCTTAGGCTGAGGGCCCACTTTCCAAACTATTATACCTCCTCTCCTCACTCAACCTCTTTATTCTCCTAGTCTCTATATAATATACTCTATTCTTCCATTATTAAGCCTCTTTTTCTCATAAATAAATAGGGAATGACCATGAAATAGGCAAGCAGCAATAGCAGCAAGAGGCCCACTGTCACCTGGGCCCACCGGGAGTTTTTCTGGTACCCTGGTGGGCCAGTCCGACACTGGTTATTTGTAACCCTGTACAATGCACTGTAAGTGGATATTAAAAAAAATACCTTGCCCTGTCCTTAGCTTTAAACTTTGGTTGAGTGATGTAAGCTGATCATCCCTTTTTAGGTTCCCTGGGAGGTCTCTATGTCCCTTTTTAAACTTAAAGTATTATATCAAGGTTATTGTGATCTTAATGGGGTTGTTCACCTTCAAACACATTTTTTCAGTTCAGTTGGTTTCAGATAGATCACCAAAAATAAAGACATTTTACATATACTTTCTATTTTCTATTTGTGACAGTTTTCTAATATTGAAGTGTAAAGTTATATTTTTTCACCTTCTAAAGAAGCTCTGGGAGGGGGGGGGTCGCTGACTCTTTAACTGTTCTAAATTGATACATTTAGTTGATACGTTTGTTATCTTTAGCCTTGCTGAGCAGAGTCCCTGAGTTTCATTTAAGGCAACTATTGATCTCTTACAAGTAGTAATTCTCCTTTGCTACCATTGCCGTTTATGTGTTATGTGTTGGCCTAGCGCTGTCGACAGGGTGCCATGGGCCGGATGGACTGCTTTGGAGCGTTGGGATTGGGCGACCCTGTGCGTTTGCACCTACACTAGGGGCTCTGGATACTGAGACGCCGGTACCGCATGCAGTTTACCATTCTCAATTAACTTACATTGACGCTCTCGACGCAGCGTGTGTGCACAATGAGCTATTTGCCCTTCCAGTGCGGGGTCTCCATACATAACATCTCCCGTCCGAGCATGCCTTCAAGCCAGGTGCAGAGGATGATGGGATCTGATCACTGCCTGTTTTTGCCGTATGAGGCACCCACATTATACATCTCCTGATAGTTAAGGATCGGTGTATACGGTTCAAGCTGGTAAGATGCGATACATGTACTGCCGTATTCTCCCGAGAAAGTTAAGCAGTCCAACCTTTGTGATGAAGAGTGCAAGCCTTCTACCTCTGATGCCCAGATGAACATATTTCTTGTCTACACAAAGTATATTTCTTGCTTACACAAAGCATACTTTTCTTGGAACATTGACTTTCTGTACATCACTCAAATGACTTTGGGATTTTTTGATTTTTCTGATTTTCTGTTTTTTTGATCTTTCTGATTTGTATTCTATTTTTTATATATTTTTATTATTATTATTTTATATTAATATTGGGACTTGTTTAGCACATGGATTGCCTGATTGGGGATAGTTTAGTTAGATTTCTAGACGGGTTCGATACCCTTTATTTGTATATTTCACTTATTTATCACCTTACGCAATAATTGGCATTAACTGACACTAACAAAGGTGAACACCTTGACTTGTAAATAATATCCTTTTTTCTTTTAGTAGTGCACATATTTTTTCGGGCTTTTTGGGATTCTAACAATGAGGATTCACAAGTTATTCTCGGCCTAACACTGACGGGTTAACGGCTAAGCTAATAGGCATGTCACATTAGATAATATATCGCTTATATCTATACAATGAAAATTAGACCGTCTAGGAATATCTATTCCACTACACCTGTATCTAAGTAAAGATAGATTGCAATTTAGTTATCGCTATTGAGGGGTTCCTGAAACAGACCTTTGATCTTTACTCAATTGTTGGTATTTGTAACATAAGTAACATTTTAGGCTGTGTATTACAGAGAGTTACAATGAAAGATTACAAAATACATGATTTTAATTTTAACTTTGTGGTCCGCCTAACAAGGGGTTTTAACATAAATGTGGATTTGTTTTATTTGTTTAGTAATTATATAGAAATGCTTTATGTCATTTAATAATTTGACGCATAGTGATGATGATGATGACGTTAGCCAATTGAGTTCTTTCTCCCGCCATCATAGGTATATAATGCATTTTTTGATAGCCTATGTCACTTTGAGAAAGGCCTCGGAGAGGCCGAAACGTTAGTCGTTTTGTCAATAAAACATTTTTATTTCAATTTAAGTCCTGAGAGTGAGGACCTTTTTTGTGGGATGAATACTTCAATAATTTTGGACACTGCACCCAGGCAACGTTGAACCGTTTGACGAGAGTGCCGGCTCCTCCACTGACTCTACTATATATATATATATATATATATATATATATATATATATATATATATATATATATATATATATTATCAGGGCCGGGACTAGGGCGGCAAGATTTTAGGGCAGCATGCCATCCAGCTACACACTAATATTTTCGGAAGCACTTGGGACACGCAGTAGATCTGAATCTGATGGCTCTTTAAATATCCTCCTCAAGGCCAGAACTAGGGGTAGGCAGAGTAGGCACGTGCCTAGGGTGCAAAGCTGGGGGGCATGTACCTTCTCTGCCTCATACCCCCTAGTCTGGTCCCCTATTTCCACTCTCATGCCAGCTGTTTCAGGGAAGGACTGTGCATCCGCCTATTCGCAGAGAAGCTGCAGCACACTCTGGCCTTTGGTGCCATAATCTGGAATTGATTATTATCCTACTGAAACACTTCCATATGAAGATTGATTAGTTTCATTGTTAAACTCATTGCTAAATCTGTATTGGGTTATAATAATAGAGTCTTGACCAAGCTCAGATTTCCCTGAATAACAAATTCAGAAGGCACTGGACATCTTAGTAAAATAAAGTATTAATGGATGGCAAGAGAACCAGTTTTTATCTGATTAAATACTGAATCGAGGCAGAAGGTTAATCTTTCAGCAGGACAAGGCCAACCTAACAATAAACTTGCACAAGACCAAAATGTAAATGTCTTACAATGGTCCAGCATAGGCCCATCCAACCTACTGGAGTTATGAAATGCCTTGTCATCACTTAATTTCAGGGTGGAACACTGGGAAAAGTGTGGCAATTTACAGCTAAAATACTAAAATGCTAATGATGTAATTCTCATATTTTAAAAAGGGGAACATTGGGGCTCCCTTTTTGTCAGATACAAGATACAGCGTTACAGCTTCAGCATTGATAGAGAAAGAAAGGGGAGATATTAAGAAGACAGAGAATATTCAGGGCCAAGGAAGTCAGAAGACGCATATGAGTAACTGAGAAAATAGCCTGAAGGTAAAATCTAAATACCTAAATAAATGTGTGGGACCATATACCTACATATATGCTGTATATATATATATATATATATATATATATATATATATATATATATATATATCTCTGAAGGACCTTGTTGGGAAGTGAATTAATCCTCTATGTGATTGGGATGTGAATCATTCCTCTATGGGATCGGGATGTGAATTGTTCCTTTATTCGTTAAATATTAGGGACTGCCAGCTGTTAAATTTATTTAAGAGTGTCTCCTTTATTTAAGATTTCTCCTTGGGGAGAATGGGCTTACAATCCTATAACTGACATACAAAGTAAGACAGGAAAAACAACATTGTAAGCATATTGAAAAAAAATTCTGCTGTAGGTTTTTGCCTGCTTTTTTAAACTAAGGGTATGTAACCTGCACACACCCGGTGCTAAGATTTTGCTCACATTACACCAGATGGGAACAGATATACTTGGTAAGCATTATATTTGTGATTTCTGTGATGCTGGGCAAAATATGGAGGGCATAGTTCATTACACTGTCTGCATAGCGAAAAAGTGCAAAGAAAGAGAGGTTTGCGCCTTGTATTGACTAGCAATAGAAAGAGGTAAGGCATAGCTAGCAATAGAAAGAAGTAAGGCATTTGTACCACACATACAGATATACAAAATATATACATATGGTACCAAACCTGAATATATATTAATGGTCCTTCTTGTAGTTATGGTTTGAAAGGAAGCATGGCATGAAAAGGTAGTTGGTCATGTAATCGGCCCTTCAACTACAAGTGCAATAACATTGGTCCTCCATGTCTAGGAAGATGCACTGCAACTGATCCATGCAAAAACTCTGATATTTATGCTATTGGTGATATGTGCAGGGTTTAAACCATAATTGTAACTCTTCTAGAGGAGAAAGCGAAATTGCCCTCCCTGCATTATTGATGCGCCCCCTCCGGCATCAGAGGGACTATATAATACAGACACAAAAGGTGTCAACATATAGAGGAACCAAGGATCTATTCTTGCTTAAGGGCACAGCAGCTAGTTTATGCCTAAATGATGACTTGTAGCTTATTTTAAACTTAAAAGGAAAAAGTGTTGTGGGGGGCCTTTGCATATTTAATTCAAGGATTTAGAGTAGATTGCAAATCAGAGGGAAATTTCACATTGAACGTAGGAGATAAAACTATAAAACGCCTATTGCACAGTTGTGCGGGATCCCCTTGCAAACTTAGTAGGTGCTTTGCCTTGTAATATGATCCAGCAGCTCCCTCTAGTGTTCAGTAGTTACTGCACTGCTGCTGTACCAATCTGTTTCCTTCTTGTTTTAACCTGCCTATGTCCTTGTATACAGACATAATTCAATTACATTATCTAATTCCCTTTACTGTAACCTCTGACCTTAATATTGTTTGTGAAATATTACATTTACCCAATATATTATTCCATAACATTGTCATCACATTTATATTATCCAGAAATACAATATATCATGCATTAATGCTAAAATGACCTTTCTTTGTATCTCTGCTTTTTTTTTTTTTTTTTAAAGCTGAAGTACTGTGGAAATCTAAATAACTTTTACTTGGTTTTTATTTATATGCTTGTTTTGGCATTGTGCTCTAGGTTTTTTGGCAACCTTAACCTCCTAAGATTTTTTTTTTTTTCTTTATTCCACTTTGTCCTTCAGTCTATAAGACAGAATCATCTTTGAATTTAAAATTTAAAGAAAATCAACAACTGGCTGGAAGAAGATAGTCACTATATAAAATATTACTTCTGTAATTAACTTGACGTCTACTTCTTACAGTTTTTATAGCAGGATGGCCATGAGCTTTGCACAGTTATCCAGTTCTTAGATGCACTATAATGAGTATATTAACATCTACCCATTCAATTGGGAAAAGAGTAGTATGAGTAAGAAATTGTAGGGGGACTTACATTTCTATTGTTCTCTAGGGGCCAAGTGCATTATACAGTCACCGGTATTGGCTATATTATTTTTAACAGCCCCTTAGCCATGAATATAGTTAGAAACTTAGAACCTGCACTGTCACATGTGGGTTAGAATACAGTTTGACACTTTGGGGTTTCTCTTAATTTCCTTCTTTTCATAACTATTTTATCAATGAAAACATTTCCTTTCCAATATCCTTTACAACTTAGGCAAGAACAAATAGAATGTATTTTCATGTGCTAGTATACAGACCATGGGAAAATGTCCCTTGGGTTGGTTGTGGTTTAAGCTTTCCAAGGCACTACGTTGGGGTTCTTGTACAATAACTTGTATTGATGGGTGAATCTGTCCCCAAACTCCGAAGATATATGCGAAACGGCTAAATAATTTTGACTCCAGACAATTTTGACACAAGCGACAATTTTTACATGCAAAACTCTTTTGTCCAAATGCATTAAAGTCAATGAGCAGGTGAATCTTTTTGATGTGCAGCAATTTTTATGCGCACGCCAAATTTTTTTGTTGTGGCGAATTTTCCACAGCAAATTTTTGACGCATTTTCATTCCAAAACATTTGCGGGTGCCGAAATGTGGAAATTAGCTGCAAATCTATACCTGTTAAATAAATTTGTCCATCACTGCTTGTGAGTGGTAATATAGCTGTCAGGGACAGAAAAACAAACAACTGCATTGTATCCAGAGAGGCTTAAAGACACTTGTAGTACAGGTGTCCGTTATCCAGAAAACTCTGAATTATGGGAATGCCATCTCTCATAGACACCACTTTATCAAATAATTACTTTTTTAAAAAATGTTTACCATATTCTCTGTAATAATAAAACAGTACTTTGTACTTGATCGTAACCAAGGTATCATTCATCCTTATTGGATCCAATATGGTTTATTTAATATTAAAATAATTAGATAGTAGCCTTAAGATATGGTGTTTCAAAATACAGATAGATCCCTTATCCGAAAAAAACCCTGGTCCCGAACATTCTGGATAACAGGTCCCATACCTGTATTTCAGCACAACCATTTGCTGGGGCAACAGCAGTGTTATGTTTAATGTGTTCATTAGCATAATATAACATGCATAGCAAAACATAGGCTTCAGAGTGTTAGGAAGAATGCTTACTGTAAATGGACTGAATAATGACAGCAGGTGGTGGGGGGGTTGTATGTATGAATGCTGGGTTTTATTTGGAGAGGTTTAACTTGATGGACTTTGGTCTTTTTTCTAATTTGACTTGCTTTAAACAGGAAGCACAGATAAAATGAAGTTTAGGTTAAACAAATAGCCAAACTGGCAAAACACCTATAATAATTGACAAAAAATAACAGTAAACCTAGCCATGATTGAGAAATAAATATAGTAGTCAAAGTAGAGCAGTCACAGCCATCAACTCAACATGACACCCCCCCCCCCTCTTTAAAGCTGTGTTTGGTTCAATAGGATAACAATAATTCAATGAAATGCAATGACAGCTCCTCATTCAATAGGGCTTGATTTATTAGGATGGAAAAGATTTCTGTTTGCGCTTCATAGAGGTTCTGAAGTATGTGCTTACATAATGGAGACCTTATATTATAGCAATTAGCTATTTAGGGTGATGGATGGTTTGCTCCACTGCTTAATATTCTTTTGCGGTAGAACAGCACAATGGCTTTGTGAACAAGTAAAATAAAGATTCTGTATCTGAGCTTTTTTATGCATTTGTCTTAAAACAGTCAAAACCAAGGAGATTTCTCTTTTGCCTTTCTAAGCCTTAAATAATGACTCTAGTCAGTAACCTGCTTACTGTACAGCACACAAGGATAAATAATAATATTCAAAGGCTAAAATTACAAATCACTTCACTGAGAGATAATTTCAATCCGAAAGAAACTTTCTGAAGGAATCCGAGTTGTCAGGATCTTGCAATGTCATGTCCTGAAGTGGCATATTATTACTTACTGTTGTAAGCTTCAAACTACTGTATAAGTGAATGTGGTTTCTCAGAATAACAGTTGTCTTATTAAAATCCTTGCTAGTTTCTGTCCTAAAATAATTTAATATAAACTTCTCTTAAAATAACAGGATAACTAGCCAAAAAAGATGACCCCTTAATTGTTCTCAGACAGTAATGTACCAATATCAGTAACAGAAATCTAGAAGCTTCAGCTCAGCAAAGTACCTGTCATATATCATGTACAAGGTAATGGGTCAAAATCAGGCTTAAAGTCAGCTTCAAAATAAAGCAAAATATACAGTATAGGATATACTGTATAGGATAAACTAATCAGAAAAGGCCATTAGATTTCATTCTAGTGAATGTAGATGTTAACCCAATGTAGATTTATTAGAATATTATAATAGGAGTGTCCTATAAACTATACAAATAGATGGGATGAACTCCTTGCCCCAGTTTTGTACAGTACTAATAACCTGCTGCTTATTTATTTAAACCACTGTATCCAATCACATCAGCTTTAATAATGCCACATACTATTTGCCACCAGTGGAACACTGCAAGCTCTGCTCAGTTGCATCTTCTTAATAAATGTAACCCCCAATTTGTAGGGAAAAAAAACAAAAAAACACAAAACATTTTCTTATCTAATGCAAATATATTGAGCCCTTAGAAAACTACAAAAAAAACCTCAGGTGAAAAAATTAATCTGAAAAGTAGTGTAAAAAGCAACACTGCATCCTTGATGGCTTTTTTTCAAGTTAACACCTCTTCTTATGTCAGAAATATGCACTCAGATATTCACTGGCATTAAACTATTACACAACTATATGTTCAAAGGATTTTACACACTGTACCAGTGTTACCGTAACTGTGTAATTTGGTGCATATCAACACCTGATTTTACACAAAACTCCCCAGGAAATAGATCAAAGCTGGTGTAATACAGAAGATGGTCATATATACAAAGTTGTACAAATAATTGAATTCATATCATTCAGGGAATAGTTAAAATTCGAATTTGGTTTTTAAAATTTATCATGTACTGGTCCTTTAAGAATTCAAATTCCCCTATTCGCCACCTTAAACCTGCCGAACTGCTGTTTTAGCCCATGGGGAATGTCCTGGGATTTGGAGTTGTTTGCAGCCTTCCTAAAAATCTGGGGTTTTTTTTCAGAGAAAAAACGAATTTGAATCAAATTCTAATTGAATTCTAATTCTGATACGTCTTTATGGGTTGATCCCATCAACCCAAGTTTGAAAAATTCTAAATTTTTTGATAAATTTCAATTCGGTTTTTTTTAATTGTTTTTAATTTTGAGATTATGGGGTTTTAACTCTAAATTTCGACCCTTGATAAATCTGCCCCTTAATGCATGTTTGGCCAATATGTTTCATCCTACCAATAATCTATGGCTTCACAACTCATCCAAGGGTTTAAGAGCAGCAGCCAAACTGCTGAAGTTCCTGCCATCTACAGAAAAGTTCATATTTTCAGTCTTGTCTGCCTTCTTCAAGTGTGTCTCTTCTTCCTAACTCATTTTTCTATTCAGTTGGTATATATATATTCTCTTTATCCAGTAACCTTCTAGTTATACTCACAACTTAAAAACACATTTCATGTACAAACTGTATTTAATAAAAACCTTACCCTTTCTCTGATTTGATTGTTTGAACTACTTCCAGGAAAAGCTTGCATTTGCTGTATGCTAGTGAGTTTCACTGCTCATGCATCCGCCATATCTGCTAACTAATAGTAACTTTTGTGAGTGCATATCTGCATCCAAACCCATTGACAGGCACTGATATTTCATAAAATCAAAGTGACCGATTTATAGCTTATAACTGTTTATTGGTACATAAGTGTTTGGTTATTTATGTTGCAACGGGTCACTCAGACTTGGGCCTCCTAGTGCTTTTACAACCCTAATTCTGGTAATGTAACATGAAAAAATTAATTAATGTAAATGGTTCGCTGAGCACTTCTGCAATTTACTCACTTTCTCTTTGAATGTCAGGGTGTCAGCAACCCTCACTGTCTATGAATATCCTGTACAGTCAGTTTACCCTTGGGTTGCTGACTCTCAGTTAAGCTGCTGTTAACAGTCTAAAAATGTAAATATCTCAGAATCCACTAAAAATAGAAAGTGCTCAGAGAGTACTAAGAGCACGTTTACATCAATTTATTGAGTTTAGAACCACTTTTGCTTATTCAAAGATTTTTTTTTTAATTAGGGACAAGGCCGTCAAACAGCTGGATCTGTTATTTTCTTTCATTGTCCATCGTATGTTTTATACAGTAATGTGAATTATAAATTGTAACAATAGAACAATTTTAGAGCAATGGATGCTGCTCTGTTGCTCTTCTGCATACAGTTAACAGAAATAAATGACCTTGTGAATAACAAAGGCAGTTATTAAATCACCTTTGAAAACCTTTTACAAAATGTTCAAAAGAGCCTCTGATCAACAAGTGTAACTCCTGGTCTAGGTCTGTCATTAATACATGTCATTACTTTAATTATCATAGGGTAATAATACCCTCAGAAACCACTGAAAGAGTAAAGATTTGCTAAGTATGCTAAGCTACGTTAGCATAAAATATATTTTATGGAAGGCAATATAATTGAAAGGAAGCAGAACATTTTCCAATGAAATGATGTGGAGTGAAATGGTCTTAATGAATGTTTAAAGTGATAATGACAAATCATAAATCTATTTTATAAAGTCGTCTTGCTACATACGTTCCAATATAATGCTTACATAGCAAGGAGATGCAACCTTCAGTACACCAGATTTTGCAAAACTATAAAAAATTTCACCTACTACTTGATTCATGCAGGTAGGCTGGAAGTAAAATTTTTGCCATTTGGAGAAGACTGCCTATTCTTGCTATACAGTTATGATCTTCCATTTGTGTATGTATCCCTTTAGAGCTTGCTGGACCCAGTGGTGTAACTATGGAGGAAGTCAACCAGGTGATCGCAGGAGGAGCTGGTGTGGATCCAAGCCAGCAGGGAGGTGGAGGGCACACCAGGGATGGAGTTACTGTGCAGGCGCCTCTGAATATTTTTTATTGGGGACGGGGTGAAGTGCAGTATTGTTATGCCACTGGCTGGAACATAGTAGTATTCTGCAGCAACTGAACTGGAATAATAAGCCACAGATTCAAGGATACTACACTAGCTAATGGCTGTCAATATAAAGGAAAATGGGAAAGTGAATTATATATATATATATATATATATATATATATATATATATATATATATATATATATATATATATATTCTCCAGTGGGACTCAAAGTGCTTAACAGCAATCAAGACAGTCATTAAAGCCACACTTAGGGGCAGATGTATGAAGGGTCGAATATCGAGGGTTAATTAACCCTCGATATTCGACTAGGAACTAAAATCGTTCGACTTCGAATATCGAAGTCGAACGATTTAGCGCAAATCCTGCGATCGAACGATCGAAGGATTATTCCTTCGATCGAACGATTAAATCCTTCGAATCGAACGATTCGAAGGATTTTAATCCAACGATCGAAGGAATATCCTTCGATCAAAAAATCTCAGGCAAGCCTATGGGGACCTTCCCCATAGGCTAACATTGACTGCGGTAGCTTTTAGCTGCCGAAGTAGGGGGTCGAAGTTTTTCTTAAAGAGACAGTACTTCGACTATCGAATGGTCGAATAGTCGAACGATTTTTAGTTCGAATCGTTCGTTTCGTAGTCGTAGTCGTAATCGAAGGTCGAAGTAGCCCATTCGATGGTCGAAGTAGCCCAAAAAACACTTCGAAATTCGAAGTTTTTTTAATTCGAATCCTTCACTCGAGCTTCATGAATCGGCCCCTTAGTATGCTGGAACACCAGTAGGTTAAGTAACATGCCTAGGATCACAAGGAGGGCATAGAACCAGGGTACAGCTAGCAGCATATAATACCGTTTGGACAAGACAATTATAGACTCATCCTGCCATATATGATACGTTAATAGAAGCATTATGGCTAAATCAGCTGTGATAATGCATAAAAACTATTGATACTTTATTGTTATAGTTCACTAGACACTAAGGTAAACTAGAGTAAACTATATAATGCCACCCATACAAGACTTTGAATACCAGGTAGGATAAGTTATAGCTATGGAATGGAAAAAAAGCAGGTAATGTTGATATGATATATATATACAGTATATATTACCTATACTTCTTTCATCCAAATGGGTATCATAACCATTGCAGGTAAAAATAAATATGCCTTGCTGTACTTCTGATACTAAGATTGATTTGATAATATTAATGCACAAACATTTCTGATAACATGACATATTACATTGTTATAAACGTTCATGTGATTTTCATGTTGGTAGTAAACTATAGTGATGGACGAATTTGCGCGATTCGCCGCCAGCGAATAAATTCGCGAAATGCCCGCAAAAATTCGCCCTGAAAAATTCGCCTGTTTCAAAAAAAAATTCACCACCGGCGAAAAAAACAGACGGTTTCGCAAATTTCGCGAATTTTCCGGAGAAGCGAAATGGTGCAAATTCGTCCATCACTAGTAAACTACAACCTGTTATGTACACCATTGTCTCACACAAATATTTTTTTTAAATCCCAGAATATTTGCTACTGTATATTATTGCATATTTTATAATCCCCTAGTCGCTTGATAAAACCGAGTCTATAGACCTTGTGGTTGAATAAATCAAGCATTAAACTGTGGTATGTCCAGGGCAAATAAGATAACAGCTGTGAGGGCAGGTAAACAAACTGCTGTGAAAGAAATCCATTCATCAATAGCTAGAGTTGGTGATGTACTTTCAAGGACTTATCTGATATTTCGTTCAGGTTTCCAAAGCATTCTATTTGGTGTGTCTTAGAACTAAGACTTTGTTGCAATAAAAGGTTTTGAAGCATCTATCAAAGACAAAATAAGCTTAGCTTATAGAACAGGATAAAAAAAAGTTCTTGTGTTCTGGACAAGAATATATAATTAACATTTTAATAACATGTATTATCTATGTAAATAACAAGACTAACAAGTAAGTGACTCAACAGTTCAGCAGTTGTTTCTTGAGACAAGAATCAGTTCCAATCAGGTAGCAGGTGATAGTTAAGGTTATGTTTCTATTTAATATATTACAGTATCATGTGTACCACTGCATGAGTTCCCATCTACAACAGCCTGCAGAGACGTGTTACTTAATCAAGGGTCTCCCAATATCCCTCGTCATATAATCAAGGTTTAAAGCATGCTGTGTGTAAGAAACATTTGGGGATCCAAAATTATGGCCATAGAGCCTTAGTTGCAGCTATCCCCATACTTTCTGGTTTCTCCATGATGTGTCTGCCTAGTCTACATGCAGCTGCAACATCTGGGTCAACTCTGCATTAGTGTTCATTACACTATGAGGATGAGCTATGGAAGTAGTGGAAAATGCAAGACCATAAAGACACTCAGGAGAGATCAGGTGGCTTAAACAAAGCTTCATGCATGTGATTATTGCTCACAAAAATCACACAGCAGTGTTATGAATTGGTAAGTCCTACAAAGCTTTATTGCATCTAAAAAAACACTTTAAAGTATACAATAGATTATAACTATATTAACTGGTGCACAAGTGATTAGTCTCTAATACATTTACAAATACACAAATATATATGCCTATGCTGGGAGGGATTGTTTATCCATATGCATTTTAAGCCTTTATTAAGGGATAGACAATGTTTACCTTTTTTTAAAAAACAAAAATGAAGAATAGACAGCGTGACATAAGGTTGCCAATACAGCTGGGACAGCTAAGAAGGGCATGCATAAAAATAGCTTGAGCAAATAATATTAAATGTCATCCATAGTATTTTTTAAATTTGCAATTAATGTTGAATAATCTAGGAAAGTGAAGTGTAATTGCTTGTGACAGATCTACAGACAGGGAATCACAGTGGAGAGATTGGCATCCTGCTTGGCGTGAGAGGCAGCTGACTGCTGTGAGCCAAGACAAGCGTTCAGCATCGAATCACCTGAATCACACGCCAGCCCTCAGCTCACACATTTTACATTTTCATTACTCCACGCGCAGCTTCTGTTTGTACTTTTTTCTCACACTAGTTTTGCATTTTTTATTTAAAATGAAGAGGAAGGTGTTAGACAGAATGGCACTATGTCGTCTTGAGTGTTAATTTTTTTCAAAAAAATGCACAACACCAGCAATAGGAATAAAAACTAAGAGCTATAGTATTTCAATAAGAAGGATAAATATGTACTTGTGCAATGCATGTAAGTGTAAATAGTTGCATGCAGGGTTCTCACAACATCTTATTGGTTGGAAGAGAGTTGTATAAGGAGCTACAGATGCTGCAAGATAAAGGAGTCTAAAGAAGCTAGACTAGGAATCATTTCTTCAATATGTAGTGATCATGGAATATCTAAAATAGTCTAAACTCTATAGGCAGGGTTACCAAAGTGATGCCCCTCAGTTTATTAATAAAGTTCTGGATATTACTTTTATAGATCCATATACAGTATTTCGTTCAGATAGGAATAAGAAAATCCCTGTGCAATTCTGGTGCCATACAGCCCTTTTGACTTTTTGTGGTGATATACACATAAAAACAAGCAGCTATATAGTTACTGCACAGTTGCCTTACATTAACTGCATATACACTACAGCAGGGATCCCCAACCAGTAGCTCGTGAGCAACATGTTGCTCTCCAACCGCTTGGATGTTGCTCTCAGTGTCCTCAAAGCAGGTTCTTATTTTTGAATTCCAGGCTTGGAAGCAAATTTTAATTGCATAAAAACTAAGTATAGTACCTAATAGAGCCTCCTGTAGGCTGTCAGTTCACATAGGGGCCAATAAATAGCCAATCACAGCCCTTTTTTGGCACCCCAAGGGACCTTTTCATGCTTGTGTTGCTCCCCAACTCTTTTTACATTTTAATGTGGCTCGTGGGTAAAAAAGGTTGCAGATCCCTGCACTACAGGGTGTCAGAAAACAAGAGTTTTACTACAAGTACGTTTGTGTCTTATTATGTAAAGATATTAAAATGATTTCAAATCTAAATGATATGGGGTTGGTATTTAAAGCCAGTACCTGTACCAGTGTCTCATTTGGGATTTCCCATTTAGTGACTATATCTAATAGGAAGCGATTCCCTTAATAAAAAGTGACCTGATTTTAAAGAATGTGATAAAATGGTTGACTCCACTGAGCATACAAACATCAATATATCTATTAAAATATTAAAGTAGGCTTCACCAAGAGACCAGCAAAATAGATCACATGACAAACCCCCAAACACATGTACTGGATATAAGCACTTCCACCTTAGATATAGATAGATAACTTTAATTATTAAAAAAATACAAAAATCCCTGAGAGCCTGTGCCACTGAATTCTGAAAGCTCATCTTTCCTCATTTCTTTCTACAAGAAGTCTTCTGGGAAAATATGTTGCAAGTAAATAAGTAACACAAGTACATAAACTGCTGTTTTTTTAAAAATAGGAATACAACTTTATCTGCTACTGGGAATTCAAACCACATTATGGGACAGAGAATGTTCACAAAACTAGAAATATCTACTGCAGCCCCATCACTATACCCAGTTCAATGTTTTATGCATCTGATATACGGCAAAAAATGCAGTGGCAAAACTACCCCCATCATAAAAAAAATCATAAAATAGCACACAAAATAAGTATGACGTTTATACATAGTAAGTTTAAATACATCATCAAAACTCAGATTCAGGCAGTTCACTTTACACAGAGCCTCTAATATACTTGCAAGACTACCTTCCTGCTAGGTATTTGATAGGTGATTAACTTAGCGTTAAATCATCTCTGATCTGATCAGATGTGACACAGCATATATTAAATAAAGGGTCCAATATTTTAAAAAGAGAAGAAAAAAGAAATGTAGTAGAAGGATGTCAGAAGGATATTCGCTTAGATGTTTTGAACAAATGTGTTATATTTTTCATCCGAGTTTTATATTGTAAGTATATACTATAGCGCCTAGCAATAAATGTGTCTATTTAATCATAGCTGCCAGAAAAGCAAAGTCAGCTGTGCATTTCTCTTTTAGCCATGGAAGGTTATACTAAGGATCACATTACATAATCTCACCTACGAGGGTACCAGGTCTCTCTGACACCCTCACTGAGGATGAGCAGATGGGGGGGGGGACCACAATACTTCCCAACACTTCACTAAAATAGTTACTTTAAGCTGCCAGTTAAAACAATTCAGAGCATAAGATAACCAGTATTAGTTGTGGTTTACCTACCTTAGTACAGAAGTTTGCTGGTGCCTGGTGGGGACACTTTTCAGTTGTTCTGTAACGTCCTTTCCTCTATGTTCTTTCCCTTGCCAGTGATTACATCAGAAAGGCAATGTGGCAGAGAGAGGAGTTTGACTGTGCCTTAGAAAATCCCATTTCCATTCTCAGTGCTTAGGTATTAAGAAGAAGGTGTTGATGGGGTACTGTTGAAAGATCAGATCACAGCTGATAGAGTCGAGCCCAATATGATAAAGTCTTGTAGAGAGGGAGTAGGATGGAAGGAGTCAGTGGGGTTATGACTAGGAGAGATGACAGATCCTCTGTATACAATGAGAAGAAAAATCCACCTTCCTAAGATCATCACAAGCTCTCGTTCCGACCCAGCTGCTCCCTATAATCACTGTGCCCTGGTGCCCTCTAGTGGACTTTTTATAAACAGGCACAGAACAGAAATATATCAGGAAAGGAAACTAGAAACAGAGAAAGCATATGGGGTTATTCATAATGCCTGAACCAAGTGGAGTGTGATTTAGAGCTGGTGCTTGGCTCTCAGCAGTTAGCTGCCCCATTTAGCAACATGCACAGCAGCAAGGGGGGGACTTACACTGTGATCCCATGTCTGTGAGTCTAGCAATTAATCAGCAGCTAGTAGGATTATTCAGCGTTACATGGTAGGAAAAAAAGTTGCACTTTCTGCCAAATATTTACTCTTATTTTTAGACATCTTATTCCTTTATTTGTATTTATAACTTTCTTTTGTAAATAAATTGCCAATTCCAATTCAGAATAAAGTTATACTGGCAACAAATTTGATAAGCAAGCACACTCAGAATGGTTTCATTTTTTATGTTATATATTGAGCAAAATGACTATTTTCAGGCTAGGGAGATAAATAGAATAGGCCTTAACAGTGCAAACTGCTGAATGCAACCAGCAACACACATTCCTATTATATATTATAATGTACAGTGATGCTCTGTAGGTCTCATCAGATACTCAGATCAGAGACTTTCAAATGCATGTAATCATATACGTGCTGCTCAAATATACCTATTTTCTCCAGCTGATCACTGGTAACGACACTCTTATAAGATGAACAATGAATACATGCTTATCTGTTCAGCTCTCAGTACTGTAACATTATTGCAGTATAAGTCCTCCGACCTTCACCTGCACTCATTGTCAGCTCTTGGAGAATAGGTATAAAACGGTTCTTATTTAATGTAGGTGGTAAATTGCACCAGTTCAGTTACTCATTGCAATCAAACAGATATTTGCTACTGGTAACCTTTGCATAGTGAATGTTTTTACAGGTATGCAGAATACTAGGGACCTGGGTTTCTGGATAAGGGATCTTTCTGTAATTTGGTTCTCCATGCCTAAAGTTTAATTTAAAAAAAAATATCACCATTAATTTAATGTTCTTACTTAATGTAGGTGCTAAATTGCCCCAGTTCAGTTACATATACACATTTATATATATATATATATATATATATATATATATATATATATATATATATATCTATATATACATACATATAGTATTGGACCTGTTATGCAGAATACTAGGGACCTGGGTTTTTCCAGATAAGAGATCTTTCCAATTTGAATCTCCGTATCTTAAGTCTGTTAAAAATCATTTCAATAAGGATTAATTATATCTTAGTTGGGATCGAATACCAGGTACTGTTTTAATATTACAAATTAAAAGAAAACACTTTTTTAAACATTTGAATTATTTGATTATAATGGCGTCTATGGGAGATAGCGTTCCCATAATTCTGAGCTTTAAGGATAATTGGTTTCCAGATAACAGATCCCATAAAGTATGTGTATAATGCATACACATACGTGTGTATGCATGCTGTTCTATTTTTTCAAAAAGTTGGAACAGGGAAAGGGGCAAACTGTAATTTCCAAGCTTTGTTAGCTACAGCTTGCCTTGTGTAGAGTTAACAAATATTTACACTGTTTTTCACACTCGTTGCATGATATGTGTTGTGTTAAGGCATATAGCACAATGAAAAACAATTTGAATATTTGTTAGCCCTCTTCCAACCTTTTATAAAAATATTTTTATGATGTTTTTTTTCACCACCTTTTAGTACTGATGACTCCAGTATTCGTACAAGCCAGAGAGGTGTCTTATCCAGGATTTGGTTGAAATCCAAGTGCATTTGCAGAAAAGGCAAACTTAGCAGTAACCACAATCCCCCCCACCACCACCACAAGATATTTTTAAAGGGGTCTGGCATGCATAGCAACTTAGTGCTCACCTCCTCACCGCTCCCCCACCCCACCACTGCTCACTTGAATATGCCTGGTTGCTTGAAAATTTTCATTCATTTCAGATGAATTCTTAAGGTGGTAATATAAAAAGAATCTATACCATATGAGGGGTCCTATGGGATAATCACCTTTACAGCGTTTTGTTAATGTCAACAACCCGAATAAATGGAACAGCAGGAAGTTAAAAGAAGCTGTAGTGCTATTTCACTTACATATCTGCTGATGCACCACATTCTAGTGTATATAGTGCCTATTAGGTTCTCAAACATGGGCGATCCATGAATTGGCCAACATGCCAACATGCATAATGCATGGCTATCGGTCATGTACCATTCACATACTAAAGATTGTATGAATCCTTACAGTCATGTGACTTTAAAACTTGGGACCACTGAAAGCAAACATTTTTATTAAATGGATAATAATAAAAATAATAATAATTTATATTATTTTGTTGGATAATGTAATTTGGCCAATTCCAAAAAGGAAGTTTACCTTAGTGTTTAGTTCAACTTTGCCATTGGCACAAATATAAAGAAGTGACCTTTAATAAGAGCTGTTCTGAAAGGATCCTGAAATCAAGATGCTAGTCACTAAAGCATTGCCTGCATAATGGCTTTCCTGCCTGTTTTCAGAGTGCATCTGTCTGAAGTCTGTAAACCGATAAGTCCTATCCCCTAATTGATGCACAATTCAACCAATCACAGGCTGCTGCATCATAGTCCCATCTCTACACATCATTGGCCTGCCCCTAGATGTATTGGCCTGCCCCTAACAACACTGGTCCCACCTTTGGCTTTACCTGCATCGCTTTCCCTAGGGTTGCCACCTCACCCCTAAAACCAAACACATAGGAATACACAGCCTGCATGGCTAATTAGTAATTAATGTAGATGCATACTGCATACTGAATTGATTTATGTGCAGCCATGCATCATGCATCTAAATGAATTGCTTATTAGCCATGCAGGCTGCGTAATCCATATGTGTTTGGTTTTAAAGGGGTGTGGTGGCAACCCTAGCTTTTCCCCTCCTAGATTGCAGAGATAAAAAAGTGTCAGCCCTAGCTATGGGGTTGCAGGCTACACAATGGCCACTGGAATAAGGCTATGGAATTGGAAATCTCCCAAATCAATAGCAGGATCCATTAGTCTCTAGCAATGCCCATATGAAAATGGATAGTTTCAATCAAAACATGGCAATCAGACTAGTCCCTTCATTTCAGTAATCCTGTATTTATTTCCTACCTAAAAAGGCATCTAAACCTTTCTTGAAGTTATTGAATGTATCTGCCATTGCAACCTTCAGGGAGAGAATTCTACATCTTCCCAGCTCTCACTAAAAAAAAACAACAATTTGCCATTTTAAAGATGAAAGGAAATACAATTATATGGTCTCCATATATATTGATGCACAGTTATCATATCCACATGCTGGGTGGAATATATTGCACATGTACTGTATTACTAGGACCAACAGACCTTAGATTAGAAAGCAGTCATTTATTCAGCACATGCATGGTGTAGCAGGAGCAAGCTACTATATGTACATTCTCTACCATGAAATAAAGTTGTAATTTGCAAAATTAAGAATTACACGTTGTATATTACAGTATAGCATTTTTATCAAGCAGTATATATGTAAGTGCTCCGTGTTTTTGTCAGATACTAAAAATTATGGAATTTATTTTTACAAGGGAATGAAATAGTTAAAATAAATACCTTTTGACTGGGTTGTATTAAATAAATGATAATATTTGCAAAGGGCTTTACATATAGGAAAAGTGTTCACATTGCACACAATATTTCCATTACATTCCCCAGTAAGTCTTTATTAGGATCCGAGAGACTACTGCCACTTCCCCATTATAAATGTGTAAGGGGAGGGCGAATGGAACAAGGAACAGCAAAGCAGTTTTACTCTACCTACAGTACATAATGGAACATTATGCAGTTTCTGCAAATGGTAATGATACCCCTATGGAAGTGGAAGGGCAAGCTAAGATATCAGTATAATGAAGAAATATCACTACAGTGAAAAAAACAGTTTTTATGTATACAGTGATCATCAAAACAACATTAACTGCTTATCTCCAACCTATGGGGTATATTTAACAAAGAGTGAAGTTAATAGTGAAGTTCCGCCACTAGAGTGAAATGCCGCCACTCCCCATATAATGCAGATATTGGTATAATTATTATACATATAAAGTCTTAACATTCTATTGAACTGTACAACAGAAGTAAAATATACACAAGATAAACATTTAATTACATATAAATATAGAATTCATTCAGGATGTAAAGGGCACCATACTAGTTAGAACTTACAGCCCTTAAAGGGTTAGATCCACAAGAATAGGATAAGATTTTTTACAATAAAATCCGAATTTTTAGCGGAAAAAAAAATGCAATTTTTTTAGATTAATTATAAGATTCCGAACATCTGGCAGCTCAGACCTGCCGAGTTTGTATATAAGTCAATGAGAGAGTTCCCTATCCTATTTGGAAGTTTCTGTGGTCTGCACTGGAATTAGTTAAAAAATCCAACTACAGTATTTCAGATTTTTGGGCAAAAATCTGAAAAATTTTGACTTTTCGGGAGTAAGCTCGAAAAATAGAGCGATTCAGGAAAAAAACCTTAAAAAATCGTTTTTATCGACTTGGATTTTTTTCATGTTTGTCCCCGATCCTATAAATCATGCTTTTTAAATAATAAATAAGGTCCAATCATGGATTCTAGTTTAGTTGGACTTTTTCTTTATTAAAATTCTTAGAAAAATTCGGATTTTGATAAATATGCCCTTACTGTTGTGAGATGAGCAGGATACATTCATGTACTGCCTATTATCATTATAACTACTATCTGCATAGAAAAAGTCATGACTGTAAAATTTAGGGCAAACTAACACACAAAAGAAACATACATGCATTAACCCCTTTTTAGCCATCAATGCACTCATGCATTCCCCAAACCGCAAAATTTAAATGAAAAAATGATGGCAAAAAAAAACTCAAATAGATTTGAGTGTCAATCTTCGAAGTTTGAATTTTCAAGTTTCCCTTTTCATGAAAAATCATGAAATTAAAATGAAAAACAAAGAAAAGCTGCTTTTATTGTTTTAAGTTTAGGAAGCTCTGCCTTAGATAACAATGGTTCAGGTATAGAAACCCTTATCTGGAAACCCATTATCAAGAACCCTCTGAATAACAGCAAGTCCATCTCCCATAGAGTCTATTTTAAGCAAATAATTGAATTGAAAAAAAAATTATTTACATTTTTCTATTTAATATTAAAACAGTTGTAGTACGTGATGGTAACTAAGTTGCATGAATTCATATTGGGGGCAAAACAACTCTATTTGGTTTATTTAAGGTTTAAATTATTTTTATTAGCCTTAAAACCCAAATTATAAAATATCCCTTATTGTATCTGGAAAACCTCAGGTCCCAAGTATTCCACCTAGATTCTGGACATATACAGTATGTGATTGCATGTAAAACGGATTTCCTAGACACTATCAGAGAAAAGAGATATTTTAGAACAGATTTTCTGCGATCAGTAGTCATGCTTTATTTGTCCATATGCCCTTGTACAATTGAGAGAATTTATTTTTCATTCCTCCTATGAAAATGCAGAGTGGAATGCTCTATAGCTATTGTCCTAAAGTCAGTGTTCTCTTTAGTTATTTTACCAAAGTGGAATGACTTGCTCAGCCTTTTTAGCGGTTATATGTTTGCAGACCTATGTGATTGACAAGTTTTAAGTCTCCCTTAATGGTTATTAATGGGAGCATGTCTTCATACACTCAGCACATTACTTGTGTGTTGTGCTAAGTGATAAACCTGAAAATAAGGTTAGTATATTGATAGTTTCAGTTGGATAACTGCACTGCTATTCAATTATCCTATTATAATATCAAAATTATGAGCAGATGCAGTAGTTACATAGATAATTTTGGTTGAAAAATATCCCCAAAATACCTGTGAGGTTGGCAGGAGGGAGCCTGTCTGCTGACTGAGTAATAAAGGTTATGCATGTTGCTTCTAGCAGCTGGTCAACTCCACAGTGTGGGTTAGACTGAGCGTTGGCGATTTCTTTCTGTGTTTCAAGTAAACCAAAGTGCCTCTCTTTATTTGTTTAATTTTTTGGTCCCCCTCAAGGACTATTGTTGCACCTTTGTTGCCTGAACATTCCTGACCAAGATCCCTGTGGGGGGCCCAAACATTTAGAAAATAAAGACAAACATGTTGGTTTACACATATACACATAATTATACAGACCTATCAATGCTCACACATATATAAAATCTATAAACAATTACCTTTACTAAACTCATTGTAGATCTTAATATTACTATAGCCTTGGATATTATGCTAGTCCCAGAAGTCATCCCATTCTTAAAGGCAATAATAGAATATGCCATTACAATATTCCCTAAACAATAACTGGTAATCTGTCTTCCTTTAAACCCCATGGAATGGAAAGCTCACTCATCAAACATACAAAAAAAATCAAAACACTACCTTTAGATGCAACATCATGTAACAGCATTTACATTATTAGATGTAACAAGTACATTAATAATAGGTTGGATTGTTAATTTGATGGAATTGGTTCATTTTGCTATGGAAGGTGTCCATTTACTTTTTCTGTCCTTTCTTCACCAATTTAACATAAGACCATTCTTTGTACAAATCCAAAAGATTGTCTTTTCTAGTCAATATCTGTTTTGAATCATACACTTTTTGAAACAAAGGTTTTACTCTGCTGCTGGCAATTTTCTTTCTTGCTTAGTGGAATCTATTTCTTGCTACACACCTGTATTTTTCTCTTCTTCTTTCTAGCAACAAAAACAAAAGATGAACAGCACTCTGCTTTATTGTAATTAGCAAAGCCTGCTACAGCAAGCCATTAACCTGACGCATTTCAGGTTATGCTGATCAAATGCGATCATCATCAGCAAGATTTATACACTGAGCAACACAGCCCCCTGCTGGAGCATCTTTAAACCCAATACATCGTTATAACCAATTTCTTTACCATGCTTAATTTAAAATGAGTATGCCATAACACATGGTTAAAACAGACAAGCAATATCATACCCCCTAGGTTTTCAGATATGCAATTATATTCTCTCAAGTTAAATGGATGCAGCAATTCCCCGTTGCTTATAGGAACAGTAACACCAAAAAATTAAAAAGTGTTTTTAAGTAATGAAAATATAATGTACTGTTGTTCTGCACCGGATAACTGGTGTGTTTGTTTCAGAAACTCTTTTATAGTTTATATAAACAATCTGCTGTGTGGCCATGGGGGCAGCCATTCAAAGCTGAAAAACGAGAAAAAGAATAAACAGCAGATATACAATGGGATTCCTCAAAACTTATCTATCCAGTGCTTTAATGGCTGCCCCCATGGTTTGTTCATATAAACTATAGCTGTCTTTCTGAAGCAAACACACCAGTTTTACCCGTGAAGGGCGCATTATATTGTAATTCGTTTAAAAAAAAAACTATAAGTTTTTTGGTGTTACTGTTCCTTTAAAGCACAGATACATGTTCTATTACTCAGATCAAGGGAACCTCTTACTGAACATTCACTAAAATGTTTACCAAGTGGAGATCTTGTATCCTTATTGTCCAATGCAAAAAACACAATAAATACATGATAATTTGCTGTCATAGTTACACTTTTATTGCTGAGTAATAAAAATGATTTACACCGCATAGTGAAATAACCTCAGGCACTGTTATTTGGTTCCATATAAATTTCAAGAGAAACTGTAGTAGACAATACATTATTTGCTTTCTTTAAATTATAAATATTTGGGGGATAATTTGGTGGCATCCCAACTGAACCATTAAACAAAGAATAAATAGTTCCCTTGATATATTTCCTTATAAGAAATCAATGTGTGTAGCATAGATATGTTCTATTTCAGTTACCTACCAACAGGGTAATGTAAGTACCTGTAATTTTGGCAACACTTCAGTGCCATAGGCAGCCTATTCCTGTTTTATATAATCAGCAAGTGTCAGAATGCCAAGGGCCCACCAGAAAACCTTAGACCATGGGGCCACTTTCCAAACTATTATTCCTCCTCTCCTCACTCAACCTCTTTATTTTTCTAGTCTTTTATATCTATTTACTATATTCTTCCATTATTAAGCATTTTTTCCCCAAAAAGAAATAGGGTATGACCATAAATTAGGTCAAATGATTAGAAGCAAGAGGCCCACTGACACCTGGGCCCACCTGGATATTTCCTGGTATCCCGGTGGGCCAGTCCGACACTGTCTTCAGCACTAGACGTTTAAGCATGATGGATTTACTTTAACACAAATATAAACAAACCATTTATGCCACTTTGACAAGGCCCATTGATCACTGAAAAATAATTACTCTAGAACAAGCAAACTGACACAGGAAATTACAACCTGATAATTTATATACATTGTGTAGGTAATGAATACAGCTGGAATAAACATAGCCATTATTGCTAAAACGAGGCATTCCAAAATAGGAAGCCTCAGCATGCTGGTCTTTCATTTATTTTTACATTGTTGGCTAACTGCAATCTCTTACTCATATACAATTAAAAAATCATATGGGTATCATGAACTTGTAAAAGTGAGACATTTGCATGTAAAAAATAAAGAAACCTCATTAGCCTTTTCAAGCTGGAGATGAGAAATTCATGCAAAAAACACGTCAGCAGCAGTGGGAAATATCCATAATAGTCTTCAGAGAGCAGGCTCCATCTGTGATTTGTATGTTCCATACAGAATGTATCTTTATTTATGGCATTATGTTTGGTGTAGGCACACAGCGCCTTACAGAGAACAAAATTACAGTACAGCAGGCTAAGGAAACCTTTCAATAGCAAAAAGTGTATAGTTCATATTTTTACAGAGCTCTTAGTCTGTTTTAAATTAATTCTCTGATTGATTAAACATATATATATATATATATATATATATATATATATATATATATATATATATATATATATATATATACACACACACACAAAGGGAGTGGAGTGCACAACCATAAGGAAAGCAGGGTACCTGGGTGCTAGTCCGTAACATATAGATCCATTCTGCAAATATTGACAGCACTCCAAGGATATTCGCAACAAGTCGAAATTTATAAGCAAGTAGAGGTTTATTGAAGGATCTTCAGTAAACCTCCACTTGCTTATAAATATCGACTTGTTGCTAATATCCAAATATCCTTGGAGTGCTGTCAATATTTGCAGAATGTATATATATATATATATATATATATATATATATATATATCGAAAGACAGACGGCACTTCTGAAATGGGGTTTATTGGAGTTCCTGCTGGAAAAACCCGAACGCGTTTCGGGAGTTATCCCTTAGTCATAGAACCTATGACTAAGGGATAACTCCCGAAACGTGTTAGGTTTTTCCAGCAGGAACTCCAATAAACCCCATTTCAGAAGTGCCGTCTGTCTTTCGATTTTTGTAGCGTTCACAGTGGGGACACTGTCTGACTGAGCACCTGGTTTGAGGGGAGAGTGGCGAGCAGTTGCGGTCTTTTTTTGCTCTTTTATATATATATATATATATATATATATATATATATATATATACACACAAACACACAGATAGACAGACAGACAGACAGACAGATGGAGATATATATATCCAAAGTAGCAAGTGAACCACACTCACAGGTCTTTTAAACACAAAGAGTAGTGTAATTTTATTTTCAATGATTTGGCTCTTAAACTTGAGCCGTCCTCAGGAAGTGCATACAACACTTCCTACGGATGGCTTGAATTTAGGAGCCGAAAGGTTTAAATAAAATTACACTACTCTTTGTTTATAAAAGACCTGTGAGTGCGGTTCATATTCTGCTTTGGATATTTATCTCTATAACCAGCATCCAGGCATTTGTTATATTGGTTTTTGAATGCACCAGCCTGGATTTTATATATATCTCATTACAAATATCATTCAATCATTTTTTAAAAAAGATTTTTCCAAATTATTGTAAGACTGGCACTTGTCACATACAATAACACTGGCACCTGTTCCCTATAATAACACTAGCACTTGTCCCCTATAATAACACTGGCACCTGCCCCCTATAACAACACTGGCACCTGCCTCCTATAATAACATTGACACTTGTCCCCTAAATTAAAACTGTCACCTGTCCCCTATAATATCACTGGCACCTGTTCCCCATAATAACACTGGCACTTGTCCCTTACAATAACACTGGCATCTGCCCCCTATAATAACACTGGCACCTGCCCCCTATATCATCACTGCCACCTGCTCCTTATAATATTATTGGCACCTGCCCCCTTTAATAACATAGGCACTTCTCTCTTTAAACAACACTACACTAGCAAAAGAAGAACTTGTATAGTTAATTGACTCCAACCTTGCATTTTGAAATATCAAAATTCAAACTCTCCAGCAATTGGGGAAGGAATGGAATTTTAAACACTTGGACTAGCAGCAAGAGAAGGAAATTTAAATAAAGACAAAAACAAAAGCAGCCAGAAGAATCAACCAACTTACTGTCTGGAGAGATCCCCCTCCTCCTATTTCCCCATCCCCTTTATCCTTCCTATATACTATCACTCCCCCCCCATGTACCCGTTTTTTTTTTTCCTATTTTCTTTTAATCGCTGTGTATAGTGATCTTTGTTCTTTTCTGTTTGTAATCTGAAAAATAATAAAAAGTGGAAAAAAAAAAAAAGAAAAAAATTATGGAAAGATCCGTTATCTGTAAAGCCCCAGGTCTTCAGCATTCTGGATAACAGGCGCCATACCTGTAGTGAAAAACAGCAAAGAAAGAGAAATGAATCTTAAACGTTATGGCATATACTGTACAGTACCTGACTTTTATTTAAAAAAAGGAAAAAAAACAATCTCTCTGGGGGTTATTGGAAGGAATAATGTGGAATTTTGTAAAAGGTGGTGTCAAATCCTAATCAAATTTTCTTTTGACCTAATGCTCTTGGTAATTGAAGAGGTATCCCATCTGACTGTTGTACGCACTGAAATTACAGCATTTGAATAAGCCTATTTAAGTCAGAGACGGCTGTGCTTCCTAAGGTCCCACTACAAATGTACACAAACTGAACTTGATGATATACTGTACATTGTTTTTAATGGAACATGAAACTTGAAAGAACATTTTGGGACTAATGCACAACAGTGTAACCCCTTTTTGCACTTGGAGTTGTTATGAGTCCCCAAATATTTCTAAATCTATTGAAGCATTTTCATTTTTATTAACAAATAAACACACCACACCATATCAGTTTTAGTAGGTGTGACTATGAATTGATCCAGAAGTTAGCATCCAAGCATAGTGTTGTGATATGCCCCACTGATAAGAGGGGAGTTGCAGCAGAACAGAATTATTCTGGCTATAAGAGATTCTTAAGCAGCTAAATGATCAGTCTGTTTATAACAATCTTAAAACCCTAAATCTATGTATAAAGCTAAGATTGATGATTTTCTTCAGGCAGCTTTGTCACATGGCTTTATTTCTTTGTTATGCCAAGAACACCCAATCTGTCCTATTTTACACACATTACCCAAGATACATAAAGATGATGACCATTCCCCCGGGAGACTAAAAGTTAGTGTCAGATTCTATATAACAACCACTAGCCATCTATATTAATTATTTTCTCTAACCTATTGTATGCATATGGATGAATTTTATGCAGGATAGATCCTACACACCCCAATACAGAGTACCTTATGGACCTATTCAGCTTCTCCATTACCATGAATTTCAACTGACCCATTACCTACAGGTTAGTGGCACAAGCATTTCTCAATTTTTCGCTAATTTATTTATGGCAAGCTTTGAACAGTAAAATATTATTGCCCACATTGGACATATGATTTACAGACTGTGAAACTGCATTGCTGATCTGTTTATCTCACTACCGCACTACCCAGTCATTTTTGTAATGCTTGACTTTCTGAATTCTTTAACTACTACTATAAAATTTACTGCTCAGATCAGCAACACTAGTATATCTTTCCTTGATTCGACCCTTACCATTTCTAGGGTCACTAATGACACCACTGCACATTGATGAAGGGATAGACCATTTGCCCAGAGGGCTATCCTCTATATGAATTACTTGCCAGCAAGGAAAGTGCTCTAACACTCCCCCAGGAACACACATTAGCAATGCAGACTTCTATGCAGAAACAAAAATCTGAGGGATGCTTAACTTGTTTTGCAACTTTTTGTCCTGACACTAAGGACATTACTCAAAGGAAAAGAAAAAGATAGTAAGAGCCCCCTTACTCTCAAATTAATTAACTAACTTATTTAAATTATATAGTGAACCAATGAGTTAATAGTTATAAAGTGCTTATAAAGTGCTTGTGCTAATAAGATTTGCTTCGTTTGATTAAAGCTTAAAATAAATAACACAAACAACAAGTTCAGAGAAGCATAATGTTGCTTTTTCTGTGTATTAAAAAGTGGCCAGTGCCAATTTGTTAATTTATGTACTTAATCTATAAGCAATAGATTCAGGATTCCAATAAATTAAAAAGTGCTAGTGCTTAATCATTACCCAGTTACCGACTGAGTGTGGTTCGAAATAGTTAATTTATGCAAGTGCTAGTGCATTGTAAAATCACAAGGTAATTCGTTAAAAAAATTTCGTTTTACAAAAAAGGAACCAGGACCAACATTCAAGGAAATTTGAGTAGGAAAAGGAAAATAGTGTAGAGGTGGAGAAGTCCCAAAGAAACTGCTGCCTGTTATTTTCTAAGCCCTGGGACCCCACACGGGGAGAAAGTAGTACACTGGGGACTGTGGTCTGCAGAGCCTCTCTTCACTATAATACTTTATTTTATGTTTGCTTAGATTCTAACTACCATTTCGATCGAAAAAACTTTTTTTAAAAATAATCTCTTTTTTAACTGAATTTTGGGTACTCATAGTCTGGGCCAGGGAACCGCATTCGATTTCTTTATTCTCTGTTGTTCATATGGCACTGGTGGATTTGTGGTTTTTTAGACTTTAGCTCTTTAAGAGATAGGGCATGTAATATACGAGACCACAGTCCCCAGTGTACTACTTTCTCCCCGTGTGGGGTCCCAGGGCTTAGAAAATAACAGGCAGCAGTTTCTTTGGGACTTCTCCACCTCTACACTATTTTCCTTTTCCTACTCAAATTTCTTTGAATGTTGGTCCTGGTTCCTTTTTTGTAAAACGAAAATTTTTTAACGAATTACCTTGTGATTTTACAATGCTCTAGCACTTGCATAAATTAATTATTTCGAACCACACTCAGTCGGTAACTGAGTAATGATTAAGCACTAGCACTTTTTAATTTATTGGAATCCTGAATCTATTGCTTATAGATTAAGTACATAAATTAACAAATTGGCACTGGCCACTTTTTAATACACAGAAAAAGCAACATTATGCTTCTCTGAACTTGTTGTTTGTGTTATTTATTTTAAGCTTTAATCAAACTAAGCAAATCTTATTAGCACAAGCACTTTATAAGCACTTTATAACTATTAACTCATTGGTTCACTATATAATTTAAATAAGTTAGTTAATTAATTTGAGAGTAAGGGGGCTCTTACTATCTCTTTCTTTTCCTTTGAATAATTGGCAACAGTAATTCACGCCTCCTTTCCTCCACAAGGTAACATTTAAACCTAAAGGACTGCCTTTCTTTCTTGTCAACTAAGGACATTACTACCATTTCCAACCACTGGACAGTGCTACAGAAGAATAAGAAACTATCACCAGCTTTTGGTACAGCACAATGGATTGTGAATTATAGGGGGCACAATCTCTATTAGTCAAATAGACCGTACTCACTACTACCAATCTGTATGGCCTGATCCCTGGCTAGGATCTTTGAAACCTTGCTGCTTCCATTGCTTGGATAGTACTATGTGCCAACAGATACTAATAGGGCCAACCTTCTATCAACCCCACTCTGTAAAACCCATCCAGATTAGAAATATACTCACTTGCACATTGAAGTATATTCAGCGTTGGATTGGGGGGCCAGGGAACACCCTGGACTGCTGCCTCAGGGTCCACCATACTCCCTAGGCCCCCCGCCCCAAAACCCCAATCCCTTCCAGCACCCCCTTGCCTACCTTCTCCTTCTTGCAGGTGCGTGGAGGGCCAGGGAGGGTAATTGGAAGCTGCACAAGCGGCTTCACGCAGGGAGTTGGTTAGAGCCCCACCCTGACTATATTATTTACATTATTTCATGCTTGTGTGGACTGTCACAATGTTCTGGGATCGGATGTCTAACCATCACATGGCCATACATTTCCTTGAACATACTGTAATTATCTATAAGCGAGCCTTAAAAGCATGATCATAGATCACATCCCTCAACCTCCCCAGGGTGGTACAACAATTTTAATTAGGGAAGCACCAAATCCACTAGTAAGGAATTTATGTAGAGTACCGGACACTCACGTTTTGGGGGTGGTTCCTGTTTGGATTTTAGACTTCTGAAATCCAGGCAAATAGTTTTGAACCAGATGGCTTGTGTTCAAATCTGGACAGGCTGCAACTCTCATTAAGCCCCTACTTTGAGCCAACAATGATTACGGCCTCCTTAGCTAACAATGGCACAGAAATTAAAGCACTGTTTAAGTTATTCAGCCTTAACTGCCTATATATCCTGAGAAGTAAATAAGTGTTAAACTGCAAATCTTATCCTAAGTGACCTCTCAGCTGCCTGTCCTGTAGCAAGGCTCTTGGACCATAGTGTGGGACCACTAACCTAGAGAATGAGGGGCCCAAGTAAAGCAGGAAGCATAAGACTAGGGCAGGATTGCAGGACTCCTTTACTACAATAGTCCAGTATCTATAGTAGGTTACTTCAGTGCATTGCCCAGCTTCAAAGGAATGAGGAAAGCAATCCAAAAACACTACATGTTTCGGGCCACACGCCCTTTATCAAGTGTGATAAACTTGATAAAGGGCGAGTGTGGCCACGAAACATGTAGTGTTTTGTAGTTGCTAATAAATCACATTGTAGCAGTTACTCTGCTTTTGGATTGCTCTCCTCATTCCTTTGATTGTGTACACTAGTCCAGTGTAGTTGCCAATACCATTAATAAATGTACGGTATAAGATTTTTTTTAAAAAAATCAGCAAAAAAATAAATATTCAATATTTTCACTGAAAACAATTCTTTCCAACAAGCGTGTTTTAATGCACAATATTTAATTGCAAAATGAAAAAGAAAATGCTACCTGGCAAGGAATGTCAGCCTATGGAATATGATGAAAAACATATAGAACCAATATAGAGGAATTGCTCTGGCAGGGCACAGTGGCCTAGCAACCTATTTTTGTAATAAACACATTACTAAAACAAATGCATACGCATGCAGAGAATATAATGATGATGATAATGCATAGTGCTATGAAGTGTGCATTAATCATCACTGGGTGTTATACTTCACAACAGCTGGATGTGCAATAAGGTACAGTTAAAAGAAATGAGCTAAAAAAGAAATACCCGTTGGTTACCAAATGTTATTAAGCAGCGGCTAATAGATTTGAAAGTGTCTCTGTGTGTGTATGCAGTCAGTAATCAATGATTACAAATTTTAAATTGCATTTGATTATTTTTTTTTTTACAACCTACAAGCATCTCTGTGCTAAGAAGCCAAAGTAAACTTTATAGACTTTTAAATGACGCATGCAAGAAATCCAATGTGATTTCCATTTGCAAGCCCATGTGTATTTTGCAGTGCAAATAGATAAAGATTTTCTTTACCAAAATAAATTGGAGTACAGAACATTGCACCCTTAGGTTATCATAGTTATTTTTTAATACAAAAATTGGTAACAAATAAAAAGTCTACAGCAGATGACAATACAAGCAAACAAAAGGTAGAAACAGGGCCACCTAAGCAGACTAAGCTCCGCTCTTAAAAATCAGTGTTGAGGCGGGTCAAAGGAGGGCAGCATCGCTAGTGCATTGAGTGCAGTAGAGCTCTCTGCACCAGCGGAAACTAAATTCCAGCTACCCCCAACTGTAGTGTGGGCTCTTTTGGTTGGGGATAATATATTTTTCCAACAAGTGCTTTCTTATGTTACTGAAAGTAGTATTACTGTATATATGCCCAAACTCTTGAAACTAGTGTTTAGTCTAAAGTAAGGACATAAATGCAGCATACAGACATGTTCAAAAAACATCAAAATACTTTTAAGGATGAATAGCTAATCAAATTTCTCCGACATTAGCAAAAGAAAATGCATATTTTAAAGAACATAATTTGAAGCGTCAAGATAAAATCATACTGTGGTACAAAAATGAAAGTCAGTCATTTCTTATGGGAAATTAATGTTTCCACTTTCAATAAATGGTTGTGTAATAACTATGATTAATCAATGGTTTAAAACAGGAGTCCCCAACCACCGGGTGCTGAACCAGGCCTCCTCTGGTCCCAGCTGCAGTCTATAATAGCTGCAAAAACAATGAAAAAGGCCCTAATTACCTGCAATCCCAGCTCTATTACAAGCCATTGCCATGACAACAGTTGAGTGAAGCCCAGGAAGCTTTCTACTGATTGCGATAAGGGCCAGATGACTGGTTGGTAAGCCTGAAATATACCCCTACCCGATCTTCGTAAAAATCGTCTTGCTTGAAACTGGTCCGTTTTGCCAAAAAAGTTGGGGGCCGCTGGTTTAAAACTTAATGCAGTTAAGAAATCTGACATAATAGATGGCAGAACCAGTGTAGGGGAAAAGCTCAATCACTGTAATAAAACAGTGCAATACTGTATATCAGGAAAGTAAAGAATTGTTCACTATTACTATTTCAAAATTAAAGGAAGAAATCCACCAGCTATAGAGGCTGATTTACTAACATTCAAATTTCTATTTTTTTCACAAATCATATTTCATCTCTAAAAATTCATTTTTTTTAAAAAAAAATCTCTCTAAGGAGCCATTTACTAACAATCGAATTGTGATTTTTTTTTCCCACAAATCTCATAAAATTCAGTTATATATTCAGTTTTTTTCTAAAAAGCTCTAAAAATGTTAAATTTATCAAGTGAGAAAAACAAGAAAACCTTTAATACCAAACTTTGCCAAAAGTTGTCGTAGTCCTATAGAAGAATCAATTTGGACTTTTAGAGGTTTTTCATGGTTTGTTAGGAATTGTCCGATTTTTTATCGCATTGTTCAGCGTTTTTTCTTTGTTTCACACTTTTTACATTCAGATCTTTTAATAAATTCAATGGTGATCATGTTTTTCGAGTTTGTTAGTTTAGTCGTGGTTTCAAAAACATCCAAAAACCCTAAAATTAAACTTTTAAAAAATAAGACTCTAAAACTAAAAAAATCTGAGATTTATTAAATGTAAAAATCACAAAACACATGATACAAAACTGTGCCAATTAAAAGCTGTTGAAGGTCCCATAGAAATCAATGTGAGCTTTGCCAATACTATTGGACCATTACTCAATTAGGAATTTTTACTGTTTTTTTCCCACTAGTATTTATTTAATAACTCAAATATTAATAGGTTTATTGATCTAACTTTCATGGGCTACAAAATAGGAAAACCCCTAAAATTCTAGTTTGTGGGACAATTACTAGTGAAAAAAGACCTGAAAACCTCTAAAAGTACAGATTACTATACAGGTAAGGGACCTATTATCCAGAATGATCGGGATAAGGGATCTTTCCGGTCTTTTGGATCTACTAGAAAATTATGTAGCTATTAAATAAACCCAATAGGCAGATTTTGCTTCCAATAAGTATTTTATCTTAGTTTGGATCAAGTACAAGGTACTGTTTTATTATTACAGAGAAAAAGGAAATATGTTTTAAAAATTTGAATTATTTAATTATAATGGAGTCTATGGGAGACAGCCATTGCATAATTTGGAGCTTTCTGGATAAAAGGTCTCCGGATAACAGATCTTATACCTGTATATAGCTCACATAGTGGAGTTCTCTTTCCATAGGAAGTTTGTACTGTATTTTGAAAGGTATTTAATTATAATGAAAAAGTTAGTCTCTAAATCTGTAATACATATACAGTACAAGATATTTAGTCCATTTGCAGTTGCACACCAAGCCTAATTATCCTATCTGCATTTATTCCATAACCTTGGAAATCTGCTGTAGTCTTAGAGAATATAAAGTCTTTGGGGCATGGTACTCCATATGTATTATTTATAATGGATGCACAATTTCTTCCTGAAAATCATAATTCAAGGAGACAGAAATGGGAACTTTATTCATCAGCTGAATGCCTTTTTAAAAATTGTACAACAAGGGATTTCCAGGCTTCCAGGCTCTTTGAATTCGAAAGGATGCTAATAATACTTGTGCAATAATGTATGGCTTATGAGATTCATACTGTAGGTAGTTCAACCTTCAAACACTTTACCTACTACAAGTGGCTTCCTAATTATACGTTTTCAGTTATAGCATAAATTGTAGCCACGACTCCATATGAAATGCTTCAGCATTATACATAACTTGTTTCTTCTACCTCTCCATGCTGGAGCCATTAGCTACTCTTCAGTGGTGTAACTAGATGTTACTGGGCCCCACAGCAAATTAGTTTTAGGGCCCCAACATACCCAGAGGTTGTCCTGTTTTACCAACATATGTAGAAATCGCTCATTAATTAGGGCCTCGTGGGGCCCCCTATACCTCCTTGGCCTTCCCTGTAGTTACATCACTGCTACTCTTGCTATCACAACCTAAATGGACTAATTTTGTTCCAGGAGAACTCCCTCCCTTGCCTTTGTACTGCTTTACCTGCTATATAGGAAAAACTGGTGCTTAAACGCTGTCAACCATGATCAATGCAATTTGTGTACAGCCACAACATGCTGGTTCTAATCAGGGGTGATTCTGGCCTCTGCTGCTGTGCCCCTCCCCCACACTCACCTTCATTCTGCCTGGATCATACTTATCATTTCTAATTATATCCAGATAACCCCAGGAACTGAGCATTCTGGATAACAGAACCCATGAAAAACATAAGGGTGCAATTGAATAGGCATGACAATGAGTGCTTCAATCAAGAGATAATATGCCTTTTGGAGGGATTTGATATTAACTCAGTGAATTAGGAGTTATTAATCATGTACAAAGTAGTGCGCAAAAAGCATATTAATTGAGTAATGTGCACATCATTCAAGCATGCAAATTAGGAAGTAGGTGCAGGGTACAAACAAGTTCTGACATTACAGCCAACCCAATGGCAGACAGTTAGAACAGTGCTACCTTCCCCTGCAAGTCATACAACTAGTACTGTAACTATTCTTAGTATACCAAAAAGGTTCTTGCCTCCACCACACAGTGCTAGCTTTCATTTTCCATTTTATATCTGTATGGTTAAAAGTCATCAATAGTTTTATCATCAATAAGCAATTATGTAGCAGTATCTATTTTCAATAGCAGTTTGATGTTGATGTATATATTCTTCCCCCATATGTAATAAAAGGCACTAAATTTGGCCAGGAACAATAACCCATAGCAATCAAGGTTAAATGCTTGCTTTTAGACAGGTGACCTGTAAATGCTACCTGCTGATGGTTGCTATGGGTTATTGGACCTGGGCAAACAATGCATTTTATTACACCCCATGAGTAGCTTGTAGCAAATCAGTTATTTGACACTTTTGAGAAATAGATGAAATGAGCACCAGCCGATGAAGATAAAACTTGACTTTATTCCATATTACTAAAACCGAAGGTCCTGACGTGTTTTGTATCTACCGATACGTAATCGCAGCACCTGAGCCACCTGCCGACATTGGTGAGTGCGAAAGTTTATTGCTTCACGCTTAACTGATTAAACTATAACGAGTGGATTTGGTCCAAAAGTTATGGACCTGGGGTATGTACCGTACACCCAGGTCAATTCCGTTATCGGGTGAGCCGTACATTTATTCAAATTGCTGCCTAACATGTAGAGTTTGGGGTTTTACATACCCAGACCAGTATATCTGTATAGTCAGCTAATTATCCACTCTCTTCTAGGATAAAGCCACTTTTTTCTCATATCACTTTTGGCACTTTTACCACTAATGTGTATTTCCACCAGGGGCACTTCACCACAGGCGGTAGCACTGATCGAGTTACCAGGGGTGGCAAAAAGCCACTCCTGGTAACTTTAAAAGCCAAATTTCTGTTTTCTTAACCAGAAATTCAGCTCTTCTAGTGTGTAGAGCACAATAACGCTTTCTGAACTAGCGATGCCCCCCGACCCCCTCCAGCTTACGAAAAAGTAAACGATAGGGGCAGCATCTCTGGAGCCACATCAGTGCAACACAATCTTCAAAATTGTCCCTCATTTTCACTACTTTATAATAACACACCCATTATCCCCCCTTGGCTTGGAAACAAACTGGCATGAAAAATAACACACTTCCTTTGACATATTATTTCAGTGTTTGGAACATCTGTATGACATATTTATCAAATGCTAATAATAAACTACCTTTTCAAATGCATACAATATTTTCAGAATACTATTCCATTCCTCACTGCAGGACCACAGTCCAGGCATCCCAACTGATTAATAATTATTTAACTGTCTTCACTGAGAACCAAAGTGCCTTGATTTAAACCACTTCTTCATAAATGTATTTACCACTGATTTCACCAAGCTTCTTACTCCTATGCACACATAGAACAATATGCCATGTGATATTTATTGGTTTGTTTAATACCATATTGGGCCAAAAATCCTTAAAAGCAGTAACCCCTCTGCAAACTGAAGGAACATGACTGGTAATAACCACAAAGCTTTAAAGTTTCCCCAACAATAAAAAAACTGAATAAAAATCCCAAATCCCTAAAAGGTATATATTTTATAATTTTATAATTCCATTATTGTATCAATTAAAATCCGTGGAGACATCCTAGATAGAGCCACCCTACCAAAATATTAATAATGCACAGCATGTATATAAATATTGCAGTATATGATGTTCTTGCTATGTTCCGTTAGAGTACTTCTTAGCAAAATGACTGATTAAAAAATACCCACAGCCAAACTGTGGTTGTGCATTTCAAAAAAATAATGCTAAATGTTCTGATGCTGCAGTTAAAGATGATTTAATAAAATTTCTATGTCTTGTGTGCAAAAAAAAGGAAGATCAATGTAATAATGATACGAATCACATTTGGTACAGTACTGGATGAAAATAAATTATTAACTGGTGTTTTACACTGTACATCCTTATGCTTGCCCTTTTTAAATTGCTCCCCTTCCCGGAGGTCATGCTCCCTGGGTTGGCATGCTCCTTTCCCAAATTACCACTTGCACATACACTTCCTTATATACTGAGTAAGCTCCCCCCATACTCCCAGATTCTCATTCATGGCAGCATCATTATTATTATCTGCTTGCCACATTCCAGTTGTTAATGCATACAGATTTGAAATTAAGGTTATTTTTTAAAAAACACATTTTGCATTAATCTTTCCAGCAGCAATAACCACCTAATGGAGTAGACACAAAATTTGTGTAGGCCCATTGACAGTTCCCAGTAAACCACTCCTCTTAATGCAGTCTAAACATTAAGGGGGTTATTTATCCAAGGTCAAATTTTAGACTAATGTGTTTTTTTTCAACTCTAATAAATTTGATTTTATTTACAATTTGAATGGTATGTTATTTATGAAAAATTTTGAATGTCTAAAATTTGATCAAATAGTCCCCACCCGAGTCAAAATCCACAAAAAGTCAAATCCAATTCAAACTGAGTTTTCATCTGGAAAAAAAACTGGTCTTTTGCGCATCAAATTCTTTTGAAGCTCAGCATTTTAATTCCCCCGTTAGAGTCTATGGGGCGTCATTTTCATAGCGAAACTTTCCAGAAATTTGGCTCATCACTACTATTAACATCTTCAAATAGTAGAAGGGACCTCTGCCATTGACTTCTATATGAACTCGGCAGGTTTAAGGTGGCGAATATTCGAATTAAAACGGTTTCCAGGGTCGAGGCGTGATAAATCTCACATTTGAATTCAAATCAAAAATTCGATTTTGAATTCGAATTTACCATTTGAACCTTAGTAAATTTGCCCCTTATAGTGATTAATAATGTCTCACTTCTAACAGCAAACACTGAAAAGGAAAATCTAACACTTGGGTGACATTATTTGCCATTGAATGCCCTGAAATACTTTATGTTCATAAAAATATGTAATATCTGTTCCTTTCTTTTCCATGGTGGAGGTTACATCCATAAGGCATTGCTTCCTTTTCATTGCTGGAATTCTAGGTTTTCCTAGGTGCTTAAAAATGTTGGCAAAGGTGGCCTTTATGATGATCATGCAGGGACATTCAGCACAGCGATAAACTGATAAACCAATTTTGTTTAATAGTTCTAGGTGTCTCTTTGCAGTCCAATAGTTTTCAGTTGGACAATACTTTGCTTTGTATCTCTCAACTGTACAATCAGTGTTATACTAGATTTTAAAAGTCCACTTACAGCCGATAACTTTTTCCTGTTGGCAATTCTGTGAGCTTTCAGGTTTGGATTTTAATCTGTGACTTTGTATCTTAAATGATCATCTATAAAAGTCACTAAATATATGTTTACCTCCTGGTGTGGGCACTCTCACAGGACCACACACATCACTGTGTATAAGGTTAAGCAGGTAAGTTCTGTTCTGGCTTACCTTTGGAGGAGTTGCTCTTGCAGCTTTAGCTTTGATACGAAATTTGCATCTCACGTTAGTTGGACAGGCTGACAATACAAGATCTTTTGTCACTTTCTGCCTATTCAGTTCCTGTATGCCATGAGGATGTCAGTTACTTAGATGCAGGTGCCATATATGAATGCAGTTGTTGCGCCCCTGTGTGCAGAGACTTGCCTGATGCTTTACTGTATCCAGTCAATATAGATGCTTGTCCACTCTGGCTTTTGCTACTACCTTTTCTCCACTCTGGATGGTACACTTGTCACCTTGGAATTTTTTGATGAATCCTTTGTATCCCAACCGCCTTACAGATAAGTGTTCACCTCAGCATTGAGACATATAAGAATTACATGCCCAATTCCTTTAGCAGGAGTGCTACTTCCATCTGCAAGGTAAAAAATCATTTGGATCAAACTCTGTAAAGAAGTTCCTGTTGCTTGTGTGGGGAATCGCTCTTTAGGTAGTAGCAGCAGCAGCTTCTTTCATACAGACAGTAGACAGTACACAGGTTTCCAGCTGATCTTAAGTGTGCATTTATTTAACACAGCAGCTTAAACACCAACAAACAGTTCATAACCTTTGGGAAGGCAGTAAACAAAAATAGTCCATCTGTACTGGTAAATGAAAATGTCCTTCTCCCAAAGGTCCGACAGTCCCCACTTGGGGAATATAAGTCCAGCAAACAAAACAAACTGTTAACTCACAGTCCTTTGAAAGATTCCCTGTGCTTTTCTCCTGGAAGCAGCACGCTCCCCAAACACTTGAGGAAGTAGCTGGTAGCCAGTCCTTGCTACCAGATAACTTGTCTTCTTTTGGAAAACTTGTGCCCAGCAAATAAAGTCTTTTTATGAGAACTTTTTAATACAGCCCCAGTAGTTCTCCTTTCTCACTCAGACAGGGCAGAGAGCAGCCTTAATTGAGCCCTCACTTTTTACTCCAGGTGAGGCTAATCACTCCTCATTGCTGCTCAGAGCCTCATTTTTACAGCCCTCTTTACTGCTTCATAGAGGATTCTGGTAGGGATATACTTTCCATCTATGATTTTCCCAACCATGCTACACATTTCATGTGGCTCCTGAATTTAAACTCCTAAAAAATTCAGGAAACTGTGAAAAATTTGCAAATTTGCAAAGCATATTGAAGTCAATGGGGGGGGGCATAATTTTGCCGTGCGACAATTTTTATGCATGCAACTCTTTTGTCCTAAAGTATTAAAGTAAATGGCCGTCCGATTCATTTTGACGTGCAAACTTTTATTTTTCCAATACGAATTTTCGCGTCAGTTTTGCAAAAACGTTTGCTGTCGGTGGAATCCTGAAATTCGCAGCGAATCCATGCCTGGCAAATAAATTTGCCCATCACTACTAGTGGCATGCAGATGAAGCAGGCAAAAAAGGATGTTTAAAGGATGAAGGAAAGGCTATAGATAAAGCTTTATTAGAAAGGTCTATATAAATACACCAGTAAACCCTCAAAGTAACGCTGCTCTGAGTCCTCTGTCAAAAGAAACACCTAATTTATTTCCTTTTATTGTCTATACATAGACTTCTGTATCAGCCTTCCTGTTTTCAGTTTAAACCTCCAGGGCACGGCTTTGAGCATGCTCAGTTTGCTCCTCTCCCCCTCCCTGCTGTAATCTGAGCCCAGAGCTATGAGAGAGCAGGGAGAGACTCAGGCAGGAAGTGATGTCACACCAAGCCAATATGGCAGTTATCCTAAACAAATAGAGAACACTTCAAGAGCTGTTTACTGAAGTTTGGTAAAGCATTCTGCAGAATAAATATAGTGTTGTAGTTTGTGCTATTGTAGCTAATCTATTGGCAATAAACTGCTTCAGGAGCTTTCCTTCTCCTTTAAAAACAAAATGAACAATTTGGTTTTCATGTTTGATTTGAAATATTGTGGTGACAGGTCCCCATTTTGATATTTACAAATAGTAACATATCTTATTACCAGGTATATTTTGACCAAGTGCTTGCAAATAACACATGTGAACCCAAATTTCCTCATTTGTGATACTATTTTCTCCTTAGCATTAGTATGGGAAAGTTACCACTAGGGATGCACCTAATCCAGGATTCGGTTTGGGATTCGGCCAGGATTCGGCCTTTTTAAGCAGGATTCTGATTTGGCCAAATCCTTCTGCCCAGCCGAACCGAATCTATATCCTAATTTGCATATGCAAATTAGGGGTGGGGAGGGAAATCTTTTTGTCACAAAACATGGAAGTAAAAAATGCTTTCCCACCCATTCGGTTAGGTGTTTGGCTGAATCTTTTGTGAAGGATTCGGGGTTCGGCCAAATCCAAAATACTGTATTTGGTGCATCCCTAGTTACCACTAAAGAAATATAAATGCTCCTTCATAGGCAATATAATAATCTGTTTGGATTCTCTTGAAGGCAGGGTTGGATACATACCACTTACCCAGTAATGTAACAAGAGGTGGGGTCAAGATTAGAGGTCAGAGTTACTGGCAGATGTGAAGTTTTGAAGACTTTGAATCTATTATACCTGATACCTTAGCAAATGAAACAATGTTTATGTGTCTGATCAAGATATTTCTATAATAGGAAAGGGGAATCTAGCATAATAAAGTGGACAATTGTTGATGAAAATAAAAGTAATGGGTAATGATACTATAGGAACCTGCAATTTAATATTATTTTTAGCTAATTTAGCTAACTAACTTTTTAGAACTGCTGGAATAACACTAGGGCTCATTTTCACCACACCGACGGTCATGCAAAAATTGATTCAATTGTAGCAATTGTAGCAAGAACTGTCACTATTCTATTAAAGTTATTTGGGCCCAATGATGCTCCTTGCACTTCAGTGTAGTTGCATTCAGTGGACAAGTCCCACATTCTGGACAAGTCCCCAACCTTGACAGTCTACCCTCATAATTTAAGTCTTCCATCCCTCTAACCAATTTAGTTGCACGTCTCTGCACTCTCTCCAGGTAATTTATATCCCTCTTAAGGACTGGAGTCCAAAACTGCACTCCATACTCCAGATGAGGCCTCACCAGGGACCTATAAAGAGGCATAATTATGTTTTCATCCCTTGAGTTAATGCCCTTTTTTATGCAGGACAGGACCTTATTTGCTTTAGTAGCCACAGAATGACACTGCCCAGAATTAGACAACGTGTTATCTACAAAACCCCCTAGATCCTTCTCATTTAAGGAAATTCCCAACACACTGCCATTTAGTGTATAACTTGTATTTATATTATTTTTGTCAAAGTGCATAACCTTGCATTTATCAACATTGAATCTCATTTTCCAGTTTGCTGCCCAGTTTCCCAACTTAGACAAATCACTCTGCAAAGTTGCAGCATCCTGCATGGAACATATAGTTCTGCACAATTTAGTATCATCTGCAAAAATAGAAACAGTACTTTCAATGCCCACCTCCAGGTCATTAATAAACAAGTTGAAAAGCAAGGGACCTAGTACAGAGCCCTGCGGTACTCCACTAACAACACTGGTCCAATTAGAAAATGTTACATTTACCACCACTCTTTGTAGTCTATCTTTTAGCCAGTTCTCTATCCAGGTACAAATACTATGCTCCAGGCCAACATTCCTTAATTTAACCAGTAACCTTTTGTGTGGCACTGTATCAAATGCTTAAGCAAAGGCTAAGTAAATCACATCCACTGTCATCCCAGAATCAAGGTCCCTGCTTACCTTCTCATAAAAAGAAATTAAGTTAGTCTGGCAAGATCTATTACGAATAAAACCATGCTGGCACACACTCATAGTATTATGATTTGCTATACAGTCCAGTATCTTATCCTTTATTAACCCTTCGAAAAGGTTTCCTACCATGGACGTTAGACTAACTGGCCTATAGTTTTGAGGCTGAGTCTAACTGTACCAGGTAGACTATCCCAAAGTAGTATCTAGATAAGATGCGGTAAAGATTATACTGAGAGATCAATGGTTATTATAATTTAAAACTATTTATGCAATATATAGGTCTGAATATTTATCAATATTTATTTATCAATGAGCCTTCATACTTACTAGGGACGAGCAGCAAAAACTCAGCACCCCTGCTACTTGGATGGGATGTTGCACTGGCAGTATGGGTCAATGAGAAAAGGATTTTCTGTTAAGCAAATCTTCCTATTTCTGTATGGCCCTACTTGTCAGTGCAGGACTTCTGGGGAAGTCCCAAAGCCATTCAAAAAACGAGGAATAACTGGAAAGGTAGGAACCTATGTAGTAAAAATTAGCTTGGTGCTACTGCTGCTTGCAGCACCTTTTTGCCAAAGACTGCCTCAGCCGAAGACACTACATCCAGTTAATAGAATCTGGAGACAATATGTAATTAATTCCATGTTACTGCTTTGCAAATCATATCTAGAGATGGCTGGTTTTAGAAAGAGCAAGATGGAGCGTATCTTCAGTAGTGGAGGAGGATCATTACCTGAAGAGCTGTATGCTTGTAAAAAGGCCTTGCCAGGGTGGTTCTGGAGCTGCCAGTCCTTTTCTGGCACCAAAGGGCAGTACAACAAGAGAGTCTGTCTTTCTAAATTCTGATGCTCTGGATAAGTAGAACTTAAGAGCTCTAACAGCATCCAACATATGTAAAGCTACTTTCTTGGGGTTGGGAGGTATAGGGCAAAATGATGGAATTAATTGACGTGGAATGCTGATTTCATTTTAAGAAGATGAGACAATCTTATGCACAGAACAACATTGTCCTGGTGATAGACAGCACAATGAGATGTGCAGGAGGGGTCTGTCAGGTCAGAGACTCTGTGAACTGGACATAGAGCCATGAGAAGTGGCAGTTTGCAAATTACCAAATGACTAGGTGCTGAAGCCATTGGCTCAAATGATTACTTTTGGAGTGCCTAAGGAGCAATTTACGGTCTCGTGGTGCTAATGGTTCCTTAAGAGGAGGACAAAATTGTAAGAGAGAGCTTGGAAGAACTGACCAACATCCAAAGAAGGGCACATTATTTCTGGAACAGTAGTGCCAGGGTAGAAACTTAAACTATGAAGGCTGATGTACTGAGGCCCATTGTGACCCTTCTTGAAGAAAATTGACCTTGTGTGACAAATTCTAAGAGGTGTAATATATTGATACTTGGAACAGTCATGGTGGTGCTTGTGACTCCAGGCTATGAACGTTTTACAGACCATATAGTAGGCTGGATGGTTTGCGGGCTGCCATAAGTTGCAGGTCCTTGACCCAAGCAGGTCATTGCGACAGTAGACCTTTTTGGGAGAATCCACGGTTTGTCTGTGGACAGCTGTATGAGAGTTGCGAATGTGGAACTATCACTATTGTCGGGATGCCTTGCAATTGTTTTTTTTGGAGAAGCCTAAGCACAAAACAAAATCTGTGGTACCGTGTTAGCCAGTAGCAAAAATAACAAATAAAAAAACAAACAAATAGTATTGTAGAAGTGAAACCTATTTTGGCAACAATAAAAATACATTGCAAGCTTTTGGAGAACCAAGGCCCCTTCGTCAGGCAAAATACAAATGAAAGCCAGAAAGGCACAGCATATATACTGTTAGATCAGTGAAAGGTATTCATGGGCAATAAATTAGGAAGTTACATATAGAGAGAGATTAATTGTAGAGATAATACAATTAATTATTGTGGGTTGTAAATAGTCCAGGAGTCTGGATTCAGTCAGGTCACATAGTGTGACATGAAATTTCATGTCACACTATGCATTTTTCATATATGAGTAGTGTAAAGACTTACAGATGTATTAAGTGAGGGGAATGTGCTGCTAAGGTGGACCCAAGTGCAGCTATGTAGTTTTACACTGGATATGTTACATTTATTGTGTTTGAAAGAAATGCAATGATGTGGAACAGCAAAGTGTTTACGTGACAAATAAAAAAGATAAGTATAGAAGATATATAAATACAGGGCAATGCTGTGAATATAAACAGGAAAAAAACACAGGATGAGTCGCTTTTAAATGGACTGAAACATAGATACAGTAGATTTATCACAGAAGAAGCCTTGACATGGTCTACAAAGTGTTGTTCATATCAATACTTGCTAAAATTTTATTAAAATTAATATATTCTCTTTATACAAAGGTTTTACATTTACTTTCGATTTGAGCATTCCGCTGCATTGTGTTATTCTTTCCAGAAACCTTTCTTTATCACCATATTTCTTTTTAAAAGTACTGTACTTTCTTACTTGGAAACATATTTGGTAGCTTAAAATAGTCTGCCTAAAAGATGTTTTACATAACATGTATGTAAGAACTTGATCTCCCCCAAGCCACATTTTTTTGGCCCACCACCATTCCTTTAGGATATATGACCTGTTTTTGCCCATATCTACATTGCATTCTATTACTCACTTTGTAGTAGCAGAGTAACAGTTGAATATAATCATGTTTGGCATTGAATTGATATACCAACATTTAATTAATAGTGCAGAGTTTCAAATACATGGAACACTGCTGAAAATATATTTTAAAAAACTACATAATTTAAAAATACAGTTGTGGAACACTGCTTTTTGGATTAATATTTAAAAGGATGTGTAGAGACCTTGAGGCTCAGGAATGTTTAAGTCAGGCAGTTCCCCCTTTGTATTTGGACACCTAAATGGTGGATGGCTGGATCAGAGAGGAAAAAGGGCACTTGCCACAGATTGAGGCCCCAAGTTCCATTGCGGAAGAAGACAATAGGGAACTCCCACTCCCACCCTGATCAAGCATCGCCACGGCTGTATGTGGGCCCTTGAGAGAGAATGGTGGTGGGGCCTCACTGTGTTGCGTCATGTGGTGCATAACTGTGGGAAGAAAAACACCACTACTCGCTATTTCAGTGTGGATGTAAACCTCCCAGATGGAAGCAGAGTGGAGAAACCCCACCCCAAATACTACATTCTGTACGTGGATGTTAAAATCAGGTTCACATACATGGTTTGAATGATGTGGCAAAAGATGAACTCATTTATTACTAAAGCACCCAGTAGGGTTATGTTCTGCTGGGGGGGAGTGAGGCAACCTGAACCCTGAAATGTTCAAAACTTTCAGTTCTTATTTCCAGTTGTTGATCCAGAAACGCCAGAGTTTTACAGTTAAAACTTAAGTTAACATGCATTCCCATCATTGAGTGCCGCAAACACCACTATTGACTGTAAATAGTTCAGGGACAATTTATCTCAAATCCCATTTTCCCTTTCCCTTCCAAGTTCATAATCTCAGATAGAGATCTGGGCCCTTTATGTGGACAGAATTAGGGTTAATGCAATGGCTGGATATAATTAACTTATTTTCTTTATAGCTATGCCACTGTCATGGGTGTGTGATGCTGGCACCACCCAAGAAGCAGTTATGCAAAAGAGTTTGGTTAAGTCTACCTCATTTGAAACAGTTATTTTGTTACATATTGTGACAATGCATACTGTCTTTCTTACATTTACAAAATAAGCCATTGTGCCTGAGTGGGCTCAGGAGGGCTACTCTGAAGAGGTTATAATGTGCAATATTGTGTTGACATGTTAAATAAAGAATTTAAGTAAAGTGTTGGTAATATGTAGGTGTTATACCCCGAGGTAATAGGATTTAGGGTCACGGAAGTGGACCCGGTATGAGTAATTTGGTGTTAGACCCACTATTATATTGGTAAATGCTCCGGAAAATGTTTACAATATTTTGTTTACTGGATCCAATGAACCATGGACAGTCCTCCGGAGAGGCTTTTGAAGCGTGATTTGCAAATGGTAAATGTTATTTAAAATGTGATTTACTGTGTATTTGAGAGGAACTGATGGTTCTGTCAATGAGGGCATTGATTTTGCTAAGTGGGGGGAGAATGTAGAGACCCTGAGGTTTAGGAATGTTTAACTCAGGCAGTTCCCCCTTTGTATGTGGACACCTATGTGGTCCTTTAGTATACCCAGGCAGCTATGTCTCCCTTCCTGGGTCCACTGGGATTTACTCTAATCTATTTGCCCAGTAGTGGGTAGTATGTGAAACTATAAAAGTATATAGCACCATGTGCTCAGGGTCTATCCTGGGATCTCACCTCTCTGGGAGATGTTACAGGCCAAGTACTACAGTTTTGGTAAAAGCTAGATAGAGTTATCTAGTGCTAGTAAGTTTTGTCATGGTTGCTCTAGGAGCAAGAGGCAGGCTCAGGGAAGATAGTGAGCAGCTTCCGCTACAACAATGAGAAATAGTGGGGTTAGGCCCCCTTGGTGAGTCCACCAATACTGCAGGGACTTCAGTGGGTGAGTTAAGGACCAGGTAAGATAGAAGACCCTCAGGAAGGCCCGGACTGGCAATCTGTGGGTTCTGGCAAATGCCAGAGGGGCTGCTATAAGGTCCCATAGAAAGTCAGTATTTAGTGGGCTGATGGGGTGCTGTTTGGGCCTCTATGTGGGCTGATTGGGCCTCTGTGTACCTGAAATGCCAGGGCCTATTTTAATTCTCAGTCTGGACCTGCCCTCAGGCTGAGTATTCCTGCGCACAAAGGTCTACTCTATGGGAGGATTTGCCCCAGGAGCATGGTAAATGATATCTTGCTTATCCCACCTGTAAAAGGGATTTTGCTATTATTACACTGCAAGACATCAAAGTACCTGTAAATTCCTTCATTCAACTGTTCACTGTTAATAAACCAATTATTTTGCTGCAAGAAAATCTACGCAGGGGCGTAACTATAGAGGAAGCAGACCATGTGGCTACAGGGGAGCCTGGGAGGTACAGGGGCCCCATGAGGCCCTAAGTCATATACAGTTTAATTAATTATTAGTACAGGGAGTTGCAGGGAGTTAACGTGGGTACACGTGGGTCAGGGGCACAGTACTAGCAGCCATAGCCTGGTCACACACTGTAGTTCACACAGCTAAAGTGCACTGAAGGGTGTGCTACAGAAGTTCTACTGTTTGTATGCAACAACTGTTATTTTTGTTTTGATGCCTTTGCTCTGTAAAGTGCTATGGTATGTGATGGTGATATATAAACAAGAACGATAATATTTGGCACAGTTAGCAGGAATGTTTATTGAAATATACACCTTATTTTTGTGGTCCACATTGAAAGTAATGCAATTCTAATAATGCAAAAAGGAAAACATCAGTCTGAAACAGGAATTCTCAGGTTGCTTCACCAATAAAGTAAATATAACCCTGACCTTCGATTCCAGCTGAGAACTAAAAAAGAAATGGTCAATGACATTACTTGCATGCAAGATTCTACAAGAAAATGTAAGCATTTTACATTTTTTGATAATTCTCTCACTCTGAAGAAAGACAGAGAATCCTATAGTTTTTAATACTGATAATTAAAGAACATGTAAGCCTGATCTCATCCTATCTGGCAAATAATTATGTTTACAGTTTGCATTACTTCTTTAGAACATTTTATTCTTTACATTTTCTGTCTCTGACTTTTAGATTTTACATGCATTTTTTCCTTTTTATTTTCTTATTTTCTATTTTTAGTTAAAATGTGTAGGTTGCAACTTATACTTATCTTGTTCTTTTTTCTATAAGGGAATAAACTCAGAAACTGCTCTGGTTTAATCAAATTTAAAGCCCAAACTTTATGCTTATTTTTTTTTCTCATTTTGTGCTGAAGAAACTTTCATAATATTTAAAAATTATGCTTTTCTTCTATACACAAAGAAGCACATTTATCAAAAATATCATTTTTGAATGTTGTATTTTTTAATCAAATTAACTCATAAACTCGCCAAACTCAAATGTGGGCTTATTTATTAAAAAAAATTCAATGAGTCTACCTTAGAGAACACTAATAAATAAACAGTGTAAATTTTGCCTAGGACAACTCCCATTGAATGCTACGTAAACTTGTCGGCTTTTTACATCAAATATTTTTTAAAAAAATTTGTGTTTTATAAAAATTGAACATTTGAGTTTTGGAAACTCACATTCATGAATTTTAGTGCAAAGAACCTCAAATCACAGTAAAGACAAATTAAACATTCATAAATCTGGCCCTAGATGTGTACTTTACTATACAGTACTTAAAGGGGAACTCCACAAAAACATAACAAACTTTTTGAAAAGTAAACATAATTTCAAGCAACTTTGCAATAACATCAATTAAAAAATATGCAGACTTTTCAGGATTTGTAATGGTTTGGAACTGTTCCATAAGCTTACCCCCCTTCCATGCTCATCAGTCTGACTACTGTGCTAAACTGGCTGACTACTGTTACTTTGTATCAGCAGCCATCTGTCCTCAGCCTTCATCCTCCAAACCCCACAATTCCTTGTACACGTGATTTCAATAAGGAACAGAACATCACAGTGCAATGCATTGTGGGTTATGTAGTTTCTGCATGCTGTCTGTAAGCTGTGGAGCTTGTTGTTACAATTTGTAGCATCAATGTTTAGTCTCTCCTTCCCTGCCAGGATTTCAAATGATGCAGAAAGAGAAGTTAAACAACTGGATTTCAGCATAGAAAATGGCATTTATTCATACTTTGTGAAGAAACCGATAATTGTGATGGGTATATTGGGGGTTTCTATGTTATGTGAGCCTCTTTATCAAATTTTGGAGTTTCCCTTTAAATGATGCATTTAAGGTGGGTTTCAGGCTGAAAAACTTTCTGTAATTACTCAAACAGGCTTCTGGAATGATGAGAATCTTCCATTAAAGAATAACTAAACCCACATAAAGAGAAAAGCCCATATTAACTACCCTCCATTGGCCCCTCTCCCTACTTAGTCTATTACTTGAAAAAGTGTCTCTGGATGTAACACTGACCTATCCATGCAACGCAGTGACGCTCATGGGAACCATCTTCTGAATCTTTAAATCATCTTCTTTCCCTTCATTATTTTACGGAGCTTTCTGGCACATGTGCAGTTGGCACTAATACTGGACTGGCTCTGAATGAGCATGCACCAAAAAGCTCAGTGTTGGCAGTCCCTTAGCAAACAAATCCAAAGGTTTAGAAGATGGTGCCCATGAGCTCCTCTACACTACTCTGCATGGGTAGGTCAGTGGTACAGCCAGGGACACTTTAACAAGTGTGTGGAGGAAGCAGAGAGAGAGAGATGAACTAATGGAAGTAGTGTAGGGGGGGGGCTTTTCTCTTTATGGGTCCATTTAGAAGTAGAATGGTGCAACAATGAAAAGGTGAACAAATTGTGTTTTCCAGACAGTATAGAAAAAGTTAATTGTTACTTTTTATAAAAATAATCAATACATTTACAATCCCAAAACATCATACATTTCACAAGATACTGTAGCGCAAACCATTCAGTCTAAAGTCCATTTTTCTTATTCCCACATGTGACTTGTGTCTACAGATGTTGGCACAAGATTTCCTCAGCAGTGAATTTGTCGTCATAAATATTATCAGAAAAGAGTTATATATTATCATAAAATAGGAGATGCCTCTGGTGGAATTTTCATAGCTAAATTATATGCAATTTCAAGCAGAGTAGCAAAAACAACTATAGATCAGAGTCTCTACCCATTGCTCACATCATTCTAGACCAGAGATCCCCAGAGTTCTACCGTGTTAGGCTGTAAGTCAGTAGGTCAAAGGAATGCATACATAATTATCTTTGACTGGAGTTGTCCTACTTAAAAAATACTTTCACTTGCTATCACTAGTCATAAACTTTTATCAGACTTCACAGCAGTATGCAAGTGAATTTTATTAATTTGCAGGGAAAGGGGCTCAATCATGCATGATTACAGTTAAGCCAAGATTCACCGATGGTTACTAAAAAAAGGGGTTCCTGGAGGCAAACTATACTGTAACATAATCACATAGTGAGTTTGCTTTATCCCTTAAATAAGTAATTGATGCACCGAGAGTAAAAAGTAAACAATAAGCAATAAAGTATTCTTAATATCTTACCCATTACTACAATCCACAATGTAAAGCTTTATATTTGTTTATGTTTAGTTAAATATACTGAAACAATCTTTTCACACAAAGTGGCAGTTTTCCATTGAAGAATTTAAGACATTTCTTGTGTTTTTTTGTTTTCTATTTGCTGGAACAATATTGGAGTTGCAATATTAAAAGGAGAAGGAAAATAAGAAATAAAACTTACCTTTAAAAAAAAAGGGAGAAGGAAAGGCTAAAACTAAGTAAGCCTTATCAGAAAGTTCCATCTTAATATACCAGTAAACCCTCAAAGTAATTATGCTCTGAGTCCTCTGTCAAAAGATACACTGCATTTCTTTCCTTCTATTGTGTACACATGGGCTTCTGTATCAGACTTCCTGCCTTCAACTTAAAACTCATTGCCCCGTGAGCATGCTCAGTTTGCTCCTCCCCCCCTTCTCTGCTGTAATGTGAGCCCAGAGCTATAAGTGAGCAGAGAGAGACTCAGGCAGGAAGTGATGTCACACCAAGCTAATACTGTAGCTGCTACCCTAAACAAACAGAGCTTCTAGAGCTTTTTACTCAGGTATAGTAAAATATTCTACATAATAAATATAGCATTCTAGCTTGCACTATTGCAGCTAATCTATTGGCAATAAAATGCCTCTGTAGCTTTCCTTCTTCTTTAAGAGCTAAAATGTATTTTTTTACTAAAAAGAAAAATTGGGACTTACTAGAACCCCTTAGGAGAACCAGCATGATACAAGATAAATAAATACCATATGCCAGATATTTGTGTCCAAAGATGCTCCTTGCACTTAGCACTTTTGCATCCATCCTTCCTTTTCTTTAGAATTGTACTCAAGTAAGCTGGTTGACCCAAGGGACCTTGAGGACTTTACTAAAATAAATAAATTTGTTCTTGCTAAACAAAAAATTTTAAAATGTTTCCTTACAAAAATGGTTCAGTCAGGTACTGTTGCAAATTTTAAATGAATTTGTGACCTTTGTCCTATGTGGAAACCAAATGGCAAGCAGATCTTATTGGATGCTTCAAGTCAGCACTTCACTTTACTTAAATATTACTAGTGCATGTTTCATTGGTCACCCACCACCAGAATTGTGTCCCTTGAGACAGCACTCTAGAATTTCAGTCTGTCAATGCCTCCCATTGTCATTTAAATCATACATGAGACAACATGGGACCGACAGCCATACTTATTATTATGTTCCCTTGAGAGCTTGTTCAGCAGAATGAACAGATTGGTGCAATTTGAATGAGTCAAAACATTTCTGACTGTTATGCTTTTTGGAAGGTCAGGTAAGTTGGCAAGAGTCTTGTGTGACTATGCAGGAGAAAGAAAGGTAGCTTTATAAAAATGTGCAGTTATGTAACCCAATATGTGCAATCCGATTTATAATAATCCAGATGGAAATGCTGCCCATTAAACAACATTTCAGCCTCCAGTTTTCATCCCTCAGATGCCATTTCCCCCAAGTGCAATTTCCAAATGAACATGGACCAACAAGTCATATTTTTTGCAATAAACAGAGCAGTGCAGTGTGCACCTTAATTCAATGCATCTGCATGGAAATGCAAAGCTTTGTTTGCTATTGGCAAGACTCATTAGATGTCATGGACAGTGTTTGGAATGTCAGTGTGACTAGGGCATCATCTATTTATCATGCAATAAGAAAAAAAATAAATGAGGAGGTTCTAGCCTAGATAAGTGAGTTTATGCATGTGTTAGTCCAGGGCCAGGGATTAGGCAAATGACAGGAAGTAAAGAGATATCAAACTGCCTGGCTTTGTAGAGAGAAGTGGAGAAATTTAGGCAAACTGTCAAGCACAAAGCAGCCCAGTGAGTAACAGAGAACCTATATACAATGGCAAACATGCCTACTGCTTATTCATTTTGGATTTTACTTTTCTTTTCTTTTTTTCTATAAAGACACAGACATACATACATAAAGCACAATATGAATATGTTAAGGCAAATGCTATATAAGGCATATATTGTCGAATGTACAGTACTCATTTGGTAAATGCATTTACTTCATTTTATGCAGATTTCATAAGTAAAAATTATTAGTTAAAAAGGCAGCTTCATAACACCTTGTAGCCAGTGGCGATCCTAGAGGGGGGCGGGCCCTGGTGCGTGACGCACAGCTGGGCCCCGCCCCCCTCCGTACGGCCGCATTTGCCGGCATGTTCAGCGGCGAACGGACTGCCGAGGGGGCCCTGAGGGGGTGCGGGCCCTGGCCCACTCGCACCCACTGCTCCCCCGGTAGTTCCGCCACTGCTTGTAGCCACCTTATTGTATAGTGAATCATGGGAGTAAATGGAAAATAAATAATTCACAGTGCACAGTTGGTTATAAGTAACACCACATCTGTTACAAATTGTTTAGTTAGGAAAAGTGTTACAAAGCCCAATAAAGCAAATTAACATTTACCCAGAGTATTTAACATTGGCAAGCCATTGCTTTTAATGCACAAAATATATGAATCCAAATTTCAGTAGGATTAGGCAGATGTGTGTGCAACTTTATTGCAGTAAGTACTAGCAGTCTACCTAAGTATAGATGTTTGGATGTTGTTCTGTCCTCGCTACGTATTACCCTGGGGCAGTGTGTAGTTCGACATGCAGCTAAACCTTCCCACAATTCAATAAAGAGACTAAGCTTGGAGTCTGTAGATTTTACTGAATAGGCAAGTGGAATAAGGTGAAACTGTAATACAAACAGCAGAAAATATAATAAGTATGCTTGCAATGAACTATATAAAAACATGCAAATGAACATATAACTGCAGCATAAAATATATATACTGGCATAAATGTCTCTGTAGCAATGTCTCTGGGGTTTCTGGCAGCTGGGGAGGTGTTTTGGTGTAACTATTTCCTTACCAGCGATTCTATCATAAGGGAGATGCAGAACTGTGTGCTTCTTCCAGCAGCATGGTCTGTAAAATGGAGTCCTGGCTCCCACAAGGCATTGCGCTAGGTCACATGGTGGGCGTACGGTAGCCTGATTAGTCCAAATTCTGCCATAAGCCTTATGGAGGTGAAAAATTGGATATAGGAAGTGACGTTGTGCACTTACAACAAGTGTCCAGAGGAGGGAGCTCCGAGCAAATGAATAGGGAAATCCCAAATATGGTAAAAGCGTATGCTGGAGACATGACACTCCCCGTCTGGCATCCATGGATGGCACCATTATTCCTCAGGAGACAATAATAAAGTTAGTTCTGTTACTGGTCTGAAGAACAATTTTGTTTCTCCTTGTTTGGAGGTTTTGACCTCAACTTTGCGGACTCTCCCATCTTCACTTGGGAATGTTTTGGTGACCAGACCTAAGGGCCATTCGTTTCTCTGCGATTGACAGTCTTTCACGAGAACAACATCACCAAGTCTGAGATTGGGTTTGATAGTTTGCCACTTGTTTCGTGGATGTAAAGTAGAGATATACTGCTTTCTCCATCTGTCCCAGAAGGAGTTTGCGAGGCACTGTACTTGTCTCCACTGTCGCTTGTACAAGTCTTTGGTGGTAAACTCTCCAGAAGGAACACTAATTGTCTCAGTCTTTTGAGTAAGCAGAGTGGCCGGTGTAAGCAAGAAAGGATCTTCTGGGTCATTTGAGACAGAAGTAAGAGGTCTGGCATTTATAATAGCTGAAACTTCAGCCATGAATGTAATTAGAGACTCATGGGTGAGCCTTGCAGTTCCCACTTGTAAGAATATGGAATTGAGGATCCTTCGGGCTATGCCGATCATTCTTTCCCAAGCTCCTCCCATATGAGAAGAGTGAGGTGGGTTGAATGTCCAGATGCAGTCCTGATCAGTTAGGTATCTTTCAACATCTTTAACATTGAAGTTTGAAGGAATTTGTAGCTCCTTGGTTGCTCCAACAAAGTTAGTACCTCTGTCAGAACGAATGTGCTTCACGGGACCTCGTATTGCAATGAAGCGTCTCAGAGCGTTTATGAAACTTGAAGTGTCCATTGACTCAATGACTTCTATATGGACAGCTCGGATGGTCATACAAGTGAATATGACCGCCCAACGTTTACTGTTGGCATGACTTCCTCTCGTGTGACGTGTGGAGACGGACCAAGGGCCGAACACATCTAATCCAACGTTGGTGAAAGGTGGGTCTAAGCTGAGTCTGTCAGCTGGAAGGTTTGCCATCTTTTGTGTTTGCAACTTCCCACGGAGTTTACGACAAAGAATGCAATTGAAAATGATACTGTTAACGCATCTTCTTCCTCCAATTATCCACAATCCAGCGGTTCGCACGGCTCCCTTTGTAAAAAGACGACCCTGATGTTTGACTTGATCGTGGTAGTGGTGCACAAGCAAACTTGCAATGTGGTGGTGACCAGGGATGATTAGAGGATGTTTCTCTTCAAACTCTAATTTCATGCTTTTGAGACGACCACCTACCCTCAATAGGCCAGTCTGGTCAAGGAATGGGTCAAGCTTCCTTAGAGTGCTATCTTTGGGAACAGGCTTGTTTCCTCTGATACAGTCGATCTCTTTGGAAAAGGTCTCTTGTTGTACAGTGCGGATGATGACATATTTTGCTTTCTGAAATTCTGCTGCTGTGTAGACCTTCTGCCAGTGATGCCATCCTTTGCAGGTACTTACATTTGTAGATGCAGTATGTTTAAAGGAGTGAGCTATGTGGGTTAGGCAAGTGACAGCTCGGATGAGTGATTTCCAGGTTGAGAATCTGTAAAATCTGCTGGGTTTAAGTTGGTTGTCAGTAGTCGTTGTATGACATGTAGACACTTGTGGACGAATTTCACCATCTGAGTTGGCATCTACTAGTTCAAATGTCTCGCTTTCAGGATTAGTTTGCTCTGTGTTGTACAAGAATGTTGGTCCTGTGAGCCAAGACGTGTCTTTAAGCTGACTTGCGGCAACGGCTCTAGTTGCATGATCTGCAGGGTTGCAGTCCGTGGGTACATAGTTCCACTGTCCTGGATGAGTGGATCGTCTGATTCTGAGCACCCTGTTGCTGACAAAAACATAAAATCTTCTGGTTTCGTTATAAATGTAGCCTAGTACTACCTTGCTGTCTGTGTAGAATACAGTCTCTTTGAGTTCTATGCCTGTCTCGGTTGTGATGAGCTCTGCTAGCTCTACGGCTAGGACTGCAGCACAGAGTTCTAGTCTGGGTATAGTATGTGCTGGGATTGGTGCCAGTTTTGCCTTGCCCATAACAAACCCAACGTGACATTGTCCATAGATATCCAGTTTTAAGGTATGCTACAGCAGCTATGGCCTTAACCGAAGCATCAGAGAACACACAAAGTCTTTGGCTTTGTACCTCTGTAGAAGGTACCGGGGCATATGGACGTGTAACACAAAGGTTGTCGAGAGCCTTTAGGGAACTTCTCCATTCTCTCCATGAATTACCTTTGTCGGGAGCCAGTGGGGTGTCCCAATCAGATGTTTCCAGGGTTAAGTCTCTTAAAAGTGCTTTACCTTGTATGGTGACGGGAGCAGCGAATCCTAGGGGATCATACAGGCTATTTATCGTGGACAGAACACCTCTGCGAGTGAAGGGTTTTTCTTCTCTGTTTACTTGGAAGGCAAAGGTATCAGACTTTAAGTCCCACAGAAGCCCAAGGCTCCGTTGCACAGGTAAGGAATCAGCTCCCAAGTCTAAGTCTCTTAGATCATTTGAATGGTCTTGGGAAGGGAAGGCTTCCATCACTGCTTTGCTATAAGAAGCTATTTTGTGGAGCCTGAGGTTGGAGCAGGCAAGTGCTTCTTGTGCTCTTTTGAGAAGGCTGACTGCGGCTTCACTTGAGGGTGAGGACTTTAAGCAGTCATCTACGTAGAAGTCTCTTTCTACCAATTGTGCAACATCTGACCCGTACCTTACCTCACATTCCTGAGCAGAGTGTCTGAGCCCGTAAATTGCGACTGCAGGTGAAGGACTGTTGCCGAAGATGTGCACCCTCATGCGGTACTCTGTGATGTCTTTAGAAGGATCGTTATCTCTGAACCAAAGGAATCTCAGGAAATTTCTGTCTTTCTCTCTGACAAGAAAACAATGAAACATTTGTTGAATGTCAGCAATAAAGGCAATAGAGTCTTTGCGGAAACGAAGGAGAACTCCCAAAAGTTTGTTATTGAGGTCAGGGCTTGTGAGGAGAACATCATTTAGGGAAACACCTTTGAATTTGGCACTGGAATCAAAGACCACTCTAATCTGTCCTGGTTTCTTTGGGTGGTACACCTCAAATATTGGTAGGTACCAGCATTCCTCTGAGTCTTTGAGGGTGGGTGCTATCTCTGCATGGTTATTCTCAAATGTTTTTCCCATGAAAGAAAAGAAGTGATCTCTCATCTCTGGTTTTCTTTGAAAGTTGCGTTTGAGAGAAGAGAAACGTCTAAGGGCTTCCTCTCTGTTATTAGGTAAGCGTTGTCTCTGAGGCCTAAAGGGTAGAGGGGCGACCCAACTGTTTGAATTGTTTTTAAATAGTTCTTGTTCCATTATTTTTAGAAAGAGTTTATCTTCAATAGACATCGCTAATTGGTTGTCCTCTCTTGTTCTCTGGAACACTGTGCATCCTAAATGATCCTGATCACTGTCATGGGTGAAACTATCATCAGAAAGGTGGAGGGGTGTGTGTCCCAGGCTGGTGCTGTAAGGTTTTTCCTTTATTAGGAACTGGTTGTGGCATGGTGGGAAAATGGAGGGGCGTCCATTTTCTAATGTATTTGTGAGCATGCTGTTTACACAGGCTGGTTTGTGTACACTTCCAAGGCAAGCGTCTCCGATTATGACCCATCCAAGGTCTAGCTTCTGGGCGTAAGGTGCATTGTGAGGGCCGTTTATCTGGTCCCTTGCTTTGTGGACTCGCAGGATATCCCTTCCAAGGAGAAGCATTATCTGAGCCTTAGGGTCGAGTTCGGGGATTAAGTGCATTATGCGCTTCAGGTGTACATGATGCTTAGCTATGTCTGGTGTAGGGATTTCAGATCTATTATCTGGGATCTGGATGCATTCTATTATAGTTGGTAAGGGTAGGCATACCTTTCCGTCTATGGACTCTACTTGATATCCAGATGCCCTTCTTCCTGCTGTCTCAACAACTCCTGAGCATGTCTTTAGAGAGTAAGGAGTGTTTGGGCCCTTGATTTTAAATGCATCAAAGAAGGCTGGGCAGGCTAAAGATCTGTTGCTCTGGTCATCCAGGATTGCATAGAGCTTAATGCTTTTATCTGTTTGGCCTGTCGGGTATACTCTGACCAGGCAAATTTTGGAGCAGGATCTGCCTCCTACGGCACCATTGCAGATTTCTGTGCATTGGGAAGTGATTTCTTGTGTGTTTGTGACAGTGCTATCTTCCTCCCCGCCATGCTTGCTGGCGCTCTTGGTATAAGATACAGTCCATGGGGCTGACCCAGGGTGTAAAGCTGTGTTGTGATGCGTGCTGTCACATTCTATGCATTTTACACTGACCTTACAGTCCTTGGCAAGATGAGATGTTGATGAACAGCACCTGTAGCAGATGTTGTTTTCCTTGAGGAAAGCTTTGCGGTCCTCTATGGACTTCTCTCTGAAGGCTCTGCATTTCAGAGGGGGTGAGGCTTCTGGTGTAAAGGACACTGCTTACCAGGGTCTTTATTCCTTGTCTCCTCATGAGAAGGTTCTGCCGATCTGTGAAAGGAATCTAAAGAGGAAGCGTTAGTTTTGTGTACTGTTACTGCTGCTTTGCGAGTATTAGGTACTGAAGGGGTGGTATGTGGCAAAGTGAAATCAAAGCTGGGGTCATTTCTCATCTTGGCTTGTTGGTATGTAACTATGTAACTATGTAACTATGTAACTATGTAACTATGTAACTATGTAACTATGTATACAAAGTCCATGAATACAGTGAAAGGAGGAAATGGAACATTGTGCATTTCTTTGAATTTTGACCCGTGTGCCATCCACCGCTCTTGTAAGTTATAGGGCAATTTTTGTACTATGGGGTTAACACCTCTGGCTGTGTCTAGGAATGAAAGCCCCTGTAAGTCTCCTTCAGCTTTGGCTACTTGTAGTTCCATTAACAAGTCACTTAATTCCCTAAGTTTTTGGTAACTTTTATTGGTTATTTTAGGGAAGTCTTCAATTCTCTTGAAGAGTGCATTTTCTACAACCTCTGCTGAGCCATAGCACTCATTAAGTCTGTGCCAGATCATTCTGAGACCAGTCTCTGGGTGATTTATGTTAATGACTCTGATCCTTTTGGCATGCTCTGCAGACTCAGTTCCTAGGTATTTGATAAGGAGGTCGATTTCCTCACTGTATGAAAGGTCTAAGTCTCTGATAGTGTTCCGAAAGGAGGATCGCCAGGCTCTGAAGCCTTCTGGGCGGTCGTTAAACTTTACAAGTCCTTTTGTGACTAGCTCACGTCTTGCAAAGAACTTGGCAAAGTCCATTGTTACCTGGTTACTACCAGGATAAGAGGGTGGCTGAGTGTAATAGTGAGAAGGTGTTGTATAGTCATACCTGTCTGGAGGTTCTTTTTTAGGCTGGACTGTGACATACTGTTGTGACACAGCTGAAGAGGTAAGTGCAGGGTTAACCCTAGGCTTGGGTACCTGGCTGAAGTGGGTGTTGTAGGCAGGGTCACTTAGCTCGACGTGGTCTCTCTGGTGCAATTGCAGCTTGCTGATGGCCTTCGGAGGTGTATGGCATCCTTGGCTTGGTTCAGGAGCAGCATGTTGGCCTGGTTGCTGTGCTGAATGAGAATCTGTGTCTTGTTTGGAGTGCTGGTAGACATACTCTCTAGTGCGTTGTAGTGGATCTTGGGGTTCAATCTCCAGATCAGGCACTTTGTTGTATCTTTCACTGTTAGGGTACACAATCATCTCCAGAGCTTCTGCCTCTGCCATCGCCGCTGCAGCCTCTTTCTCTATGGCCAGTTTTTCTAGAGATGCTTCTAAGTGTGCGCTCTCTGCTTCTAAGCGTGCACTCTCTGTTTTCCTTTCTGCTTCTAAGCGTGCACTTTCTGCTTCCCTTTCTGCTTCTAAGCGTACACTCTCTGCTCCTAACAGTGCTTTCTTTACCTTTGCCTCCATTTCCTTCTCTGCAAAGGCGGCACGGGCCTTTGCTGCTTCTGCCTTTGCGCGGGCAATGGCGGCTGCATTGGTAACAGATGAGCGATGAGAGGAGCCTGAAACTTGGGACCTGGTCACTAGTGAAGATGACTTCTTCTGTGACATTATGCAATGCTGGATAAGCCTTTGCCTGTTTTAGCTGTAGTGGCTTAATAGCAGTGTCTGTATCCGGATCACTGTAATATACTCTTGTCTGAGCTTGCAGCGTAGCTGGTTTAATCACTTGTGTGTCAGCTGCTGTTTTACTGCGCATGCAGTGAGTTATAGTTCAATCCCACCTTTGTGGTAGCGCTGTTTCACTGTTCTGTCCTCGCTACGTATTACCCTGGGGCAGTGTGTAGTTCGACATGCAGCTAAACCTTCCCACAATTCAATAAAGAGACTAAGCTTGGAGTCTGTAGATTTTACTGAATAGGCAAGTGGAATAAGGTGAAACTGTAATACAAACAGCAGAAAATATAATAAGTATGCTTGCAATGAACTATATAAAAACATGCAAATGAACATATAACTGCAGCATAAAATATATATACTGGCATAAATGTCTCTGTAGCAATGTCTCTGGGGTTTCTGGCAGCTGGGGAGGTGTTTTGGTGTAACTATTTCCTTACCAGCGATTCTATCATAAGGGAGATGCAGAACTGTGTGCTTCTTCCAGCAGCATGGTCTGTAAAATGGAGTCCTGGCTCCCACAAGGCATTGCTCTAGGTCACATGGTGGGCGTACGGTAGCCTGATTAGTCCAAATTCTGCCATAAGCCTTATGGAGGTGAAAAATTGGATATAGGAAGTGACGTTGTGCACTTACAACAAGTGTCCAGAGGAGGGAGCTCCGAGCAAATGAATAGGGAAATCCCAAATATGGTAAAAGCGTATGCTGGAGACATGACAGATGTGATTGCATGTAAATAATTTTTTTTGCTCAGCTCTAGCAGAAACACAGTTTTATCCCATTAGTTTTCAAAGTTTTAGACAATACCATCTGGTAACCTCATTTTATATCTTTTTTTTTTGCCACCACTTCATCCTAGCCCAGTCAAAATTCATAATCTTTTAAGAATTACAGTACAGTAGGTGATGTGGGCAAAATATATGTGGGTGATGTGGGCGAGATATACTAATAAATTATGATCAACTATTGCCTAGTGCTAAAAAACAAGTTTGTTTCGGCCAATAGAGGATATGTGCAGGTAATGTAATGTCATGTAATAAGGGCTAATTATAACTCTTAGGGAAGCAAAATCATAGGACAACCAATATATAACAGTGTAGGTTGTTACAACAACCTTCCTGAGAACTCTTCAACACTGATAATGTTGGAATATAGCAAACAAATAAATAAAAATGCATTATTATAACTCTGGTTTCTGAGATTTTTGTGACGACAAAGGATTACTGTTAAGATTTGCTAATTCCAGAAAAATATGTGAATGAAGATAATACAATGCCTTACAGCTTGTGCAAAAGCAAAACAGACTTTAGAAGGCAGAGATCCGTTATAAAGAAAGTTTCTAGTTTAAATTAAGAATTGTAGAACTGGCATTTTAAAGGCAGTGACTGACTTGTCTCTGATTAACTTGTAATAAGGCAAAAAAGCCCATAGATCTATTTTATACAGTAAATGAGAAAGCAAAAGGATGTGTGTTTTTACCATGCTGTGAAATTAACAGAGGATAAACAATACACTTCGGGTCAAATTGTCACCAGGAGGGTTAAGGAAGGATATTGCTCTCACATAATTGATGATTTCAGGCTCTGTTACTTATGAAGCAAGTCACAATGGGATTTCCTAATCATGCTGTGTGTGCCTTGCTCTAAAACGCTGCATGGCACAAATTACCTTAATCCATATATAGCACCAAGTGTATGTTAACAGATGGCAAAATTAGCAGTTCAGTGCTGCAAAGTCATGTCCACATTAGTAAACGCATCTAAAGACTCCTTGGGTAGTAGAAATGTTAAGCCACTGTTATCAAGGCATCCTATTGTATTAATGCATCTTACCAGCTGACACACAATGTATTTATTTATCAGCCTTATTTGGAAATATTAGCATGTGTCAGTGAAGCCATCATTAGTGTAAACTGCAATCCCCAGGTAATATATCTCTCTGCTAATTTACTATACCGCAAACCCAGACCGGAGACATTGCTATTCTGTAAACTTGTCCAGGTGATGTTTGCTGCAGTGCACACAATTGTTTGCTACAAACAATAAGAAAACATACTGCAAGATACTTGTGGGGTATTTAAAGAAAAATAATTTTAGCGTTTAGGTGTTTATTTCACGCACTTTAATTATGTCTGGGCGCCTCTATGACAAGAGCATTGTAATGTGTCAAAGGTTGAATTACGAATTTATTTTTGTTTTTAAAAACCCCGCCAAAACTCCCATGAATTCAAAATTCGACCACTCGAAATTGATTTAAAAAATCTAATTTTTCAAACTTGGATGAATTAAATCGACCTGAAAATTTAAATCAAATCTCTGAAAAAACTCGAATGTCATGAAGGCTGCAAACAACTCCAAATTGATCCCTGGACATCACTGGCGAATAGTTGAATTTGAGTTCTTAAAGGACCAGAGTATGATAAATCTCGAAAATCTAATTCAAATTTTTTTTGAATAACTCCCGAGTCGAATTTGACATAAAAAAATCAAAAAATTCTAATTCAGATTTTCAGTTTGACCCTTAACAAATCTGCCCCTTAATGTTAGAAAATAAATAAGAATGAGCCCTCCAAATTGCATTGTCCCATTCATATTCCCTGACTGACCAGTTAACAATGAGATATAACTTTTATTTACTATGTAAATTAAAGATTGTCCCCAAAAGGTAAAAACAAGTAACATGGCAAGAGTCTAACCATCCATAATATGCTCCTTTGTAGGATGCGGTTACGGGAACATAGCGTGCCCCTTACACTACAGTGTGTTTGTGGGCCAATCACGCTATAATCTTTATTTTAAATAAGTAAATAAAAGTTATATCCTACTGTTAACTGGTCAGTCAGTGAATATGAATGGGACGGTGAAATTTGGAGGGTTCATTATTTTTCTATTTTTCTAACATTTCATGATATATTGACCATGTACACCATTCACCTTATATTTTGTGGAAGGTGCTCCCCACTTTGTTGCTTTTTGATACAGCTGTCAAAATTCAATAAGAAAATGATATGAATCATTGGTTTCATTTTTCTGATTTAGAACCTGCTCAAGTTCTTACCATTGAATCTGGTCAAATTGTACAAATATTAAAGAAGGGGTTTTTCCCATGGAACTTACAACAATCAAATCAGCTATTATAGGTGCACCAGGGGATTAAGTGACTTGTCCAGACTCACAAGGAGTTGCCATGGGTAATCAAACCAGTGACTCTAGCTTGGGATAATTAGAGTTACAGTTTTGTAATAAAGTAATGTTAAAAATCTATGTAAATAAGCTGGTTCAAATGGATGTGTATAAGGAGACCGCTTCACATGTATGACCCTAGTTATATAAAGAAATATGTGAGCCCCTCTCTAGCATGAGATCTGACAACCTCTCTAACATGAGATCCAACAGTCATATAAATAAATCGGCTAGCCCCTCTCTAGCACAAGATCTGAAAGTCATATAATGAAATCTGTGAGCCCCTCTCTAGCATGAGATCCAACAATCATATAAAGAAATCTGTGAGCCCCCCTCTAGCATGAGATCCAACAATCATATAAAGAAATCTGTGAGCCCCCCTCTAGAATGAGATCCAACAATCATATAAAGAAATCTGTGAGCCCCCCTCTAGCATGAGATCCAACAATCATATAAGGAAATCTGTGAGCCCCCCTCTATCATGAGATCCAACATCAAACACTAATTTCTTAATCACACTGAACACAGAAGGTTGGAATATTGAATGCTGTGTATACCTGCACTTAAAGTAAAACTATACCCCCCAAACAATGTAGGTCTCTATTAAAAGATACTGAGTAAAACAGCTCATGTTTCAAACCCTGCTTCATGTAAATGAACCATTATCATAATAATATACTTTTTTAGTAGTATGTGCCATTGGGTAATCATAAATAGAAAATTGCCATTTTAAAAAATAAGGGCCGTCCCCTGAGATCGTAAGATTCACTGTGCGCACATACAAACCACATGCAAGGTCACATGAGCCAATTAACAGACAGAGTTCTGCCTTTTGCTTCAACACTTCTTCCTGTTACAGTTAGTGTTGTAGTATTTCTGTCAGGTGATCTCTGAGGCAGCACAGATAGAGTCACGAAATGGTGGCTCAAGGCAAGAGATGTAAAAGGGCAATATTTATGTAAATATATATTCCAGTTTGGTAAGATTCTTTAATATGTCATTCAATTTGATATAAACTATCTGTTGCTTAAGTATTCATTTTGGGTGTATAGTTTTCCTTTAAAAGGATCCCTATAGAAAATAGATAGAGGTCCTTATACAAGAAAAAATCATAGCAGATTTTAAGCCCAGTCAGCATATGGTAAGGCATAGAAAAAAAAAAGAAACAACAGATAGTACTATATTTTATGCCTAGGTCCAACTGGAAGCCCACAGGTAAGAAGTGGTCCTTGAAGAGATTTCAATGAGCAAAAGGCTGCTTGCAGACCACTTAGGACATACCTCCCAACATCTGAAAATTGTAAAAAGCTCAGGAAATTTTGATTAAGCCCATTTTGAGGCTACACCTCCTAAATACAACGCTAATTTTACTTTAATAAGGCAGGTTATGGAAAGTTTGAATACATTGCTGGGGATTTTAAGACATACGTTATATGTTAAGTTGTATATGCTATGTTTTGCTAATAAAGGTGAAATAGCCCTTTAAGCTGCAAGTCTTGGTTACAAATGTATCTAAGTGCGAGAAACTTTGTTGTGAAACTTTGTTACTTTCTCTGGCTGTTCAGTGCAGCTGGTACTGAGATCAAAGAGCAATGGCGGTCATTTCAATAAGGATCTGGGACAGCGGGCCAAGCTGTCAAAATTGTGACTGTCCCTCAAAACAGTTGGGAGATATGAAATAGGATGGCATCCTCATTTTAGTAAAATCTCAGCGCCAGATATGTAGTACAGAGGAAAAAAAAAAATCCAATTAATTAAAACAGTTCGCTAGCACTAGATATAAGAAACCAGAAAAAACAATTTCCATTAGAAAGCAAGGTTGGATAATGAGGAAAACGTGATTATTGAGGCACTGAATATTTGCTTTTTTCAACTTTTTTCCCAACAAATTGTAAAAGCTTCTGGTCAAAGCCCTTTTAAGTACACAGATAATTGTATGTTTATAATTATAGTTGGCTTTTTTGAATGTGTTAATATTTGATTCCTCTCCCAAACATAGATTTTTTGGTTTTGACATGGTTATCTTTTAATACACATTTTCGTTCAAAATAACCAGGTTTAAACAAAAAGCTTTTCTGTATAATAAGATTAAGTGGATGTACAAATTGACGAAAAGCAATACTTTAACCTTAACAAGGAGAGTGCAGAACCAGTGGGTGGAAGAGAAGCAAGTTAAAAATGTCATGTTATTTTGAAAATAATTATGTGATTAAACAATAATTAGTATTTGAAAATTTACTTTCCTGAGACTATGCTGACATCAAACCTACCTTCATTGAGTATCAGTTGATTTCTCCTTGTACAGACACAGTGATGAACAGTCCATTAGGCTAATATCCACATTGTTTAACAATGATGCCTCTTTTCTAATGTAACATTTTACTCAGGCTTTTATATCTATTTATATTATTAGTAGTATTGCAGTTACCGTTGTTCTTACTGTTCTTAGTTCTTACCTGTTCATACTCGGCTTCATTAATGATTATACAAAAGTACTGAAAAAATACTGATTCTGAAATAAAATTAATATTTATATAAAAGACTAGATTATATACAAATGTGGTCAGGTTATGGTAGTACCACCAAAAAATTGGGATTATGGGGAACTAGTGGGCTCCAACAATGAGATGTTGGATGTGGATGTGAAAATCAAACCATTTAATAATAGCTGGCACAGTATACAGGTATTCCTGCCCTTGTTGACTTCCAGAGAGGGAATCTCCTGGTGGGATATGAAAGTTAGGTTTCTTGTGGGAATCAATAGGCTGGACTGACAGTTTCTCTCCCCAAGGCTCATAGAACCCTGATCTGGGCTCCCATGGCTGTTTCCTGCCCCTGGAGACTTCTGGTGAGTGGCATCTCCTGGTGGCAACCGAGATGCCGGGCTGATGGCTTCTCTCCCCAAAGCTCCTAGGACTCTGCCCTGAGTTCCTGTTGACTTCCAGAAAGGGGCATCTCCTGGTGGGAAGTGCAGCTATGCAACTCTGTTCTCATCTCAACAGAGTGAGGAACTTGCTTCAGAGGTGCAGAGTAGGGTCCCAGGATCCTTGGGGAGAGAAGTTGGTAGCTTGGCCTTTCTGTTCACCCCAGGGTATACACATTTCTGGAATTCAACAGGGGTAAAGAAACGGACACAGGGCAGTGTCCTAATAGTCTTCTGGTTCCTGCAAGAGGGTGCACTTCTCAGGAAGCTTCCCAGGGAGAGGAACCACCACAGGAGACCAGGGCAGGATCCCTAGATAGGGAACCACCATATACCTGGGTGGGTTGGAAGGGAAAAGTATGGGCAAGGTCATTATGGGGGAACAACCATGTGCCCAGAGCAGGGTCACAGGTACCTTGGGGAGAGAAACTGTGAGCCCTGCCTCACAGTTCCCACCACCAGATGCACCTGTCTGGAAGTCATCAGGGGGAGGAACCAGCTGTGGGATTACAGGGCAGGGTCCAAGGAACCTTGAGGTGAGAGGCCTGACCTCTTGCTTGCCACTTAATGATGCCCCTCTCCTGAAGTCCTGATGAGAAATGATTTGCATATCTAGCCTCAGTTGCAATTCCAGGAGTGAAGAGTGATTTGAGGCAGGCCAAGATGTATACCATCCTGAATGGAACTCCCATGCTACAGCTATCAGGCATGTGTGGGCAGAAGACCAGAGAGTTATGCCCTGCAGGATAAATGGAATGTTAGATGCACGGGGTCCCAACCCCACTGCACAGCCCTTGGAGTAAGGAGGCAATAGCACTTCAGTATGTAATTCCACACTGCATCTGGGATCAGTGGGGTGCCATACAGGGTCCCAGCCCTCTGCTGGAATTCAACAGGGGTAGGAACCAGCCGCAAGAGCCTTGGCAGAGTCCCAAGATCCTTGGGAACAAAAGCCGGCAGCTGGGCCTCCTGGTTCACAAAAGACGATGACCTTCTCTGGAAGTCCCCGTGAAAGGAACCAGCTGCAGGAGCCCAAAGCAGAGTCTCTGGATGGGGAACCAGCAAAGTAAGGCAAAGTAAGGCAAAGTAAGGGCATTGCTTGGGCAAGATCTTTATGGGGGAATAACCATATGCCCAGGGCAGGGTTCCAGGTGCCTTGGGAAGAGAAACCGTCAGCCTTGCCTCTCGTATCACCCCAGCAGATGCATTTCTCTAGAAGTCAACCGACCACAGGAGTGCAAGTCAGTTTCCCAGGAACCTTGGCGAGAGAAGCCTGGCCTCTTGGTTGCAGCTAAAAGATGCAGCACTGATGAGAACGGATTTGCATAGCCAGCCCCAGTTGCAGTTTCAGGAGCATAGAGAGATTCAAGGCAGACAATGGTCTACACCCCCCTGCATGGCACTCCCATGCTACGGCTCATGTGTGGGCAGAAGATCCCCTGCTGGGCAAAGAAGTGAATGTTAGCCAAATAGGCTCCCCACCCACTGCACAGGCATTGGAGCAAGGGGCTATTAGCACATAAGAATCTACTTGCAAACTGAGTTTGGGACTGGCAGAAGCCATGGGCAGAGTCCCAGGGTAAAGAAGCCGGCAGCTAGCCTAGCCTAGTTGTCAATTTCTGCCTACAGGACTCACATTTGTCTGCAAGAAGACCAGCAAAGTCAGCAACAGTCTGTAGAGTAATAGATCTAACTGAAGGTTCTTCTAACATTCCCAAATCATAATCTGGGTAATCACTGCGACTACTTACAGTCCTCCTAAATCACTTCTTGTTATGTGTGAAACATGTAAAATGCAGAGGGGGGCTCTGGTATGCATGCTATATCTGCATAATCATCCCATATGGCCATTGCATGAACAAGACCTGTCCTCATACAGAGGCCCCACACTTGTATCCTTGCCAATATCCTCCCTTGGGGGCCTACTCATCGGGGTGCTCTTAGAGGCAGTCACAATGGAGATTGCAGGCAGCTCTGCAGCAGGATCAATCTTATCAGTGACACCTTTCACCTCCTGAGTCTCTAGCAGTTGGCAACATGATGGGCTCTCTGTACTTCTACAGATGCAGAACTCTCAAACAAAAGTGCACAGCATTAAACAACAGTTGTCTGCACTCATGGACAGTCTCACACACACTGAATCTGGCTGAATGTTGCAGCAGGGGAGTTTTATAAGCTCTCCTGGGCCACCCTTTGCATTTGGCCTCCTTTTTTTCCCAGACGGGCCTCTGGGGCTTCCAGCCAATCAGTCACTCCCCTGCCTTTAATCGGGCTCAATGATGTCACAGGCAAAACAGAGGGAAGGAGTGTCTATGTTTGCTTAATAACAGCCCAAGTCACGGAGCAACAATGCAAGGGCATGGTTTAAAGTGATATGATGATATTATAAAGAAAAACGTGGATACTTTATTTGAGAAAAAAAAACGAAAACTGAAAAATTTTGCTACAATGTGGAAGGTGAAATTACATTGCTGCCAAAGGAGTGGTTCACCTGTAAGCTAACTTTTGGTAAGTTATAGAATGACTAATTTTAAGCAATTTTATTTATAGATTCTATAAGTTTTTTCCTTCTTATTCTCTTGTTTCCAGCTTTCAAATGAGGTCACTGGCCCATCTAAAAAAGAAGGTTACAAATGTATTGTTATCACTACTTTGTATTACTCATCTTATTATTCAGGCCCTCTCATATTCATAGTCCAGTCTCTTATTCAAATCAATGCATGGTTGCTAGGTATATTTGGACACTAGCAACTAGATAAAAATCACATACTGAAAAGCTGCCTAAAAAAGCTAAATAACTTACAAGCAGCAAATGAAAAATATCAAAACCACCTGCAAATTGTCTTAAATATCACTCTCTACATCATACTACAAGTTAATTTATAGGTGAACAACTCCTTTAAATCATCATTAGCATATACATTACCCTCTCTTATTACAGAAGTTCTTTTTCACTATGCTACAAACAACAACAAAAATAAAAAGACACTGGGGCTGAGGAGGTCTCCAATCGCACTGGGTGATGTGGAAGTCAAAAGTGCAACAGATCATGTGAAACAGAATGCATGGCAAAATTCTACAGTAGAAAAAAAAATGTCAATGCAGGTGCATCCGCTAATTTCACTGTGAAACTGTACCTGTCAAAAAAATGTGCTTATCTCTGCTTGGGAGTTTTAGGAATGAATTGTACTGTACCGGTATATCCCTTAATGGGCATGATTTGATCAGTAACTGAATATGACATGTAAAAGAATGGATAAAAGAAAGTTAAACTAAGGCAGTGGACATAGGATACGGATATAATATGGAGTTGATTAACTACAGATGTCTTGCTTATTAAGCAAAAACCTACAAAAGGTGTAGTAACACAGAAGGAGACAAGATGAAAATGAAAGTCATTAGGTTGTTTAAGGGTGATGAGGAATACAGATGGTTTCATTAGTGCAATTATAAAACAAATAAACCAATTGAAAAAGAAAGATTAACATTTGAGATAGTGCTTAGAGCTTGGGAAGGACTAAAGCATGAAAGAAATCATGGGTTATTATTTTGAAGTAACTTCAAGGAAGTATGTTTGAAAGCTAAGCAGAAGAGCAATCATGGAGACCTCAGGATCAGTGAGGCTGGTATAAATATGACATACAGTAAATGAGAATTATGTACTTTAAAGTGAAATTTCCTTTAAGAAAAGAGTTAGGAGGGATCTGAAATGAGCATTAAAGTTTAGAGAACCTCCAATCCTTTGCCATATTCAGCAACTGGGGCCAACTTCTTGTATCCTTGACACCATGCATGAGACCTTATACTGTCTTCTGGTGACAGAATGCTTTGGTGAATTCTTATATCATTGTTTTGTATTTTAGCATTAGGGTTTTTTATTTAATTTTGACCATCTGCCCTGATTTTACATTGAGTTTATATACCATACTGTAATTCCCCCTCATTTGCATGGGTTTTCTCCAACAGTCCAATGATTTAATAGAAGGTTAGTTGACTTCTGCTAATCTGACAGGGTACGTGCTGTGGGAATACGATTTTAAGCTCCACTGGGGTTAGAGACTGATGTGGGCCTCTAACTGTGCTACTGATTAGGATTGTAGGGGTGAAATGTGAAATGTAATGATTTAGTAGAATGGTTCTCTAACAGTGCTCTCTGAGAACAGTTTGGAACGTTGGTGTTGATTCTGTTAAGGCGAGCAGAGTGTTCGCTTCATTAACAGACCACAAATGTCATCCATAAATAATTAATGCCTCATCCACTTTTAATATGGCTTGGCATTTTTTTTTTTCAGTTTTAGACAATATTTTCTAAATGTTTTCACCTGGCCCTATTTATAGATTGTATGCATTTTTTATTCTTAGATGTTAATCAAAGCCAGGAATCCATGCCAAGTTTTTATTCATGGAAAGGTACACAGCAGCTGGTGGTTAGAGTGAATATCATAAAAAGGCATTTTTTCTTTTTAATATCAATGCATAGACTGTTCTGAAATAGAAATCAAGGTTAGGACTCCTTGTGGGAAGGTCACAAAATGCCTGTGCTTCATGTTCTATAATAAGACTCTAATAATGGGTACTCACCCACCCACAACATTTACAGGGCAGTTTAATAAAACAATAATATGTGTGCCATAACATTTTTTTCCTTTCAAGTATTTCTGTTTTGCCTCATCTGCCAGTGTGAAAAATGTAATGTAATAGAACTTCATACAGAAAAGATTATTTTTGTGGCAAAAAAAAAAAAACAGATTTGTAAAAAGGCACCATACGCAATTATATTTTTAAAGTCATGATAATTATTACATTGTCAAGTGCATTTAGAATGTTTATTCATTCCCCCCCCCTGGGGTTTGTTTGCAATAAATGATATACTGTAAAGGAGAACATTTGAAGTGGTGGTTTTATACCTAATAATATAGGAAACGGATGGTCATTCTACAGCAATTTAATTTAATTTCAATTTAGGACACGACACATAAAAATGCAAGGTGCTCTGTTAAATGATGTATATGGTATATTTGAAGAAATATTTATTTCAGTGTTTAAAGACAGATATATCTCATGGCGCTAGAACAGATTATTATTGACCAAAGGCATAGGTTCCTATTGTTGGGCTGCCTTGATACCCAAAGTAGTCAGATGAAGTCCCAGCCAAAAGCTATTAAGGGTTATTTGAAATAAATATTTATTTGCTGCCCTTGATAATTCTTGAACTACAGCAACTTGGAAGGGGCTACGGTGTGGCTAAATAAATATTCAAAATTAAAGCTTCAACCCAAATTGTCAAAAAACATCTGCTTATTTTTCCTTTGTAACCCAGCACTGTGTTCTAGAATGATATGCTTTTGTTTATTTTAGTAGAAACATGGCTGAATCTAAATACAGAAATATAGATACCATCTGAAACCAATGTAAACCTTATAATAAATGAATATAAATATACAGAGTTATTAAGAGTGAGTAAGTGCCAATGCACAAAGAGACACACAGTGTGAGGGAGGAGGTTCCTGCCTTGACAATTGAACAAGCTAGATGTGTAGTGTGTGTAGTGTTAGGTACAAATATGGGGTAATTTTGGCATACAAAAAAGGTGGAAATATAATGTATAGAATCACTATTGCCTATGCAATTATTAATTACAATTTGCAAGAAATAAAACGAAAGGCCGTACGTAATGTCATGTTAAGTATCCCAAAACCCAGAATAAACATCAAGGTTCCAGACACGGCTCACACTTCGGCTTTTAACAGCCACCTTTCAATTTGGGAAGAGCCCTCAGCTACTCGGATGCCACCAGGTCTAAAAGGAGAAGGAAATGTTAGGCACCCCCAAGTGATTGTATTAGCTTACCTGAAACCCCGTGCTGGTGCTCCTATCAACAGAAAACTGCACCGGCCCGGAGTTATACCGGTAAGCACCATGGAGCGATCCTCTTCCGGCTTCTTCTTTCTTCAAATTTCCAGGGCAAACTCATGCGCAGTTGAACGAAATAGACGACTTTTTAGTTAAAGCTCTGCTTCTCGTTCTACTGCGCATGCGCAGCCACGAGAAGAAGGAGGAAGACGGAAGAAGATCGCTCTGCGGTGATCACTGGTATAACCTCAGGTCGATGCAGTTTTCTGCTGATAGGAGCACTGGCCCGGGGGTTTCAGGTAAGTCAATACAATCACTTGGGGGCCTAACATTTGGCACCCCCAAGTGCACCAAGCCTTTCCTTCTCCTTTAAAGTGAAAGAACCAAGGCAACAGTTCTGGGCAGACAAGGGAACAGTAATGTGTGACAAGAAATGCCAGGAAAGAGTTAGGGGCACATTTACTAAGGGTCGAATATCGAGGGTTAATTAACCCTTGAATTCGACGGTCGAGGTAAAATCCTTCGACTTCGAATATCGAAGTCGAAGGATTTACCGCAAATCCTACGATCGATCGATCAAAGGAAAAATCGTTCGATCGATCGAAGGAAAAAACGTTGAATGATTCGAAGGATTTTAATCCATCGATCAAAGGATTTTCCTTCAATCAGAAAAAGGTTAGAAAACATATGGGGAAGGTCCCCATAGGCTAACATTGTAGCTCGGTAGGTTTAAAGTCGCGAAGTATGTAGTCAAAGTTTTTTTTAAAGAGACAGTACTTCGACTATCGAATGGTCGAATAGTCAAACGATTTTTAGTCGAAGTACTATCTCTTTAAGAAAAAACTTCGACCCCCTAGTTCGCCACCTAAAAGCTAGCGAACTCAATGTTAGCCCCATAGGCTTACCTAACTTTTTTTGGTCGAAGGATAATCCTTCGATCATTGGATTAAAATCCTTCGGATCGTTCGATTGAACGATTCAGTATTTGCAGAAAATCCTTCAACTTCGATATTCGAAGTCGAAGGATTTTCATTCCCCATTCGAAATATCGAGGGTTATTTAACCCTCAATATTCGACCCTTGATGCATCTGCCCCTTATACTTAGTTTTATAAATGCAGTTGTAGCGCTATGGTAAATTGAGTGGCACCATCATTACTAAGAGCTTACTCTAATACTGTATATATTTGTGCTCCAAATGAGACCTTTCTCTCAGGGGTGAAGCCCTTGCAGCGGTGTGGAGGCAGGGGGCATTGGAACTGTAACAAAGTGCTATGCACAATAATTGGGCACCAGTGATTCTTTATGCTTAACCAGAGAACATAGTTTATTCAACAACTTCTTCCAAATAGAAGTTCACAGAAATCATCAAGAACATAGAACAACAGAGGATAGCATATGCTCACAAGCACCAATGATCAGCTTAGTCCCTGCAGGCAAGGGAACATATACAGCAGCAATTGAAGGTACACCCAGCTTTCAGCCTTTTCCCTAAGTGGAACCCAGGGGAATCTCTACATCCCTAAGTCTGTACACTTAGTCCCTACTTCTGGGCAATTAGTACCTGGAATCTTAATCCCTCTGTCTCTCCTCATCGGAGCCTTAGGCTGCTCAACTAAATAACCTGTCTATCACTCCTACAGTGATCTATTACAGAGTATAGCTTATCTTTTACTAGGCCTAATGTACCTAGGTTGCACTACCAATTCCCTTCCTGCCTGCTTGGTAAGGGGTAAAGCAATGGACTTTGAGCAAATGGTTACCCAGATCTTTTTACTATAGCACAGTGCCATTTACTGTACACTGTGAGAACACCAAGGGGCATAGCTTTAGGCAGAATAATGAAATAGATCCCCCAGTAGGACCCATTTAGGCATCTATAACACTGGGGATTTGCCTGCCAATATTATTAAGGGTGGCTAATTCACCAGATCCCTACACAGTTATAAATCATAATCATATTTTTATAATGTAGTTGTAGTACAGGTATGGGATCTGTTATCTTGAAACCCATTATCCAGAAAGGTCTGAATTACGGAAAGGCTGTCTTTCATAGACAAGTTTCTAAAATTAATTTTCTTTTTCTCTGTAAAAATAAAACATGATCTTGTACTTAAGCCAAACTAAGATATAGAGTAACTAATCCTTATTGGAAGTAAAACCAGCCTGTTGGGTTTATTTAATGTTTATATGATTTTCTAGTAGACTTAGGGGCAGATTTATCAAGGGCCGAAGTGAATTAGAGGGAATTTTCGAAGTAAAAAAATTCGAAATTCAAAGTAATTTTTTGGATACTTCGACCATCAAATAAGATACTACGACTTTGACTTCGAATTCGATTCGAAGTAAAATAGTTTGAATATTCGACCATTTGATAATCAAAGTACTGTCTCTTTAAAAAAACTTCGACTTCAATACTTCGCCAAATTAAACCTGCCGAAGTGCTATGTTAGCCTATGGGGACCTTCTAGAGCAGTTTTCTACGTTTTTTAAAGTCAAAGACAAATTTTTCAATCGATCGCTGAAATCCTTCGAATTGTTTGATTCGAAGGATGTCATTGTTCGATTGTACAATTTTACTTCGACCAAAAATGGCCAAATTCAATGAAAAAAAACTTCGACTTCGATATTCGAAGTCGAAGTAATTCAATTCGATAGTCGATTTTCAACTTCGAAATTCGACCCTTGATAAATCTGCCCCTTAATATATGAAGATTCAAATAACAGAAAGATCCATTATCCTGAAAACCCCAGGTCCAGAGCATTCTGGATAATAGGTCCCATACCTGTATCAGTTTATAAATCACGTATTTATAAATTCATGTATTTACTTACCCAATCCAAGGAATAGCTGAAAGAACCAGGGCTTTAAAATAAAAATTTAAATTCTCCTAAGATTATTTCCTTCATGGCAATCAAGGGCATTTGCATTTTGCAGCAAAAAAAAATTTATTCAGTACTGAAGCCTAGCAAATGCAAATTGACCAATACACTTTAAAAGTTTAAAGCAGTTTTCTACATCTTTATGTAAAATATGCCTAGAAAACTATAGATGACATTGTTGTTAGCATTAAGTTATGCTGAATGGAACAGAGAGATTTCAGACATTTGGAACTATGGAAAGAAAAACGGAGACATTATTGTGCAAACTGCATAAACGTTCCTTTTGAAATATGTATATGTTTTGGCATCCAATGCGACTGATTCATCAGAATCCACAGAACAGCTCTTTCCACCACCCGATTTGAATGTCACTGAAGCTGCATAAATCACATGCTGCCTGTTAAATATGACCAATCATTTAGTATTTCAAATACAATCAAAGCTAAAGGAAAACTTACTTTAAAAAATGCATTTGGAAATGTTTTGTAAAATAGATGGAAAGGCTAAATCAAATGCTAAATATTAAAATATAGTTAATATTACAGAAAAACAATAGGGGTAAGTACCTGTTGTGTTATACAGTGCATTCTATTTGTTACAGTCTTATGTTATTACAGTCTGCCATCTTCTCACAAGTATTTGTAAGCATATACTTTAACCCTTTGCCTGCCAAGCACGTACGGCGTACGTGCTGGCAGGCAAATGCTCAGGCTGCCAAGAACGTACATTGTACGTTCTTTAGCAGCTGAGCGCTCTCTCTGCTTCGGCGGCTTTTGCCGCCTCCGCAGAGAGTGGGGAGAGAAGACAGCCCCCTAGGCAACGAGGCTGGGGGGCTGTCAAGTCGGATCTGCGACTCGATTGTCGCAGATCCGACTTCAAAGTAGCAGACGCATCGCATGGAGCGTCTGCTACTACACTCACCTTCTTCCTGCCTGCAGAGCCGCCCACGCACTTCCTGCTGCGCAGCAACTCTGCAGACACGCTGCCAGGACTCCTCCAAAGAAGACAGCGATTCTCCTGCTCCAAAAACGGTAAGTGCACGTTTTTTTACACACTTACCTGCACCTACACATACTTACAGTACATTTATGCATTTTAGTAAAGATTGGAATTTTTTTAAAAATTTTTTTTTTAATTTTAGCACACTTGGTCCCTTTTGTACAGTTATTTACACTTATTTACACTTATTTACATGTATTTGCACACTCAGATAACTTTTATTAGTGCACAAATATGTATACACAAACAGGTGTTTTTTTTTTTTTTACGAATTCATTATACTGTTATCTTTTGTTTTTTTTGCCTAAAAACGTGTTATTTTGGCAGCGTGACTATTGGATAATCGATTTCGGCCACTAATTACGCTGTCAGAACAATTATTTTGTTATTTCATTGATTTACGCTATTTTTGTGGTTTTATTGCAATTTTATCCCTGCATTATTGTTCCCTATGTATCTTTAGTATCGTTTTGCTGTTTGGTGCTTTGGTATAGAAAGATAGATTTTACTTAGTTTGATCCGCCAAAATATGTGCTTTCCAAAAATATATGGGTTTCTGGGGGTCTTTTTACAGTTTGGGGGTCTTACGGCACATAACGTACAGTTAGGGTTCTCTTTTCTGCAGCTTAGTTGGCTAGCGTGAAAATTCATAGTTACGTTTTTCATTTGGGGTCCATACACAACACATACTTTGGTAAATCTATACATATTGGGCATCAAACTATTTATTAGACCTCTGACGTCCATATTTAGAGAGATTTTTCTTTGTACGTAAAACATTGTGTCCGATAAATGCGGCAAACTGCAACATTTTTAGGCGATTTTCAGAAATGTTGTAAAAACCTATATGTTTAGAAAAGCTTTGCAGTTTGGTAGTTTCGTGTAGAAAGACGTCGTTATCTTTGTTGGAATCGGCAGAATGTGTACTTTCCAAAAATGTATGGTTTTGGGGGGTCATTGCTGTTAGGAGGGTCTTGAGGCAAATAATATGAAGTCAAGGGTCTATGTTCACAGAAGGCGAATGGGCAGCGGAGAAAACTCATATTCACTATTTTTATTTGGGGTCCGCACATGCCAGCTGCCTTGGTATATCTATGCATATTGGGCATCAAACTGTTCAGTAGACCCTTGGCATCAATATTTATGGTGTTTTACAATTGTATGTAAGAAATTGGGTGAGATAAATGCGGCCAATTGCAATATTTTTAGGCGATTTTCAGAAATGTAAAAACAGTTGCTTTTATCGCCAAATTTAGGAAAGGCTTGCGACTTGGTACTTTGGAGTACAAAGACATGCATACCCAATTTGGATTCGCAGGAATGTGTACTTTCCAAAAATATATGGTTTTATGGGGTGAACGCACTTTTTTCTACCTTTGCCCCCCCCAAAACAATGTAAATGTGTTGATTTTGCAGTACCTGAAATGACAGACCATATGGGGGTCTTTGTTTTGGGGCCCCTATACGCCACGTGCTTGGGTACACCTATACATATTGGGCATCAAACTGTTCAGAGGACCCCAGGCTTTCATATTTGGGGTGATTTGTCTTGATACCTAAAAGTATGTGGGTAATACAATGCTGCAGGGTCGAAATTTTGAAGTCATTTTTGGAAATGTCCCCAAAATCACCAAATTTAGGAATGGTTTGCGGCTTGGTACTTTGGAGTACAAAGACATGCATACCCAATTTAGATCCGTGGGAATGTGTACTTTCCGAAAATATATGGTTTTCTGGGGTGAACTTACTTTTTTCTACATTTTCCCCCCTCAAAACAATGTAAATGTGTTGATTTTGCAGTACCTGAAATGACAGACCATATGGGGGTCTTCGTTTTGGGGCCCCTATACGCCACGTGCTTGGGTACACCTATACATATTGGGCATCAAACTGTTCAGAGGACCCCAGGCTTTCATATTTGGGGTGATTTGTCTTGATACCTAAAAGTATGTGGGTAATACGATGCTGCAGGGTCGAAATTTTGAAGTCATTTTTGGAAATGTCCCCAAAATCACCAAATTTAGGAATGGTTTGCGGCTTGGTACTTTGGAGTACAAAGACATGCATACCCAATTTAGATCCGTGGGAATGTGTACTTTCCGAAAATATATGGTTTTCTGGGGTGAACTTACTTTTTTCTACATTTGCCCCCCTCAAAACAATGTAAATGTGTTGATTTTGCAGTACCTGAAATGACAGACCATATGGGGGTCTTCGTTTTGGGGCCCCTATACGCCACGTGCTTGGGTACACCTATACATATTGGGCATCAAACTGTTCAGAGGACCCCAGGCTTTCATATTTGGGGTGATTTGTCTTGATACCTAAAAGTATGTGGGTAATACGATGCTGCAGGGTCGAAATTTTGAAGTCATTTTTGGAAATGTCCCCAAAATCACCAAATTTAGGAATGGTTTGCGGCTTGGTACTTTGTAGTAGAAAGACATGCATACCCAATTTAGATTCGTGGGAATGTGTACTTTCCGAAAATATATGGTTTTCTGGGGTGAACTTACTTTTTGCTACCTTTGCCCCCCCCAAAACGATGTAAATGTGTTGATTTTGCAGTACCTGAAATGACAGAACATACAAGGGGGGGTCTTCCTTTTAGGGCCCCTATATGCCACGTGCTTGGGTACACCTATACATATTGGGCATCAAACTGTTCAGAGGACCCTAGGCTTTCATATTTGGGATGATTTCTCTTGATACCTAAAAGTATGTGGGTAATACGATGCTGCAGAGTAGATATTTTGAGGTGATTTTTGGAAATGTCACCTAAATCACCAAATTTAGGAATGATTTGCGGCTTGGTACTTTGGCGTAGAAAGACATGCATACCCAATTTGGATTCGTTGGAATGTGTACTTTCCGAAAATATATGGTTTTCTGGGGTGAACTTACTGTTTTCTACTTTTGCCCCCCCCAAATCGATGTAAATGTGTTGATTTTGCAGTACCTGAAATGACAGACTATATGGGGGTCTTCATTTTAGGGCCCCTATATGCCACATGCTTGGGTACACCTATACATATTGGGCATCAAACTGTTCAGAGGACCCTAGGCTTTCATATTTGGGGTGATTTGTCTTGATACCTAAAAGTATGTGTGTAATACGATGCTGCAGGGTAGATATTTTGAGGTGATTTTTGGAAATGTCACCTAAATCACCAAATTTAGGAATGATTTGCGGCTTGGTACTTTGGCGTAGAAAGACATGCATACCCAATTTGGATTCGTTGGAATGTGTACTTTCCGAAAATATATGGTTTTCTGGGGTGAACTTACTGTTTTCTACTTTTGCCCCCCCCAAATCGATGTAAATGTGTTGATTTTGCAGTACCTGAAATGACAGACTATATGGGGGTCTTCATTTTAGGGCCCCTATATGCCACATGCTTGGGTGCACCTATACATATTGGGCATCAAACTGTTCAGAGGACCCTAGGCTTTCATATTTGGGGTGATTTGTCTTGATACCTAAAAGTATGTGTGTAATAAGATGCTGCAGGGTAGATATTTTGAGGTGATTTTTGGAAATGTCACCTAAATCACCAAATTTAGGAATGATTTGCGGCTTGGTACTTTGGCGTAGAAAGACATGCATACCCAATTTGGATTCGTTGGAATGTGTACTTTCCGAAAATATATGGTTTTCTGGGGTGAACTTACTGTTTTCTACTTTTGCCCCCCCCCTAACGATGTAAATGTGTTGATTTTGCAGTACCTGAAATGACAGACTATATGGGGGTCTTCCTTTTGGGGCCCCTGTATGCCACGTGCTTGGGTACACCTATACATATTGGGCATCAAACTGTTCAGAGGACCCTAGGCTTTCATATTTGGGGTGATTTCTCTTGATACCTAAAAGTATGTGGGTAATACGATGCTGCAGGGTAGATATTTTGAGGTGATTTTTGGAAATGTCACCAAAATCACCAAATTTAGGAATGATTTGCGGCTTGGTACTTTGGCGTAGAAAGACATGCATACCCAATTTGAATTCGTGGGAATGTGTACTTTCCGAAAATATATGGTTTTCTGGGGTGAACTTACTGTTTTCTACTTTTGCCCCCCCAAAACAATGTAAATGTGTTGATTTTGCAGTACCTGAAATGTCAGACTATATGGGGGTCTTCCTTTTAGGGCCCCTATATGCCACATGCTTGGGTACACCTATACATATTGGGCATCAAACTGTTCAGAGGACCCCAGGCTTTCATATTTGGGGTGATTTGTCTTGATACCTAAAAGTATGTGGGTAATACGATGCTGCAGGGTCGAAATTTTGAAGTCATTTTTGGAAATGTCCCCAAAATCACCAAATTTAGGAATGGTTTGCGGCTTGGTACTTTGGAGTACAAAGACATGCATACCCAATTTAGATCCGTGGGAATGTGTACTTTCCGAAAATATATGGTTTTCTGGGGTGAACTTACTTTTTTCTACATTTGCCCCCCTCAAAACAATGTAAATGTGTTGATTTTGCAGTACCTGAAATGACAGACCATATGGGGGTCTTCGTTTTGGGGCCCCTATACGCCACGTGCTTGGGTACACCTATACATATTGGGCATCAAACTGTTCAGAGGACCCCAGGCTTTCATATTTGGGGTGATTTGTCTTGATACCTAAAAGTATGTGGGTAATACGATGCTGCAGGGTCGAAATTTTGAAGTCATTTTTGGAAATGTCCCCAAAATCACCAAATTTAGGAATGATTTGCGGCTTGGTACTTTGGCGTAGAAAGACATGCATACCCAATTTAGATTCAGGGGAATGTGTACTTTCCGAAAATATATGGTTTTCTGGGGTGAACGTACTGTTTTCTACCTTTGCCGCCCCCCAAAACGATGTAAATGTGTTGATTTTGCAGTATCTGAAATTACAGAACAAACGGGGGGTCTTCCTTTTGGGGCCTCCTATGCCACGTGCTTGGGTACATCTATTCATATTGGGCATCAAACTGTTCAGTGGACCCAGGATTTTATATTTGGGGTGTTTTACATTGATACCTAATGATGTGTGGGAGATATGTTGCTGTAGAGTGGAAGCTTTGAGGTCATTTTTCAAAAAATTCACCAATTTCTATAAAACACTATAACTTTAGGAAACAATTGCAACTTGGTGGTTTGGAGTACAAAGATATTTCTACCCATTTTTGATTCACCAGAATCTGTTCTTTCTAGTAATGGGTAGTTTTCTTGGGTAAACCTACTGTTAGTGGAATGTTTGGCCTTGAAATCAAAAGTATGCCGTTTGGGGAGTGTTGCTTTGGAAATTTGGTTGTGTACTGCTTGTAGATTTTGAGCTATACAAGTGAGAAATCTCCATAAAACTATATATATTTGGTATTGTCGCGTTCAGGAGACATAGACCTTTCTAAATCAGCTGTGTTCTCGTACGTAAAATGAATGATGTTTCTGATATATGTGATTGTTCTTCGTGCAACATGATTTTTTTCATTTTATTTGACACTTAGAATCCAATATTTTTTTAGAGAAGTAGAATTACACCAAAATTCTTGCATATTGTGAAAGTTCAGGTTGTCCTGAAAAAAACAATATATTGTTTTCCTGGGTTAACTAAAAGACCACCCCAGGAAAGGCCCTTAAAGTGAAAGAGTGCAAAATATCTAAAAACTGCTTGGCAGTAGATGTTCGCATCTAGGACAAAACGGCTGGCAGGGAAAGGGTTAAGTATTTATAAGCAAATATATTTTAAAAAAAAAAACTCCCTGGTAGCACAGTTTCCTTTGTAGCATGAAGATATGTCTGCATATGCATCTCAGATTAAATGGAGAGAAGTGTGCCCTGCAATTACAGTCATATTATCCTGTTTGTTCAGATGTTGTATCCTCCCCTTAGTAGACAGTGATCACTGGGCTAATATTTGTGATGAATTGTATTGTTTATTCATTTTTAAAAATATATTGGTGTTAAAGTCCAAAAGACTACAAACTCCAATATTAAGTCATGTTATTTTGTAAAAAGCAATTTCACTCACATGGCCACTATCCTGTATTTTCCACTACAATTTTTGGCTATACTATAACTTTAGTTAGGTGAGAAAAGGATCTATCCACTGATATATTAATTTGATTGATTAAAGAAGGGATCTGACTTAAGCCAGTGTGTTTAAAGTTATTGATTGGAGAGAAAAGTATCCCTTCTTTATCAGGGATAAATATACTTTTCTCTTCAATCAAATCTATACTATAACTTTAAAATTATTTTTGTCAGTAGTACTTTTTTTTTTTTTTTAACACAACCAACATATAGTTATGGAATGCATTAGCTGGAAATGCAATAACCAAAAGCTACAATATATGGCAATGCCATTTTCTGTAGTGCTCTAATTAAACAACTTCTAAATATTTTTTACTGATTTGCTTTTTAATTGTAGTAAAAAGACTTTGCCTTCTACTTGATAATAACTATGCTTTAACATAAATACAAGTTGGGGGCAAAACACCTTTGCCAGGTTTGTATTTATTTTTTTTCATAGCCTTAATGGGGTTGTTCACTTTTAAGTCACCTTTTAGCATAATGTTGAGAGTGATATTCTGAGACAATTTGCAATTGGTTTTAATTTTTTATTGTTTGTGGTTTTTGAGTTATTTAGCTTTTTATTCAGCAGCTCTCTAGTTTGCAGTTTCAGCAAATTGGTTGCTAAGGTCCAAATTACCCTAGCAACCATGCATGGATTTGAATAAGAGACTGGAATATGAATAGGAGATGGAATGAAATTTTCTCAATTACACTGTTTACACTACAAATAATTCACTCTACAATATAAAATGTAAGATTCCTGTACCAACAAGTGTATTATTTTTAGTTGTAATATTGGTGTGTAGGCAGCCATCTAAGGCCATTTTGCTTGGTCATGTGCTTTGAGAAAGAGCCAGCACTTTCTGATGGAACTACTTTTTGGCAGGCTGTTTCTCCAACTCAATGTAACTGAATGTGTCGCAGTAGGATCTGGATTTTACTATTGAGTGCTGTTCTTATATCTACCAGGCAGCTGTTATCTTGTGTTAGGGAGCTGCTATCTGGTTACCTTCCCATTGTTCTGTTGCTGAGGGGAAAGGGAGTGGGTGATATCACTCCAACTTGCAGTACACAAGTAAAGAGTGACTGAAGTTTATTAGAGCACAAGTCACATGACTGGGGGCAGCTGGGAAAGTGACAATATGTCTAGTCCCATGTCAGATTTCAAAATTAAATATAAAAAAATCTGATTGCTCTTTTAAGAAATGGATTTCGGTGCAGAAGTCCGCTGAAGCAGCACTATTAACTGATGCATTTTGAAAAAAATATATATTTTCTAATGACAGTATCCCTTTAAAGAGTATTTGTTTTTAGATGGGGTCAGCGACCCCATGGAAAGAGGCAGAAAACAGAAGACAAATAGTTCCAAAACTATGTAAAAAATAACAAAGACAAATTAAAAAGATGTTCATAGTTGGCCGTCCAGAGGAGGCCCTTATCAGCAGCCCAGGTGGGCCCCAGACCCTCCAGTCTGACCCTGATTAGAAAGTGGTTGTTTTTTTCCTATGGTCAGTTTTACTAATCTCACATTTTGATCAATGTACACCGAACATGTAGACAATGTCTTTTAGAAGCCATGCATTTATGCATGCTGATGGCTAAAATATCTTTAATACTTGTTGCTCATTTCATACAAATTACAAGATTGTTGCAAAATCATTTTTGTGTGTGCATTATTCCTTAAGGTTTATTAAGGAAGCTGTAAACAAACTGTAGATAGCTTGGACTCTACACAGGCTGGTCAAAAAACTTATACAAAGAAAAAGAGAAGATAGAGAAGAGAAGATTCTCCAGAAGGTTAAACCCAAGAGGTGTAGACAAATGTGATTTTTAATTTGTGTCCACATATTCTCACCCCTGGTGAATTCTCGCTCCTAAATAAAGGTCTGTCATTCATTCCCTGTAAGACCCCTGAACCAATTGAAATAATGGGTTTTACATAGATTTTAAAGCAAACTGAAACTCATCTGTCCCGACTAGTGATGGGTAAATTTATTCGCCAGGCACGAATTGCTGTGAAAATTCGCCGGCATCAAAATATTTTTGACGCCAGGGACAATTCTAACGCCTTCGACAATTCTAGGCGCCCAGTTCTAGAAGAGATAGTGTTCAGGCCATATAAATCACGTTTGGACTAGTACAGAAGAGGGAAATTTCCCATTGAGGTTATTAAAAGACAAGTCAACCCTTTTTCTTCTGACTCTTCCCAGATTTCAAATGGGGGTCACTGACCCCAACTAAAAAGGAAATGCTCTGTAAGGCTACACATGTATTATTATTGCCACTTTTTATTACTCGTCGTTATAGCCATGTCCTCTTGTACTCATATTCCATTTTCTTAATCAATGCATTGTTGCTAGGATAATTTGGAATTTTGCTGATTGCTGATTTGCAAATTGATGAAACTGCAAATTGAAGAGCTAGTGAATGAAAAGCCAAATAACTCAAAAACCACAAATAGTTAAAAATTAAAACCAATTACAAATTGTGTCAGAATATTACTCTCTACATCATACTAAAAGTTTACTAAAAGGTGAACAACCACTTTAAGTTATTTGCATATGTATTGCTATTGAAAGCAGTGTTTGTCTTTCCATTTCTTTTCTCTCCCCTGGTAGCCCTGACTTTTGAAACAATGTAACACAAGTCAAAGGACTGACAGATATGTTTTGCTGGAGGAGACTGAATTTTGCAGCATTGTTTAAAAAATTACAACAGGAGTTAAGCAAATGCTGCTTAAAATAACAATTATATGGGGCGTGGCCGACTGAGCAGCTACGTGGCCGCATTTTTTGGGTGCTCCCGGGGCTCTGATATACCCCCTTATATCCTCACATCGCACTTACCACCGGCATCCTGAAAACAGGGAGGCAACCCGGCACACATCCATGCAAGTGCGGGCTTCCCAGCACTGTCGGAGCCTGAGGGCACAGCGCGGCCTATAGCCGCGAGAAACCGCGGACTCGCGTGATCAAGGCCCCCAGGCACAATTGACTGGAAGCGCCGTCCCCGCGGGAACCCGATATTGGAGCCTGGGTAGGAGGAGGCAGGGATCAGCAGCACGGGGTGAGTGGCTTTGCAGCCCTGGGGGCCCCCCCACTGCCACATAACATCTGCACCACAAGTGCCTAGCAGCACCAGCACGCAGGGCCCTACCTTTTATCCAGCTAAGCCATAGTGGCACCTTATGCCCAGTAAGTTTCAAGTGGCACATCTGCCTTTGACCCAAAAGACTCTATCCAGCACAAATCCAGGGTCAGGCACTGAGACTGTGTAAGGGGGCATACATACATCTGGGCCCATCGGATCTACTCACTGCTCCTGTTTAGTGACACCCCTGGACCGTCACTTCGGACCTGAGCCCAGCTAATTGCAGGAGCGCTGTGACCAGTGTATGGTGCTCACAGACCCCTCTGCACACATCAGCAGGTTATAGAACACGGTCTTGTGTTCAAGTGGTAGACCTGTACCCTTTAACATGCCACATTGACCTGCTACCCAGAGTGGTCGACCCATGCACCACCAGTAATCCTCAACGTACGCCTTCTTCTTCCTTCTAACCAAGTCTTCATAAGCAGAATACTACTGTTGCAGATCGCTCTGTCCAGTGAAATACAAAGATGGGAAAACACTCTCAAAAACAGAAATCTGACACAGCAACAAAGCTTGAACGCTTTGCAAGAACAACATCTCAGGGCCCATCGCAAGACTCTGATATTGCTTCACCTCCATCATCACCGGCCTCGCCTCCTATGGACCAGGAGACAAGAGAACCATCCCCGTCGGAGCTGCTTGCAGCGATAATAGAGAGTCGAACAGCGACTAGAACACAACTAGAGGAAATAAAAGTGGATCTCTCGCTCTTTTGCCATGACCTCCAAAATATTAGAGAACGTACTACTGAACTGGAGACAAGGGTCTCCACACTGGAGGACACCGTAACTCCTCTTCCAAATGACTGAAGTCAGCGCTTGACAAATCTGACGACCTAGAAAACCGACTACGCAGGAACAATGTGCATGTCATAGGTCAGAAGGTCAGCACCCTGAATTATTCATAGAGAACTGGCTTAAAGATTTGCTGGGGGTGGAGACTTTCTCCAATATTTTTGTGGTTGAGAGAGCGCACAGAGTACCGACTAGACCCCTACCACCGGGGGCCCCTCCTCGACCATTTCTTCTCCGCATGCTAAATTACAGAGATCGCGATGCTGCACTACGGGCAGCCAGACTCAAAGGGCCTCTCTCCTTTAATGGAACCACTGTGTCACTATATCCAGACTATTCACCGAGCATACAAAAACAAAGGGCTACCTTCACTGTAGTCAAGAAGAGGCTCAGAGATGCTAAGATTGCATACAGTATGATCTACCCTGCTAAACTACGCGTACAGGAAGGAGACAGAGTCCAAATTTTCTGCACACCCACAGAAGCCGACGATTGGATCACCCGAAAACAACCCGGGAGATCACCACCCCGCAACTAAGATGAAGGATAAGGCCGGACACTCTGCACATAGTGTGCCCCATCGGTATGACCTGAGTCTGTCGACATACTGTTATATTGGTGAGTAGCTGTTACTATGCACCCCTCCTGTAAGCTACAGTATTCTTCACACACTCATGCGTGGCCCAACGGGCTGCCCCCCAACATTGATCCCTTGATAACCACCTCGGTAAGAGGCTGCGGACCCCACCACTGATCCCACCTTTTGCCAAACATTTGCCATTGTCGGACTTTTGTACTTGGGGGTACAAGATCAATGCAAGGCCGCGGCATACGGCATCTCATTTCAGTTTTTGAACAATTTATTATTGCATTTGTTGCTTGCTATTGTTATATTATCATATTTATGGGTTAAGAAGGAGCGCTGCTTAGGCCGCCACAGCAACACTCCCCATGTCATGTAATTGTTATGGGTATAGGGCCAGGCCCACCCAGGTTTGGGGGGTGGGCAGGGAGGGAAGGGAATGTTTGTTTGTCTATTGTTTACTGTTTAACAGACATATGTACGCAAAACACTCTATCACAACAAAAACTGACAGGAGCAAAAGTCAAACCCCAATGAGATACCAATCTGTCAGTCATTATTGAGAGTTATTATGGGGGACATAATGTTAATGTCATGGAACGTTCGAGGTCTGAACTCAAAATTTAAGAGGGCCCTAGTATTTGATTATGTAGCCAGATACAAGCCAGACATACTCCTACTGCAAGAGACACATCTGGTAGGGCAAAAACTGCTGGCACTTAGGAAACGGTGGGTTGGGTATGCCTATCACTCCCACTATTCCACTCACTCCAGAGGAGTATCTGTACTAATCCGTAAAACTTTACAATTTGAGCTCCTAGACCTAACTACTGACCACTATGGGCGGTTCATAATTCTCCACTGCAGAATAAATAACCAAGAAATGGTACTGGTTAACTTATATATGCCACCCCCCTTCAGTAGGGAGACACTAGACCTAGTATTTACCAAGGTGTCACTATACCTCCCCAACCCGCTCTGTATTATTGGAGACTGGAATACGGTAATGGACCCCCAAAATGAAAGGCACCCCACTGCAATACACCAACCTGGCCCACTAAAACAATGGACTGAAGCCCTAGGGCTATTAGACATCTGGAGGCTTAAAAACCCCCTGAGAAGGCAATTCTCCTGTCATATGGTGGGGAAACATACCTTATCGCGGTTAGACATGGCCATCGCATCTACTGACTTTACACAATGGGTAAAATACATCAGTTACCTCCCAAGAGCCTTGTCAGATCATGCCCCCCTGCAACTACAGATTAGCAACACACCAAGGCAAGGACACTCTCTTTGGAGACTATCCCCCCTGTGGCTCAACAGCACGGAGGTGATGGAGGCATGTATATCCAAATACACCGCATATTGGGGTGTTAATTCGGGAACAAGTAGCTCTAATATGGTCTGGGAGGCATCCAAGGCAGCCGCCAGGGTGTCGCTGAGGCAGAGGAGAAGGTCTGGGAAGCAGAACGAGCATACGGTGATAGGGAGGAGGATGCTAACCACCAGGCACTGGTAATTGCCAAAAGAAACTTAGAACTAGCACAAACGGCTATTACCAGGAAAAAACTACTGTATGCAGCCCAGAGATCAAATGAGCAGGGAGATAAAAATGGGAAGACCTTAGCATACCTAGCGAAAGCGGTCCAACCATCTACATTGATTCCCAGAATCAAAACAACTACAGGCATATATACCTCTGACCCAACAGAAATGGCAGAAATATTCACTTGCCACTTTGCCGAACTATACACCTCACGAGTCAAATACTCTGACACCCAACTAGAACAGTTCTTACATGAAATCCCCTTTCCTAACCTTTCCAGAGCAGAATCCTCCTATCCAGACAGCCCAATTACACTAGGAGAAGTAGCAGACGCCATTGGCAGTCTCCCAACAGGGAAGACCCCAGGCCTTGACGGATTTCAGATAGCCTGGTACAGACTCCTTAGTGAAACACTTGCAAAAATTCTCTACAAACACCTTAACAAAGTTATAACCTCAATTGTCCACCCAGACCAAACAGGTTTCATGCCCAATAAAAGTGTGGCTATAAACTTACGCAGATTACATACCCATATGCAAGCCGCTCATACGAACGGAGGTACCAGACTTATAGCGGCATTAAATGCCACTAAAGCCTTTGACTAGGTAGAATGGGCCTACCTATGGAAAACCCTAGAGAAGTTTGGCATAGGCCCTACCTTCATAGCTTGGCTTTAAAATGGTATACCTACAAAAATTTCTATACTTCCTGCAGAATGCCCCCTAGAGTCAACAAGCTCCAGGCTCCATTGGATAAGGGGGGATTAGCCCTTCCGCATCTACAAATGTATTAATATGCAAGTCAACTAGCGTTCATACATAACTGGTTTAACCCCGACCCCGAAAACACAGTCACAGCTTTACATGCCACACTGGCGGGCTCTTTCGAAGCAATTAGAAATACGCCTTACAGAAAAGACACCCCTGAACTGCACCCCACACTAAGCTGCCCACAAAGATCCTGGATGCTTGCCACTAAAGTTCTTTCAAAAACTGCAAGCCCTCCATCCCCCTATACCCCACTATGGAGAAACTCCAATCTGCAGCACCTACTTCATCTACAGGACTTTAAGTACTGGCCAAAATTAGGGGTCAGACACCTATCAGATCTCTTAGTTAACAGCACCTTCCCGACTCTTACCCAACTAGTGACTAAACAAAACCATCCAAACATAGCTTGGCACCGATATTTAAAACTCAGACACGCTTTTGGGGCCCAATCTGTACAAAAACCCAACCGCATGAAGACAGGCTATGGGACCCAAATTCACAAAAGCTGGTGTCTGGGCTGTACATATCCACCATCAATAGTCCATTTAAAAAAGCAAAAAACAAGTGAAATTACCTTATTCCTGCTCTAGATGATGATATGTGGGAAGATGCAATAGGGGAACTATACAGCTTTCTAATCTCTACAAAAGATAGGATGGTACAATTCCGTATCATACATTGTACATATATTACTCCAATCAGGCTCAAAGCCATGGGCAAAAGTCCCAATGGAAACTGTCCCAAATGCCAGCACCCAGACGCTGATTTTTTTCATTTGCTTTGGTCCTGCCCCCTGATACAAAGATTCTGGGCCAAGGAAACAGCCTACCTGACTAATAAAATTCTGCACCCTGGAGCACTAACACCAGAGGTATGCCTACTGGGATTGGTGGACGAATTGGCACCTCTAAATAAAACGAGGTATTTACTAAAAACACTTCTATTTTACGCCAAAAAGCTGATTGCCATGACATGGATGAGCCCACAACTCCCCACAGTAAAGTAATGGGTAAAACTGGTCAATAACAGTGTAAGGGGCATGAGGTTACCTGTGCGGCGGGGTCGCCCGCCTCGGCGGGGACGCCCGCCACATGGTCCATGAGCCGGCGCTGGCGTGGGCGCCATCTTTGATTCTAGGGCGCGCGGCGCACCTGCGTGCCTCATAAAGGCATTTGTGCCAGCACGTTTTTGACGCCCATTTGGCGCAAAATTTGAACCTATATAAGGCCCATTCTGTCTCCCAATTGTAAAAGAACAAACTTACACTTGCACACCCTGGCCGTCCAGAAACAAACGAATCCCAGGTGCTCGATGATAGAGGAATTGGGCAACCTCTAAAGCAACGTAGACACAGAACACACCGGCACAGCATGGGTATTACTGCATCTTGAGAAAGGGGTCACGCCCCGAAACGTTGCATCCGCAATAAACGAGCAAGGTTATACCTGCTAGTAATACCCGTGCTGTGCCAGTCCATTCTGTCTCCCAGCCAGTGCCCGTGATAGGATTTGTTTCCTGGTGCTTCTGAGCCTTAGTGCATCTGTTCCTGTTATTCTGCATCTTGATTACCGTATCTGTGTTTGACCCTGCCTGTATCCTGACTACTCTGAACGTGTGATTACGCCAGCGCGCATTGGTGCAAATTTAGTGTATTTAAGGCCCATTCTGACCACCAGCCAGTGCCCGTGATAGAACTTGTTTCTAGTGGTTTCCTGAGCCTTGTGCATCCGATCTGTTCCGTATCTTGTCTGTTTGATTACCCGTGTTTGACCCAGCCTGTTCCTGACTATTCTGCATTCTGTATCCTGACCCTCGCCTGCCTACGACAACTCTTCCTGTTTAACCCCTTGATTGACAACTCGGTTTGACCCTTGCCTGCCTGACGATTCTGATATCCGCCTGCCTCGACCCAGCCTGTCTGACCATCCTTCTGCCTAATCCTTTTGTACCGTGACCTTCGGCCCAAAAAGACTTTACTAACAGCCGTGCCCCTTCGCCAGCCAGAACATCTCGCCTTGCACCCCTCGTTAAGTCCAGGTGGCACCCAAGTAAGCTGAGGGTTCCTCCCGAAGCCCAACGGTGGTCACACTACTGGTGAAGCCGAGCCGAGACCAGGGTGCTTGGCATTTGTTCTGGTATCGGGTGCCGGTCGTGACAAACAGGCTCCCGATGATAAAACTAACATACATAGCCAGACAGTGCCCGGAAAAGTTTGGGAAAATCTGGATACCCTGGTTAGAGCTCTGTCCCAAAATAGACCCAGAGTCTCAATAAATGCAAATGAATGAGAGAATATATATGTAATATAATATTTATTTTTCAGTAAATTAAATCCTATATACTGTAAGCACGCTCAAATCCTGTGAGAATTAGAAGTAACATGTAATACTCACATCAACCTAATACGCAGCAGACTCTATGCTCCAAATGTGTACCTGAATGTCTTAATCTAATACGTTGTGGTCCTGCGTGACCAACTGCACTTTTCATCATCAATGCCTACTTTGTCTGTTGTTAAGTATGTTGTTTGTTTCAAAATGCAAAATAAAAACCTTTTTTTAAAAAAATAATTATATTTACAGTTAACTTTTAAAGCACTAACAATTTTAAATAAATTCATATTGTAAAGTTGCTTATAGTTTTTTTTTATTAGGCAAAATATTATTTTTTGGGTTGACATGTTCTTTAAGGGTATATAAATTAGAGGGTGAATACAGAGCCAGTTATATTTGCCCTGACATACAACTCTCTCTCTGTAGCAGCACTACCATGGCACAAACAAGGGGGATGTGGGTGACACCTGCAAAGCACAAGCGGGGATACAAAATGCTAGAGAAGACCTGTAGACAGTGATTGCTTATGGGCTCACTAGCACTTGATTGATGCTCCAGCACTTGCATCTATACTTTTCATAAATGGGCCCATGTATCTGCAAGCCTGATGATTACTTGTGGCTGCCTGCCTCCTGATATACTGTATATAACATACTATTATACCAATGCAATAAATTCAACTTCAGATCCATCACAATATTTCGTTCACAAATACTATAATACATAAGAATGTCTAACATGCTGTCTGATTTAAGAACAATTTAAACATAACAGAAACTTACCCCCAATGGAGAACATTTACCATAAATGGGAATTCACACTGTGGGAGTAATAGCCCAGAGAAAATCACACGTACCCTAGGTTGAATTGAAATACCACTTATTTCTATCCTGCACATGGAAAATTGATTTATGAAGCAGAATTCCTATGTGGTCTGTTTCTGTACCTTTTTTGTAATCAAAGCCTCGCCTGGCCTTTTGAGTTCAGTGGAAATAGCATTAGAAAAATACAAATCAAAGACTCTTTCCAAAACATCCTAAAACTAGGTGTTATTTTATATAAAGATCACAGGCAATATAACATGTGAATCAAGGACAATAATTGGTGTTACCAGCAGTTTAAAAAGAAAAAAAATGACATTTAATTTTTTGGTATAAATATGGCCTTTAATACCATAATGTAAAACAACAAACAAAATATCAATATAACAATATATCTGTTGTCAAATAAAATGAAAATAATTTCCATTGATAAGATCACCAGTAATGGTAAATCTAAAACACTATATAATATTACCATAATACTATTTAAGGGAAAATGAATGACAAAAAAATTAAAGATTTCATATGCATGTAATTTATAATGTGTTACCCTGCACTGATATCAACTGTGTCTGCTTTAGAAACACAGCTAGAGTTCATATTGGCTGTTGTGTAGCCATGGGGGATAGTGATTCAAATAAGACAAAAAGAGACATGTGCTTATACAAAACATAAGAGATAAGCTCTGAATAATACAATGGGTTTAGTTCTTACAAACTACACTAAACACAAGACAAATGTCATTTATGGCTCCCTACAGAATTGTATAAAATGGATATCATTCTCATATAAAATAGGATATTTATTGCTGAATAACAATTTATTTATAGGTATTGAAAAGACAGATGCAAAATTTAAAGGTAAAATAAATAGTTTCACTTTTTTATGTTACTGGTCTAACCCTCTTGGTAACATTAATCTTCATTAACATAATGTGTTTAAAAGAAGACTCATACAAATATGTATGGAGGAATTGTGCGTAATGATGTAAGAATTGTTTGTGAAGTTATAATTAAATTATCCTGTGAAATGAATTTGCACATACTGTAACATAAAAAGACAGCAGGAGTTTGAATAAATGATTTTGTACACAATAAAAGCACGAACATTATGCATCAGTGGGGTGGTTTCTTGCTCATATAGCTCTGTAATTTACATTTCTGTCTTAAATGGGAAGTATCAAAAAATAAAAAATGGAATTCATTTTCCTCATGAAAAACTAACCTTGTCTGCAATGAGCTGTATTTAAATACAGTATTCTGCACTTTTTCTATACAAAAGGTGTAAAAAATATTTAAAGATATATTATATATATATATATATATATATATATATATATATATATATATATATATATATATATATATATATAATAGGCTCTATTTAGCCTTTTTAAATTACACTATAAAAGTAACATTACCAAAAATAAAATCTATTTAGAAAACCTCTTCTCTTGTCCCTGGTGGCCAAATACATTACCCCACCTTTGTGCAGAGAAGAATGGCATGTGGGACCACTTGATCCAGGTGCTGCAGAAAGCTGAGATTTTGACTACCCCTACAGATTACAATGTGAAACAGCTGGACAAGAAGCACACCTTCTAATAGAGGAATGGGCTAAAAATATAACGATGTTTAGTCTGTTAGAATCATAGCCTAGAAAGGCTGTGGAAACACTGTTATTTGTTTGTTTTGGAAGGAGCATTACTGTATTATACACATTCACCTGAATGTATAGTGTTTTATTAAGCTCTATTTAACTGCTGTATATATTTATACAAAATATGCTTTTTAAAATACATTATACGTTATAATATTTTATATTGCAATTAAGTATAAACTGCTATTCACACACTTTACCACTGGGTGGTATTCTAACATCAAGAATTATATAAACCGGGCAGTTATTTGTTATTGTAATATATTTGTTATTGTACCCTCTTGTTTCAGTGGCAATCAAAGGTGAATTGATGTGCCAATTGATTGTTGACTTTTGTGCTTCTGGCATACAAGAGTGCTTGTGAATGCCATTCATAACATTGTGTCCAGTTAACCACCCACAGAGCTGTTAAAGGGATTGTTCACCTTCTAAACACTTTTTTCAGGTGAGTTGTTTTCAGATTGTTCACCATAAACAAATACTTTTTTCAATTGCTTTCCATCTTTTATTTTTTTTACCATCTTCACAAAACTGAAGTTTAAAGTTTAATGTTGATGTCTCTAGTATTTCAATTTGGCAACTCAGTGATCCAGGAGCATTCTGAACTGTGTGGGAAGATTAGCTTTTGTAATGGTAGACAAATGGGTCTATACTTTTCGTGCTGTAATTGCACTTTCTCAAGTATCACAATGACACTTGAGAAAGGGCAATTACAGCCCGAAACATGTCGTGTACAGCAGCTTAAATAAATATTAATCACAAGAAGTTAATCTGCGTCCGAGTGCTCTCCTCTCTCTTACTGAAAGTCTAGCAATTTTGGATGTTCGGTACATCCGTGTAAGAGGATTGAAGCATTCATCTACAAAGAGTTAATTGGCTGAGCGCGGATTCCCTCTCCTTCTACAAATGGGTCTATGCAGAGAAGAAAAAGGGACAAAAAAATGCTGAAAAATGTGTTAAACAAAAAAATATTAATGGGGTGTTTGACTTCATATGGCAATATAGCATCAAAATATAGTAGTCTCTCATATATGAAAATGAAGTCTTTATGACTACCCCAGGGCCTCTCCAAGACTCTGGACCACTACAAGGTGAGCACCCTGATACTCAGAGTTCCAAGTCAGCTTCACTCTTGCATTTTCATCAAAACACAGCCACCAGTCCCTTGGCACTTGTTTTCTCTCTAGCTCAGGCACTCTGTCTCTCTTTATCAGACACTCTCTGTGTCTCAGGCTCCCCGGGCTCCTTAGTCCTCTCTCAAGCTTTTGTTCCAACACCAGGAACCCCTAGGATTGTGTCTCTTCCAGACATCCAGGGAAGAGCCCATAGGTTTGGGAGCTTACTCTTTTAGGGTAGGACTACATAGACATGTGACAGAAATTAGGTAAGAGATAGAAATGTCAGATGAAGTTGCAGCGTTGATCCGATGCAACACTACTGTCGGATGCAGATGCAGTTGGATTGCACTGAAAACGTCCATGTAGTCCTACCCTTACCTGCAGTAGCAGCTCTGCTCCCAACTGCCATCTATTACTTAATTGGGAGGGAACATTAACCCTATCTGGAGTAGGCATCCCTTCAGCCCATACATTTCATACAGCATAAAGAGAACTAAACCCTAAAAATTAATATAGCTAAAAATGGCATATTTTATCTACTGAACTTATTGCACCAGCCTAAAGTTTCAGCTTGTCAATAGCATCAATAATCCAGGACTTCAAACTTGGCACAGGGGATCACCATCTTGGAAAGTGTCTGTGACACTCACATGCTCAGTGGGCTCTGAGCAGCTGTTAAGAAGCTAAGCTTAGGGGTCGTCACTTATTATCCAGCACAAAATGAGGTTTGTCTGTAATATAAGCTGATGCTACAAGGCTGATTATTAAATTCTGATGCTAATTGCACTGGTTTCTGTGCTGCCATGTAGTAATTATCTGTATTAATTACTAATCAGCCTTATATTGTGACATTTCTATTCTATGTGTACTGTATATTGTGAGTGGGTCCCTAAGATCAGTAAGTGACAGCAGCACAGAGCATGTGCAGTGAATCAGCAGAAAAGAAGACGGGGAGCTACTGGGGCATCTTTGGAGACACAGATCTTTACTGCTGTACTTGGCTGGTACAGAAGAACAAAACATAATGTACAACATTTCTACCTACTTCTTTAGTTAGGCTTTAGTTCTCCTTTATGCTTTTCTGTACATTTATACATCTGTACATTTTCATGCAATACAGATGGGGTTTCTAAACACAGTGCTACGCAATATGTTGGCGCTATATAAATACATGTTAATAACAACTGTTTCAATTTGCTTCCTTTAGTTGATACATTTAGCTAATAAATTTCTTAGAAGTATCTGTGGAATATTAGCAACTATTGTATCCATTCTAACAGCTGCCTGTAATGAAACTCAGGGATTCTGCTCAGCAGGGACAAAGATAACAAATGTATCAACTAATTGTATCAATTTAGAACAGTTAAAGGGTCATGACTAGTGATGTGCGGGCCGGCCCGAAACCCATTGGTACGGAGTGACTCCTGCACAAAATCTTCATGTCACAGACGGGTCCAGTTTGAGCTCTTCTCCTGCTCTCCTAGCAGCCTAGCAGTTCCAGGTTCCACCCTGTACCGAATACTTTTTTAAATGTGATTACTAATAAATTATTTGTTTTTACTCTAAGAGGCCTTGGGACATATATCTTTTTTGATATAAACATTTTTGCAGTTCCACCCACCCTGCCCCTATTGTGACATCACTGCGGGGCAGGTTGGACACAGATCTATAAATAGAGGGCAGCAGCGGGCCGGACCAGGTGTGGGTCACTGGTGAACCCCCTCCCTGAGCTGCTTTAGAAGGTAAAAAATAGAAAATTGCACAAAGTCTTATTTCTGAGATGTAAGTATGCATTTTAGTTAATGCGGGTAGTTGTAGCAAACTAACATCTGACGCAGTTGTGCAAAGTATGGCGAAGAAGACGGAAGTGAACCTAAGTAAATGTGCCCCTAAGAAGATCATGGAAGGAGATCATAGAAGTACTGGATGCAATAGAAGATGATGTTTCCAAAACACCAACAACCCAAAATAAGGCAGCAGGACTAAGCAAAAACTTGCAAATGTTAGAGACTGCCATCTTGAGAGTATTTTGGAGCTTCATTTTAGAGGGTTTAATGCTACAAACGCTTACAGTGCGTGGATATTGAAATGGGTACAGTTGTACGGCTTTATGATGGTCTAAACCCACTTGTGCAAGATACCAGAGAATATTTTGAAAGGTTTGAAAGAGAAGCTATAGAGTTATATTGGCTATAAGATTATGATTCATCTACAGCAAGACCAAGAAATATAAAACTATCATTTGATATCAGCCCCCAAGGACACTCACAACTAAGCCCATGAGATAAATTCAAAGTTAACAAGTTATGTTTTAATACACAATTATTGCCAGTTTATTGTATGTTAGATTAAGATTTGCTTCCAGGAGGGGGCGGCACAGCAGCTGGGTTTAGGGGAGCACGAAAAATAAATTGGCCCTGGGGGACAGACCACCAGCAAGGAAAGAGGATTCTGAGGTTCACAGTTGGAGGTGGTCACTGTGTAGCTCTGCCTCTTCTGTAACCCCCTCTGCATCATCCTCATTGCCATCTTCTGCATGGCTCCTGTTTTACCAGGTTTCCCTCCCCCCAGTTCCTTCGCTATACGGTACATACCTCTACCTGCCATCATGCCCAGCAAATGCATATTCCTGTCCCTCCTTTAAATAGGTTTCAAATAGGTTATGTGGCCCCGGTGCCCTTTATTAGGCTTATCCCCTTGAATGCATGTCTTCATGCTCTACAAATGCATAATCTTGCTAATTAGTCAAATAGAATGCGGCTCATGTGCCCCATTTATAAAATGGAATGTGTAGGCCTTAAGCCATATTTTATGGAGCTCCTTTAAATGCTTGGCTTCATGCCTGGCACTTGTGTATCCTGTAAATAGGATTTACACTTGGACACTTCTTGGGAAGAGAATCCACGTTGCGAGCTGCTAGTGTCAAACTTACCGATCCAGGTGGAACCACTGACGTTGAGGAAGACAACCCGTACAGCTCCCTCACCAGTTCTACCCCCAAATAGGTACGGAGGGAGGCCAGTGAAGATGACGTATGGGAGCCTGTAATCTTAGCTGGATACACCGATCTGTAGTGTGACTTCGGCGCTGGATAAAGTGACTGCAAAGGTACAAGGAACACAGAATTAATGGCGGTCGCCACAGGAAGCGAAGGTCTGTAGGTGCGGGGGAAGGTTCTAGGAAGCACCTTGATGTCAGATGAACACAGGCTCAGGCATGGAGACCAACAAGAGTTGAAGATCCGGCCAAAGTTAAGATTGATCACGAACTTCACAGCGCGGAGAGATTAGGCAGGCGTTCCAAACGATAGAGTAGTAGCCCCCAAGGCTGGATAACAAGGGTTAACAGTAGTGGAAGCTTCAGACAAGCACGGTCGGCAACAGTAAATCACAGTTTATGTATCAAGGATAAGCGTAGCGGAGTGGTCAGAAGGCAGGCAAGGTCGGCAACAATAATCAGTCCAAAGCGAAGTATCAAGGGTTAACACAGAGGGATAGTCAGGCAGCAAGCAGGGTTGGCAACAGAGATTAAAATCCAAGCAGGGTTCCAAGGGTTAATTCAGTAGAATAGTCAGGGTGCAGAAGCAAGTCAAAAACCAAGTTCAATATATATAAGAGAGTAACTTACTCAAAAGTAGCCAGGAAACACGATGTCCGAGCACTGGAATTCCCCTCTGTGCAGACTTAAATGGAGACGCCTACGTCATCACGCTGCGCCGCCTGGCTCCCTGGAATCCGTGCGGCGCCCCATCATGACGTCACTGACGCACGCTGGAACGCAAATCGCTGGAGTCGCAGAGCGCCGATCGTCGAGTCCTGCGGTGAGTACCTGACAGCTAGAGGTTTGGGCGGCTTCTTCTGTGGCATTTGAGCTGTAACAGCCCTGCAGTTCATCTCTCACTGAAGCTGTGGTTCTAACTTTGAGGCTCCGCTGTAATAATTCCAGTGAAGGTAACCCCCAGTGGATTTTATAAAAGGCAGTGTCCATTTTAGAACCCCTATGCCCTTTGAATGCTTGGCTTCATGCCCAGCAAAAGCATATTTGTATCAAACATATATTTTGGATACTTCTCTCTGCAACAGATTAAAATATTTCTTAAAATAAATATAATCTATAAAAGTGGCATGGTTTTATAACCGTGTTGCTTGTTCTATAAATTCTAAAGGCAGTTTTCATTAATTGACGCTGTTTCCATTTGTTTCCTTGCAGATTTCACAAGGTTGTCTTCTCATCGCAATTAATGATTTTCTGTTAATTATCTAAATTGTGTTTTTTAAAGTTGTATGAACTTGTGTAATAATTTTATTTTTGCAAAATTACTTTGGCTTGTTTTCAGATTAATGTTGTAATATTTATTAGTTATTTTGATTTCAGCAATCTGCATGTATAGGAGTGATGTCACCACCTGGGGGAAGAACAATCTATCAATGATCTAGGAAGTATGCGAGAGTTTGAAACACTGCTGTACCAAGGTTGTGGTAAAGGGCGAAATACTCTTAATGGGCCACACTTTGCTATAAAGGGGCAAAAACCTATGCTGCCATTCTGCTAGAGGGGCAAGCTGTTCTGGCTATTGAACAAGAACCACAGATTACTGTTACTTAGATTACACAATGTTAAATGTTATTTTTTTAGTTGAGAATAAAACACGTGGATTTCTGTTGAGGTTTCCTGGTCATTAACTTTTTCTGCTTTTAGAAGTTATTGCTACGGCTACCATTTGAGTAATTAATTTATATCACACTCACAGGAGAAAACATTTTTTTTGAAGATCACACTGATCTTACTTAATGTTCACAATTACAGGGTTTTGGTATTTTTACTGGTTCACCAATTTTTACAACTTAATGCATAACTTTTTCAGGGTGTGTATATGTATGTAACTACTTAAAGGAACAGTAACATTAAAAAAAATGTAACTAATGAAAATATAATGTACTGTTGTGCTGCACTAGTAAAACATTTTTTATTTCAGAAACTTACAGATGTCAATGTAGCCATGCATTCATTCAAAGCTGAAATGGGAAGGAAAACCTTTAAATAAAATGGGTTTAAAATATCAGCCATTATAGCAATATATTCCCCCGGAGAAGCTTTGCGCTCCATAGTTTGGGAAACCGCAAAGTGCCAGCAATAAATCAAGTACCTGTATTCTTTTACTGTGGCTTTGTTTTCTCCTGTAAAAATGTTTTCCTGGGGCAAACGCATGAATACTGCATTCCAGAGCTGTCTGAATACTTTTTTCTAACTTGCATATTGTGCTGGGATGTACCTCTATTCTTGATTTTAGAAGCCTGCCAAATTCCAATCAATTGCCCCCTATCATTTTCAAGTCAACCATATAAAGTCTCCTGCACAGCCCCCCTCTCTGTAGCTACAGATCTGTGACTGTAGTCGCTATATATGGGAATTTTACACATACACTTGCTCTGCAAAAAAAACACCTTGTGTGTCAATTGAAATTTAATACAGGCAAGTGTTTAACTGCAGGATTCTAACTTTCTAATTAGTTTCTAAACTCGACAAATGTGTGCTAGGGAAGAGCAGCAGATGGAAGTGACAAGGAATCAAAGATGGCGACCAGTAGCGATCCTAGAGGGGGGCGGGCCCTGGTGCGTGACGTGCAGCCTGGCCCCGCCCCCCTCCGTACGGCCGCATTTGTTAGTGGCTCACGGACTGCCGGGGGGCCCTGAGGGGGGTGCGGGCCCTGGCCCGCTCGCACCCCCTGCTCCCCCAGTAGCTCCGCCACTGAGGGCATTGCTGAACTTGAAAGGACTCATCATTTCAGAAAATACTCATGGAAAAAAAAACTAGCGGTTCCGTCAGCAAGGAAATGAAACCATAGACGTTTATCTATTTGCACCTTTCCTTCTTCTTGAAATAAATATTATAAATAGTAAATATTGGATAACCGATAACCTATGTAGAATACAATGGGATTCTTCAGAACTTCTCTGTTATATACTGTGTGTCCTATTGTCAGACTTACCCAACCGGGTGGAACCACTGACGAGAGGAAGACAGCCCTTACAGCTCCTCAACTAGTACACCCTCCAAATGGGAACAGAGGGAGAGCAGTGAAGGCGTAGTAGGGGAGTCTGGATTCCTGGCGAAGTGCGCTGGTCTGTGAAGAAGCAGGTCTGGTGCCTGTTAGGATACAGGAAGGCACGGGTTAAGTTTGCTGAGTAGCTGAAACAAGAAGGACGTGCAGGAGCTGGACGAACAATCACCTAAGTGTTACTGCTGGCTCGGGATGAAGGCGTCGTTGATGAACAGCAGGCTGGCACCGATGACACTTGGGCTGCTACACAGAACTTGCGAATATGGTAAGAGCGCACGTTGGTAGGATCACAGGAAATAGGCTCCCAAGACGAGACAGGATTGGAGACGAAGTTGGGTAACTGGATCGGCAGCAAGGATCACTTCCGTCGATAGGCAAGGGTCGAGGTAAAACGTAATCGAGAGACAGGCAAAGTTCGGCAACAGGTGATCAGATACAAGCAAAGGTCCAAGGGTTAATTCAGCAGCGAAGTCAGAAAGCAGGCAGGGATTCGGCAACAGGAGATCAATACATCAAGCAGAGTACAGAGGGTTAACACAGAAGCGTAGTCTTAAACAAGCAGGTTCGGCAACAGGAATTCAAAAGGTCAAGCAGGGTTCCAAGGGGTTAAGCAGGAGCGTAGTCAAGAGCAAAGCAGGGTCAAACCAAAGTACAAAAATATTCAGATAACTTTTACTCACAACAGCTAGAAAGCGATGTCCGAGCACTGGGAGAAACTCTGCGCCGGCAGAAATACCCTTGCCTGCGTCATCACGCTGCGCCCAGCAATTCCCCTGCGCCGGCGTCAAGGCGCCTGCGCCGTGACGTCACTGGAACGCATCGCTGGAATGCATCGCTGGGACGCATCGCGCTGAAGATCCGTGTCTCCCAGAATCGCGGTAAGTACCTGACATTGCCCCCCCCCTTAGGAACGGCCTCTGAACGTTTACCTGAGAAGGCTTGTTTGGATACTTCTGGTGAAACCTTTTCAAAAGATCAGTAGCATGAATGTTATCAGTAGGTTCCCAAGAGTTCTCTTCAGGACCATACCCCTTCCATTTGATAAGGTATTGAAGCTTCTTGTTCCTGATCCTAGAATCCAAAATCGATTCCACCTCGTATTCCTCATGATCGGAGACGATAATGGGCTCTGGAGCTAAGGACCTACGACCCTCAAACTGATTCTGGACCACCGGTTTCAGAAGTGCCGTATGAAAAACTGGATGAACCCGCAAGGACCTTGGAAGAAGAAGTTTGAAAGCAACAGAATTAATTTTCCGTAGGATCTTGAAGGGTCCAATAAAACGCTCTGCCAACTTCTTCGTAGGACAATTAAGTCTTAAATTAATAGTTGAAAGCCAAACCTTGTCCCCAACTTTAAACTCTGGATCAGGGGCTCTCTTCTTGTCAGCAAAGTACTTGAAGTTTAATTGGGCCTTGCGTAAATTCTGACGCAAAGTTTCGAGATTCGATGACAAAAACTCAAGTCTCTCTTGAGCTACAGGAACCGACACCACCTGAGGAATACCTGGAATCATTGTTGGATGAAACCCGAGATTGGAAAAAAAAGGAGTCTGTTTTGTGGAAGAATGAACCGAGTTATTGTAGGCAAATTCTGCCATTGGAAGAAGAGAAGCCCAATTGTCTTGAAGAAAGGACGAAAAACATCTCAGGTATTGTTCTAATGTTTGATTCGTCCTCTCCGTCTGTCCGTTGGTTTGGGGATGATAACCTGAAGAAAAGGATAACTTGATCTGTAACCCTTCGCATAACGCACGCCAAAACTTAGAAGTGAATTGTACTCCTCTATCTGAGACAATGTCTTCCGGAAGGCCATGAAGTCGAACAATCTCCTGAATGAATATTTTAGCCAGTCCAGGTGCTGAAGGAATGCCACACAGAGGGATAAAATGAGACATCTTCGTGAGTCTATCTACTACAACAAAAATAGTAGAAAAACCTTCAGAACAAGGAAGGTCCGTAATAAAATCCATTGAAATGGAACCCCAAGGGCGATCAGGTACTGGCAGTGGATAAAGGAGACCTGAAGGTTTGGAAGTAGCTCCCTTGCATCTGGCACAAATCTCACAGGAGCGAACGAACTTCGCACAATCCCCTCCCAAAGTAGGCCACCAAAAATGACGACGAGCCAAATCAAGGGTCTTACGAAAACCTGAATGTCCAGCCAGTGGAACATCATGAGCATAGCCCAAAGCCTCCAATCTGAGGACTAAGGGAACAAAAAGTCTATTCCTGAAATAGTAAAGACCCTCGTGAGCTTCTAATACAGGAGTACAAGGAATGGATTCCGGTGTGCAGAACTCTTTCACTTTTTGAAGAAAGGAGGGTTGAAGAAGCAAAAAAAAATTTGGCTGAAGAACAGGATCTGCTCCAGACGACCGAAAAGGATCCACAGAAAACATCCGCGACAAAGCATCGGCTTTAACATTTTTAGAACCAGGCCGGTAAGTTATGTGGAGTTGAAACCTTGAAAAAAAAAGTGCCCAACGAGCTTGTCTTGGTCGAAGTCTTTTGGCAGAACGCAGATATTCTAAATTCTTATGGTCAGTAAGAACCAGAATTGGATGTGCCGCACCTTCCAAAAGATGTCTCCACTCTTCTAAGGCCCACTTAATGGACAATAATTCTCTGTCTGCAACATCATAATTTTGTTCTGAACCAGATAACTTCCTGGAAAAGAACGCCACTGGATGCATAAGACCTTGAGGAACAGAACGCTGAGAAAGTACGGCTCCAATAGCAATTTCAGAGGCGTCAACCTCAAGAATAAAGGGCAGAGAAGGATCCGGATGTGTAAGAACAGGGGCTGTGGTAAAGGCTTTCTTCAATTGCTCAAAAGCTGACTGAGCAGAAAAAGACCACTGAAATTTCACCTTTTGTTTAGTGAGATCCGTGAGTGGTTTAATGATGCCAGAAAAATTACGTATGAATTTGCGGTAAAAGTTAGAAAATCCGATGAACCTCTGGACTGCCTTACGATCATTGGGGGTTGGCCAATCCAGGATTGCCGAGACTTTCCTAACATCCATGACAATTCCATTGGTGGATATCACAAATCCTAAGAATTCAATTCGATGCTTCTCAAATTCACATTTCTCCGCATTAACGACTAAGTGATGAAGGCGTAGCCGAGAAAATACCTCTCGCATGTGTCTACGGTGCTCTTCTAAGGAAGTTGAATAAACCAAAATGTCGTCTAAATATGCCACAACAAAAGTATCCAAAATGTCCCGAAAAATGTCATTAATAAAGTGCTGGAAAGTTGCTGGTGCGTTACATAAACCGAACGGCATGACAAGGTACTCAAAATGCCCGTACCATGTGCGAAAGGCCGTCTTCCATTCGTCACCCTCTCTCACTCGAATTAGATTATAAGCACCCTTCAAATCGAGCTTAGAGAAAACGGTTGCTGAACGCAGTCTTTGAAAAAGTTCGTGAATTAAAGGAAGAGGGTATCTGTTCTTGATCGTTACTTTATTCAATTCACGATAGTCGATACAAGGTCGCAGTGAATGGTCCTTCTTTTCTACAAAAAAGATGCCTGCCCCTGCCGGAGACGTGGAGGATCTAATGAAGCCTTTTCGAAGATTCTCATCAATATAGTCCTGTAGAACCTTCAGTTCGGGTTCGGAAAGGGGAAAAATCCGACCAAAAGGAATAGGTGCACCAAGGAGTAAGTCAATAGGACAATCATACGTCCTGTGTGGAGGAAGAATGTCCGCTAATCTTTCATTGAAAACATCAAGAAATTCATGGTAAACGATCGGGACTGTGGATAACAAATCTTGATTCTTCTCAGAAGCACAGACCAAGGCTTGTTGAAGGCCAGGTGATTCTCCTTGAACACAATTCTTGAGACAAAAGGAAGAAGACAAGAATAACTTTCCTGAAACCCAATCAATAACTGGGTTATGGACCCTCAACCATGGTAGCCCAATAATAATTGGAAATAGGGGTGAAGGAACCACATCAAAACAGATAGTTTCATAATGAGACTTGTTTATTGTAACATTTAAAAGTTCAGTCTCAAAGGAAACAGGCCCAGAATTCAAAGGTGAACCGTCCGCCATCCTGATCAAAACTGGTTGAGACTTCGGGCGTAGAGGGAAACCATGGATACGGGCAAAGGTAGAGTCAATGAAACAGCTACTGGCCCCAGAGTCAATGATTGCTGTCACTTGCACCTGTATTCTTCCCCACTGTAATGAGAGCACAAGAGAAATATGGGAATTCTTTAACTGCAAACGAGGTCCCAACCAAACCCTACCGGAAGTAATATTACCATCAGGGCGGAGAGGACATGTCCGCAGGAGGTGACCAGCAGCACCGCAATAAAGGCAAAGATTCAAACGTCTTCTCTTCAATCTTTCCTCAGGACTCAGGCCAGGGCGGGTTAAGCCAAGTTGCATTGGTTCGGGTTCAGCGGTAGGAGTGGAAGAAGTGCCTGGGAAAGGAGCCCTGGGAACCATCCAGGAAACGGGAACAGAAGACTTTTCCGTACGTCTTTCTCTCAGGCGTCTGTCAAGCTGGATGGTAAGATGAATGAGCTCGTCCAAAGGAATAGGCACTCCAACTCTGGCTAATTCATCTTTTAGCTGCGTTGACAGTCCTACTCTGTAATGATGTCTGAGAGCGGACTCATTCCAGCTTGTGTCCACAGCCCACCTGCGAAATTCCGCAGCATAATCCTCCACAGGGCGCTTCCCTTGTGTGAGAGAATGTAAAGCAGCTTCTGCGGTTTCGGGGCGCTGTGGATCATCATATAAGGAAGCCATGGCAGCAAAGAAAGTCTCTACATCTTTTAGAAGAGGGCTATCAAGTTCTAAGAGACGGTGAGCCCAAGTTTGAGGTTCGCCTTGAAGAAAAGAAATAACGGTTCCCACTTTAACTTTTTCGCCGGCATAGGTCCTGGGCTTCATAGAGAACAGTAACCTACAACTGTTCCAGAAAGACCGAAACTGCTTGCGATCTCCGGCAAACCTCTCAGGTAACTCTCAGGTGAATCTTTGGTTCAAGATGTCCAGACGCAGATGCTGGCGAGGAATCCACATCATCAGCGGGGAGTTCCGTTAAACGAGCTTGAATGCTTTGGTAGCCACCTTGCAAATCCTGGACAGCACGTGTCAAAGCCGCCATTTGCTGGGACAAAGTCTCTAGGATATTGACTTCCTCTACTGGTTCCTGTTGATAGGGCTCGGACATACTGTCAGACTTACCCAACCGGGTGGAACCACTGACGAGAGGAAGACAGCCCTTACAGCTCCTCAACTAGTACACCCTCCAAATGGGAACAGAGGGAGAGCAGTGAAGGCGTAGTAGGGGAGTCTGGATTCCTGGCGAAATGCGCTGGTCTGTGAAGAAGCAGGTCGGGTGCCTGTGAGGATACAGGAAGGCACGGGTTAAGTTTGCTGAGTAGTTGAAACAAGAAGGACGTGCAGGAGCTGGACGAACAATCACCTAAGTGTTACTGCTGGCTCGGGATGAAGGAGTCGTTGATGAACAGCAGGCTGGCACCGATGACACTTGGGCTGCTACACAGAACTTGCGAATATGGTAAGAGCGCACGTTGGTAGGATCACAGGAAATAGGCTCCCAAGACGAGACAGGATTGGAGACGAAGTTGGGTAACTGGATCGGCAGCAAGGATCCCTTCCGTCGATAGGCAAGGGTCGAGGTAAAACGTAATCGAGAGACAGGCAAAGTTCGGCAACAGGTGATCAGATACAAGCAAAGGTCCAAGGGTTAATTCAGCAGCGAAGTCAGAAAGCAGGCAGGGATTCGGCAACAGGAGATCAATACATCAAGCAGAGTACAGAGGGTTAACACAGAAGCGTAGTCTTAAACAAGCAGGTTCGGCAACAGGAATTCAAAAGGTCAAGCAGGGTTCCAAGGGGTTAAGCAGGAGCGTAGTCAAGAGCAAAGCAGGGTCAAACCAAAGTACAAAAATATTCAGATAACTTTTACACACAACAGCTAGAAAGCGATGTCCGAGCACTGGGAGAAACTCTGCGCCGGCAGAAATACCCTTGCCTGCGTCATAACGCTGCGCCCAGCAATTCCCCTGCGCCGGCGTCAAGGCGCCTGCGCCGTGACGTCACTGGAACGCGTCGCTGGAACGCATCGCTGGGACGCATCGCGCTGAGGATCCGTGTCTCCCAGAATCGCGGTAAGTACCTGACACCTATGCTTGAATGGCTGCCCCCATGACTATACAGCAGCTTGTTGTGAACTATAGTAGCAAACGCGTCAGTTTTACCAGTGCAGTACATTATAACGCCATTACTTTAAAACATTCAATGTTTTTTTCCAGTAGATAAATTTAAAAGCGTAAGATCAAAGGACATATTTAGGACATCAAACCTAACAACACATATTTGAGTTCAGTCCCGAGTAATTCTTGAGTCATTATTCTCATTTCAAGCCTATCATAGAGCTCAGAGTTCAGAGCTCAGAGCTCACAGTGCCCATACATTCACCTTGGTCTATCATTGGTGTATGTGTAGCTGATTTGGTTTCAATCAGGAAACAACAGTGTTGTACTTTTACTAGTCTCTCTGTGTCCTGACAGCAGTTGCTGAGATTTCATTTGCTACAGATGAGTACCTGGAAGGAGGAGAAATTAATGTTATTGGCCTAGAAATGGAATATATAATCTGGCAAATTTACACCTCTTCAGTCACACTCTTACTCACCCCAAGGTTTTATTCACTTTGTGGTAAAACAAACTAATGTAACAGTCGGTTCCTCTAAAGGCAGTAAATCCCTAAACTTCTCCATAAATATTGTGACTCAAAGTCTAGTGCATCTAATGATAATGTTGGCAACCCTGAATTAACTGTTGCTGTATGTTTTAAGAGGTGCAGATTTTCTGACATCAGCTCATTTAGACACTGAGACATAAGTGTAAAAAGGGGTGCAATAGGGCAGGAGGCAAAGTGTTTGGCATATTTCCACTCTTTGTTTGCACTTTGCACACTGCTCTAGATGTAGTAAATGAGCCATAAGGTGAAATTGCTTACAAAACCTTGAAATTTGGGGACAATAACTGCTAGGCGCTCCTGAAATCCCAGACTGAAGGTCGATAAGCGAGATAGTTGAGATAACATTTACTTGTTGTTCTTAAAACACTGAATAGGCATTTAAAGGAGAACTAAAGCCTAACTACAGAAGTAGGCTAGAAATGTTGTACATGATGTTTTGGGTTTCTGTACCAGTCCAAGGCAACCACAGCCCTTTAGCAGTAAAGATCCGTGTCTCCAAAGATGCCCCAGTACTGCACATGCTCTGTGCTGCTGTCACTTACAGAGCTTAAGGACCAACCAGGGCCAGAAGTAGGAGTAGGCAGAAAAGGCACGTGCCTAGGGCACAAAGTTGGAGGGGCGCCAGGCACAGTGCCTCTTCTTGCATACGAACCACAGTGCCCCTCCTCTCCTGTTGCGTCTGGCAGGTGCTGGTTAGAGAGGTCGGCACCTCTCCCACTTTAGTAATCAGAAATTGATACCAAACACACAATGGCTAGTGTAGCAGGGTTAACCCCTGTACGTTTAACTAGCCATTGTGTGTTTGGTATCAATTCCTGATAACAGTACCTCTTCTGCCAGATTCCTCCTAGTTCGAACCCCTGTGCCCCCATCTGCAGCAGCAATTTCAGCACTGTGGCCGCGCGTGCTCCTCCACGCATTTGCATATACGCATCGTCGATGCATGAGCTTGCCACACATACGCGCATACTGGGACCAACTCACAATATACTGTATATATATAAATAGAAATGTCACAATATACTGTAAGACTGATTAATATTTAATACAGATAATTACTACATGGCAGCATAGAAACCAGTGCAATTAGAATCATAATTTAATAATCAGCCTTGTAGCATCAGCTTATATTATAGGCCAACCTCATTTTCTGTTTGGTAATTTGTGAAGACCCCTAAGATTAGCTTCTCAACAGCTGCTCAAAGCACACTGAGGCACGTTTGAATTCCTGGATCATTTCTGCTATTGAGAAGTTGAAACTTTAGGTTGGTGCAATAACTGCAGTTTATAAAATATGGCATTTTTAGCCATATTTATTTTTATGGTTTAGTTCTCCTTTATATGTTTTTAATTGAGTTATACCAGGTGTTGAAATTTAAAAAGAGATATTTGCACCTGATTATTTATAAAAAGTCCCTTCTTCTGCTAAGTAAAGTTGAGCTTTGTAGTTCATTGGTTATAAATAGCGCACACCCATATAGTAAATCAAGAGGCGCAAATCCAGCAAAGTACTGTAATTGTAAGTTTGGTATAAAAAATTTACTTAAAGGGGACCCAACACCCAAAAAAAATATTCAAAATCATATTTTATCACATTAGTCAAGCAAAATGAACTTTAATTACATTATATAAATTATGTGCATCTTGATTTCCCCCAGTCTGGGAATTCATAATTATAGCAAGCAGGCAGGAGCCATTTTGTGCACACTGTTATTAAGGCAAGTCTTGAATCATCTCAGAATCTTGTTTGTTCACCAGAATGGGGGACCCGATGTCCATTCCCATGCCCTGGCTAAACAATTAATCGTTGAAGAGAACGGGGGAATGTGAGGAGAGCAGTGACATCTAGGAAGTGCTGAATGGAAAGTGAAAGCAATTGTCTGCCCCACCTCTATGCCTAGGCATAGAGGAGGGGCAGACAATATTTGATTGACAGCTGAGATTTTTAAATGAGCTTACTACAGCTATGAATGCTTTAATAAAAAATAGAAATCAGATTTCATGTTTAATTTGAAAAGGACTTTTATTATACAGATTTTTGTGTCTGGGTGACAGGTCCACTTTAATATATTGTGCTTCAAAAAAGAGGCTCCACTGGTTTCCCTCAGGCAACAAAGCTCAAACTTAACAAAAGAGGATTGCACGTTCAGAAAAAAATGTATTATACAAAATAATACAAAAAAGAACATAGTACAAAAATGTCTGCCTTTTTTTGATTGTTGGGGTACAGTGCTGTGACTTGCTCATCATGGGCATGCATGTGACATCAGAAGCATATTAGCACATGTGTTTTGACTAACATGGCTGCTTGCACCGGGAGCTCCTAGCACTGGTGGGGGGGGCAAAAAAAAAAAAACTACTGTTACTGGTTCTTTTAGCCTGCACCTTTGGTTGAGGATAATATTTTTGCCCAACAGGTGCCCTTTATGAGTTCTGTGTATGTTGAATTCAGGTGTTATGCGCCTGCTGATTCTTTTTCTACACTGATTTCTACTACATCACAACAGCTATAATACACAGTAAATTGTGTCAAAAATAGTACAGTATTTAACACAGACTTCTGGTAAACCTGGTATTTTATGTAGGACGTATTTAAGAGGCAGTGTGCCCCCTCATTCACCATGAGTTCAATGTTTATTGTTATTTCCTGATCTAAACAGGCAAAGCAGGGACACTGATATGGAACCCATTTTAGAACATCATCAGGAGAACACATGCTCCTTCGTGCGTTCGCCTAACGAAGAAGTATGCAGACTCGCCTCTTATTATATTCACTTATCCCAAGAGGTTGCAGTTACACCTCCGTGCTGCCCACATATGCTGTGCAATCTTCCAACCTCATGGCTCATTCCTCAGTCTGCCCTCCCACACACAAACGCTCTCCATCCTCAGCCATCCTGCCTCAGCTCTCATCCCTCCCGCCTTAGACCTCAGCTCCTAAGCGGAAGGAGGGCTGATGGCTGAGGAGGAAGGGCTGAGGACGGAGAGCATTTGTAATGAGGACCGAGGAGGGAGGGCAGAGGCGGAAGAGCTGATGACTGAGTAGGGAGGACTGAAAAAGGGGTATACTGCTCCATTAAATTGCATGCCTTCCCTTGCCCAAAATATTTTTGTTTGCTCCCATTAAAGTAAATATTTTTCAAAGGGAAAGTAAGCTGATTCCCCACACTTTAATGCTCACATAGAGATGAAAAATATGTTTTATTATCATTTAAGGCTACCGTCACATAGGGGTTATTGTTATACTTTAAACAAAAAATCTAAAAACCAAATTTGTTTTTTTAGGTGTCCTTCTGAACAGCATTATTCAAAATATCACATATATGAAAGAAATACTCTTAGTTCAAATAAGGATTTTAATATACTCTGCTGCAAGTATAATAATCATTTCATATTACAATATCTACAAGTAGCACTTTTACAGCCAGATCTACAATTTCATACTTGATGCACTTTAGGCTCACCGGTTTTAGATAACAGCTTAGGTTTTGCTCTACTATGTAGAGATCTTTTGGACCCGATGTACCAAAGACAGTGCTTCCATTTTACAGTGGTATCTATTTCTATTATGAGGTAGACAACAGAAATTAAAGTAATTCTGCAATTGGTCTACATATTTCATCCAGAAGAAACTCATACAGACTTGATGTAATAGTGCTGTCAATGCAGTGTAAAAAAGTTGTGTCTTTGAGAGACTACACTTCTTGTGGCATGCAACAGTACATTATTGCCATTCTTTTAAAACACTTTCATTTTTAGATGTTACTGTTCCTTTAACCCATCACTGGTTCAGGCATCATAATTGGGGGCCTACACAGATACACTGGGGCAAATTCACTAAGATTCGTAGTTGCGCCAGGCGCAACTTCGCCGCGCTTCGCCGCACTTCGCCAAGCGTAGTTTCGCCAGCGCTCCGCATATTCACTAAAATCCGAAGTTGCGCACAGGGGTAGCGTAAGGTTGCGAAGTTGCGCTAGCGTTGATTCGCTAAGTGAAGCAAAGTTACGCTAGCGAAGGTTAATTTGCATATGGCGCCAAATTCAAATTTCAATGGAATGAAGGAATACGTATCAGCACTACAAATGCCTAGAAAACCTTCAAAACATCAAATAAAAATTTTATTTTGCCCTACACATGTGCCCACTGTATAGGTAAGTTGCCATGAGTCAGGAAATGTAGGGGGGAAGGAGGGGAGCCCTAAAAAAAATTTCGATCTTTTTCAGCCTATCACCCATAATGTAGAAAACACGCCAGCGTTTTTTGGGACTTAGAAAAAATTTTGACTTTTTTTGAAGCAATCCCTATCTACTCTATTGCGCTTCGCCTGGTCTGAGGTGGCGAAGGAAGTCTAGCGTAAAAGGTAGCGTTCAGTACACTGCGCGCGTTAGTGAATTTGCGTAGTTAGAGTTCGGCGCTTCGGCGCTTAGTGAATTTGCCCCACTGAGAGAGGAATTCATCAATGGATGTGGTAGAATTATTTTTATAGATTTGTAAGGATTTTCTAAGGAATAAGCAGAATAATGCTCAATAGTTTCGCAGCTGCTCTGAAATGTCATGTTTTTTGCTTTATAGCTCAATACCACAATATATAGTCTCCATGCAGCCCTAAATGTCTCTAATGGAAAGCTGATTCCCTATGCTGCTTGCCATCTTTTTGAGCTTTACCAAGATAAACATGGGTATGTAGTAAAATGACTTGCTTTTCTTTCCAGGTATTACAATGACAAATAAGTAAGGAAGAAAGTCAAGCTCATCTAGACAAATCTATTTTACGTTTTCCCACATTTTCCGGGTTTTTTCAGTCCCACCAATTTCAATTGGTGTTTTCCCCAGGTTTTACACTTAGGAGCTGATCTATTTATGCTTGAACCTCGGGGCTTGAGGATTTGGTTCCTAAAAACTTAAACTACACGTGCATGGTCTTTGCATCTAAATACCTTGGCTTACTGCCAGTCAACTGTTTTTATCCCAACAAAAAAATAAATAAAATAAAAAGCTTGGTGTGGCAAAACACTTACTATCACAAAGCAATGTAACATGGTAGCACATTCATACATTATTACAGGAAAGTTATATAATTGTAGTGTTCTTTGTGCCAAGCTTTTATTTTTTTTCTATAAAACCCCTTGGGGGGGGGGGAAGCAAGATGCAAAAACCATATGTAACCTGAGGAACTCACATGTGATTTTAAGAACTGTATGCTGCAGGCCTTATTTTACACCAATATTCTGTCTCAGTTTTCCTAAAAACACCATGGGGCAGATTCCCTAACTAACGCTAGCGAAAATTCGCCAGCGTGACGTCATTTCGGAACTTTGCCGATTTCCTAACAGGTGCAGGCGTCACTTCACTAGCGAAGGAGATAGAAACTGGCGTTGCTTCGCACTCTAACGCCAGGTGAATTTTCACTCTGGTGAACGGATGTGACTCCACAAATTCGATTTTACTGAACGTTACCTCATTCGCCAGACTTGTCTTCGCCAGCTCAGACCCGGTGAAGTGCAATGGAGTGTATAGAAAACGGATTGTTAATGCAGTAGGGGAGTATCCCCTTTTATTTAGCCACCAAACATTCAACGTATTAATTAATGATTAATCAAACGTTGAATGTTTGGTGGCTAAATAAAAGGGGATACTCCCCGACTGCATTAACCAGTGTGTGTGAGGATCCGTTTTCTATACACATGCGTTGCTAAGGGACCCGGCCGGGTCAACGGAAGAAACGCACCACCAGGTGCAGGATTGGTGAATTACAGGTGTGCTGTAGGAGAAATTACATTGTATTTATGAAGTGCAATGGAGTGCATAGGACTTTCTCAATTTTTAGAGCTAAGTCCCAAAAAACGCTGGCTTATTTTCCTTTTTTCTGAGTGATAGCCTGCAAAGGTCTGTACAATTTTTTTTGGGTAACCGTGTTCCCTCCTCCATTTTCTAACGTATGGAACAAAAACTATACACTGGGCTCATGTGTAGGGCATTATAACAACTCTATTTTATTTATTAAGGTTCCCTGGACTTGTGTAATGTAATGTATTTGCTGCAACATATACATCCATGTAACTTTAACATTTCCCGCCTTATGCAAATTAGGCATAAACTTCGCACTTTAGTGAATTGGCGTTGTCCTCGCAAATTAACGCCTATCTAAGTGTTGCAATGGCTGCGAAGCCGTCACTGCCAAATTTTCACCAGTTAGGGAATTAGCCCCCATTTAAAAAAAACTGTTATAATTACTAATCATATGCATATTTTGCACTGGGTCCTTCTGTAAACAGTGAATTCTAGTTAGTCTGCACCTCCTATGGCCATCCACAAAGCACTTAAAGAAACAGTAGCACCAAAAGCTGAAAATGTACCAAAGTAATTAACATACAATGTACTAGTGCCAATCAATGGTAAAAGCTATGCGTTTGCTTCAGAAATACTACTAAAGTTTCTATAAACAAGCTGCTGTGTAGCCATGGGGGCAGCCATTTAACCTAGTAAAAAGGCAAAAAGGTACAGGCTATGTAGCAGATAACAGATAAGCTATGTAGAACAGAATGGTGTTTTACCAGGCTTCTCTGTTATCTGCTATGTAACCTGTGCATTTTCTTATTTTTTCCAGTTTGAATGGCAGGCCCCATGGCTACACAGCAACTTGTTTATATGAACTATAGTAGTCTTTCTGAAGCATGTACAGAACTGTTAGCAGTGCAGGGCAGTAGAACGTAATATTGAAATAACTGTTCCTTTAAGTTGTATATCTGACTTTCAAAGAGGTCTTGCTGTCCTAGTACAACATTATGGTGTATTAATGCTACACTGCTGAAACCTTGTCATTGACACTGGAAAACTGAAAACTGTGGTAATTGTCCTTAAACTTTATTGATAAAAAAGTGGTCAGTACATAAACAAGTGCTGAAAAGTGCAATAGATAAACAGTATTTACAAGGATTGGTGGTTGCAATAGACCTTATATAGATTTTTTATTTTCAAAAAATTTCTAAAGCCAATTATTTTTTTCTAAAACATTTCTAAAGCCATTAGCCCAGTCCTGTATACTTGTACAAAGGGGGACAGGGGTGCAGTAATCTGTGCCAAACAGATTGAGAAGGTAGCCAAGGCCACAAGGGGAGGATCTGGATATATCTTTAGCACTGTTTCAGAAGAATAGATTCTGCAGCCCACTAATATTTGTGGAATAACAACTCCCAGGAGAAATAATCTTAGGGGCATATTTATCAAGGGTCGAATTTCGAATTGAAAAAACGTTGAAATTCGAATTTAAAAAGACCAACCAAAATTAAGTTGAAGTTTTTTTTGGGTTGAATAGGTCCATTTTCGGCTGACTTCGAATAGTTTGAATCAAAGGAATAGTGCATTTGATCGAAATTCGATTCAAAGTTTTTCACAAAAATTTTTCAAAGTCCAAAAAATTGACTCCAAATAGATTCTAGGAGGTCCCCCAGGCTAAAACAGCAATTCAGCAGGTCTTAGATGGCGAATGGTTGAAGTTGAATTTTTAAAGAGACAGTACATAATAAATTTCGGATTTTTTAATTTTTTGCAAATTCGAATTCAATTTGGACTATTCCCTAGTCGAAGTACACAAAAATAGCTTGAAATTAAAATTTTTTCAATTCGAAAATTCACCTCAACCTTCGATAAATCTGCCCCTTAATGTTAATAAAAATATGTGCAGCAGAAATGCAAATATTAAAAATCTACTTAATGTCATTACCAACAGGCAATATAACATTGAGTACTATCGAAATGACTCATCAGTGGAACCCAACCCACTTACTTTGCCAGGATGTACCTTTTTTTGTTTTTGCCGCACGGACAATTATTTTGACCACACCCATTTTTGTGGCCAAAACTATTTAAACAGTACATAGCACTTTCATTCACACTGGGCAACTTCTTTGTTAAGATTTTGTGCTCCTTAAATAAAAAATCCCTCACATAGACACTCTTAGTAGCATATTTTCTCACTCACAAACTCTTTCACCATTTACACAATCACACTCAATTTCAAAGTTTCACAATCACACCCAAGATTCAATTATCATGCAATTTTCAGTTTATAATTTTGGAATGATTTCATGGGAAATCCCCAGGCAAATACAAGGAAAGTAAAGAATATCTTTACATTAATCTGGATTCATTTGTAGAGGGATGAAAAGCCAAAGCATTTTGTTCATAATGTACACATTATGTTAAAGGGATTCTGTCATGATTTGTATGATGTAGTTTTTACACTGCAAATAATTCACTCTACAATATAAAATCCCATTCCTGAACCAGCAAGTGTATTTTTTAAGTTGTAATATTGGTGTGTAGGCAGCCATCTCAGGTCATTTTGCCTGATCATGTGCTTTCAGAAAGAGCCAGTGCTGCACTATTGAACTGCTTTCTGGCAGTTGCAGTGGGACTTGGATTTTACTATTGAGTGCTGTTCTTAGATCTACCAGGGAGCTGTTACCTTGTGTTAGGGAGCTGCTTTCTGGTTACCTTCCTATCGTTCTGTTGTTAGGCTGCTGGGGGGGGGGGGGTGATATCACTCCAACTTGCAGTACAGCAGTAAAGAGTGACTGAAGTTTATCAGAACACAAGTCACATGACTGGGGGCAGCTGGGAAACTGACAATATTTCTAGCTCCATGTCAGATTTCAAAATTAGATATATAAAAAATCTGTTTGCTCCTTTGTGAAAGTGATTTCAGTGCAGAATTCTACTGGAGCAGCACTATTAACTGATGCGTTTTGATAAAAACATTTTTTCCCATGACAGTATCCCTTCAAGATTAGATAAAGGCTTATACATCCTTTATCACCACAAGATGGCAGCACACGCCCACTAAAACAACTATTATGAAAGACCCAGCACAAACATTTTTTAACCTAACCACAAAGATAACTTGCGCTGCACTGCCAACGCCTTAGGCCCAGAGAGTAATGCCTCCAATCCACCCAGAACCACTAATGGTGCCCATATCTAACTCAATCCCTGACAGGTTCCACAGTCTTCGTGGACATAACCAAAATCTGCCCCTTTACATAAACACCCTTCCCTCTTGTGCCTCTAACATTTTCAAATGGTCTTACAATGTGTTTATATTTAGAATTTTAGACACATTACTATTATGCTAGTTTACAGTTAGAGACTAAGAGGCATGTTAGGGGAACATCAGACCATAGTGAAATCACAATGCTTAAACTACATCACTGTGCCTGCATGGTGATGATGATACCTACAGAAACTGTGGAACTACATCTCTTTATCACTGTCTGTAGTTAAAGGGCAAGTCAACCCCAAAATAAAAATGTAACCCAATAAAAGAAAACCTAATTCTAAGCAACTTTCTAATCTACATTAATTTATAAATTTCAGTACTTTTACAGTTATTTATAAAAAACAATTACTATTGAAAGCAGCAGTCACCTACTTCACCTACTTCCTAATTGTTACAAAAAGTCTTTGGGCTGAACTCTAAGGCGCGATGAGGATCGATTCGTCGCACCTTTTCTGGAAAAAAATACCAACCTTCCTATATATTTAACTTTTTTCCTTATTAATAACATTGGGATCAACCATAATTTTTACCGGCCAGGCTGGTAAAATACCGGCCAGGTGGCAACCCTAGCGATGACACGCATGCGACGTGCAGAATATAACAGGACTGATTGAGAAATTGCAGGTACAGACTACATGTATCTGACTGTCGGATATGAACGCTGCACGCTGCGTCTTCATCTGACAGTTGGATACATGTAGTTTGCAATTTCTCGATCAGTCCCATTATATTCTGCACGTCCGACATGTCACATGCGTGTCGTCGGCGTGCGACAAATCGGTCCTCATCGCACCATGGAGTTCAGCCCTTAGATCTCCAGCAAAGACAGATCTGTCTTACATTGTTTCAATTGTCTTAGCCTTCAGGGCAGAGAATAGAAAGTGCCAAACACTGCTTTCAGTATATACAAATAACTTGAAACCCGCAGAAAATTTGTAATGAATGTAATAATGCAAAGTTGCTCAGAACGATGTTTCCTTTTATTAGACAAAAACTTATTTTTTGGGGCTGACATTCCCTTTAAAAAGAAAAATGGAGATGCCTGTAACTTCATTGAAGCTGCTTGTCACATTTCTGCAGAGTTGCCCATATGTGCACTGTGCATATTATACCTACACCCAAAAGCCCAGACCTGCTGGCAAATGCCAGAGGGGCTGCTGTAAGATGTTATAGACAGTTACTATTTATTGGGCCTGTGGGCAGGGGTCTGTTTGGGCCTTTGTGTACTTAAAATGCCAGGGCCTATTTCAATGTCAATCCAGACTTGCCCTACAAATATTTTAGAGCATGCCCTCTGCTGCCCCATCCCAGATCTCTGTCCTATTCCCCCAATTGCCTTTCTTAACCCTGCCCTGAATGAATTTGTCTCCTGTCTCTCCATATTAATTGTTATTAGACTACACATAGAGTTCTCCCACCCCCTAGACCTCCTTGCTGGGGATCAAGTTCCCTCTCCAAAATGGTGCACGCCAGAGGCCTGACCACAGACATAGTACTTATGATCCCTGACAACTGATGCAGAGTACAGGGAAGGAGGAAAATGGATGAACATGAGTAAACACGATTCAAGTAAAGATGTCCCAGTGCCTTACATTTGTTTTAATGGAAGTGGGGCAGTCACTGAATTATGTCAATTTCAAGTTCGTTTACTTTGTTTAGTGTCCTTTGTTCCAAATTCTTATTTATCAGAAAAGAGCTAGTCCACTGTATCTCTTACCACATGGCACACAATCTCTATATATTTATAATGCTTGTCCTCCCTGTTTGTAATTTTCCATATTGTAAAATTGAACAGCGCTGCGTATCCAAGGGGTGCTATATAAATAAAGTTATACATTCAAGAATTAACTTTAACCTGCAGTAAGCTGCTATAGTAATGTTCTTCTACTAACATGTCTATTTTGTTTTATGGGGTAGTGATACTAGCTAATACTGGGTCCCACGGCTTAGTAAAACAATAAGCAGAGACTTACACCACCTCGCTGATTTAAATTAGTCAGTGCATAGAAAAGATTCAGCATATTTCAGCATTCCTGGTGACACTCTCCTAACATACCCTCATCAAGGCAAGTATAATGGAGTAACCTAATTCTACACTGCAATTAAGTCTATCTAAAACCATTTGGTTGTCAGAACACAGCAAAATGTATGAACATGCAACCTGTCTAGTTACGTGAATCCATCATCTTCTTCTATAATTTGCATAACTAGCATAAATGACGCGACTGAAATATTCCTACAATTAAGTGACAGAGATAGCAGACGCCTTCTTTCTTTTTAATATCCTGAACTCGCTTTTCACATGACATCACCCAAATCAAATATGGTCATGAGACGTCCTGCCCTGAGCTTTTTCTACCTTCACATGCAGCCTTTGTCATCTGACAAAGATAACATATGGATATGGAGGAATGGCTGCGCATTAACAGAACTCTTAATCTCAGGTCTGGAGAAACAGTGAGAGAGTCGTCCCTTATTTTGACGCCGCCCATCACCGTCCCCCTAACCCACGACTACTTATCTAATATCCACCCTCCACGTGTCCTCTTCTATCCCTCCTTCTTGGTCAATATTAAGTTCCGTGGTTAGATGTCATTCCATCTGTGGCATCCACTATCAGCATTCCTACATGACTTTTGTGCTCTTTTTCTACATTCTTTTTCCGATTTCCTTTGTGACAGCCAATCAGAACCCCTCTGAGGACTCTCATCTGTGATTGGCTCCTTTAATAGAATTAATAGAATTCAAATTCTTGATTGGTTTAAATACATGTGACCACCCTCTGCTGGGAAGCCATTGGCTTAAGCATGCTGGGTTGGGACAAAGCGTGCAATGTGAAAAAAAACTAAAGACTAGTTTGTGGGCGGGAAGGAGGCGTACACAGAAGAAAAGAGGGGCGGGTTTGGGGAGGTGGCACGGAGATGTGGTTTGCCGGGGGCGGGCGTAGTGCACGCTGACGCATTGCTTTAAGCTGTCCTAAAATGGACACCTTAGTCTGGGACGAAGACAGCTGACAAGGGGTGGGGATAGGATCCCCGGATATAGTTGCGTCTAGTTCCAAGTTGCTAATGGAACAGAGCAGCTTTACAGATTTGGAAATAGATCTTTCACTATGGTTGGGCTAAATCCTAGTGGGAAAAGGTACAGTAATAGAAACGAGACAATCCAGTCAGACATATCTAGTTCCAAGTTGCTAATTGAACAATTTTCTAGTTGGAAAATGAATAGCCATAGAAACTAGACAATATACTGCATGTAAGATAAATCCCACTTGTTTTTAGTGCTTGGAATGACTGTTGGGTATGATTTAGCTCATTTATTTTAAAGGTTTACTTTCCCTTTCACTCTTTTCACATACATCTTTGCTTACCAGGGATACTATTATCCACTAGGATCTAGTGTATTTTAAACGAAACGTCTATTTCCTAGTTACTTACATCGATCTTTATATACCAGGGATACTATTATCCACTAGGATCTAGTGTTTTTTAAACAAAGCGTCTATTTCCTAGTTGACTACATACATCTTGGCTTACCAGGGATACTATTATCCACTAGGATCTAGTGTTTTTTAAACAAAGCGTCTATTTCCTAGTTGCCTACATACATCTTTGCTTACCAGGGATACTATTATCCACTAGGATCTAGTGTTTTTTAAATGAAGCGTCTATTTCCTAGTTGCCTACATACATCTTTGCTTTACAGGGATATTACCAACGACTAGGATCTAGTGTATTTTTTTTATAAAGAGTCTATTTCCTAGATGCCTACCTATACTGGTATATTATAAGCCAGTATAGGTATATTACCAACTTCCGCCAGTACTGTTTATTGAGATTGTTACCCACCTGCGGGCTAAAGGCCATATAGAATTCAGCCTGCTCCAAATATCTTTTTATATATTACCAACGACTAGGGATAATACCAACGACTAGGATCTAATGTATTTTTTTTATAAAGAGTCTATTTCCTAGTGGGATACACAATATAATATGCTGTTAGTGTGTTCTCTGTTCTGCTCTACTGGTATGTTATAATCCACTAAGATCTAGTGTATTTTACACAAAGACTATTTCCTAGAGGGATACGCAATATTATATGTTCTTAGTGGGTTCACTGTTCAGCTGTACTGGAATATTATATTCCACTAGGATCTAGTGTATTTTACACAAAGAGTCTATTTCCTAGTGGGATACACAGTATGATATGCAGTAAGTGCGCCCTCCACTCTACTAGAATACTAAAATCCACTAGGACCTAGTCTATTTTAACGATTAAGTCCCAATGGGCTAAACACTATGGAATATTGTAACTGGGCTACCTGATCTTCTCTACTGGATACTATAAACCAGGTCTGTCCATCTTCTGTGGTACTGAGGGCAGGATTTTTTTTTATAAACCAGCCCCATGGTATCACAATAATTATAGGTTGCATGGAAACTGTACAGGTGATGTCACACCAGGTGCTTTCTCAATCAGTGTATATCAATGCAAAACCGCCGCTCTCCTCAGAGGGGGTGGATTTTGTTATGGCAACACCAAATTATGCCTAAAATGATGAAGAAAGCAGATCACTATTTTCTCTCCCAGTGTAGCTACGCCAGTGAAATCAGCTGCCATGTCATGGCTAAGGATGGCACACATTATGCATCTGCTTATCTCCACAGTTGTATATAGATAAATGCACTCCTGATCTGCTCTTTCCTGTATTTTCATTGACCGGCACAGAATTTGCCTGTGTGCAGACATGCGGAGCAGATATCTGTGTGTAATCAATGCCATATGGGTCTGCACACAGACACTAGCCAAAGCACATTTGTCTTGCAACACTACTGTTGGTATTTAATTTAAAATGAAGTGGCTAATGCAAAGGAGAAACAAACCCTTAATAAAAAAACCCTCCCCCCCAGCCTAGCTTCTACCCCGGGCAAATGCCCCTAACTCTTTACTTACCCCTCCGTGCAGATTCTGTCCAGCGGAGTTCATGGCAGCCATCTTTTTCTCTTCAGTAATCTTCAGACTGGCGTAGTGGCGCATGCGCAGTTGGAGCAATTTACTTTAACCCGACAACTGCGCATGCGCCGAAACTCAAGGAAATTAGCGAAGTGCCTGTCTCATTCTGAAGAGAAGAAGATGGCTGCCATGAACTCCGCTGGAAAGAATCTGCACGGAGGGGTCAATTAAAGAGTTAGGGGCATTTGCCCGGGGTAGCAGCTAGGCTGGGGGGAGGAGGGAGGGGGGTCTATGTAGGGTAGGGTTTTTATTAAAGGTTTGTTTCTCCTTTAACAACCCCAATTTGAAAACATGATGTGACAGATCACTGATGGACAGCGGTATTTTTTTAGATGCTGTTATCTGCTGGAATATAGGCACGTGAATGCAGAGTTGAGGGAGCTGTGGAGAAGCAGTGCATGCAAGGTCATTGCCTATTATTTAGTGCCAGAAAATGGTACCAGTAGAGAAATAACCACATCTGCCAGTGAGTCTAATGGCACCATCCTGTAATGATTACTAAAGGTAGTGTATGGCCAAAAAAATTTGAAACTTACATTATCAGAATGAAAAGCACATGTAGCAGCAAGGGCAGGTAGTTGCAAATCAGTGACCGACTGGCAGTGGAGATTTTTTCAACTTGGGGGTGCCAAAAGTTAGGCACCCCAAGTGATTGTATTGACTTACCTCACTCCCCGGGCCGGTGCTCCGATCAGCAGAAAACTGCACCAGCCAGGGGGTTATTCCAGGGAGCACCACAGAGCGATAGATAGCCTTTCTGATTCTTCTTGAGGCTGTGCATGCACAGTAGAGCGAAAAGCTGAACTTTAACGGAAAACACAGCTATTTTATTCTACTGCACAAGCGTCTGTCCCGGGAAATTTGAAGAAAGAAGCAGGGTTTGATCCATGGTGCTCACTGGAATAACCCGGGCTGGTGCAGTTTTCTGCTGATAGGAGCACTGGCCCAGGGTGTCAGGTAAGTAGATTCAATAACTTGGCAGTGCCTAACTTTTGGCACCCCAATGTAAAAAACACCTTTTCTTCTCCTTTAAAAGCCATGTTAACCCAATTCACACAATTTTACAAACAGAAGAGGTAGTTTTAATAATAACTTAAAAAAATTTATGAAAACATGAGGCAAGCTCAAACAGTAAATCTATGGATACAGTAAGTAGAACCATAACTTTCTTTAATGAATAGCACTTCCATTCCTAAAAAACAATGGAAAACAACAAAACACTGTAAACTGCACAAAATGAACAAAAAGATGGCGACAAAATGAGTCAGGATGCTGGGATTCCAATAGCAGCTGTAAAATAGCAAAAAATTAATTAATTAGCATGTTTGTGTCTAAACAAACTGAATGAAATAATAATGAACATTTACTAAAAGTAACAAGTTCTGTGAAGTTTACCTAGGAAAACTATACACTGTTTTTATTCTGGAGTAACTAAGACATCTAAATCTGCCTGCATTTTTGTGTATTTCCACCTCTGAGAAAAGATTTAGAACTCTAAATACCAAAAAAAGAAGAAAAATTGCTATTTTAATGATATAGCGATTTATAATAGAAAAATATTTCATTTTATGCACAAAAATCCAACTGATTTTGCAAAGCCTTGTGTCTCTTTAATGTGCCAATACCAGATTTGTGTAGTTTTAGGGAGATTTAGGACTTCTGTAAAGCAAAAATTTCAAGCAATACATAAGTGAATTTTGACACAGAAATCAGATTACTTTAGATTCCAGTGCCAAAAAATCCTGGAACAGTGGGTTTACTCCAGGAAAACATATATATATGTATATATATTTTTTTTTTAAAAAAGTACACATTCAGATGAATCCAAAATGGGTAACCATGTCTCTCTAACTACAAAACATCAAAGCTTGTCTGAACTTTTACGTTTTTAAAATGTATTAAAATTCAGAATAATTACCTCAAAGCTTTTATTTACAGCACCTTATCTCCAACACAGTATTAGGTATCAAGAAAAAACAACTAAATATAAATTTCAGGGGTCCTCCAAAAAGTTTGATGCCCATTGTGCATAGTATTACCAAAGTATCTGGCATTTATAGGTCCCAAAATTAAGTTAGCGCATACAAATAATAGGTCACTTCAGCTGATTTAAAATCAACTCAGACACCTGTACCTTGAGAGAATTTACCCCAAGATCTTTGTTCAGTCCATCTTGGAGGAATTCCAGCAAGTGCGGGCTTTGGCATTGAAAGTGGTCTATCAACTTTTTTTGGCACCAAGAGATGAACGCGTGCCAGACACAAGTGGGTTTTGGAGGTTGCTGGTTTATGTGCATGCAGGAGCATGTGTATTACCAGTGTTGAGAATCCTTTGTGTGTGCAGATTTTGCCTCTTTTGGTCAGGGTATCTGTGTTGGCCCTGAAGTAGAAGGTCCTCTCTGAGGGGTAGCAGAGGCACAGTGACCCCCCCCCTCACAAAAATACAGAAGCACAGTGACCCCCCCCACATACAAACATCCAGAGGCACAGTGACCCCCCTCAGGAGAAAAGGCACAGTAAACCCCACGAGCATCCAGAGACACAGTGACACCCCAATTATTCCAAGGCACAGTGAGTGACTCGCCCCCCAAACCACACAAAGATACAGAGGCACATGGACCCCCCCATACATTCCGAGGCACACGGACCCCAGGGACCCCCCCTCCATGCGGGTCCTATGAAAACGCAGCCTGCCACAATCGAAGGACTCAGGGATTTCGCATATTTGAATATTCCGCTCCACTACAGCTCGGATCACATGCTCGGATCACATGCTCGAGTAATGTCACGTGACGGTGACGTCACCGGGCCCATTTTCAACTTGGAACTAGCTGCTACCGATATAGTACGGCTGCAGGGAGGTAAAGTGCTGCTTGGTTTATTACTTACACGCAATCATATTTTCGTTTCCATTATTCTGTAAGTCGTATGTCCCTTTGTATACATATGTGTCATTGGTGGTGAAATGAAGAACAGAAAAACACTAAGTGAAGTAGGATCTTATTTTTGGGTTTCAGGCAGTGCTCTCTAGACAGTTCATTCTGAGGCAACCAGGAAATTCTGCTGTAAATTTAAACCATTAAAACTGTAGTATTCTGATCGTTTATAAGGTAGATAATAAAATGGGTTCATAATAGTAATGCACACTCACACATCCAGGTGTAAAATAATGCACAGGGTAAAATCAATCTGTTTAGGTTCACTGGAATTGGGAATCGAACGTTCATGGTCATTTTTTTTTTATATTCACATCAATAAAAAAATGACCACGTAGTTTTGGAATAAAGATTTTGCTGTTATAATACTTATAATGAACCTTCCCTTGGCTATTGAAGGAATCTGATGAGAGTTGTAGTTCAGTCATAGCTGCAAAGCAATGGAATGGACATGGCTGCTCATAGAAGGGGTGGTTCACCTTAAAGTTAACTTTCAGTGTATTATAGAATGGTCAATTCTAAGTAACGTTTTGATTGGTCTTCATTTTTTATTTTTTTATAGTTTTAGAATTATTTGCCTTCATCTGATTTTTTCCAGCTTTCAAATGAGGGTTACTGACCCCATAAAAAACAAACAAATGCACTCTAAGGCTAAACATTTATTGTTATTGCTACTTTTTAATGATCATCTTTCTTTCAGGCCCTCTCCTATTCATAGTCCAGTCTCTTATTCAACTCAATGCATGGTTGCTATAGTAATTTGGACCCTAACGACCAGACTGCTGAAACGGCAAACTGGAGAGCTGCTGTATAAAAAGCTAAATCACTCAAAAACCACAAATATTAAAAAATGAAAACCAATTGCAAATTGTCTCAGAATATCACTCTCTACATAATACTAAAAGTTAACTCAAAGGTGAACAACCCCTTTAAAACTACTGCAATAATAATTGATTGATTAGTCATCTGTTTTGTATATGTATAGCTTTAAGTGTTATACTGATGTTATTATTTCAATTATAGTTGTATTAAACGTAATTATCAATATCCATGATTACAACAGCAGGGCCCAAAACTAGTTTTGATTTGTCAGATTTTGCATTCCATCAGCTATGTGAACATAATATACAAATATATATATATATATATATATATATATATATATATATATATATATATACACACATATCTTTGTTGGACCATTTGCTTCGGGATAAAATTCTGTCCTCATGTCTGTCATGGCAATTGTTATTGCTTCACCCCAAACATTTGCAGATATGTACTAAATATGTTTTTTTAAAATACACTTTCCTTATAGTTTTATGAGACATCAAATGGTTTATTAGTGGACTCCCTAAACTCACATTTATTTTCCTGCTCTGAGTTACTCAAGTAGCTAACTTAAACAATTTTTACCTGGTAGTACAAGCTGTACAGCATTTGTGAGTTGTTTGCAGCTGGTAAAGGTTTTAGCTTGAAGTGGATCACAAACAAACAGTGAAAGTCTAGAGCAGGTCTAATAACCAGTAGTAACTATTAACTATTCAGATGTTTGGTTTTGAGTGGTGAGCAGTACATGATGACTACTGCTGACACACACACACACACACACTAAAATTCTGTACCATACCATTATTGTTAGTAACACATTGGAGGAATTAGATTCTTTATGCCTAGGGTTCTTTCATTTAAATAAAATACAGTATTTTAGAAATTTCTGATTTATCCTATTAGAAAAGACAGTTTTCAATGATATTTGAAGCTGGGATTGGAACTAGGGATAGGCAGAGAGCAACATGCCTAGGGCACAATGGTGGTGGGGTGATAGGACTCTAGACACATTGCTCCTCTGCTACCAGCATGCACAGGGAGTGAAATCAGTGAGCATTGGAACTGTGCAGGTATACTGGGAGTCTCTGCATGCTTGTGATGTAGATTGGTTGGTGCATCCTTCAATCTTGCATCATCACATGAGCATAATGAGTGAGCTGGGGCACTTGCTTGTGCTTGCTTATGCGCATGTGTGTTCCCCAATATGGACAAACAATTTAATCCTTTGAATCGAACGATTCAAAGGATCGTCTAAAAACTCAGCCAAAGACTCAGAGAGGTTCTAGGAGGTCCCCCATAGGCTAAACAGCAATTCGGCAGGTTTAAGGTGGCGAAGTGTCAAAGTTTTTTTTTAAAAGACAGTACTTCGATTTTCGAATGGTCGAATTTATGAAGTTTTTTCAATTCGAATGGTCGAAGTACCCAAAATTTACTTTGAAATTCGAAGTTTTTGAATTTGAAAATTCACTTTGACCCTTAGTAAGTGGGCCCCATAGTGTTTATTTAAAGGGGTTGTTCACCTTCCAAACACTTTTTTTAGTTGTTTTTAGATAGACACTTCAATATTAGAAAAACCGTCACACATAGAAAGTCATTGGAAAAAGTCGTTATTTCTGGTGATCTATCTGAAAACAACTAGTTGTTTGAAGGTGAACCACCCTTTTAAACAAGTATAATGACTGTTTTTTCTTTGTGTTCAGCAAAAGCAAATGTGAGTTTTAAAGCTCTATACGCTGTATTTTTTAAATGTCATCTGGAGATAAATTATATTTTTCACAAATTCTTGTGATTTGAGCGGCTGACCATGAGGTTTGAGCACCAGCAGTAACGTAACTAGAGGGGGGCGGGACGTGCAGCCGGACCCCCCCTGCGTACGATATTTTCTGCATGAATCCAGTGGCGCGCAAGCTGCCGGGGGTGCGGGCCCTGTCCCAATTGCACCTCCTGCTCCCCCGGTAGTTACGCCACTGAGCACCAGCTAATTGCTCGCCATTCCAAATCAGATACGCCCCTTGCTTAAAACAATACCAGTTTAGAATTTGATGATGTCAAATCCAAGATGCAGTGGAGTAGGGGCCTATGTGAAATGAGTATAATGTCTGTAAAGAACATGTGGCACTAAATAAAGGATGATAATAATAATAATAATGGCTATTTTGATATGACAGCATGAATTCTTGTTGCATTTCCTTGAAGTGGAATACTGAAAACAGTTTTTTTTTCTTTTGCATTTCACATCCTCCTTTTCATGGCTTATTTCAACACTGTTCCTTTTTATGACAGAATTTTCAGTGTGAAACAATTCTGTGACAATTACATTGTAATTTTGGTTTCAAAGAAGCAGCAGTCATTGTAAGAATACCGTTGTTGCTTGTAATAACTAAAAAAACAAAACCACTACACGGCTTTGCTTTATGTGGTGGATATTAAGGCACATTGCAGTAGACTCTGACAGCAACATTTGGCAACTTAAATTGCAAAAGTTAATTCCAAACTGAACCCCCTCTGTCCAGCGGCAAGCACTTTGTACATTGGAATTTTGTACCCTTGTCCTCCCCCTGACTTGAAAAGGAATCTAGAATGTTAGTGGGGAAGACACTAGATCTAGTTATTTAAACTGCAGTGTACTGCTGTGACTTTGGAGAGATACAATAGTTGGATGGCTATTTTTTAGATTGTAAGCTCTTTTAGGTAATGCCCTCTTTACCTCTCTAAATTTATTGTGTAGTATGCTTAAAGGGGCTGTTCACCTTTGAGTTAACTTTAAGTATGATGTAGAAAGTGAAATTTGGAGACAAATTGCAAATGGTTTTCATTTTTATTTAATTTTTGAGTTATTTAGCTTTTTATTCGGCAGCTCTTCAATTTGCGTTATAAACAATCTGGTAGCTAGGGTCCAAATTATCCTAGCAACCATGCATTGATTTGAATAAGAGACTGGAAAATAATATTAGAGGAACTTACGAGAGAGATGAAAAATAAAAATTAGCAATAACAATAAATTTGTAGCCTTACAGAACATTTGCTTTTTAGATGGGGTCAGCGACGCCCATTTGAAAGCTTCAGAAGAAAAAGGAAAATAATTATGAAACTATATAAAATAAATAATGAAAACCAAGGGAAAAGTTGCTTACATTTGCAATTCTATTACCGTATATACTCGTGTATAAGCAGACCCGTGTATAAGCCGAGGTACCTAATTTACCTAAGAAAACTGGAAAAATGTATTGACTCGTGTATAAGCCTAGGGGCCCCATGTCAGATTTCAAAATGTGAATGTTGGTGCTTTAGAATGTACGGACAATACATAATCAGGTCTTCAAAATAAACATTTTTGGCTCCATCTAGTCAGTTGCAATGGAGTGCCTTTCCCTAGGTATTCATGTGAACTTGTAGTCAGACCATTGTTAGGCAAGGCTAAAACTGCGGTCTCAATATATAATAATTGAAAGAAATATTTTGACAAAAAAATAATAAAGCTATACTTACCCTTAACAACATTAGTGGAAGAGCTAAAACAGCTTAGTGCTGTTTGACTGGGGTTGAATAAACCAAAGCATTCTGAATCACTAAGGTCGCCGATCGCCGTCCTTTTTTGCCCTTTAAAATAAACAGATTTCCAGGCATAGCTTCCGGTTGTTGATTCCAATATATATATATATATATATATATATATATATATATATATATATATATATATATATATATATATATATATATGTATGTATTTTTTGCACTATAGCGCTGCAGCAGACTCTATGTTAGGTGTTTTTGGGTTATTATGCTGTTTAGAATGATACATCATGATCATCATGATCACCTTTATAACTACAGTAATGATATAGTGATATGTTGATGATCTGATAAAACAGAGGTCTACCATTGTTTCAAGACAAGGACTCTGAAATGCAGTCAAGGACACAAATGCTGCCTATTGTAAGATATATAGGAAAATATTGCTGATTTGTCATTCAACCCCAGTTCCATGATTATCTAGAACAGGAAATACTTTTTCAACTTGAGCTGTACTTTTCAGTGTATCTAGACAGACATATTCCTCAACCTTTTCCCCAACTAGCCTTTATGCTTAGCCACCCCCTTTGCCACTGTCCAGAGTCCCCTAGGGAGGCCTGTAACTTTACAGTAATATGAATGTTTATGGGGATAATGGAAACAAAAATAAAAGGTGATACAAGTGAGAAGAGCTTACAGATTATTCATAGATTTACCAGCTCCAAATGTGTCATACAAATACTCAACACAGTTTTTAGGCAAAGCTCCTTTATGAAGTAATATGTCATGCCTGTTCTGTATTTATTGAGAATACTAGTTTCTTGCCATAATGGGGTCATCTTGGGGCAAGAGAAAAACATGTGGAACCCTTTTGCTTGCACCTCCAGCACACAGGAGGAACTTGTACATACATTTTGTGTAGGTGTGTGTGTGGTGTACCATTGTGTATGTATTTAAAGGGAAAGCCCTTTTAACAAGTTTTGCACCTTATTTACATGCTATAACATCTTTAAAAAAAAAATAGAATTCTGTGTAAACATTACATTTATATTTAAGTATTTATGCACCACTTTTAAATGAGCTAATATCATGTACCTTTTTCCTTAAACACCTATGCTATGCAACATTCTCTGCCCCAAGTGTTTATAAATGACCAATAAATGACAGGGCAAATGCTTTTAATGCATCAGTGGATAGTACCATACAAATCCCAGCTTGATCGCTTTTAGGTTGACTTTTAGGATGTTATAACTTTTCAATTCTTCATTATTCTTTATAGTTTTTAATTATTTCCCTTTTTTAATCTTTCAAATGGGGTCACTGAACCCATTTTAAAAAAAACAAAACGTAAATGCTACAATTCAAACGTAATGCTATAAACATATCGTTACTGCTATATTTTTATTTTATCTTTCTATTCAGGGCCTCTCCTAGTCATATTCCAGTTTCTTATTAAAATCAGTGCATGGTTGCTAAGGTAATTTAGCCCCTAACAACTAGATTGCTGAAATTGGAGAGCTGCTAAATAAAAAGCTAAATAACTCAAAACCGCAATAAATAATTCATTTATTATTGCAAATTGCCTCAGAATATCACTCTCTACATCATGCTAAAAGTTAACTTAAAGATGAACAACCCCTTTAAACGGATGTTCTTAAAAGAGAAGGAAAGCTACAGAGGTAATTTATTGCCAATATATTAGTCACAATAGTGCAAGCTATAACACTATATTTATTTTGTAGAATGTTTTACCATAGAGTAAACAGCTCTAAACAGTCTGTTTTTTTAGGATAGCAGCTGCCATATTAGCTTGGGCTGACATCACTTCCTGCCTGATTCTCTACATGCTCACTCATACCTTTGGGCTAAGATTATAGTAGGGAGGAGCGAAGGGGAGAGAAGCAAACTGAGCATGCTCAAGCCCACGCCCTAGAAGTTTAAGCTGAAAACAGGAAGTCTGATACAGAAGCCCATGTGAACACAATTGAAGGAAAGCAATGCTGTTTCTCTTTTGACAGAGGACTCTGAGCTGCATTACTTTGAGGGTTTACTGATGTATTTATATAGACCATTTAGATAAAGCTTACTTAGTTTCAACTTTTCTTTCTCCTTTAAGTTGCATTGTATTAGATTTAGCCATTTTAAAAAATGTAATGCAAACTATGCATCTTGCAGATTTCCGCATTGCTGAACTAAAATCTTCTGTTTTCCAACTCACAGAGGTTGTCTCAGACCCCAAAGTCATTTATATCAACATAACCACGAATGCACTAAGCATAGCGGCAGCTTCATCAACTACAGCGCATGGGCCGGCTACTCTGCTCTTATCACCTACCTGCTCTTCACAGGTCTGTGACACTGGCGTGCAGTCATGTGACATTCTTCAACGAAGAAAGGTAGCTCCGCATCCCACTTCTTTTTCATTGGCCCTTTGTCGGGGAGGCATCATTCGCAAACAATAAAAAGTAAGGAAGAAAATTAAATCAACTTTGTATTTGCAAGTAAAATGTGTTCTTTAACACAGAAATGGATATGTGTATGAATATTTATGGCCTGTGTGTTGTGTGGTTTGCATCTAAAAGGTGTAGTTCACCTTTAAGTTAACTTTTAGTATATTATAGGATCAGGGACATAACTTCAGGAAAAAAAAACATGTTCTGGTCCCACTCTTGTACAAAATCAACTACCCTGCTTTCCAGACTCTTATCTCCTATAGAGTACATTTTAAGCAAGTGCTTTAAAGGAAAACTATACCCCCCCCAAACAATGTAGGTCTCTATAAAAAGATATTGCATAAAACAGCTCATATGTAAAACCCTGCTTCATGTAAATAAACTATTTTCATAATAATATACTTTTCTAGTAGTATGTGCCATTGGGTAATCATAAATAGAAAATTTTAAAAAATAAGAGCCACCCCTTGGGATCGTACGATTCACTGTGCACACAAACATACCAAACAAACCATACTTGTTAGATCACATGAGCCAATTAACAGACAGAGTTCTGTCTTTTGCTTCAGCACTTGTACCTGTTACAGTTAGAGTTGTAGTATTTGTGGTCAGGTGATCTCTGAGACAGCACACAGACCATCACAAAATGATAGCTCAAGGCAAGAGATGTAAAAGGGCAATTTACTTAAATATATAGACCAGTTTGGTAAGATTCTTTAATATGCCACTTAATATGATTTATCCCAAGCATTCGAAATAATAGATCTCATACCTGTATATGCAACTAAAAAATGACGTGAAAAGAAGCTTCTTTGGATAATGAGTTCAGGTCTTTATAGAGCTGGGGTGAAAGTTTATTTGAGAAAAGTTTATAATTCTTCATAGTTAACCCATAATGTCCTAGATTTTTCCCTCTGGGTATGCTTTTGGGAGTATTCTGTATCTATAACTTATGTTATTTTATTTTTAGTCTTTTGCACCAGCCCAAGGCAACCACAGCCCACAGGGAATATCTCTGGCTTCAAAGATTCCCCAGTAACTCCCCATTTTATTTTCTGCTGATTCACTGCAGAATCAATCACAATATACAGTGCACATAGAATGTAAATGTCACAATATAAGGCTGATTATTAATTAATACTGATAATTACTACATGGCAACACAGAAACCAGTGCAACTCGCATCAGAATTTAATAATCAACCCTGTAGCATCAGCTTATATTACAGGCAAATCACATTTTCTGCTTGATTATTTGCAACAACCCCATAGCTTCTCAACAGCTGCTCAGAGCCCACTGAGTGTCGCAGACACTTTCCAAGATGGTGACCCCCTGTGACACGTTTGAAGTCCTGGATCATTGCTGCTATTGAGAAGCTGAAACTTTAGACTTGTGTGCAATAAATTCAGTAAATAAAATTAGGCATTTTTAGGCATATTCATTTTTAGGGTTTAGTTCTCCTTTAAGTTAACTTTCAATATGTTGCAGTATAGCAAATTCTAAGCAACTTTTCAGTTGGTCTTCATATTTATTAGTGTGTTTTAATTATTTGCCTTCTTCTGACTCTTTCCAGTTTTCAATTGGGGGGGAGGTCACTGACCCCATCTAAGAAACAAATGCTCTGCAAGGCTACACATTTTTTTTTGTTCTTGCTACTTTTTATTACTCCTCTTTCTATTCAGGCCCTCTCCTATTAACATTCCAGTCTTCTTATTCTAATCAGTGCATGGTTGCTAGGGTGATTTGGACCCTAGCAACCAGATGCTGAAATTGCAAATTGGAGAGCTGCCTAATAAAAAGCTGAAAATAAACATAAGTAAAAATACTTGTGGGTGCCTAACTTTTTAGTTAAACTATGCAGACACTACAATGCATATTTATCAATGTCATGTAAGAGCAATGTGTACTTTAGTTATAGGTTTCCTTTCACTAGCCCGGAAAAACGGACATGAATCTTTCCTGCCTTTTGTTTTTTCTTCCAGCTTTTTTCTACACTGCTATCATCACTTGTTTAATACCAGTAAATTACCCCACATTTTACTATGATCTAAAACTAACAGATGATTTGTTAAAAAAGTGATTGCACTTGCCTAGACAGTATTTATAGTATTTTCTCATAGGTTGCAAAAAAAATAGTGTTACAGTTATTTCCTAATATTTCCTTTTACTTGATGGTAGCTAAGCTGCATGAATCCAAATTGGAGGCAAAAAAATCCAATGGAAACATCATCTCCTTTTCAAACAAGTCCTAAAAATATATGAAGAAAACCTTAGTTAAACAGATGAAACTAAAATGATTATATTTGGTCATGTATTTATTGAAAGAAAAATTATCCCATAATATTTCTGAGTGTGGCAAAAGTAAATCAGTATTTGTGTGACCCCCATACGCAGCATCTAAACATTTGCGGTAACTGTTGATCAGTCCTGCACATCGCCTCTGAGGAATTTGAGCCCACTAAATTTCATTTGGATTAAGGTCAGGACTCTGACTTGGCCGTTCCACAACAATCACTTTATTCTTCTTTAACCATTCTTTGGTAAAACGACTTGTGTGTTTAGGATGATTGTCTTGCTGCATGACCTACTGTCATAGTTAGAATTCTCTTTTCAACTCTTTTTGTGAGCTCCTTTGTTCAAGCCATGATGCACATCCACAAATCTGGCTTTGCTGGATCCTTGTTCTTTAAACAAAACACGGTCTGTCACTCACACTTCATCCCTCATCTCATTGACTGAAAACATCAGACTCTGATTCACCTTCAGTCCTAAGGATTAAGTTCCTTTTGCCAAATGCTGATATGTTATTGGATCATTTTTGGATTATTCAATACATGCATGACCAAATATAATAATTTTTATTTCATTTGTTTAACTATGTTCTCCTCATGTACTTTTAGAATTTGTTTGAAAATCAGTTTTAGGTCAAATTCATATAAAAATATAGAAAATTTTAAAGGTTCACAAACTTTGAAGCACCATTGTACATGCATAGGATCCAAATTATGAAAAGACTATCACCCCTAAACAGTATTTTAACCAAATAAGTGAAAATGTTTCCTTTTTTAATAAAAAAACAGTACATTGTATTTGATAACTAAGATATAATTAGTCCTTATTGGAGGCAAAACAATGTTGGGTTTATTTAGGGGCACATATATCAAGGGACAAATTTCAAATTCATGTGAGTTTATTAAAACTTTCATAAGCTCCCTGAAACTCAAAGTTCGACCAATCAAAATGTATTAAATAAATCTAATTTTTTATACTCGGGTGAATAGGATTGACCCGAAAACTCAAATTTGAATTCGATTTGAGTTTTAAAACTCGATTCAAGTTTTTTTCTTCAGGAAGGCTGCAAACAACTCAGAATTGTTCCCTGGATGTCTCCCATTGACTTAAACAGCAATTCAGCAAGTTTTAGCTGGCGAATAGTCAAATTTGAGTTCTTAAAGGTATTATAAATCTCGACAATCTAATTTGAATTTTTTGAAAAACTCGAATCGAATTCGGATAACTCCCTAGTCAAATTTGCCAGTTTTGACCAAAAAAAAAAACTCTGTTTATTTACTTTTTTTGCACCAGATTTTCAAACTCCTATAAGGCACATAGGGGCAAATTCACTAAGCGCCGAACGCTAGCGTCAATTCGCTAGCGTCGGGCATTTTCGTTACTTCGCAAATTCACTAACGGACGCTGGCGTAATTTCGCTAGTGTAACTTCGCACCCTTACACCTGGCAAATTTGCGCAGCGAACGAAACTACGCAAATTCACTAACGTGCACATTGTTCTGAACGCCACCTTTTACGCTAGACTTCCTTCGCCACCTCAGACCAGGCGAAGCGCAATAGAGTAGATAGGGATTGCTTCAAAAAAAGTGAAATTTTTTTCTAAGTCCCAAAAAACGCTGGCGTGTTTTCTATATTATGGGTGATAGGCTGAAAAAGATCGAATTTTTTTTTGGGGCTCCCCTCCTTCCCCCCTACATTTCCTAACTCATGGCAACTTAACTATACATTGGGCACATGTGTAGGGCAAAATAAAATTTTTATTTGATGTTTTGAAGGTTTTCTAGGCATTTGTAGTGCTGATACGTATTCCTCCATTGAAATTTGAATTTGGCGCCGTATGCAAATTAACCATCGCTAGCGAAACTTCGTTACGCTTGGCGAATTAACGCTAGCGCAACTTCGCAAACTTACGCTACCCCTGTGCGCAACTTCGGATTTTTGAATTTGCGGAGCGCTGGCGAAACTACGCCTGGCGAAGTGCGGTGAATTTGCGCCTGGCACAACTACGATTTTTAGTGAATTTGCCCCATATTGTGGTTTACAAAGTGCAAGGCACAAATACTCTAAATCCCTTTACAAACAATTATAATGAGTCTTATTGTTCCAATCAATCTATAGTGTTGTCTACTTAATGTAAAACCGTGTAGCGCTTAAAACAAAGTACATTTCAACCATTGTATTGCAGGAAAAGGATGCTTGGGTATTCACTAAAGCAACCCTGGTTGTTGAAACAGTTATGTAAAAAAAAAGAATGTGTTATCTCCAATAAGTGTTAGCACCTTGGTCAGCCATTATCATATGTTGCCTGATTTGCAGTACAACATTGCATAGTTTACCATTGGCAATAAAAGTGCTTTTTATTTATTTATAGGTCTCCATGCAAAATGAATATAATCCGGGAGAATAAAGACTTGGTCTGTTTCTATACAACAAAACATTCCTGGAGGGGAAAGTAAGTAAGGTTCATTATTAGCCATAGTTAAAACACAATTGGATCTATATCACATTTAGTAGTGTGTAATTAAATTTCTGTATATATATATATCTGTAATAACTGAGAAGAAATGTCACTGCTTTATACACAAACTAAGTATAGCCGTTTCCACTTTTTATGTATGGTTAAGTTTTGTAGTATGTTGTATGATTTGTTCTGATTAACCACCATGTTCCTTATTTGTTGCCTTTACAGTAGTTTTTGCAGCATGTTTCCATAAAAACTGTGCAAGGATTTGTTAACAGGCAATATGATGAATAGGATTGCTTACCATGGTTTAGTAGTCAGAAACAATATGGTATATGGAGATCAGTCTGTATGCAGCCAAATGTTCATGACCATGCTTGAAACTTTATCATTATGTTCAGATAAAATGCTCTTTGGGTAACCTGTTAATAATTCACTACTTGTACCGTATATACTCGAGTATAAGCCGAGTTTTTCAGCATCCAAAATGTACTGAAAAAGTCTACCTCGGCTTATACTCGAGTCAGCGGGCAGTAGCTGAGATTGCAGTCACTTTTAATCATTCCTATACCAACAGTTCACTTGGGGAGAGACTGCAATATCCCACAATGCCTTCTATTGGTTTTATGAAAGAATAACAGTGCGCCCTCTGTTGGTTATATGAAAGAATAACAGTGACTGCAATATCACACAGCACCATCTGTTGGTTATATGAAAGAATAACAGTAACTGCAATATCACACAGCGCCATCTGTTGGTTATATAAAAGAATAACAGTAACTGCAATATCACACAGCGCCATCTGTTGGTTATATCAAAGAATAACAGGGACTGCATCACACAGCGCCATCTGTTGGTTATATCAAAGAATAACAGTAACTGCAATATCACACAACGCCATCTGTTGGTTATATCAAAGATTAACAGTGACTGCAATATCACACAGCACCAACTGTTGGTTATACGAAAGATTAACAGTGATGGCAATATCACACAGCACTCTCTGCACAATTCTCTGTCACCATCAACTTTGCAAAGAAGTCCGGTTGATCGCTGGGGGAGTCTCTTTGGCAGCTGCTGGGAGACAGGGCTGTAGTTGTGTCTAGGCTTATACTAGAGTCAATAAGTTTTCCCAATTTTTGTAGGTAAAATTAGGTACCTCGGCTTATACTCGGATCGGCTTATACTCGAGTATATACGGTATGTATTTTAAATATAGTATAAATAATACAAATTATGTATAGACATGTGATCAACAATCATAGGGCCTTACTCCCAGGAATACAGGGTTGAGGGTTCATTACTTTACGCTCAACTAATAGAGGCTGCCTGTCCCACATAAATACATGACAGCATGGGAGACAGATTTAGGAGCCCCTATTCCATTTGAGACTTGGACCAAAATATGGAGTTTGATTAGCAAACTTTCTCCTAATGTAGGGGTTAAGGAAACCGCATACAAAGTGTTGTTTCGTTGGTACCTTACACCCAAATGTAAACATGCCATTAACCCAAACTTCCCATCCACTTGCTGTAGAGGATGTATGACTGGGGAGATTATCTTCATGCCTAGTGGCATTGCCCCAATGTAACAGCGTTATGGACCGAAGTGTACAAAATGGCTTCTCAGATAATAGAGGTGACTATTGAACCATCCATGGAGTCAGCACTACTGTCCCAATCCTACCCTAAACTCCACATCCACGCAAACTTGTATCCCAAATACTAGCAGCTTCAAGTTGGGTCATAGCCCTACATTGGTTGGCTCTCTTCCTATCTTACATGTTATCAATAGGCTTAAATTTATCCAGTCTATGCACTTTTTATCTTCTTGGAGGACAATGGGAAAAATTTCTCACTAAACTACCATAGGAATGATAATGTCCATAATGTAAATGCGATCAACTACGCACCACATTTGATTTTATTTTATCTTGATTGTATTATTTCTGTACTTTTCATTGGCTTTTTTTTATGTACCTTTAAGATTTCATTCATTTGTTGATATATGCTTATAACTTTCAGAAATAAAGAATTATAAAAAAACTTGAAAATTCGAATTTTCATTTGATAAATCTGCCCATAGATCTCACCAAAGAAATACTCCCCTACTATCTATTCATTCCTATGGGATTTTTAGAATAGTTTTATCAATAGCGTTCACAGTTTGATGAATATGCTTTTAAAAATCTCATAGGAATGAATAGAAAGTTTTACTGTGGTGAGTTCTAATCTCACATTTTTGATAGATCTGCCCCTAAATCATCCCTTTAACATTAAGTGGAGACAGCTTGGAAAAAGAGACCTGTGTACATGCTACTGCTTCAGCAAAATGATTAATATACCATTTTAATAAAAACAATATGCTTACAGTAGGAGTACGTAAGAGCTATGGCATTTATGACCTTTTTCATGACCGTGATATCTATTTACTTACAAAAGTAAAATCATGATAAAATCGTTAAAGTGCCCCTTTTATCACGTTATATTTAAGTGCTAAAGTGTTCTTCTGAATATGCAACTCTGCACTTAAAATCCACTTGCCAGAATTAGAACAAGTGTAAAAATTGTACCTTTCACATGAAACGGACATTCCATTAAAACTATGCTAAGCAGAAGAAACAATTCTTCGTTTTCATTTAGAAGAGCATAGATTGATGTTCTTTGATCTGTGTTTAGACACAGATTTATTAGACACACACACACACACACACTTTTTTTTTTTTAATTATCGAAAATACAAAACCGATCTATTTTTAGAGGAACCTCCTTGCCAAAAAATCCAAATAGAAATATTAACTGAAATTCTGTATTTTCCCAGTATAAATGCACAAATAAGTCTTGTGCTATTCGACCCAGTGTTTGTTTAGTTTCATGTTACTTTTTGTTCTTGTTTTAAATATTGTATTCTTATTATTCCTCCATTGATTTATAGGCCAATATACATTATTAGGTCTATGCATTTGCATTGCCAAATTTGAAAGTGCAGAAAAATTGCATTGAATGAATTCTGAAACCTTTAGTGAGCTTAAATTCTTTTGGCTTCTGCTTTGTGGATATGTTGTTCTGGTACCAGTAAAATAATGCTGAAGCTTTCTTTCACTTAATATAATTAGCTTTTTTCAGGAACTCTTCAACAGACAGAAAACATCTGGTGTAATTTTGCTCAGTTAAATGAGTAGCAGGTGTTAATGCTATAATTCAGGGCCTTTATAGAAATTCCTTTATGGATCATTCTGCCTTTTTTCAAAGTTGGTGGACCTTGTATTATTTTTAAATGCAATGTTAAAGCTAGATACTATAAAAAATAATGTACATATAACAATTTGTTTTTGCTTGACTATGGCACACATTAATATATATGGGTCAAAGGCTTGTGTAACATCTCGCCTAACAGTTCATTGAATAAAATGGTGGGTATTTAGTTTTTTAAGAATTGCTATACCATTACCACCAGCTATGAAATGGGTAGATATGCTTTAGTATGTAGCTTGAGTCCTTGTATATGAGTTGCCCTTCTCCCTGCACATTATTGGTAGGATGTTCTTACAATAATACAACTACAGGTGTATTATTCTTCGGAATGTACGCAGCTTAGATGAAAGACAACAGATTTTTCTGTGGCAAGTGCTTGATTATAAGCAACAAATATATAGTGAATAAAGTACCCCCTCTTGTAAATATAAGTTTAAGGACCATATAAAAACACGAGGCCGAAGGCCGAGTGTTTTTATACAGGTCATGGAACTCCGAGGTAACTTCTAATATCCTCATATATTACAACTGGGGGTACTTTATTTATTATAATACACATGTTTCAGTGAGTCATGTGACAGAAATTACATCAGAACTCACCATTTATAACTGATGACGTCAGAACTCACCGTTTATAAGGATATAATTTACAGGATATTCATGGCTTTTGTGTATTATATATATATATATAACTAATAACCTTTTTTTTTAGGTCTTGCATTCAGTTACAAGATCCATTTACTGAAATGGCTCTTTAATACTTTGCAGACTCATTATAAATGCACAAAATTGTAATGTTTTTCTTAATGCAGCATGTGCAGTCTTCTAGCCTTTGACACATGTTCTAATTACAGTTGTCAAATATTGTGAATGCATAAAAATGCACAATGACCCTATATGTGCTTATATGCTTCTCGGTTGTCTCTAGTGCAGTGTTCCCCAACCAGTGGGCTGTGAGCAACATGCTGTGCTCCCAGTGGCCTTAAAGTAGGAGCTTATTTTTGTATTCTTGGCTTGGAGGCAATCTTTGGTTGCATAAAAACAGGTGTATTGCATAAAAACTGCCTCCTACAGGCTGGCAGTCCACATACCAAATGGCCAACCATAGTCATTATTTGGCACCCCAGGAACTATTTTCATGCTTGTGTTGCTCCCCAACTCTTTGTAAATTTGAATGTCTCATGGGTAGAAAGGGTTGGGGACCCCCGCTCTAGGGTAATGTCACAGCTGCCGGTGGAACATTTTTGGAATGGTATACACCTATCACTGCACACATGCAGCAAATTTTATCCAGAAATTGTTTTTCTGGGCAAAATCCACCCCAGTGATAGGTAAATGGCATTCCTGTCAGTAACTGTTCACATGGCATCAGCCTTAATTTCAGAATTTTTCTGCTGATGGAGAATTTTACCCCACCTCTGGGTCTGTTGCTATGCTGAGCAGATTCTATTGTTATCTTTATAAAATGAAGGCATTTGTACCACAGGAAACTTGCAGCAGGCACAATGCTTCATAATTGCTTTGGCAGCTTCATACTGTGTACTTCTGAATGCATCTTTATAATGTTTGAGCTTGTTCTGATAAATAAATAATGTTTATGGCTGCATAGGGAAAAATAACAATTGTTCCAATATTTCTAAGGGGCAGATTAATCAAGGGTCGAATTTCGAAGTGGAAAATACTTTGAAAATCGACCATCGAATTGAATACTATGAAATTCGAAGTCGAATTCGTAGGATTTTTTGCATCGTACTTGGAATCATACGATTCAAACGATTTTATCGTCCGAATTTCCTTTGAATACAAAAAACGTAGAAATATGCTCTGGAAGGTCCCCATAGGCTAATATAGCACTTCAGCAGGTTTAAGTTGGCAAAGTATTGAAGTCGAAGTTTTTTTTAAAGAGACAGTACTTTGATTATCGAATAGTCGAATGATTTCGAATCGAAGGTCGAAGTCATAGTAGCCTATTCGATAGTCGAAGTATCCAAAAATTACTTCGAATTTTTTAACTTAGAAAATTCCCTAGATTTTACTTCGACCCTTGATAAATTTGCCCCTAATTGTTAGCCACTTGTATTTATGTTTTTGTTTTGTCTCATAGGTATAAACGAGTTTTTTCCGTTGGTACACATGCCATAACTACTTACAACCCTAACACTCTTGAAGTTACAAATCAGGTAGGTGTCACTCTTGTAAACTTTATAAAAATTAATTTTAAGGAATTATTGTTAGATACATTTTGTGTGGTAAAGAGAAATAATGGCCCTCATGCCACAAGCCTGTCGAGGATCTGTATAAGTCAATGGTAGAAGCACCAATCTCAATTTGAAGATATTGTGGTTTGCGCTGAGTTTAGCCCGAAAAAACTAAAAATTAGAGCTTTTCTGGCAAATCCCCGATTTTTTTTTATTTATAAATAAAGTGAAATAGGGCATGGGAGTTTGGTCGTGTTTTTTTTTTTTATATATATAAAATATGAGATAAATTTTGAGTCTAGTAAATAACCCCGATAAAGATGTCAGTCTACATTTTTGAAATTTTGCCAGCAGTTCTAGAAAGCATTATGATTTTATATGAATATACCTGTTGTATTTTGTAGGACTTTTTTGATATGCATTATCTAAGGCCTCATCTAAAAAGAAAGGACAAAAGGGGGCTTTATTAAAACAAGACATAAGATATGTCTGAACACAGCAGCACCGATGGCAAAAACACATTGCAAGAAAAGCCATTACTTCTAAAATATTTTTATATGGACAGGGCAGGAATAAACAGTATGTAGTGTTAAATTAATGATTTTGGCATTACTGGTCCTTTAGTAAAAGATTGTACCTCTCTTCTTTTAGCGCATATGTTTTTATGGTTATCCCAAAAAACATTTATTGTAAAAAAGGTAACATATTTAAGAATCTGCTGTATTTGATCATAGGGAGCATAAATAGATTACTGAGCTAAGTGAATCAGTAACATAGCCATTGGCTATATTAACCACAGTTTTTATGGATTTGTTTAAGGAATAAACTGAACGCTCTTACTGGAGATAACTTGATCGATAATTCCTTTCTCAATGTCAGAAGTTGCATACATGTTTTAATGGAATTATCAATAAAGTTTGGATTATATGTGTCTAAAAACTGCTGTTCTAATGGCATATAACAAATACATTGTGCTTGAAGTTTCATAATTTATATGTATACAGAATTGTCAGATCTTTAAATTGGCTGACCCTCACTCATTGTTTGTTAGCATCACCATTAAATGTATTTTTCATTTTAATGATTACTATTTTGTTTTGTATTTTTATTTTCTTAAAGTCAGGTTTTTGGATCTTGCAGCAAAGCGGTCTTATTTCTTGTCAGTGTTATGGGGCAGTTAAAGTTTGAGATGATAGCAATAATACAACTGGCTGATCAATACGATAGGCCTGTTTCATTGATTTAATAAATATTGATCAGTATTTATTCTAAGCCTTCAGGATTTGTTGTCCCAGACCATCTAAAAACAACAGCTGGTCTTTGTTGAATCCATATAAAAGGCAATAGACCAATTTTAAAGTTTTTCCCCCATTTATTTGAGATATATATTGATCAATATTTGTTGATTTAAGACATCTGGAATGATTGATCACGGTTGATTAATTCTGACAGCATATTTTAAAATCTGTTTAATGAGATTGAATGTTACATTTCAAAATCTTTATAGAACAATGGGATTTGATTAATTAATGAATTAATTAATTACTTATAAATGTCTCAAACATATAGTTCTAACAATGGTTATTAATTGAATTCTCCTTTTCTTTTTTTCCTTTTCAGTGGCCTTATGGAGATATTTGTGCTATCAGTCCTGTGGGTAAAGGGCAAGGAACAGAGTTTGCGCTTACATTTCGAAAGGGCAGTGGGAAGAAATCAGAAACCTTAAAGTTTTCTACAGAGCACAGAACAGAACTTCTTACAGAAGCACTAGTAAGATATTCTGTTTGTCCCATAGAAACAAAATGCTACACTGTGAGATTGTGTGTTTATATAGTTTGTTTCATTTATAGGATATGTGCATGTGGATGTTTATCCTTGCAAGTGCCAGTCGTTGCTTTGTGCTACAGTTGCTTAGAACAACTTGTTGGTATACTCTGCATGATTGTCAAAATAACGTGATTGATCACTGCAATACTTCTGTGTAGACATGGAAATTTCTCTCTGCGTGTGTTTTGTGTTGATAATGTAGGCAGTATAAATAATGCACAGATATCCCTCCTCCTTAATACATAAAGCTGTGGCAAACAAACAGACACAGTTTTGATTCATAAGAGGATTTCAGGAAAAACTGTGCTGAACTTCCAAGTACGGTGCTATGTAATATTAGGAATATTAGTAGCCATTAGGATATTGCTGTTAATCTTTTCTTTTTTTCTCCTCACTCTTAGCGATTCAGGACAGATTTTTCAGAGGGCAAGATAACTGGAAGGGCAAGTATTACATTATTATTTTCTTAAAAAAATGAAACAAAGAAACATGATTTTGAATCTTTCTTTAATAATCATAACATTTTATGTCATTTTACTTTAAAAATGTGTGCATCACTTGTTATTCCTTTATTAACATTTGTTAATATCATTGTTGATGTCTTAATTGTGTTCTATCACCTTCCTTTCATTTCATCAAACTGTATAGCACTGTCATATTTCCCTATTGCCTTTTTTTTAATAAATTACCTTGCTTCTTTCTTGATTTCCTATAAGGGGCACTAGGAACAGAACTTTGCAATTTGGGGGGGGGGGTTCTATGGGGAGTGCCTAACAACTGCCAATCACCAGTTAAATTGCCCTTGCTTGTCTTTTAAACTTATCTTTGTCCACTTATCTTTGTCCACTCCCAACCCTTATTTTGCTATCACCACCATGTATTCATGTTTTAACTTTACATGGAATACTGATCTCAGCTGTTGCAGTACAATTTAGAATGTATAACTTCCTGGAATCTGCTTACAGGAAGGGTTGCTCAACTAATCGAAAATTTATCAATGATACAGGCCCGGCAGACACCAGAATGCATTACCTGTATATATGCTGAATAAGTTAGAACAATATATCAGGTACTGTCATTGATGACAATGATACATTTACTGTTTCCTTCTGCTACTTTAGAGGTATAACTGCTATAAACATCACTGGAGTGATACACGGAAGCTGGTTTCTTTGGAAGTGACTCCTGGGGGTATTGACCAAATAGATCCAGCAAATAATCGTGTCATTTGCTCCTATGATTATCGAAATATTGAAGGTTTCACAGAAGTTTCTGGTTATCAGGGTGGCTTTTGCATCCTTTATGGAGGCTTCGGTCGATTGGTAAGTTAAGATAGCCATTGATCCTTCTACAAAAACACTAACAGACAGTGGGAAAAACCCCCTAAAAATGTATGTGAGATAATGATAGCATAGAGATGGCACAACTTGGACACAATGCATAGGTCTCTACAGCCTTCTGTGGGGCCTCCTGACAGCCTAATTAACCAATATCTGGCATTAAATCTGCTGGATGTCTTAGAAAATGTTTGAAAATCCAGAGGAGCTCAACTAATCTTTGGTCCCCCTGGCGGCCTCTTTTAACAGGTGTATCTTTAAATGCATAGTTGGCTTATCACCAAAAACTGAATGTGTTCTATGCATAAATATAAAATATCATAGTTGATTTATAGGTGCATGATCAACACAAAAAAAGTTTAAAAATGAAAGAAAATTATTTTATGAAATGCAATAAAATTAACTGTAATTGCCTGGCAATATTTAATAAAAAGAATAGTGCAAAAAGCAAGTGCTTTATGTTCATTCATATTAGATTTTGGACCAGGAAAATATTTTTTTAAAAGGGAAGCATTGTAGCTGACCCAGGCATTATTGCATGTCAAAACAACCTGGCTGCTTTCCTGCTTAATATGCTTGATGAGCAACTTTGTCATTTCCTCAGAATTCCTTACAATTGTATAAAGTAATAAGATAAGAGCAATTAATATTATATTGATTGACATGTGCTATGTTTGTACCCAAAGACACGTTGACAAATTACATTAGAATCCATTTTGTAACATTTAATTTTTTCTGTTGACAGTATAGTAATGATCACATTGTCATTTTTCAGCATTTATTTGCAAGTGAACAAAGGGAAGAAATCATTAAAAGTGCCATAGAGCATGCAGGAAACTTTATAGGCATAACCCTAAGGACAAGGAAGGAGCCAGTAGATTCTGAATACTATGTGGGCCTTCGTTTGGGAAAATACAGCAATGATGAATCCATCACTTCTTTAGCAGAATTCATTGTTCAAAAAATTACACCAAGGCATACGGTAAGAGACATTGCAATCTGGGTTGAAACCATAAATAATCAGTAACAAGTGATACAGTGTATTAAATACTATTCCCAGCAGCCGGAAGTACCTTTAATTGCATCCATATATACACAACACCATGGGACTTAACCCCCTACCCCAAAGGTTCAAATACACTCAAGATGAGACATTGTTATAGTAAAAGGCAATATTTATTAAACACTAAGGCAAAACACTTCAGTTAAAATCAATTAAAATGATAAGCAGCGCTGCATATGGACGGGGATCCCCTTAATGCAAATATAATTTGTACACTAGTGCAGGATACTTAAGTAAATATGTTTATAGTAAATTGCTGCCCAATGGGACATGCCTCAGTACACTAAGCACCCCAGTACAAAAGTAGAGTGGAGCAATCAATGTTCAAATTGGACGTGTATCATTCGCGTATCCAATATTAGTATCCAAGGACAAATTGTTACAAGTGCACAATAGTAATGATGTATCCAGGGGTCAGAGAAAACAGACGGATTGCCGCATCGGCCAGGCGCCCTTAGGGTCACTCGCTGCGAAGATATAGAATATCGTAACAGAGCTGTTAGTAAATAAATGGGAATATACCCGACTCAGTCCAGAGAAATGCACGGGGAGCCCACCCTTGTGAGGTGGAATTAGTCGAAATACAATGTAAGTCAGCGAGAGGGGAGTGATACAAGTGATACAGTGTATTAAATACTATTCCCAGCAGCCGGAACCATCCACTATTTTTATTGTGCTCTCATATTCAAAAGGCATCTCTGTCTGCAACCATGAATGCTAAAGCATAGCTACTCTAGTATGAATGTGCTAGTTCACAGTTTCAGATACATAAGGTTTGTTAGAAATGACGAGTGTTAAGAAATTCATATCCACTGGAGATTGAGATATTTGAGTATATATGTAATCCTGCATAAAACAGTGCACTGGGCCCAATGATACTTTATCTGTGCTCTTGCAAAACTTTACTTACCTTTAATGCTGACTTCATATAAACTGTAAGTACAGTCACTGGGGTGGCTATGCCTTAAAGGAAAACTATACCCCCCCAAACAATGTAGGTCTCTTTAAAAAGATATTGCATAAAACAGCTCATATGTAAAACCGTGCTTCATGTAGATAAACCATTTTCATAATAATATACTTTTCTAGTAGTATGTGCCATTGGGTAATCATAAATAGAAAATTGCCTTTTAAAAAATAAGGGCCGCCCCCTGGGATCGTACGATTCACTGTGCACACAAACATACCAATCAAACTATACTTGTTAGGTCACATGAGCCAATTAACAGACAGAGTTCTAGCTATTGCTTCCACACTTCTTCCTGTTAGAGTTGTAGTATTTCTGGTCAGGTGATCTCTGAGGCAGCACACAGACCATCACAAAATGGTGGCTCAAGATAAAGAGATGTTAAAGTGCAAGATTTACTTAAATATATATACCAGTTTGGTAAGATTCTTTAATATGCCACTTAATACAATGTAAACTATCTGTTGCTTAAGTGTTCATTTTGGGGGTATAGTTTTCCTTTAAGACCACCATTGGTCCCTGGCTTGAGATATATGAGATATATGGAAACGTGCTTTCTTGCAATGCAGATGTAACTGCTCGCTGACCACTTTTCCAGTGACATAAAACGTTCTAACTCTGAAATGCTCAATTCAAGTTTATCCACTCTTTGTACAAGAGTCAGAGCACAAGCTACACAAACCTAGCTGTGAGATTTAAAGGGGAACTATCGAGGAAATGAAAATTGAATACAAGTTTTAGCATACTGAAATAAGAAACTTTGTAAATACAATGAATGAAATATTCAGTATCATTTGTGAAATAATCAAGTTTATCTTGCTCTCTCAGAATCTGTTTCTCCTCATTCTCTCTTCATGCAGCAGTTGGGTGTCAAATAGATCCAATATATCTTATGGGGGGGGGGGGGGGCTTCCTTTCCTAGCAGATGAATTAGAGCTCACTCAAATAACTGATTCCAGTACAAACAAAATCTAGCAAAATTGCACAAAATCTGCATATAGAAAGACATGAAATCTGGGGATTTTAATAGCGCCAGCTCCAATACATCTTCTAGGCAAAAGGAGCCCCCCTATAAGATATATTGAATCTAACTGTCAATAAATATCTGACAGCCAACTCCTGCATGAAGAGAAACAGATGCTGAGAGAGGGATAGTGAAGATGAACTTGGTTATTTCAGATAGTTCCCCTTTAAGAATTCTTTAAGATTTCAAGTCATTGACTACTTGTTCAGCCTAACCAAATTTAATTTCAAAGTGTCATGTGACTTGGACAAAAATGTGCATTGGAAGAAACTTACAATTCATATGATGCAGTTTTGCTGAATAGATTCCATTGTGGTTTTGGTACTTGCCAGAATTTCAACTGGAGGTTGTGTTTTTATGATTTTTAACACACATTTAAAAAGCACCAACATATGCTGCGGTGCTGCTGATTGATATTCAGCTAAATAAAAAAATTTATTTTTTTAATTTCTTCGTTTGCAGCCTACATTGCAGAGATAAATCATTTTCGTGTGTCATAAGAAGGCTGCTAAGTACATGCTTGAATTCATTATATTAATTAATTTGAAGTTGTTAATATATAAGCTGTTCACAACATTGAGACCCAAGCCATAATTTTCTTTCGTCCTAGAAAATGTAGATCATAATAGGCTTATTCATATGGGAGGGAGTTGTGTGTGGGAGTGTGTATAATATTTCCATAGCTTCTGCTACATTGGCATGAACATATCCATGTTTGTTTACAGGACTGTTTAGTAGGTTATTTTTCCCATTGAAGCACAAGATATTTAAATTGGTAAAATATTTTTGCTGTTTCCAATTCTGGAAAGTACCGTCTTAATGTGTCTTAATATATTTTACAAGGCTTTAAATGTAAAGAAATCACTTTATTGTTTTCAGGAGCCAGTGAAAAGATTGTTAGCACTTACTGAAACTTGCCTAGTGGAACGGGACCCAGCAACTTATAATATTGTAACACTGAAACCATTAGGAGAGGTGAGTGCAAGTAGTGATCTATAGTACTGCTATGGTGTTTCCCTTGCAGCATAGATTTATTTGATATTCTGATGTTAGAAAGATCTAACTGGACATAGCAGCACAATACAGTGTCCCTTTATATTAACTGCTGGTAGCAGCACAGTCCAATGGTTAGCTCTGTTCAAAGGATATATGCTGCTGTCTGTGAAACAGTGTTTCAATGTATTATTAGAGTTGTTGCACAACTCATTTTACATTCGATTTTTTTTATCTAAATCTCGTCCAGTCAATTTTGTCTTTCATGACTTTAACTGCTAATTATTTTGATACTGAGACATTTGTTGGAAAAAATATTTGTCACATGGTAGGATCTTTCTGTTTAGTAAACAGTTAGATTTATACAGTTCAGAAGCAGCTGAAAAAATACTGTGGTACATAAATAATTTCTGCAAAAACTGTTTATGTAAATAGATATTTAGGAAGTAGTGCACCCTCTAATGGCAAATATAAACATAATAGAAGTAACCTTGGAATTCCTGGACCAGCTAAAGCCTGAAGACCACACGTGTAATGCATATTTCAAAATTTTTGATCAAAACTAATATATAATTACTCCTTATTGGAAGCAACCCAGCGTATTGGGTTTATTTAATGATTACATGATTTTCTAGTAGACTTAAGGTATGAAGATTCTTATTACAAAAAGTTATTCGGGAAACCCCAGGTCCCAAGCATTCTCGATGAATGTCCCATACCTGTATTTACTCCTGCACCCTCCAGTGATGTTAGAGATGGGATGGGTTGTGCATGGGTATGTAAGGAAAAATGGCTCACCTGGTCAGGCAGGTAGGTGCTGGAAGAAGGCCGGTTAGGGTCAGGAGCATCACTACTGAGATATGTGAGCAGCCAGAGAATCTGCTAAATGGAAATGTTCTATTTTTCCTTGAATATATATCTCCTAATATATACCATATTTTGACATGAGCTCATTCAGGTAGGCCTATATAGAAAACGTGAGAAAAGGTGCACAAACACTATCTGTACTGCCAAAAATAAATAAATATTGTTTTTTTGTTTTTTTTTTCAAGACTGCTTTGCTTCCTCAAACTGATAGAAAACCATGATCTGCCTGTGACTTGTAGAAACCATTTCACCCACCCCTTAGGCTAGGCACAGCGTTAACTCACCTTGTTCCCTTATGACAGGCATGTCCAAAGTGCGGCCCGGGGGCCAAATGCGGCCATTTTCAAATTTACACCGGCCCTCAGCCTCCATCATGAAATTAATAATAATGCGACCCGCCAGCACAGTTCAATCAGCCGTAGCATTAATATATGGGCACATTAGTGAAATGATGTACCACTTGGTCTATACTGCTGCCTGTGTGCTGAAGGTGTTAGCAATAGACATGTACTGGCACGTACTGATGCGCCCCTTTCGCATACGAATGTCGCGAATGTCAGGCTGAATGGTCGGCCCTCACACATTTTGACCTCACCAAATCTGGCCCTAGTTGCAAAAAGTGTCCCCTGCCTTATGAAGTGATGGATTGTGGGATTTGAAGTCCCTCTGCTTCAGGTCCCACAGACCATCAATTCACAATGGAACAAGGTGACTGAGATTCAATACCTGCCTATGGGGAGGGGAAATCACAAATTACAAATAAAAAAAAATCTATATTTATATTTCAATACAGGGATAGCATTTTTGCAGATTTTTTAATTTAAGTTTAAGTTTAATCCACCTGAATGGTTCAAAATAAATATTTTCCCCTATGGTGTGATAGTCTGTTTAAATTCTGATCAGTATTTGGAATTTAACCACATTATTCTTTCTAAGCCGACTTCATTAAGCCACCATAACAGATTTTGGAGCATGTGTAAAATTTTATATGAATGCACATAATTTTTGTATTTTATTAATGTAAAAGTTATTTTCCATTTCTATAACAGATATTTGCACTAGTCTATGACCCTGAAAACCCCCAACTTTTTACCATAGAATTTATCAAAGGACAGATTCGTAAATACTCATCAACTGAAAGGTAAAACACTCTATTGAGCACTGAAAGTTTTCATCTTTTTTGATGTGATAGAGAATGTTTGATGTGATGACAAATGTACTAAAGCTTTATTTTCATTTGGACATACTCTGGGGGGCAGATTTGCTAAGGGTCGAAGTGAATTCAAAGTGAATATTTGAATTGAAAAACTTCGAATTTCATAGTATTTTTTGTGTACTTCGACCATTGAATAGGCCAAATTCGACTTCGATTCGAAGTGAAAATTCTTCAACTATTCGATCATTCGATTATCAAATTACTGTCTCTTTAAAAAACTTCGACTTCGCCACCTTAAACCTGCCGAATTGCTATGTTAGCCTATGGGGACCTCCTAGAGCATATAGCCAACATTTGGCTACGTTTTTAGAAGTCGAAGTGAAATCATACGATTAAATCGTTCGATTCGAAGTACGATAGTAGTACGATCGTACGATGTTAAAAATCCTACTAATTCGACTTCGAATGTCGAACTAGCCTATTCGATGGTCGAATTTCAACGTTTTTTGCACTTCGAAATTCGACCCTTGATAAATCTTCCGCTAGATGTCTTAAATCTAAAAATGTTTTTTTTTATAAAGAAATTCTGAGATGAAATAATCTATATAATTATTGTGGGCTTGGCAAAATGAACTGCAGGAAGGGATAGAACATAATGTAAAAAGTAATAAATATATGAGACAGAAACACTTATATATTGTTGCATACATATTTTTTTTGTATCCATTGTATTTTTTGGTACACATTAATCTAAAATTTGAGGTAATTCAGATACTGGCATAGATTTCTTAATATGTACAGGCTGTAAGCAACCTCATCTTTTTTTCCCTGTACATTATACTCAGTTTTTCAAAATTTCTGCTTAGCATATGGTAACATGCATTTTACCTTTGTTTTATTATCTACAACAATCTTGTTACTGGTCTTTCTTTCCAAGTGTCTCTTTATATGCAAGACTGTTAATGAGCATTTTCTCTCCATAGAGATTCCTTACTGGCAAGTTTATTAGATGGAGTGAGAGCATCTGGAAATAGAGATGTCTGTGTTAAGATGACCCCAACTCAGAGAGGCCAGCGGTGGGGCTTGTTAAGTGTGCCTGTGGAGGAGGAGGTGGAAAGCCTGCACTTAAGATTTTTAAACACTCCTCCGAGTAAGCTAATCCTCAGAGAGATTTTCCTTTTTTATATAATATATATATATATATATATATATATATATATATATAGAGTTCAAGAGGACCCGCACACCTTGGTTAGTGAACCAAAAATTTCTTTATTTTTCAAACTTGTGCATCCAACGTTTCGACCCACATTAGGGCCTTTATCAAGGCCCTAATGTGGGTCGAAACGTTGGATGCACAAGTTTGAAAAATAAAGAAATTTTTGGTTCACTAACCAAGGTGTGCGGGTCCTCTTGAACTCTACATAAATACTTTGACCCAGCACCCACGTTCATGGAAGACTGGTTTAGAGTGCAAGCGTCTGATTCAGGTTATATATATATATATATATATATGTTTTTCATTATGAATTAATTAATTAAAAATGAATGAATTAATTAAAAAAAATATATAACAATAAAAATCCAGCATCAGAGTTAATCTGATTTCTGTTTGCTTTGCGCCTTTTTTTTTTTTTTTTTTTTTTTACATTTCACATTGGAAAGAGGCAAGGTAATAAGACCCAATTCATTAACACTTTTGCTTTGTAGAGTGAATGGTACAGCCTTTTAAATGCATAGCAGGCATTCTAAATATTTTGTATGGAGCAAAAATAGTGCATAAATCTTCAAGAATTACATCACAAACACTGCAACAATTCTATAAGCGATTTGAAATTGCCAAGCAAAGAGAGATACATTAAAAATTACAAAATATAATAACACATGTTTGAATATCAAAGGTATGTACTACTTTTGGTTTCCAATTAGCAAAAGAAGAAAATAATTGTCAATGAAGAGTTCTTCATGTGTTGGATACCTGCACAGATGGTTTATATATTTTTCTTTATTTATTGCTTATTTCTAAGCTCTTACAAATTGAGTACACAAAGCACTGAATTGTATACTCTGGCCTAAGTAAAAAAGGCAGCACCGGTAGTGTTGCTGCTTCAATAAATTGCCACTACCAACCCTCAGGAAGGCTGGAGGCTGCTTATTTTATTGAGGTGTCTTAAGTGCCTATAATTATTTTACAGAAATTATTTGTGTTTTACCATTGTAGATGGGAACTTTGCGGATGCAGTATTTAGATTCAATGCTAATATCTCTTACAGTGGAGTCCTACACGCAGTAACTCAAGATGTAAGTGTATAAACTTTTATATTTAAAAACTACCATTGTTGTTGAATAACCTATACATTTATCATGATTGAATAAGTAACCACTGCGTATAACACCTTAGGAGACAAAGAACATAAAATCTACAGCACTGACTCTCAGGTTACAGTGCCAGTGCTGTGAATTCTACTTTCCTAGGTTTCTGTTTAAAACCTTAAAATTACTAAATGATTATCGTACAAAGTGCAGTGTAATTTTAAGGTATAAATAACTTATTCAGTGAGAGTGGTAAAGATACAAAAGAAAGAAATATTACTATTTGGTGTGCACTCAAGGGAGCTAAATAACGGCTATTTAACTCATAATATAGCAGAAGTGTATTTTGTGAACAGAGAAGAGAAGCAGATACAGTATATATAACCCTTACTGCAAATAATAGAAATACCATCTAGTCGCAAAAACATTCTCCAGGGAAATTACATTAATTAGCTATATTTTATTGTATAAAGTATAACTTGTTCATTGGTCACTAGTGTTATTACTGACTTGTGTACTTTGCGTGATTAACATTTGGTTATTATAAATAAAGGTATTGCATTATAAAACAGGCCTTAGGAAAACTGCACACAAGGCTGATGCCTTTGGTTTTGCCATCACAACTTTCCCCCCAAAGCCAAGGCAAACATTCATAATGAATATATTGTTGTTATTATTAATATTTATAAAGCACCAAAGTATTCCGCTGCTCTGTACAATATATTGGTGTATAAACTGAACATACAAAGCAACCAATAGCCAAAACAAGTTTAAAAGGGGTACAAGGTTAAAAGAGTTAAAGGGGGTCCTGCCCAATTTATTCTTATTACAGTATATTCATTGTGGCATGCTTTTTATCATCAGAAAAAGCATGGCTGTGTTTTTGAGCCATAATTTAGCCATGTGCTTATTTATTACATTGCTTCCCATAGACTAAAATTTCTTTCTATGTGATCTATATGTATATATGCCAGTATAGAAACATCATGCCCACAGCCTTTTCTGTTTTATACGCTTTTTTTTTTCTCTTTTAACAGGGTCTCTTCTCTGAGAACAAAGAAAAGCTAATTAATAATGCCATAACATCATTACTATCGCAAGAAGGAGAACTTGCAGTTTCCAATGCAGAACTTGAAAGCCAGTTCCAGGCAGTCAGGAGGCTAGTGGGTTCCAAAGCAGGATTCCTGGCCTTTACCCAGCTTCCAAAGTAAGAAGTAATCAACTTGAAATGGGAATTAAAAATCAAATGATGTTCTGCTTGTTGTCAAACTGAAATTGAAATGCAGTTTTTACATCATATAATTGATCTGCAGATTTTACGTATTGTTTTCTAATAAATCCAGGAGTATTTTTGGAATGGTTTGTAATGTTTATTTTAAAGCAGCAGTTGTTTTGCCCCATTTTTTGCTTACCCTAAAAAAAGCAGGTTATAATGCAGACCCTAATTACTGAATTACACTAGTGGTTTTCTCAAACCGATTACTAACAATTGAGTGTTTAATTGTTTACAGTGTCACAAACCATTTCCTGGCCGTTATTGATTAGTAAATGGAAGCCTTATGAGTTACATGGTAAATGACATCCATTAGATTGTTATATGCAGCAAACGAATATTGTGTATGGAAAAGTTCTTTCTTAGTATATCATAGGCTTCTGGGAGACTAATCAAGAGAGTACATTTATTTATGACAGTATGTAGCTTTCTCTTATGCTTCAAAGGATCACCTGTTATGTCTGCAGTACATTTTTAGATTTTGTTTATATACTATCAGTAGTAAAGCCTTAGGGGGCTATTTATCAAGGTCCGAATTTATCTAACCCGATCGTGTTTTTTATGGTTATTTATTATTACATTTTCCCGAAAATTTGCTACATTGTGAATTTCCTCCGAATTTTTCAGAATTTTCACCCGAAAGCTCCGAAAACATTGTGACATTGCCCGAAACCCCCCAACACAACCAAAAATCAATGGGACTGTTCCCATTGACTTTTATGCAACCTTGACAGGTTTGAGATGCCGTGTTTTTATATTCTGGCTTTTTAGCCCTTGGCGTGTAATAAATTCTGAAAAATTCGTGATTTTTTTTAAAAGTCCGATTTTATAAAAAACAAACGTGAATTTTTCGGGGAATTTCGGGTATTCGGAGCTTAGTAAATAACCCCCTTAGTGTCTAGTTCAGGACACGTCATATACTTGCAGATCTGGTGAGGTTTAGGTGAAAGCCTTGCTTTAAAACCTGGTAGTATTTGTTACTGCTACTTATTAAATCAGTTCATAAATATTGCAATTCCAATAGATTGGAGACGTACCCACAACACACAGCTTTTGTTCTGCAGTTTCTGGAAGAACTCATAGCCGAGGACTCTCTATAGACATGCACTAAAATGATCTCATTACTGCCTTAGAGATGTTTTTGAGTCTAGCCCTGCTTGGCTTTAAAAAAACTGCATTATACCTCTGGGAGAAAGTGGAAAGTGACGATTGGAGAGCAGATATCCCTTTATTTACAATAGCAGTGACAAGTGGTGGTCTGAAGCTTAAAGATTGGCTTGATTCCTTTATTATCAATTGAGCCACCAAATTCATGTCCATTTATCGATTTATGTCTTGGGCAGCCCAGTTCAGATTAAAAAACATATATGAAAAAAAAAAATATATATATATATATATATATATATCTATTAAAGATATTTTCTAAAAAAAAAAAAAAGTGCTTTGCATAGCTTATTTAATTGACCACATGCCTTATGCCTCCTCATGAGGGCTTCCAAGTGAAAAGCTCGTTCTGTAATGCCATGGCTCTTAAAGCAAACTTCCTCCAAGTCTATAGCTCGTTTTTTAAGGTCATTTTTATTGTTTTAATCAAACAACAACAGAAGAAAACAGAACATCCCTGCTGTAACCTGAGCTCAGAGCTGTAAGTGTGCAGGGAGAGACTCAGGCAGGAAGTGATGTGACACCAAGCTTATATGGGCGCTTGTATCCTAAACAAACAGAGACAGTATCTAGAGCGGTATACTCAGGTATCGTAAAGCATTTTGCAGAATAAATATAGTGTTCTAGCTTGCACTAGTGTGGCTAATCTGTTGGCAATAAACTCTTTGTAGTGAGAGGAGACTACTACATTGCAGTAGTACATCTTTTAAAAGTAATAACATAACATAGGGCCCATGATGAGGGCATAAGGGGGGGTATGGTGTTGGTTTCCAAGAACGAAAGTGGTGGAGGCTGCCCTAGATGCTTGAGGACCAGTAGCCAGTATGTGCGGGGTAGAAAGAGAGTTGTGGGTAGAATCTCTGGGGTGTCAATATGGAAAGGTACAGAGACCCTCCCATGAATCTTGGAGAGCAACTTGTTTGGGTTGTATGGGTCTGGGGTGACACACCAATGGATTTCAAATAGTTGGGAAACCAGGTAATAAAGGTAGTAATTTGAATAAGTCAGTTTGCTCTCTGAACAGGATCACACAGTAAAGTCCAAACCATTCTAGTGTTCGATTGTTCCATATGCAGTGTTCTATGAGAACAAAGAGGTTAAATAGATGGAATAATATATTATAGTATGTAATGAAAAGAGACTAGTAGAATAGAGGTTGAGTGAGGAAAGGAATAATAATAGTACTGAGAGTGGTCTAAGGTTTTTGGGTGGGTCCCTGGTTTAAAGTTTTTGGGTGGGCCTGTTGTGTCCCAGTCCAACACTGTCCATATGAAAGGGATTAGAGTTTGATTGAGCTTTTTAAAAGAGATTTTAGAGATGTATATAGGAGCCTTGTGAAGGATTATAGGAATTTGGGGAGGAAGTGCATTTATACAATGTTTACCCAGCCCTGTAAGGATATGGATGTTTGTTCCAGTGAAGTAAGGTACTTAAGTTCCAAGTTTGTAGTTTGATTGGAAGTGATGGAGGCTGTCTCATTTTTCCTGTGCAATCTGACTGAAGTAACCTGTGGAAGATTTGAATACATATTTTTTATACATATACATTTTTTATACATATACATTTTTATACATATTTTGTATATATTATATGTTACCTACTGTTATCATTTACTATGACAACATGTACAGTTTGGAAAACTGACAGTAGCCCATGACAAATATATATGTTTTTCTGTTACTTTGTTTTTAGATTTCGTGAACGTCTGGGAGTGAAAGTAGTCAAAGCTCTGAAAAGGAATAATGATGGAGTCACCCATGCTGCTATTGATACGCTTTGTGCATTAATGTGTGTAAGTGTTCACACTGACATGTAGAAGAATAATGTCAAAGCTAATCCTTTGATGTAGAGGAAATTAAATCCTTATCAAGAAAATGGTTTACAATGACTGTCTATATATATATATAATATATATATATATATATATATATATAATATATATATATATATATATAATATATATATATATATATATATATATATATATATATATATATATATATATATATATATATATAGATAGATCTCAAAATAAATGGCAATACTGCTAACCAGTTATACATAAGCACTAATAATCTCTCCATGTAACCAAACCTAAAGAAAGTAGTCATTTAAATGTAACTGGATAAGCCTAGTCAAAATTAATTGACATTATTTAGTTAAGGACAGTTTCCAGGAACAATGGAAAGAAGATTTTGGATATTTTTTGTGCAGTTTTACACACAGCCAACAACTTATCCTACATTGCTAACAATGAGGGGTGCTTGAAAATACTTTAAGCTTATTAAGTGTTTTCTAACATATAATAATATGCAAATCGTTCTCAGTAGATCTGGAAGGTGCCGCAAGTGTTAAAAATAGGTATGTACTGTGTAGTCTTATTTACCCTAAACCCTAAGGTTCCTGAGGTAAATAACATTAGGTGCCCATTGTCTATTTATCTTACCCTGACTCATTTTGTTTAAGTAGAAGAGAATGTTAATTATTTATGAGAAACTGCTTTTTTCCATGCAAATAGCAGTTTTAACATGAAGTAAGCATTCTTACTTAAGGGATTAGTGTTTTGTAGGACATATGGGATAATTAAATATTAATAACCTAACTTGGGCTTTAACCATTTTTACAGCGAGTCATTTTTGTTGTATGCTGAACATAGTATGGTGTGTGTGCCTTTTCTAATAAAAGTGAAGTCTTGAAACTTCAGAGCATGTGATATGCATAGTGCATTTATCAATTGACTTCTAATAAAGAGTTGTGTGTCAAAATGAAAATGAATTATTAATTATTAACTATTCAGTTAGATTTCATAAGCCAGTGAAATGATTAGCCTATTTGTAAATGTGGCTCTGTCAAATTGCCCTTAGGTGGATTTGCTATACATAACTGTTGAATACCCCCTGAAATGTTTTTAATTTGCTCCTCTGATTTTTTTTTTAAACTCCTTCATTTTGTAGCCTATGCATGATGACTATGACTTAAGGCAAGAGCAATTGAACAAAGCATCCCTTCTTTCTTCAAAGAAGTTTCTGGAAAACTTGCTAGAAAAGTTTAATTTATATGTGGTAAGCAGTCTTGTGTGTCTACTCCAGGTTAAGCATTTGGCTATTCTATTGAACTAGGGTACACCAATATATAGTTTCAGGTTAATTTTTAAAGATTTGGTACGTACATGTGTTTAACAAGATCCAGAATAATTTGGCTTGTATTCTGCTTGGTATAAAGGAGGAATTATGTTTAAAACAAAAGTGTTTCAGTTTTGCCATTCTGCTACAGTTAGTGCTCCTTGAGCACAGGTTTATATTTTACTAGGTGTGTCTGCAGCTGTTGGGAAGTTAAGATGAAGGGATTGTCACAAATCATCAAGCAGAAAATATTCTGTTCATATAATATAAACTGATGCTACAGGGCTGATTATTAAATTCTGGTAATTGAACTGCCATGTACCAATAATCTGAAATATATATATTCAGTACATTGCGAGTTGGTCCCTAAGTTCAGTAAGTGACAGCAGCACAGAGCATATTCAGTGAATCAGCAGAAAACAAGATGGGGAGATACCGGGGCATCTTTGAAATCACAGATCTTTACTGGTAACGGGTTGTGGTTCTCTTGGGCTGGTATAGAACCCCAAAACATAATGTACATTTCTGCCCTATTTCTTTAGTTAACCTTTATTTAGAGCTTCCACATCCACTACCCTTTCTGTCATATTTATTGATGTTGTGTTGCATTATTAAACATTTGTTTTGAATTTTGTGTTTCCATTTTAGAATTATGGAACAGGTGCATTAGTTATCAGTTCTCTTTTGGACTTCCTCACCTTTGCACTTTGCGCTCCATACAGTGAAACAACAGAAGGTCAACAATTTGATATGTTATTGGAAATGGTAGCCTCTAATGGAAGGACGCTCTTTAAGCTATTTCAGGTAAGGCCAAATGTGGATATTGGGCAGTACAGTGGTCTTGCTGCACTGACTTCATGAATTTAATCCAACTTGGGAACTGTCTCTGTGTATTGTGCATGTTCTCCTCATGCTCTACTTTAGCTTCTTTTCCCTATGCAAAAACATACAAGTGGCTGTACATGTGTGTGTACATGCTTAGAAGGGACCCTTGTTTTTAAGTTCTTTTGGGGCAGTGAGGTGAGGTGAGTGGGTGAATGAAAAATAAACACAATAAAGCTCTACATAATATGTTGATGCTTTAGAAAACATTTAAAGCAAACATCTTGTCTTAACAATAATTCAGTGAACATGTTAAATTAGACCATAAAACTAAAAAGTAAACTATTCTTTCAGTAACTGGTTTAACTGTAACAGTGCTTTTAATATTAAAGGGGGACTTGTTCATGAACCCTGAGCAAATTTCTTGCCTGTGCAGTAACCACTAGCAACTAAGCTTTGATTATCTTTTTCAGAAAGCTGAAAGTAGAATAGTAAAAGCAAACATGCTATTGATACAGATCATTTCTGGCTGTGTGCACATTTGCCTACATGATTCCTTTTTTTTTTAAATCACCCTTATTAAAGAGGCCATTATAAATAATATAACGCATCTAATTTACATTTGTGATAGAAATAAATGTCCCTTTTAAAACGTGCACCTTTAATAGAGCTACCCTTATATTCACTTTTTTATGGTCTTAGTTATAAATGAGCATTAGGTGTGTGCTAATGCTCAATCCCCCCCCAAAAGCACTGTAGAATGTGAGTGGCCAATCACAGCTGCCCTCACCCAGAACAATGTATACTGAATATTCCCTATGGCTGTATTGCCGAATGCACATTTTTCTGATTTTGTAGGTTTATGTGTTTTTGACATCAGTGCAAATTTACAAAGTGCAGGGCAGGGTGCAAAATGCATAAAGGAGCGCACAGCCTCACAGTTTGCAACCTGGTCTTAGATTTCAGGACAATGCCTTTGTTCAATAGTTCTGTATTCATGGGGCCAACACATGGGTGTCTCCTCTCACATTCCACATGTGGGTCTTTTAAACTTGAAATGTGCAGTAAAGCCCTGTACAGCCAACAGCACTGTGCTTTGCCTTGCACCACATTTTTACCACTGCTCTTGATTCGAATTCTGGGTAAATGAGCACTTAGGGCGTTGTTTTTATGTCCCATAGTGTGCTTGGCCCCGGGGCTGATGTAAATGAGCCCTTTATTGCCCCCTTCAATACAGAATTATACCTCAGTATGGGTTACATTGAATTTAATATGTATCTATGATACATATCATAGATACATACCTAAGATATGTTTGTCAAGATATAACCTTGGATGTTTTTTAAGAATTTGTTGCTCAGCTATAAATAGACTATGAACGACATAACGTATACAGGGATGGAGATGCTGGAAACAAAAGCCTAATGGAGTTGTGTAAAGGAGAAACTATTGCAGAAGCACAGAGATATTGACAAACTGGTAGACGTGCAAGATTCCATTTTTAGCATGAATACTATTTACAGTCCATAGAAATTAGAAATACTAGAGAGAAACTGGAGGCACTGATGGCTAAAAGCCTTTGTTAATGGAATTACAGCATTAAAAGGATCAGTCCCCTGTGCAGAAAAGATTCTATGTTTCATTTATTATAACAATAGGCATCAAAAATTCTGTATTAAGTGAACATGTGTTTTCGGTCCCTGTTTGGGACTTTTGTCAAGGTGAAACCGTGACCATACTTGAAGAGGCAGTGTAAAGCCTTCAGAGTTGCCTGTTGGATTATACTAGTATGTTATCAAGGATATCAATCAAAGGGTGATATTTGAAAAATGAATATTCAATGTGCAATTTAAATTTCATGTCAATTTCTCTCCGCATATGATCTTTAGCACCCTTCCATGGCCATTGTAAAGGGAGCAGGATTAGTAATGAAGGCAATCATAGAGGTAAGCCTTGGTGTCTCTCTCCCTCCTCCCACTACATTTGTCAATAACACTTTATACTGTATGTGGTTAATTATCCTCAATCATCCAGTGGATTGACCCTTTGGAAAACCAGCTAATATGTATATTTTATATCTTTCCACCACCCTGATGCCACAATCTTCATCTTGCTCTGTTGTAAATTTCAAAGATGTGTGTTTAATACAGTTTTTATTAGCAACCAATCTGCAATTAGCATTGACAAGTAGTAAAAACAAATGCCAGATTGTGCAGTATAGCACCTATGTCCATAAATCAGGCTTTGAGTGTGCTATACCATTGGTCTTAACCAAAAGGAAACTATCATGAATATTCTATTTTTCATTTTGAGAGTGCCCCTTTAACTGTATTTCCTGCATGCTAAAGTAACAGAGGGAATATAAAGAAAACATATTACCTCGTATTTGTCTGGCCAAAAAATACATAGAGAAGGGTTTCAAAGTCTGTTTTGTTTAATGATTACATTTACTCCCTTAACTGATTATTAAAATAGATAAAATATTTCTCTGCCCAGATGTAAATTTAAAGGAAACTAGCCATTTTCACCTTGTCAGAATTTTGAAGGAACAATTTAAATAGGATTCAGTTGGGTTGTAAAAATGAAAATTACATTGTTTTTGTCCCAAAGGAAGCAGATAAAGAAATAGCAACAAAGATGCAAGAACTCGCGCTCAGTGAAGGTGCCTTGCCTCGACACTTGCACACTTCTATGTTTACAATAAGCGCTGACCAGAGGATGCTAACAAATAGGTGAGAATCTACTTACCTGCTTTGTTTAGATCTTTAAAAATGTATAACATTTGCTTTCTAAATGTAGTTGTGAACATTTAATTGGATTGGCATTGCATTTGTGATTATTGCTTACATTTTCTTTTCATTACTTCTGAGAACCAATAAAGTTTTTATGGGTTTTTATGGGTTTTGTTAAGAACCACATTGTACAATCAATCCATGCATAAGTTAGCTTTGTTACTGTTCTCATTTTATTACATTACTTTTCATGTAAATTGCCATTGAATTTAGATTTTTTGTTTTCAGGCAGTTGAGTAGACATTTAGTGGGCCTTTGGACAGCTGACAACTCTACGTCATTAAATTTACTGAAACGTATTTTGGTAAGTAAATAATTGAACAATATCAGCACTACATGACCTGTGCAAAGGGAGGAGTATTGAAAGCAAGGGAAAAGGTCCAAGCAAGTATTGTAAAAGTCACAGACTATATTTAAAGGCATAATAGGTCAAGTGGAGAGCAAAAGTGTGAAAAAGGATGGTTCTTGATCAGTTTTACTTAACCTAGAGTATTGAATGCATTTGTATCAAGCTTTGTCATTCATAATGCATTTTCTTGTTTATCTAGCCTCCGGGTTTGCTGGCATACCTGGACAGCACTGACCCAGTTCCCGAAAAGGATATTGACAGAATGCATATCAGGGATAATCTGAAAATTGCATCTGTAAGTTACCGTATATACTCGTGTATAAGCCGACCCGTGTATAAGCCGAGGTACCTAATTTACCTAAGAAAACTGGAAAAATGTATTGACTCGTGTATAAGCCTAGGGGCCCCATGTCAGATTTCAAAATGTGAATGTGTAAATGTGTAATCATGTTTTATGGCATAGAAATCTATCTAAAACTATTTAAAAGAGCCTCCCCATAATTCCATCAGCAGGAACATGATGGAGTCCACTTGTAGAGCTTGTACAACAAAGTTAATAAAACGTGATGTGAATGGCAGTGTGAAAGGAGCTTGCAGGGCTTGGAAACAGATTTCAAATTCTCTTGGCAGTGCTTCCTGTTGCTATAGAGTGTTATTCCTGCTGCTATTGGCGACTCGTGGTGTGGAATGGATTTTCTCATACAAGCTGATGTTGATTTCCTTATTTTTTTACTTGAGTTTGTACATTGACATACAGTGTGTGTGTGTTTGTGTGTATATACAGTATACACGCGGGCCCTGAGGGGGTGCACCCCCCAGTAGTTCTACCCCTTCTTTTTTGATCTAAAAACATTTGCCCATTAGTCTTCTTTTTAAACTACCAGTCCTGCAAGGCCTGCACATGCTGTTAGACTCCTGAATAGATTTATTGCAGTGTTGTAGTTGCATTGTGTCATGTGACTATTATAGAATATGAAGGCTATAATTAATTTCAGTCATCAAGGTCATGATATACCTGCGGCCCCAGCAGGACTGTCTGTGACTGACTGTGTCGCCGCCCGGAGCAGGTCCAGGAGCTCCGGGCGGCGCGTCCTTCCCTGCCGGCGTTCGCTCCCAAAATGGCGGCGCCCATGGCCGCCACGTGGGTAGCGGCGCCGGCCGCTACCCACGTGGCGGCCATGGGCGCCGCCATTTTGGGAGCGAACGCCGGCAGGGAAGGACGCGCCGCCCGGAGCTCCTGGACCTGCTCCGGGCGGCGACACAGTCAGTCACAGACAGTCCTGCTGGGGCCGCGGAAGGAGGTATGACCCGCGTATAAGCCGAGTTTGAGTTTTTCAGCACATTTTGGGTGCTGAAAAACTCGGCTTATACGCGAGTATATACGGTAACTACTAAAAGTATTATTCATTATGCAGTTTAAAACATTATTAAGTTTAGATTTGTCATCTCTGCTTACACAGAGCAATTTGATCTCACCACTTGTGTCTTTGTATTGGCAGTAAAAAAAAATAGGCATGCACTGAATCCAAGATCTGGTGTAGCATTTTGATGAACTTTCTGGAGGATTTCTATACAGACACATTTTTTGGGTTCATATTCGATTCAGCTAAATACTTAGTCATGTGATTTATCAAGGGTTGATAAAAATTCTATTCGAATTTTTGAGTTTCAAAATCCACACATTCGAATTTTAATCCCCCTATACGAATGTGAGATTTATCACTCCTCGACCATGGAAGCAGTCCTAATTCAAATATTCGCCACCTAATACCTGCCAAGTTCATGTACAAGTCAATGGCAGAGGTCCTTTGAGCCATTTGGAGATGTTAATAGCCTTCCTGACATTCAAGTTTTTTTTTTCAGGAGAAAAACTAGATTCGAATACAAATTTTTGGGTAGGAACCATTTGATTGAATATTAGACATTCACATGAATTCAAAATTCAACCTTTGATAAATGGGCCTCCCAATCTCTGGTAAATTGACCACAATTTTTGTTTACAAATCATGCATTTTTTAAAAAAATGCAACTATGAATATGCAAATCAGGGAGAATATTTTGTTTGTTAGTCAACCACATTTTGGTGGAAGATATGGTGTTTGAATAATTCTAAAAGTATGGATTTGGTGCATCTCTAGGGAAAAGTTTTTTGCTTATAGGGATACTGTCATGGGAAAACATGTTTTTTTACAAAACGCATCAGTTAATAGTGCTACTCCAGCAGAATTCTGCACTGAAATCCATTTATTTAAAAGAGTAAACAGATTTTTTATATTCAATTTTGATATCTGACATGGGGCTAGACATATTGTCAGTTTCCTAGCTGCCCCAAGTCATGTGACTTGTGCACTGATAAACTTTAGTCACTCTTTACTGCTGCACTGCAAGTTGGAGTGATATCACCCCCTCCCTTTACCCCCAGCAGCCTAACAAAAGAAATGTGGGAAGGTTACCCGGATAGCAGCTCCCTAACACAAGATAACAGCTCCCTGGAAGATCTAAGAACAGCACTCAATAGTAAAAGCCAAGTCCCACTGAGACTGATTCAGTTACATTAAGTAGGAAAAATAACAGCCTGCCAGAAAGTAGTTCCATCCTAAAGTGCAGGCACAAATCACATGACTGGGGCAGCTGGGAAACTGACAATATGTCTAGCCCCATGTCAAATCTTTTTGGATTTCAGTGCAGAATTCTGCTGGAGTAGCATTATTAACTGATGCATTTTGGAAAAAAAAACATGTTTTCCCATGACAGTATCACTTTATACTATCTGTCCCCTCTTTGTGCTGTAGATATAATAATTGCAATAGCTATAAATCCGTGAAATTTTTCATGCAAAATGTACTATAATATATCCATCCGAGCACACGTACAGTTTGCAGCCACATACTTTGAATCAAGGCATTAATAGTTTCCAGTTTATGGAAGAGAAGTCTTAGTATACTTGTATTTCTATTTCCTCCAATAGGACCAGTATGGAAAATTTAACAATATTCCTGAATGGCAGATAATAGCAGGAAAAGCTGCTAAAGAAGTAGAAAAATTTGCCAAGGAAAAAGTAGATTTGGTTTTATTGCACTGGAGGGATCGAATGGGAATTGCACAGAAAGAGGTGAATATTGCATTTATACATGGAGATGTATTAACTTCTTGTTGTTTCCATAAGTTGACATCAGTTTGAGAGCTTCTTTCATCTTTTAATTTGACATGTACTGTATTGACATATAATGAAGCAAAACAATATCCTGCATGCTTGGATTATCAATTCCTGTCTGTTTTAATGCCTTTAAAATGCATTACTTGGAGTCATGTTTAGCAACAATCAATATTATTTTATTATACGGATTAGCCAATGGCTCAGCAGAGTATCTGGACGTTTCACAATGAAGCTTCTTCAAGGTCCAGTAGAATAATGGTGAAAACATGACTAGTTTAGACATTTAGGTTAGGATTTTTCCTTTAGACCTGGTTTTACACAAGTAACTAGTTGCCTGTTAGAAATTGCACATATTTGTGATTAAAAAAATGAATGAACTGTTTTACACTAACTGATTTTAGAAAAATGTATAGTCAATAGTGAAACAAGTATACTGTAAAATGTTTCTTTCAGTATTTATAGTGCTGTTTACATCTTATTTTCTGAAGCATATGGCTTGTGCCAAAATTTTCCCAGGAAAGTATCGAAACATAACTGCTTGATTCACTGATCGTTGTTTCCAAATTCCCATTGCCTGCAAATAGAAAGTTCTACAAATTAACCCATGGGGTATCTCTCAAAAACATGGCCCAAGCCCCAAAGGCTACATTCCTTGGCCAGTACTGGCCAGTACAGTCAAAAAGAAGATTATTAGAATTGTTACCAAAAACAAAAATGTTTCCATCCATACTATATTTAAAAATGCTGATTCTTTAAATCAGATGGTAGAAGACACAATTGAACCAATACTGTAACCATTATGACAGTTAAGGACATTTCTCTGCTTATTGTTTCTCTTCCAATTTGCCTGTTCTCATGTTCTAAGAAAATCACCAACTAGAAACATTAATAAAAATGAAAAAATGCATGTGATCAATCACATAAAAATGTTAGAAGAAACTGAAAGTCACAACTAGAAGCTGAAACTGTAAGTTATGGCTTAGAAAATTATAAATCATATGCTTAATAGCACACCGTTACCCATTTATACCAGGCCTAAAATATTAAATTATGAGGACATAACTTATTGTACACCTGATGATGGGAGCAACCATACTGCTTGCTTCTGTATAGTACGCATCTGATGTACAGATAATAACACTGGCAAATCTACTACAATAGGGTGTAATGTCTGTCATAATACAAATAGTTTAGTATTTTATTTGCCTTCCCGTCCTGTTTTGGTGGCTTTTCAATTGACCTTCATTTTTATTTAATTTAAAGTCTTTAAATTATTTGCACTTCTATTCTGCCCCTTTTTTATATTGTAATTAATATATGTATGATACAGTATATATATATTTATTATTACAGTGTTGTCAGATGACCCCTGAAGTCTTGGCTGCAGGGGAGCTGATATTGTTTCAGTGATCCATGTAGCACAGGTGACAGGTCCGCTTTAATAAATGTACTGCAACCATGTGTTGGTTAGACTACCTGTGTGCTTTACCGAGACCTGGTGTCCCTTTTATTAATCACGCTAAATTAATAAGATGCTTGAAAAGTAACCATTTTAATTGTATAATAACATTGCAATGAAATAATAATCATAATCATTTTGTTTGTTGTTAAAAAAAAAACTACACTTGCTTCCATTTCGCCCACCTTTAAAATAAATGCCTTCTTCTTTCTCCTTCCATTCATGATCAGGACAGAAATAGTATGGTAAGTTTAAGTTGTCTTGTTTTATATTGTGTGTTTACTAAACCAAAATTTGGTTTAATTAAGATGGCAGTATGTGTAATAAGAGAATGCATGGTGCACAGGTTTGCAGCACTTCACTTCTCAGGGAAAAAAAAGTCTATGGAAACTTGGATATACGGGCTTTCTGTAGTTTTCTCAGCTACAACATAACTGTAATGTTAGCTTTATCAAGTCTAAGATTTAGGACTTTTTGGATCCCACACATACTTTTTCCAATTCACCATTCGGTCAGTCTTGCTAATGACAGAGCTAAAGATGCATACAAACATGCCTTGGGTATCCCTAGATGAGCAAAGTTTAAAGCTCCTTACATTCGAAAAATTTAGCTTATTACTAAATCAAATTTATTAGTGATAAAATAGGCCTTGACTTTATAATGACAAGTGTTTTCTTGCATTACAATGACTTAATAAAGCTAACAAATGTATATTAATATGTCTTGCATGAAGTCTCCACTAATTTTGTTAATTGTAGCAAAAAATATTTTGCAGTGGCTTGTAAGCAGTTTGACTAGTATTTTGTAAATTGGAAGATGTGCGAGATGACACCTTAACACTGTTGGTCTGAAACTCCCAGCATTCCCTAGCCATCTCTACCAGTTTAAAGGGGAACTCCGGCTTCCAAATCAAAATTTGATAAAGAGGCCCACATAACACAGAAACCCCTAATATACCCCTCACAGTTACCGGTTTCCTCAAAAAGTATGAATAAATGCCATTTTCTATGTTGAAATCCAGCTGTTTAACAGTTTTTCTCTTTCTGCATCATTTGAAATCCTGGCAGGGAAGGAGGGACTTAACACTGATGTTACAAATTGTAACAACTTCTTCACAGCTTACAGACAGCATGTAGGAACTACATAACCCACAATGCATTACACTGTGATGTTCTGTCCCTTATTGAAATCATGTGTGCAGGGAATTGTGGGGTTTGGAGGATGCAGGCTGAGGACAGCTGGCTGCTGATACAAAATAATGGTGGTCAGCCAGCTTAGCAAAGTAGTCAGACAGATCAGCAGGAGAGCAGGGGGCAATGTTTAGGTAACTGTTCCAAACCATTAAAAATTATGAAAAGTCTGCATATTTTTTAATTGATGTATATTGCATAGTTGCATGAAATTATGTTTACTTTTTAAAAAGCTTTATGTTCCCCTTTAACCTGGGAAATGCATGTTGGTTGCTATTGGCAGGCCACACAACATGGACATCCGGCTTGAAAAAAAACATTTTAGTGTCACCAGTGCACATTAAAGTTCATGTTATACATAGCATTTAAATGGAGCAATTGTGCATGGCGCTAACACGACCCTGTTTAACTATAACAGGAACTGTACCTTGCATTGACATTGAGAGTGGAGTCAGGGCTGAATATTCAACTAAACTAAACTGAAAATTGATTGGTTGAACTAATATTAATAGAGCACACAGGCTTTTAAATTCATAAAAATGTATGTTATAACTTAGCTATAAAGATTGATAGTGTAATGGTTAAAGTCATGTCACCAAGGACCGAGTGAAGCAGTTTTAGATTACCTCTTCATGGCTGTTCCTCTGGTGTAACATTTCCAGAGCAGGGTCTTATCAGTTACTGTGTATGGTTTAAATATTTCTTTAGTTGTGGGGCCTTACTGGGAGGTGCAGCTCTCTAGGAGTGTTCAAGGTTCCCCACTACTGTGTCTCTGTCTTTGCATATCTTTGGGGTATAAAACCTCCACCCTGTTTGTTCTGTATTCTGACTCGTGTAAATAAACTTCAACTCTTTTAAATCCAAAAAATGTTGCAGCGCACTCCGAAGGTCAAGGATCACTCAATTCAGCTTCAGTTTAAGAACAGTTACCTTTATTATTACATTTGATTAAAAGATGCAGCATCCAAGGTCTAACGCGTTTCGTAACAACATACTTCCTCAGAGGTCAAATGTAATTATAAAGATAACTGTTTTTAAACTGAAGCTGAATTGAGCGATCCTTGACCTTCGGAGTGCGCTGTGATTTGACTGCCTCCCTTAGCGACAGACTCGGGGGAGCTGCACCCGGGTCAAACTACATATCGGGTAAGACAAAAGATTTATTCTAACGATGAATGAATTATGAGAAGGCCAGTGAGAGGGTGGATTAACCTTGGAATATTCGTGCAGGAATTGGGGCTGAGTGCACCCGGGCCACACAGACTAAACAATGAGACCCAAAGGCCAAGCAAATTATATAATGGGGGGGAACCCGATATACTTAGAAAATAGAAATCCGTAAAGGGTGCTGGACATATAAATTTTATATGCAACTTCAACTCTTTACCTCAAGTAATCTCTTGTTTCTGTGTATTTATAGTAAATTGGAAAATATTAGACAAACAAAACCAAGGTGACCCCGGAAAGCTTTTGAACAGAATTAAAGTATTGAACTGGTAGTGTCTGGATAATTTAGCAATACTTATTTTAGGAGTTATTCCATGGATAATATTTATAGGGAAGAACTAAATATAATATAGTCCTGTTCCTGGGCACTTATATAAAACTAATAAAATATAAGTGTCCAGGAACAAGAACAATAGACACATACACAGTATTTATTTTAATTTTTTAAATTAGTAAACGAAATTGGGGGGAATATATATACAGTATATATATATATATATATATATATATATATATATAGATAGATAGATAGATAGATAGATAGATATTATACAGGTATGGGAACTGTTATCCAGAATTCTTGGGACCTGGGGTTTTCCTGATCTTTGGATGTACCTTAAATCTACTAGAAAATCTTTTAAATATTAAACAAAACCTATAGGCTTGGTTTGTCTCCAATAATGATTCATTATAACTTAGTACTGTATGTCAAGTACAAGGTACTGTTTTATTATTACAGCAAAAAAGGTTTTTTTTTAATTTTTCTTTATTTGGATAAAATAGTCTATGGATGGCCTTCCTATAATTTGGAGCTTTCTGGGTAATGGATTTTTGGATAATGAATCCCTAACCTGAACAATGTAATAAACATGCCCATCCCTTTGCAGGACCTCCGTAAGGCTTAATTTACCTCTTATGAAGGTCCTGCAGCGAGACTGAAACAATCAATTTGCTTTTCAATTACATCAAACTGCTACTTATGTAATAGCAACATTTGCAATTGTGCAGATTAAAACTGTGTCATTTTAGGCTCCTGTTTCTCAAAATCTATGAGAAATACATTGTGGAGAATTATGTAAAAACTTCATATAGATGCTTCCCAGTTAACGTCCACATTATATAATATGTATTCATCATAACCCCCCATATACACTACCTCAACATAACCTTAATATTTAACCCATATGAGTCATTATCACTGTTCAGATCCTTGGTTGAAAGGTTCTGAAGAGAACCAGAAAGTATGATAATATTATTTTAGGTTTTAAATGTATGTATTGCCTGATCTGTCATTAGTTGTCTTACTTCTTTCTTTACAGAATACTGCCCAAAAGCCTGTCATCCTCCGAAAAAGGAGGCAAAGAATAAAAATAGAATCGAATTGGGACCTTTTCTATTATCGGTAAAGTTATAAGTTTCAAATTTTCGTTTTTTTCAAGAGAAAAATTTAATGATCCCTTGTAAAAGCATTTAAACAGACTTCAATATCTTTGTGAGATCAGTAAATTTTGTTCACTCTTCATGACAAACTAGGATGTTTGTAGTTACAGTTATTTGAATTCATTTGAAGCAAGCATGTTATCTGTATTTTTCACAAGATTATCACAAGCAACTTTCACTATAGATTTGGAAAAATATATATTTTTGGGGTGTTTTTTTTTTTTGCTTATTTTTTGCCTTAGCATAGCAGTTTTTATAGACATGCTTTGCAAGTGTTCAGAAATATATCCCAATTTTCCTTTATTGTATAGTGGTTGCCATACATCTGAGTAAAAATATTTGTGGCTAGTGTAGATCACAGTTGGCCCGAAGAAATGAGCGTCAGTTTGATTTTGATGTTCGTTTTCTATTTTCGGTATTTTCAAATAATTTGCCGTTGTATTTAACATCTCTTTATAGCCTAAACTTCACAATGTTATGTAGTTGTCAGGCATTAATGAATACAGCAACATTATAGCATTTTATATTTTATGTTAAAATTGAGATTAAATGATTTTTGGTTGCCAGTGTCAGCAGCACTTGGCAACTATAAAGCAGATTAATCCTCAGGCTTAATGTTATGTTTCTCTTCAGTCCCTCCTGTGGAGCATTGCTTTTTTCTATAGACTCAGGAATTTATTTTCACTGTAGTAAGCCAGTGTGCTGAATACTCATTGTTCTGGTAAAGGCCAAAACTAAATTTATACCTGAAAGTGCTGAGACATCCAACTACTAAATAATCCTTTAAATGAAAATATCACTGATGTACATTCCAGAGCAAATACATTTTATCCTGTATTATAGCTCTACTGATTCATTTAAGCATCTGATGTTTTCAATAGCTACTTTGCATGATCCACTTTGACAATTTAATTCTGAATTGCATCTAGCAAAACAGACCACTGAAATTGAAGATGCCAACTATCTAAATGGTTCCAGCAACAGAGTCACGAAGGAGCACATACAGAAATTATATTTCCTGTACATTAAACTTTACATAACATAAGACATACGTTTTATGTTCTGGGTCTACATAGTGTCCAGCCATATTAAAGATGCTTGGAATATAAACTACTATATGAGCAGTATGGGTAGTGAATAACAATCTAGTTTGACATCTTTTGAGATAGTGGTATAATATGAAATATAACGTTTGGGCACTTTTTGACTGTGTCGTGGTAATGGGAAAATTGGTTATGTATCTTGCATGAAACAGTGTTTTTTGTCTGCAGCCACTGGGAATGTACAATCTATTCTCCTTATTAGATTCCACCAGGACCATGCTCGTTCAAACTTGATCTGGAACTTCAAAACCAGAGAAGAGTTAAGGGACACCCTTGAAGCAGAAATGAGAGCATTTAATGTTGATAGGGAGCTTGGAAGCTCCACTGTGATCTCTTGGAACCACCAGGAGTTTGAGGTATTTTTTATACTTTTAGTATATTATAGAATGGCCCATTCTAAGCAACTTTCAATTGGCCTTAATTTTTTCTTTTTTTTATAGATTTTTATAATTATTTGCCACCTTCTTCTGACTCTTTACAGCTTTGGAAACATCTAAAAAACAAATGCTTAGTAAGGCAAAAGTGTATTATTCAAATAAATGCATGATTCCTAGGGTAATGTGGACCCTAGCAACCAGATGGCTGAAACTACTAACTGAAGAGCTGCTAAATAACTGAAAAATTAAAAATAATTAATAATGAAAAACAGTTGCAAATTACCTTAGAATAGAACTCTCTACATCAAACTAAAAGTTAATTTTAAAGTAAACCACCCCTTTATCTAGAATCTCTGCTTTTAATTGTACACTTTACAATATATATATATCTATATCTATAGCAAGAACACTATCATTCTACAATAACTTATAATCAGATATTTTTTATTTATACAAGTATGGCATATTGTAGATATATAATACAGAATTATTGTGGGTGCAGGGAAAAAGGCTTGTGGGGGGATGGTCACTGACACACATGGTGGGCCAAATTAGGGTGAACCTACTGATCAGACAATGAAAAGGGCCTATAGTGATCCATTGGGAGAAGACTTTATCAATGCTTAAACGGTTTCGACCCCACTGGATAAATACTTTTTATATTTTGGACTGATATCTGTAGCAATGGCCATAAGCGAAAAGCTGGCAACTTGGTCTGGAGGGGCTTAAATTAAATTCACATACAATTTTAATTGCACCATTCAACATAATTGTTTGTAAAATCTTGCTCCATTTTACCTAGGTGAAGTATGATTGTCTTTCTGAAGAGATTAAAATAGGAGACTACTACCTTCGGTTACTTTTGGAAGAGGATGAAAATGAGGACTCTGCAGCAATAAAACAATCGTAAGCAGTTCTGTCAATCACAATTTCTACCCTTTACAACCTTTCTGTTGATTGCTATTAGGTTACTCTAAAAATGTTTTTTTTTTTTTTTATCTTTTCCTCACCAAAGGTATGAATTCTTCAATGAACTCTATCACCGTTTTCTTCTTACTGCCAAAGTGAACATGAAATGTTTATGCTTACAAGCCCTGACTGTTGTATATGGGAGGTGCCATGAGGAAATTGGACCCTTTGGAGACACTAAGTATATAGTTGGGATGTTAGAAAGGGTGAGAATTACTTCAATAAATATAAGAATATCAGGTTGATGTTATCTCTGTTGTTGATGATGCCAAATGTGCATATTTTAGCAGCCTTTTGCAAAACATGCATAACTGAGTGAATATATAAATTGCATGTGATGATTGTACATATTGTCTTCAGTATTTATAATACACAATAATACAATAATAACATTTGCTCTCTAAATGAAGTGTTAATTCTAAGCTCTTTTGGGCAGGACCCTCTTTACCTCTTATATTGGAAATTGGCTGCTTTGTAAATGTATACACCTATTTATTGTGCAGCGCTACAGAATATGTTGGTGTTTTATAAAAAGGGGTTACATGTTATTCATTACATCTCTTCACACGCAATCATGATATAGAGTATCTCTTACACACACCTGCTTACACTTGGTTTTTTCAGATCCACAAGAGTGGACAATGTCCACACAATGAAGGACTATGTCGCACAGGCAATATTTATTATTATATCCCTTGGCTTCAATCCGAATATTACATCCCATCTAGCATATATTTTGGAGCATTGATTGAAGTTGGTGGGTGTCTGTAATTGCTTCCATTATTCAAGACTTTATCCAGGGCAAGTAGCTTGTTTTTGTCGCTGCCAGAATACCGGAGATCAACATGCTGGGGGATAGTTTGGAAACATGTAGGATAATTTGGAAACATAAAAGTATTTATTATTCATATAAATATTTAATATTTTATTTTGCAGTATTTGTTACGTGGCAAATAAGCATTTGCTGCTTGAGCAGGACAAAACATTATAAATTTTATTACATTGCTAATTTAAAGGGGTAAAGTAAGAAGCTTCATAAGCTTTAAAAGATATAAGAAAAGGAAAATATAGTACAATCAATACCAGTTGTATTTAAATGTAGTTATATAAAAGAAGTCTCAATGCTTAATGATTCTTTTCATTTGCTGTATCTGTTTACTTATACAGATCTAGAATTTTCCCATCACCTTATTAGGGAAAATGTGTTCACTGCCCCCTGTGTATTTGATTTTGTTACTGGTAATGAACCATTGAAAAATGATGATTTATTTTTATTGTTGTGCTGTTATAATTTCTGATGATTTCCTAAAGCCTATATTGGCAATATATAAATACATGTTTCCATGCTTCCTTTTCCTTTACAGTGCACTGATCGACTGGAAAGGGACAGACTGATTTTATTCCTGAATAAACTGATTCTTAATAAGGTAGGTGCTCTTTATGCAGTAAATATACTGCACAATAAGTACATTTTTGTCAGCAGCATATTGAAAATTACAGTGTTAAAGTGTTCACCCTTGTTTCAGCTACTTCTTCCTGTAGACTGGAATGCTTAGTGCACATAGTTGCCAATATTTGAAACATAACAGTTAACTTTATGATCTCTGCATTTACTGACATTGCCCTGTGTCATGGTGTTGAAAAATAATGTTTGCCTTAGTGCTGGGAATGCTCCAGAATTTTCATAAAGCTTTTGCAGCAATGGCACATACAGTTTTCATTACCATATGTTTTTCACAAGTGTGGTGATCAAAATGCCTTACTAGAATCCATTTAATTAATAACAGTGGTTACCAGACTATGTAACTTGTCCTTTTAGAGAGTCCCAGACTAAAGGCCAACCCGGTTGAAATTTGTGGTTGTATAAGAACAAAAAGATTGCATAAAATGTGAGGAACTAAAGCCTTTTTTTTAACACAATTACTTAATTTCAGGGGCTCAAAAGTAATTGGACCATTGACTCAAAGGCTATTTCATGGGCAGGTGTTGGTAATTCCTTTGTTATGTCATTATCAATGAAACAGATATAAGTCCTGGAGTTGATTTGAGGGTGGGTGCTTGTGTGTGGAAGATTTTGCTGTGAACAGACAACATGCAGTCAAAGGAGCTCTCCATGCAAACAAGCCATCCTTAAGCTGCAAAAACAGAAAAACACATCCGATAAATTGGTACATTATTAGGAGTGGCGAAATCTACAGTTTGGTCCATCCTGGGAAAGAAAGAAAACACTGGTGAATTAAGCAACGCAAAAAGATCTGGATATCCACGGAAGACAACTGTGGTGGATTATCGCAGAATCATTTCCATGGTGAAGAGAAACCCCTTTACAACAGCCAAATAACTCTTTAGGAGGTAGGAGTATCGATATCCAAGTCTACCATAAAGAAAGTGGTGCACTGCAAGGTGCAAGCCACTCATAAGTGTCAAGAATAGAAAGCCTAGATTCGACTTTGCTAAAAAAATAAAAAAAAACATCTAAAAAATCCATCACAGTTCTGGAAAAACATTCTTTGGACAGATTATACCAAGATCAATCTCTACCAGAATAATGGCAAGAAAAAAAGTATGGGGAAGGCATGGAACATGATCCAAAGCATACCACATCATCTGTAAAACATGGGGAGGCAGTGTGATGGCTTGGACGTGCATGGCTGCCAGTGGCACTGGGACACTAGTGTTTATCCATGATGTGACACAGGACAGAAGCAGCCAAATGAATTCTGAGGTGTTCAGAGACACACGGTCTGCTCAAATCCAGCTAAATGCAGTCAAATTGATTGGGAGGCATTTTATAATGACTCAAAACATACAGCCAAAGCAACACATGAGTTTGTTAAAGCAAAGAAGTGGAATATTCTTTAATGGCGAAGTCAGTCAGCTGATCTGAACTCAATTGAGCATGCATTTCACTTGCTGAAAACTAAACAGAAAGGCCCACAAACAAACAGCAACTGAAAGCCGCTGCAGTAAAGGCCTGGCAGAGCATTAAAAAGGAGGAAACCCAGAATCTGGTGATATCCATGACTTTAAGACTTCAGGCTGTCATTGCCAGCAAAGGGTTTTCAACCAAGTATTAGAAATTAAGATTTTATTTTTTTCAATTTGTCTAATTACTTTTGAGCCCCTGAAATGAAGTGATTGTGTAAAAAAAGGCTTTAGTTCCTCACATTTTTATGCAATCTTTTTTTTTCAACCCACTTTATTAAAGCTGAAAGTCTGCAGTTCAACTGCATCTGAGTTGTTTCATTTAAAATTCATTGTGGTAATGTACAGAACCAAAAATTTATAGGCCTAACTGTATACCTGTACAGAAGGTAAAAACTGTGAATAATGTATTCTTGTTCTCTTTAGAAAAATGTAAAGGATATTATGGACTCCAACGGCATACGGATCCTAGTTGACCTTCTCACACTGGCACATCTTCACACCAGCCGAGCCACTGTACCACTACAAGTATGTGTTTATCTGACATGATTGACTTCTAGGGTTAATAGGATGTGGCTTTTTCTGTGTAGCAGCATAAAGCTTGACTCAGAAATCTTCACCGGCAGGTGGAGGGGGCGGGGTTAAAAGGGTGGGTTGTGACGCTAAAGGGGGCGGGCCGTGATGTGCTATTGGCTGGGTGGGTCATGATGTCAAAGGTGGCGGAGCCAAATGTGCACCTTTGGCAAGAAGCCCAGACAAAAAGGTTAGTTTTGAGCAGGCTGGGGGCAGGCCACAGGCTTTTTTTAGGTGTATTACAAATTTACTGGCAGCTACATAGCCAGTAAATTTGTAATACCAGCCCCGGCCTTGGCTGGTGTTTTACCGGCTAGGCCGGGTGGCAACACTACATAGTACTGATCTGCATTCTTCATGGTGTCATTTGTATTTATCTATATATCTCAATGAAATACAGAAAACTGTGTTCTGATAAATAACAAACAACTTTATATTGTAACAAAGGAAAAGGAATGAAGAGCCATATTTAAATACCAATCTTTTCAACTAGCCACACTAAAGTTGATGAAATCAATACTTTTATCCTTAATTCATTTTTTTTAAATTACAGAGTAACGTTATAGAAGCAGCTCCTGATATGAAACGAGAGAGTGAAAAAGAGTGGTATTTCGGTAATGCAGACAAGGAAAGGAGCGGACCATACAGTTTTGTTGAGGTAGATACTGGGATGTGTAGGTTTTATCAGAGGAAAAACATGCAAAATTACATTTGACTGCAAGTTCTGTCTTGTTCCATTTCTAGAATAAAGAAAGCAAACGTGTGTGTTTTTTCATGGTTTGAAAGGATTTGCCTGAATCACAAAAGGTGTGGTTAAATACTGAAATACTGACCCAAATTGAAAACATCATTTGCATCTTCAAATCTGAAAAAAATCTCATTCTTTGTGAACAAAAACTTGTCACTTTAAGTAGTCCGAATCTTTAGTCACACCACTTTTAGGGTTTGGATTTGGTTTGACCGAACACTTAAAATTAAAATCCTGGATTCAGTGCATCCCTGTTTTCTTGTACAGGGATAATTTTTAAACTGCACTTGAAGTGATTATTGCACAAATGTATGTATATGATTTGCCAAGTGCATAATTAATATACAGTTGTTCATTAGATGCAAGAGTTCTGGAACAAAGGAATACTCAGTCCAAAAACACGCTGCTGGGCCCAGGGAATGGATGGTTGGAGGCCTCTACAAGTAATACCTCAGTTGAAATGGTGTTTGTTGGCTGCTGGACAAGCTGTCTTGAATGAGACCGATCTTGCCACACTGATATTGAATATGCTGATTACCATGTGCGGGTACTTCCCCAGCAGGTAAAGAACGATTATCCCCTTTTTTTTTCTAGCGCAGTATATAGCTTGACCATTGAGAATAAGTAAATACAGTCATATGAAAATGTTTTGGAACCCCACTCAGCCTGCATAATAATTTACTCCACTTTCAACAAACAAGATAACAGTGGTATGTCTTTCTTTTCCCAGGAACATCTGAGAACTGGGGTGTTTTCTGAACAAAGATCAAATGTGAAAAACTGGCTGTGCAAAAATTTGGGTATTCTTGTAATTTTGCTAATTTGAATGCATGTAACTGCTTGATACTGATAACTGGCAACACCAAATTGGTTGGATTATCTTGTTAAGCCTTGAACTTCGTAGGCAGGTGTGTCCAATCACGAGAAAAGGTATTTAAGGTGGCCAATTGCTAGTTGTGCTTCTTTTTGACTCTCCTCTGAAGAGTGACAGCATGGGATCCTCAAAACAACTCTCAAAAGATCTGAAAACAAAGATTGTTAAATTAGCATGGTTTAGGGGAAGGCTACAAAAAGCTATCTCAGAGGTTTAAACTGTCAGTTTCAACTGTAAGAAATGTAATCAGGAAGGCCACAGGCACAGTTGCTGTAAAACCCAGGTCTGGCAGGCCAAGAAAAATACAGGAGCGGCATATGCGGAGAATTTTGAGAATGGTTACAGACAACCCAAAGATCACCTGCAAAGACCTGCAAGAACATCTTACTGCAGATGGTGTATCTGTACATCGTTCTACAACGATGTATGTCAGGGTGATGAGAAAGAAGACCTTTCTGCTCTCATGCCACAAAAAGAGTCGCTTGTTGTATGCAAAAGCTAATTTCGGCAAGCCACAGTCTGATGAGACAAAAATGTAGTTATTTGGTCATAACAAAAAGCGCTTTGCATGGCCAAAGAGTAACACTACATTCCAAGAAAAACACCTGCTACCTACTGTCAAATTTGGTGGAGGTTCCATCATGCTGTGTGTCTAGTTCAGGGACTGGGGTTCTAGTTAAAGTCTGAGGTCGGATGAATTCAACTCAATATAAACAAATTCTTCAGGATAATGTTCAAGCATCAGTCACAAAGTTGAAGTAACGCAAGACAATGACCCTAAACACACTTCAAAATCTACAAAGGCATTTATGCAGAGGGAGAAGTACAATATTCTGGAATGGTCGTCACAGTCCCCCGACTTGAATATCATCGAAAATCTATGGGATGATTTAAAGCAGGCTGTCCATGCTCAGCAGCCATCAGATTTAACTGAACTGGAGATATTTTGTATGGACGAATGTTCAAAAATACAGCCATCCAGAATCCATACACTCATCAAAGGCTATAGTAGGCATCTACAGGCTGTTACATTTGCAAAAGGAGGCTCAACTAAGTATTGATGTAATATCTCAGTTGGGGTGCCCAAATTTATGCACCTGTCTAATTTTGTTATGATGCATATTGCATCTTTTCTGTTAATCCAATACACTTTGTCACTGCTGAAATACTACTGTTTCCATAAGGCATGATATATATTTAAAGGAAGTTGCTGCTTTGAAAGCCAATGATAAACAAAACTCCAAAGAATTAAGAGGGGTTCCCAAACTTTTTCATATGACATGTTTATAGGAAATCTTATAATATCTTACTCTTTGCAGCTGGTTAGAAATTGTTCTAAATTATTTTTATAAAAATGTATGCACTATCACTCTAGAACAGATGGAAACTTGACAGATTTAACTCAAATGGCTCACCATATCACTGAAATAGATGCTTATAATTAATGCTATGACTTTGACTATTGCAGTGGTGTGTAGTATACATTTATGTTTATGCCTTGGTCCTATTCTCCTAGATCAGATTTTTTTTTACAGCCGGGTGGGAATAACCTATATATATTATGCACAGCGAGTGTCAAGCCTGCCTTAGTATAGCCTGCTGTAATAGAAAACATTTTACAGACGATGGTAAAACTATGCACTGCTGAAAATACAGCACAAGGTCTAAACATGTCTGGGGAGAACACTGTCTTTTAAATTGTCACCTTCATTTGCCATTTAAGAGTCCTATGATTAGTAAATACATTTTGTTTTCTAGAGATCAGGATAATGCTATTATTAGACCATTGCCAAAGGTAAAGAGGCTACTGACAGACAACACTTGCCTTCCACACTTCACGCAGGTAAGTAACGCTTTTGTTTAGCAGTGCAAATAAATAATCATTTTATTTTTTGTTTTGGGCTGATGTCATCTTTCTGCGGTATTCCCTTCCATGTATTTATTAGCAACCCGGTAACATTAACTCTGAAAGGAATAAAAGTTTAGTGATAGTCCTAATTGCTAAACTTTTTTCCACTGACCATTTAAAATATTACCTTTTTTGCTACCCTTACTCCAGCTGCTTGCTTAATTAGAAAGCAGATTTTGTTTTCATTTCACTTCTCAGCTTTTGCTGACGTTTGACCCCATACTGGTTGAGAAGGTTTCCATATTACTCTATCACATCATGCAAGACAACCCACAGCTGCCTCGCTTCTATCTCACTGGAGTGTTCTTCTTTATCATGATGTACACTGGTTCCAACGTGCTCCCTATAGCCAGGTAAGAGGTAAAGCTACAATATGGCACTGCGAGCACTGACTGAGAAGTGCTCAAGTGCCAAAGCGCAACAACATGGTGCTAAAGAGAAAATTATTATTCCTTGCCAAGATTGGTAGGTAGGTTTTGCAGATTGACGATCTTGGAATGGGGTACCTGTTGATAAGCAAATGTATTTTTCAAGGGTTTTACTGCTCTTTCCATTTCTTGTGTTCTGTTACATGTTGTGATTCCAGGATGCATTAAATTACATATTTAGTCATATTTTACTATGGTTTAATTGTGCTTAAAGATGGGCATATGGTCTCAGATGGCAGAGCCCTTAAAACATAGCAAGAGTTAGGACTAGTTACATGAACAGTGTATAACTGTTTATAACATGTAGATGACAGGGTACATACCTTTGTTCTATGTAAACCACACAATATGATCACACAAACTGTAAAGCATTCTAATGTTTCTGATATTAAAACAGTATATCATATACTGTATACACACATATATCATTATTTTTTTTAATGTGTGTTTTTTAGTATGTGTTATATGTTTGTGAATGTTATAGTTTTTCTTAAATAAAAAAGGAGCACATGGGCCCTTAATACATTTATTCAACCATTACCACATCAGTGTTTGGGTCTCTTAACCCGTCTTGCAAGTGTGAGAAATCTAATATATAAAACATATCTGAGTACTCATTTTGTAGAAATTTGCACAAGATTTATATTCTGACTGATATACTATGCACCTAAACAATGTTCCCTCTAATCCTTTTGTGCACGCATTTTAAAATTGTGTGTGCATTTTTACAATTGTTGTGCACCCTAGCCTGAAAATTTGTGTGCGAGCACAAGGACAGACCTTAATGGGAACATTGGACCTAAAGTATTCTGACAAAGAGAGGTGGAGATGCACCAATGTGTAATAATGGCTATATAAATTGATTATATGTTCATGTCACAGAGCTGTGTGTAGCTGCTACTTTTCTTTTGTCTGTTGACATGGCTGGGAATTCAGAGAGTGGCACCACGCAAATAATTGCATATAACTAAATGATGGGAGTAGATTTGTGCTGGTTATTGTTGTACAATCACAAACAAGATGACCTTCAGACTGGCCCTAAATGGGGTATCTTGGATAGCAGAAAAGCATTTTCCCCGCATTTCATTTTAATGGCTTTCATGCTAGGCCTCCATCTACCTTTCGCGGCCCGCTGGAAGGAGACTGCTTCAGTGATTACGCTGACATAACACCACTGATATTTGTGTTGAAATCATGTATTGCTCACAAAGAAAAATCAGCTGGGAACTAAGCCCACAGAGCAGATAGCAATAAGGTTACAGTATTTGTCTGCCTGTGATTTAGTTCAGTAGTGTTTACCATGCTTCAGAAATAACACCTACAACCCAGTATAGTGGTCTATACAAAAGTATATATTACTGGTTAACTGGGTGAGACATCAGCAATTTACAATGTCAGATAATTCACCATCTGCCTTTATACAACTTAACACTTTTGTTGTTTTAGGTTTTTGAAATATACTCATGCAAAACAAGCTTTCAGGTCAGAAGAGGTAAGATGAGCACTTTCTTTATCCAGTCAGTCATTACCTGTGTCATACTGTATCCATTGTTGCTAATAGATCCAACCTTGCGATGCAGAGTGATACAGCCAGTAGTTGTCTGTTACTTGTATGAGCCCTCAACAAATTCACTCCTATGCTTAATATGTTGCAGTAGGGATTTTTAGAGGAGCATCCACGCTCTTTCATTGTTCAACTGGGGTTGCACATGTTTCTATATACGGATAAGGTATCCCTTATCCGTAAACCCATTATCCATTTAAAGCATATAATTCTATTTTTTTTAAATGATTTCCTTTTTTTCTGTAACAACCCCTTACCTGAAAACACCCATGCCCCAAGCATTCTGTATAATAGATCCCATACCTGTACACTATTACATTATTAAAATTAATAGAACTTGAGTAACATGGTAAATGATCAGATGATACTAAAGGAATGAGACAATATATCACTTTTATGTTAAGAAACACAATTGTTTGTACTCATCTATTGGTGCATTTTAATTAGTAATTATGTATATGCCCTACTACATGAAACTGTACAGTGTGCAAAATGATTTTAAAATACTGAATATTACAAAAAAACAAAACTTTTTACCTAGAGTAAAGGGCCTGACATCTTCCAAAGAAGCATTCTTGGCCATATCCTTCCTGAAGCGATGGTGTGCTACCTAGAAAATTATGAACCTGAAAAGTTTTCTGAAATTTTTCTGGGAGAGTTTGACACCCCTGAAGCTATATGGAGCAGTGAGATGAGGTAAAAAAGACATATTGTTGACATTGTGTTATCAATGGATGAGCAGTGGCATCCGTTAATTACAGAATAATAATCCTTCCGTATGATGTAAGATAAATCGTTTTTAGCTGTGAGTAGTTGTTTTAGTACAAAAAAGGGATTTAAAATATTAAAGCACATGCAAATCTGTTTTTTTCTCCACACCTTGGCTGCTGTTGTAGATATCATCTCTAATTCTTCATTTGTAGGCGTCTCATGATAGAAAAAATTGCTGCACACTTGGCAGACTTTAGCCCTCGCCTTCAGAGCAACACTCGAGCACTTTATCAGTACTGCCCTATTCCAGTTATCAATTATCCTCAGCTGGAGAATGAGCTCTTCTGCAACATATACTACCTGAAACACTTCTGTGACACACTCAGGTTTCCTGATTGGCCAATTAAGGATCCAGTAAGTTTTGTTTTAGATAAGAGTGTGACTGCACTTGATTTAAAGCACAGACTGCAGGTCCATGTGCCCCCAAATGGATCATAGGGGCCTGCAGCTATTTGCATAATTTTTCATCCAGTAGACAGCACTCCTATTCGTTTAAGACCATCTTTATTGCTTTTAGGACAGCAGCATCATGCAACATTTTAAGTTGCACTCCACTCTTTGTCACGGTTGACAAAAGGTGGAGTGACATTTGAAATGTTGCATGATGCTGCTGTCCTAAAAGCAATAAAGACTGTTTTAAATAAATAGGAGTGCTGTCTACTGGATGAAAAGTTGTATACTTTGATGTGGCCCTTGTGAGCAGGCTACAAGACGTGCACCCAACTACTAAAGTGGGCAGAAAAACTTAAGTGCGGTCTGATCTGTGCTATTTGCACAATTACACATGTATTGGGAGAAGCGCAAAAAATAAATGCAAAGTCTCTGACTTTCTTTTGCACTTGTTGCATTTTATATATAAATTAAATATATGTTCATAATGGAGCCTGACAAAAGTTCTTCCCTGGTTGAGTGTTCTAAATAACTGGGGGTGTTGCATGGTCTCAATGTGCTGCCTACTTCCTGTCCCCCTCTGTATATAGTGCTTGAGAATGCAGGTATTGCATACAAAGCAAGATATTACTGAATGAGGCCCACAATTCCTAAATGAAGTAGCATTAAGTGGGTTTATTCACAGTGAATCTGCGTTTGTCGCAATAATTCTTTGCTTGTTATGGTGGTTGTATTTATATTTTGCTAATATAAAATTAAAATTTTGTGCTAAAGCATTTTTAAGAACTTCTAAGTTCTCATGGCCTCTTCTTGGCAGTTTTTCAACTGTTCAAGGTATAACACATGAGAAACCGTAGCTGAAGAAGGCTGGTGTGGGAGACCACAATGTACAGAATATTAATATTGAAATCTAAATTAACAACACAGCACCTACAAAATAAGAGATAGTTACAATACCTACTTCAAAGAAAACCATCGGGTTATCTATGAGAGTTGACCACAATAAGCTATGCTTTAAAGTAAAGCATATTTTTAAAGATGATTATTCATTTAAATAGCTAGCTTTGTCCCATTAGGTGAAACTTCTAAAGGATACATTGGAAGCATGGAAGAAAGAAGTAGAAAAAAAACCTCCAACAATGTCTATAGATGATGCCTATGAGGTTCTTGGTCTTTCTCGAGGACAAGGCCAGTAAGTAAAACAGTATAATATACTGAAATAAAATATTTTTATCTGTGCAGTACTTCTCTGGCAGTTATTGCTTTAGTTTTGCACTGTATTTAATAGAATCGCTTTTGTATCTTTTTCAGGCATGATGAAAGTAAGATAAGAAAAGCTTACTTCAGGCTCGCTCAGAAATATCACCCGGATAAAAACCCAGAAGGGAGGGTATGTAAAATAAAATAATTCATTACAGAGAACTAAAATCATACATTTCTATTTATTTATCTGTTTCATTTAAAAGATTCATTATTCTGAGCAGTTCTATGTATGAAAACAAAAATCAGACATTTAAAAATAATCCCTAAAATGAAATATATCCATCTTTTTTAGGAAATGTTTGAAAAGGTTAATAAGGCATATGAGTTTCTGTGCACAAAGTCAGCAAAGGTTGTGGATGGCCCAGATCCTGAAAATATAATTTTAATCTTAAAGACTCAGAGCATTCTCTTCAACAGACACAAAGAAGGTAATGCAATGATTATAAACCATATCTATTATAATGGCATCATTCTAGGTCAAAACATAAAAGCATTTATCTTGGCCCTTCAGTCTCAAAGGTTACTTTTTGTACAAAAGACTGGTTAAAGTAAAAATTGCATTTTATTACACTGTATTGGTTTTTTTTTTTTTAGTATTTGTGTTTCCAACTCCTGGTCTCCCAGCTATTGCTAGACATTTTATATCCCACCGACATCCAAAGACTGCTTCATGTTTTCCCCCAGATTTATTCATTATGGTGGGGATTCTACTTTCATTCCAGCCCTAACATGGCACCCGAGGAAAAGGAATAAAGACACAGTGCTTTTAAGTCGTCACAGTATAACCTGCTTTTTGCTATACAATGTGATTGCTTTGTATACTTATATTCTTATTTAGATAGGACACAAGATGTTGATTGTTGGGAAACGTTCTTATAATTCAATCAATAAACAATTTGTGGGCAGTATTCCTCCACATTTCTGGCCAAATGCCTTGAGCCTAAACATTAGATTGTGTCTGTACAGAACTTTTTCCTCTGAAAATATGTTTTGTTCTTTTTTAGATCTTCAGCCTTATAAGTATGCTGGCTACCCAATGCTCATCAGGACCATCACCATGGAGACATCAGATGAACAACTTTTCTCAAAGGTGTCCCTTCTGCCAGCAGGAACTGAGCTGGCATATCATACGGTCAATTGCTCAGCGCTTAATGCAGAAGAACTCAGGAGAGAGAATGGCATAGAGGTATGGGGACTAGTGTTTAATGTAGATTGTGAAATCTCAAAAGAATGCCAGAGCTGGCTAATCTGTACCATTTAAAATATTAGCTCTATATATGTAGCACAGTCATAGATTTGGCATTGTAATTAATGTTGCCAATGTAAGTTACACAATTATTTTTTATTTTAGCATTGCAACAAATCTCTCTCTCTCTCTCTCTCTCTCACCACACTGTCTGTCTCTCTACCACCATGTGTTGTTTTGTTTCCCAGTGACAGCAGGCCATATGTAAGAGAGGGAAGCTGAGAGAGTCTGCAGGGGCTGGGTATATATGTGTGTGGCTCAGTAAGAAAATGATGAGATTAAGAGAAGTAGTGAGGAGGTTCTAAGGAGAGGTCAGAAAGGGAAGTGAGAGGATGCATCACAAACAAGTTCGGAAGCAAACTGAAGTTACACAATATACAGAGAGAAGTTTACAAGCATATTTCCAAAATAGATAGCAGCACTCCCATATAGCATAAAAAGCCTTTATTTCAAAATATTCATCGGGCACAGCAACGTTTCGGACCGCCTGGTCCTTTTTCAAGCTGACCAGGCGGTCCGAAACGTTGCTGTGCCCGATGAATATTTTGAAATAAAGGCTTTTTATGAAATAAAGGCTTTTTATGCTATATGGGAGTGCTGCTATCTATTTTGGAAATTGCTTCAAGGATGTGAAGGTGAACACATTAATTGGCGTGCACACCGAAATAAGTAAGCTTGTGAATCTAAATGCTGGATGCTCTATAAGTTTACAAGCATAGACAAAAAAAAGGAAGGGAGAGGATAATGCAAAGCAGATCTGACAGGATAAGAGGAGGCTGTGAGAGAAGAACAGAGCTATAACAGAGTAGACATGTTAATTTAATCATTGAAATCAACCATTTGACAGTCCGTGATACAGTATTTCACTTTCCTCCCAGTTCATTTAGTACAATATTTTACTAATACATATTTAAGATGGAATGTAATTGTACAGGCACACAGACAGAACTTTTTATTTCCCTTGTTACTAAATAGTATCATATTTGTGTTGCATTATGTTAAAGCTGACCTTTCACCCACACATAAAAAGCTGTATAATGAAAGTCCTTTGTAAATTAAACATGTAACCCAAATTCTTTTTCTATTAAAACAGGTGGTAAAATCAATACCTTTCATATTTACTAGATGTCACTGCACTTCTCATATTCTCCCTTCCCTCCTCACACTCTATAATTGTGTAGGGCACTGCACATGAGCATTAGTTTCGCCATTCTGGTGCATATGCAAGATTTTGGGGTGATACACAATTTGTCTTAATAACAAATTACCACAAAATGGATCCTGCCCGCTTGCTCTGATTGTTTAATTCCAAGACTGAAGGAAACAAATTTTAAATAATGAATATAGTGTAAATAAAGTTTTTCTTGCTCAACTAACATGATAGAAAAGAATTTGGAATTATTTCTTAAGGTAACAGATCCCAGAAAACTGTTTTACTGTTTAGAGAAGCATTAAGCATTTTTATTATATAAAATGCATAACAGTAGGTATAGGATACAATTTTTTCTAGTTCTTAAAATTAACATTTTTACTTTATAGGTGCTACAGGATTCTTTCTCTCGTTGTGTGTCAGTTTTAACTGCCTCTAGTAAACCAGATGACATGCCAGTGCAGGTAATGTACAGCATTACTAGGTTGTGGGCCAAGGTTTCACCACTAATTAATAAACTGAATAGGGCAGAGCACTGATATAATAATTAAATGCACCCCTTTGGTTGTTTTAATTTTTATTGTATTTTGTGTGAGGCCTTTCTTTTTCAGGCCTTTACGTGAAAGGCAGAGAGCTTCTATCTACTAGAGCAGTGATCACAAACCAGGGGCTTGTGAACAACATGTTGCTCACCAATCCCTGGGATGTTGCTCTCAGTGGCCTCAAAGCAAGTGCTTATTTTTGGATTTCTAAAACATGTGTATTGCCAAACAGAGCCTCCTATTAGCTGTTAGTCCACATGGGGGCCACCAACAGTCAATCACAGACCATAATCGGCATCCTCAGGAACATTTTTCATGCTTGTTTTGCTCTCCAACTCTTTTTTTTTTTTTTACATTTGAATGTGGCTCAAGGGTAAAAAAGGTTGGCAATTCTTGTACCTGAGAAACAGACAAAATAAAGGTGGAGATAAAATTGTCGAATTTCCTGCTATATTCACAAACCTCTATCTCCAGTTCTGGGAATTTTTCTTTCAAACAGAACAGTTTCCAGATGGTGTCTTTCTTCAGGTCCCCGGCAGCACCACAAGAGAGATGGCCCCTCCTCCTAGGACAGGAAACAAGAACAAAACTCCCCCCCCTTCCTGCTATCCCCTGTGTTCTTGTTTCCTGTCCTCCGAGGACTAGGTAAGTATTAGGGGTCCAGCAGGATTCCTAAGGGGGGCTAAGCAACAATTTAACCACTCACCCCTAGCTGTGGGTTCCTGGTGCGTTCCCCTCCCTCTGTTATCCTCCTGCCAGCGTGTGGGAGAGGAGGCAGTCCGTGACTGTTGGAGGGGTTCGTGCGGCAGAAGGAAGGTCCGTGTCCTCCTTCTGAACCGCAGGTTGCTTCCCTCCCTCCGTCGGTTTTTTCTTCGAGTAGATGCGGCGGGGGTATTGGTTGCGCGTCCTCGCGCTGCTTGCACTTCCGGGTTGCGGGGGTCACGTGATCATCCGGCGCCAGTTTTAAAAAAAAAAAAAAAAAAAAAAATTTTTTTTTTGTTTTCCTTCTCTTGCTGGCTGGAGTGCTTTCCTGCTTGCAGCTTCTGTGTTTGGGTGCTGTGTTCTGGTAAGGAGCATTACTACTGGTGTTTTTTGTATTGCTTAGGGGTTATTATTTAGTATTTGTTGTTTTTTTGTTCCTTGTAGCCATGTCCTCCCGCTCTGAAGGCAGGGATCAAGAAAGGGAAAGATCCAAAAGATGTGCCTTATGCAAGCTAAGACTTCCTCCGGATTTTCCGAAGAGGATTTGCCAAGATTGTTTGAAAGAGAATTTTCAGCAAGATATGCCCGAGGCTATGTCGGGGTTCATGTCGTGGTTTAAGGATAATATGCAGCAGACTCTTGAAGCCTTTAAGGTTAATGCTCAAGCCCAGCCTCAAGCAAGTACTTCGGGTGTTAGCCAGGTGGAGGCGACAGATATACATGAAGTGTTTGTGGATTCGTCTGATGAGGACATCAGAGAGGATACTTATGTGTTTTCAGTAGAGAATATTGACCATCTCGTAAAAGCTGTAAGATCCTCGATGGATTTAAAAGATGAAGATAAGCCACGCTCCAAACAGGATATGATGTTTCTAGGCTGTAGAAAGTCGCCCAGAGTTTTTCCAGTACATGAGATGATTTCAGGTATAATCTCTAAGGAGTGGTCGAAGCCTGAAAAGAAATTAGTTCTACCTAGAAAGTTGAAGCTTTATTCCCATTTGACGAGAAGATAGCGGCAGCTTGGGATTGTCCACCTAAGGTAGATGTAGAAGTTGCCAGATTGGCGAAGAAAACGACTATTCCTGTGGAGGATGGAGCTAGTTTTAGGGACCCGATGGATCGGAAGGTGGATGCTGCTCTCAAGAAACTCTTTGAATCCTCTGCAGCAGCATTCAGACCTGGGGTTGCTACGGCTTGTGTCATTAGGTCTATTAGACTCTGGCTTAGTCAGCTAGATCAAGATATGGAGGATAGAGTCTCCCGAGAGGACATGAAGTCTTCGTTGGAGATTATCAAGCTTGCCGCAGATTACTTGTGCGATGCTTCGGTGGAAACTATCAGAATGGCAGCTAGGTCTTCTGCTCTGGCTGTAGCAGGCAGGCGTGCACTATGGCTAAAACATTGGGCAGCAGATCTGGCATCAAAGAACAAGCTTTGCTCCATGCCCTTTGAGGGCCCTTTCCTTTTTGGTAAAGAGTTAGAGGCTCTGGTCTCTAAATTAGGTGAGACGAAGAAGTTGTTGCCTCAGGACAGACGTTTTTTTCCACAGAAAAAATTTTTTCATCCATCAGATCAATTCAAAGGATCTAGAAGTAAGAGAAAACCTTTTTTTCGTCCCACCCGTGGCAGATCAGGTAAACCTCACTCAAAGGGGAACAGGTCAGAAGAATCTCGCAAGACAGATCAGTTCTGACGCCAACTTGTCCAGACCAGTAGGGGGAAGACTTCGTTATTTTTTTCACGGGTGGACCAGGATCACCAGCGATCCTTGGGTTCTGAATATTGTCCGAGAAGGGTACAGGCTCGAGCTAGCCTCTCACCCAGGACCTCGTTTTCTTTGTACAAGAGTTCCCAGAGAGTTTGTGAAAAGAACATATCTTCTCAAAGGAATTCAGGAATTTCTGCAATCCCGTGTTTTGATTCCTGTTCCTCGAGGCGAAGAGAGGAAAGGAGTTTATTCTTCAGTTTTTTTGGTCCCCAAACGGTCGGGCAAGTTTCGAATGATAATCAATTTAGTTTATCTAAATACCTTCATGAAAAAAATTCATTTCAGGATGGAAGGTGTCAGGTCAGCAGTCTCAATTCTGAGAAAGGGGGACTTCATGGCGACGATCGACCTTCAAGATGCCTACCTCCACATCCCGATTTGGGAGGGACATCAACAATTCCTGAGAATTGCTATCAAGGATCGGCACAAGTTAAGTCATTTTCAGTTTGCAGCCATTCGGCCTGTCTTCATCCCCTCGCATTTTCACCAAGGTTTTGGTGGTGGTGGTAGCTTTTCTGAGAACCCAGAACATTCCTATTGTGCCTTATCTGGACGATTGGCTATTGAAGGCGCCTTCCAGAGATCTGCTTCTCAGTCATCTGCAGAAAACAATTTCTTGCCTGGAGACCTTGGGTTGGAAGATCAATTACCTGAAATCGGATCTCGTTCCTTCTCAGAGGAAACAGTTTTTGGGAGTCCTGTTGGATTCGGAACAGTGTCGTACCTACCTTCCTCAGCAGAGGAAGGTCAGCCTGTGCAGTTCCTTGACGAGTCTCTCTCAGCGAAGAGTAGTCTCGATCAGGCAGGCCATGTCAGCCCTGGGAGCAATGACGGCGACTATAGAAGCAGTGCCGTGGGCCAGACTGCACATGAGGCTTCTTCAGAGAACAATTTTGAGATGGTGGGATGGCACAGAGAGCACTCTGGAAAATCCTATAAAGCTACCTCTTCATGTGAGACATTCGCTCAGTTGGTGGAAGGGTCTGAACTTGTCCAGAGGAGTTCCTTGGGTCATTCAGCGGTGGCTCATTCTCACCACCGATGCCAGCAGGCAAGGGTGGGGAGCGACTCTAGAGCGGAATGTCTGGCAAGGCATATGGTCTCAGGAGGAGGCGTCTCTCTCTTCCAATCACCGGGAGCTCCTGGCTGTTTGGAGAGCGCTCAAAGTGTCGGCACATCTGACCAGAGGTCAGGCGATAAAAGTCAGAACAGACAACACCACAGTAGTGGCCTATCTGAACAGGCAAGGTGGGACCCGCAGCCGAAGTCTTCTGGATTTGACTCTGAAAATCCTTTGTTGGGCAGAAGTCCATCTGCAGACTCTGCAGGCGATATACATAAGGGGTTCAGACAACATCAGAGCGGATTTCCTAAGCCGCAGGCAAGTTGTGCCAGGGGAGTGGTCTCTCAGTCCATCAGTGTTTCAACGTCTTGTTCACCGGTGGGGTCTTCCGACCATAGATCTTATGGCTACAAGGGAAAATGCCAAACTGAACAAATTTTATTCCCAGTATTTCCAGGACAGACCGACAGCGATAGATGCCATGCTCCAGTGCTGGGGAGACGGTCTGAATTACATCTTTCCTCCACTTCCGATGATAACCAGGGTTCTGAGGAAGATCAGGCTAGACAGAGCCAGAGTCATTTTAGTACTTCCATACTGGCCCAGGAGGGCATGGTTCTCTCTCCTGTTGGAAATGGCAGAGGAAGATCCACTAATTTTGGGTGCCAGCAGAACTCTCCTTCACCAGGGGCCAGTGTATCATCCGGACCCCAGCAGGCTAGCTCTATCAGCGTGGATCCTGAATGGCAGTCGTTAATCCAACAAGGATTATCCTCAGAAGTGATTGCAGTTATGATTCACAGCAGGAAAGCAGGAACTAATAAAATTTATTCGAGAGTTTGGAAGAGGTTTTCTTTCTGGTGCAGAGAGCATTCTATTGATCCACATGAGGCTTCGGTTCCCCAGATTCTACAGTTCCTTTCAGATGGTTTTCGGTTAGGACTAAAACCAGCTACTCTCAGAGTTCAAGTGGCAGCTTTGGGGGCAGTGAGAGGTGTTTCACTAGGTGATAATCACCTTGTTAAGCAGTTTATTAAAGCAACAGGCAGATTGAAGCCAACCGTCAGAGATATCTGTCCACCATGGGATTTGAACCTTCTATTGTCTGTTCTGTCTGAGGATCCTTTTGAACCATTATCATCAATTCACATTAAGTTTCTGACCTTAAAGACTGTAATCTTAGTAGCCCTTACTTCGGCCAGAAGAGTGGGCGAAATACAGAGTCTTTCCATTGAAGAACCTTATCTTCAGATTTTTCCAGATAAAGTTGTAATGAGGCTTCCTCCCACCTTTGTTCCTAAAGTGGCTTCGACTTTTCATTCGTCTCAGGAAATTGTCCTTCCTTCATTTTATCCACATCCAGTGGGAAGTAAAGAATGCAAACTTCATAAACTAGATGTCAGACGCTGTCTGGTATTCTTTTTGTCTAGATCGACGCAATACAGAAGATCTAATAACCTTTTCATTAACTTTGCAGGCCCTTCTAAGGGGCTAACTGCTTCGAAACCAACGATTTCAAGATGGCTTAAGCAGGTTATCATTATGGCGTATGAGTTAAGAAGTCTGTCTCCTCCTGCCAGAATTAAACCACATTCTACAAGGGCAGTAGCTACAACGTGGGCGCAGAGAGCGGAGGCATCGGCAGAACAAATTTGTAAAGCTGCGACGTGGACCTCGATGCATACATTCTCTAAGCATTACAAGCTGGACGTTTTTTCCTCAAGGGATGCTGCTTTTGGCCAGAAAGTTTTACAAGCGGCTTCTATTCCCTCCCCTTGATCTTTGCAAAATCTCTTGTGGTGCTGCCGGGGACCTGAAGAAAGGTTGAATTTTTACCTGTAAATTGTCTTTTCTTCAGGTCCCCTCAGGCAGCACCATTTATCCCTCCCCTTAATTAAAATTTCTGTTAAGCAGCCTGGTGTCTCTTGTTCTTGTAAACTAACACAGGGGATAGCAGGAAGGGGGGGGAGTTTTGTTCTTGTTTCCTGTCCTAGGAGGAGGGGCCATCTCTCTTGTGGTGCTGCCTGAGGGGACCTGAAGAAAAGACAATTTACAGGTAAAAATTCAACCTTTCGCATGACAGTACAAACAACATTTTTCTGTTATTTTTTTTTTTTAATTTATCTTTAGCTCTTCCTAAATTAGTCAATCAGCTCTCAGGTGTCTCTCAGCTGTACACTTACTTCATACTAATGATTGTGCCCTTCAGAGAAGAGATTCTCTGCCAATTTAACAGGCCAATATGGCAGAAAACACACATTGCATCACATACCCAGTCCAATTATTTATCTCACCTAGGAACATGTGCAGTAGCACATGATCCCAGTTTAGCTTCCAGTATGTATGTGCTACTCACTGATCAGCAAGATGGATGTTGGAAACAGAAGGGACACAGCTAAATGTGGGGCCAACAGTGCTGGGCAGCTCTGTAATTCTGAGCATGATGAGGGGGAGGGCTGTGTTCTGGTACAAAAACTAAAATTTGCCTGGCTGGCTTTACTTCACCTTTAAAGATCTATTATATAGTGAATCAAGTACCCCCTCTTGTAAAATATAAGGATATTACAAGTTACTGAGGAGTTTCATGACCATATAAAAACACGAGGCCAAGTGTTTTTATACAGGTCATGGAACTCCAAGGTAACTTCTAATATCCTCATATTTTGCAACTGGGGGTTCTTTATTTATTATAATACACAAGTTTCAGTGAGTCATGTGACAAAAATGACATCAGAACTCACCGTTTATAACTGATGACATCAGAACTCACCGTTTATAAGGATATAATTTACAAGATATTCATGGCTTTTGTGTATTATATATATAATTACTAAACATTTGATTCATTCATTTAGAAAAAAAATAGTAATATAATGCAAATATGAGGTGAAAAAACATTTCTGTCACCTATTTTATGTTGGCAATAAACTCATTTTATATATAAAAATAATATATGCTGTGCTAAAGGAAACAATGCAGAGTGGAGGACAGGTGGAAGAGTTATACTGAACTTTATTCCAATTATTATTATATCAATGCCTGGTGAAAATGTTGTTAAAAATGTAATTTTCTATTTTTGTCGTTTTACTGACATATTCATAAACGTGTCTGTAAACTGTTCTTTCTGGTTTTAACACCACTTTTACACCAAAAAAATGCTTCCTTCACTTTTGTGAAATCCCTTTGTCCTTTAATAATTCCTTGTGTATTCTAAAAGCCCTCCAATAATTTGTGTTTTGGTTAGAACCAGAGGGACTCTTAATTGGAGAGAGCAGATACTTATTGCGTAAATTTTGTCTTCAGGTATGTGGACATATATGCAAGTGCTACAGTGTTGCTGCTCAGTTTGAAACCTGCAGGGAGAATATCACAGAGATGCCAAATATCGTAAAAGACCTTTGCAGAGTATTGTATTATGGCAAGGTACCAGCTTCATCTGATTGTCTTGTAGTGGACTAGGAAAAATACAATAGTTATCACAATGCATTGTCCTCACTACACCCCTCTTTCTCTTCTGACATTAATCTAAACTGGGGATCAGTGCACAGATCAAACAGACTGTTGCACTCATGTAAATAATAATATCTCTATCTGATCCCCAGTATTATTTCTGCAGCTAAAGGAGAACGAGGTTAGTCTGTCATGGGTATAAGAATTAGGGAAGTGTCTGTACAGTTATAATCATTAAAATTTAAAGAAATAATTATACAATGACATTCTAATTTAATGGCCTTTCTTTACATCTATAATGTATTTTCTAACTCTTACTGACAGACCATTGTTTAGTTTTGTTGCATTATACTCATAACTTTATCCTAAAACAGTGCTATATACCAATTATGTACAGTATTAAATTATTCATTTCAGAAACAGAGAATTTTCAAATTATTTTGTATAGACACTTATTTTCTCAAATGTTCACCTTTAATTTAAGTTATTGTATTGTAATTTGAATGTAATTAATTTACTTATTATAAAACATTCTGTTCTAAACATGCTGTACTCTCTAATAGAATCTATTTATTTTCCCAGAGAGTCCAAAAACTAGCAGCAATGGCAGTGGAATGCGTTAGTTCTTTTGCTGTAGATTACTGGTTGCAAACACATTTGCTTCAAGCAGGGGTTTTGTGGCACTTACTTACTTATCCTTTCAACTATGACTTTACACTAGAAGAAAGTGGCATTCAGAAGAATGAAGATACTAACCAACAGGTACCTGAACATTTTAGTTCTGTTTGACACATATTTAGAAAGATAAAGATAAAATTAATGAAAGATTTGTTGTACATAGTACATGACATCACGTACAGTACTTGCATACAGTTTATACAATATTGTGAAAGAAACACAATTTTGAAATATGTATTTACCTCTTTTTTTAATTGTTTCATAGCATATTGCATTTTATGTCTTGTGCAATAGGAGGTTGCTAACAGTCTTGCTAAGCTGAGTCTTCTTGCCCTGAGCCGACTGGGTGGATATTTATCTGGAGATCAGGAAACACCTGAAAACCCAGTACTCCGGAAGAGTTTAGCTGGAATGCTGACTCCCTACATTGCCAGGAAACTCACTGTTTCATCTCCCACAGAGGTACAATGGAATTACTTATTCTTCTTGTGCTCTAATTAGAAAGAATACATCTTCACATGGATAGATCCTAAAATTGCAGTGTTCTGTGGGACATCATGTGCAAGTTAAGTGTAGGAATACATTGACGTTTTCGGCACGATCCGACGTGCTGTGACAAAACGCCAGCGACAAGTCGCATGCGACAGAAATAAGGTAAGAGATAGAAATGTCGGATGAAGTCGCAGCTGCACCTGACAGTCGTGTCGCGTCGGATGAACGATGCGACTTCATACTACATTTCTATCTCTTACCTTATTTCTGTCGCATGAAACTTGTCGCAGCGCGTCGGATCACGACGAAAACGTCCATAGTAGTACCCTAACAGCCTTAAATTCAAAAAGATTTTAACCAGTATCATTGTACTAACAATATTTGTTAATTCACTGATCGGACATGGTTGAAACCCTTTTCTGCCGGTAAATTATACAGTATATGCCAGTTTATGGTGCATCAGCAAATGAGGGAATGAAAGTAGAAATTTGGCTACATGATGTATGGGCCCTTGCAATTAGTTGGATACTTCACTGGTTGGCAGATATATGGCTGCTTTTAAAGGGGTTGTTCACCGTCCACACTTTTAAAGTTTAGTTATTTTCAGATAGTTCACCAGAAATAAAGACTTTTTCCAATTACTTTCTATTTTCTATTTGGGACTGTCTTTCTAATACTGAAGTATAATGTTTAATTTTTCACCTTCTAAAGCAGCTCTGGGATGGGGGTCGCTGACTCTGTAACTGTTCTAAATTGATACATATAGTTGACACGTTTTTTTATCTTTGTTCCGCTAAGCAGAATCTGAGTTTCATTAAAGGCAGCTATTAGAATTGATACAAAAGTTGCTAATATACTAAAGAGACTGCTGATAACTCATGTAGCAACTAAATGTATTCAACTGTAACAGTTCAGAATGTGCCTGTATCACTGAGCAGCCAGACTGAAACACCAGAGACAGGAATATTAAACTTTAAACTTCAATTTTGGAAAAACGATAAAAAATATAGAATGGAAAGCAATTGAAAAAAAGGCTTTATTTGTGGTGAACAATCTAAAAACAACTTAACTAAAAAAAACGTGTTTGGAAGGTGAACAACCCCTTTAAAATAAAAGATGTCTGCAACCGTCAATGTGCATAATCCGTATTACATTGTTTCTACTCCTTTTTAAAAAATAATTTGTTATGTTTGTCTTCAGATTCTTAAAATGCTGAACAGTAATACAGAAAGCCCTTATCTGTTATGGAATAATGGCACAAGAGCAGAGCTTTTGGAATTTCTCGAGTCCCAGCAGGAAAGCATGGTCAGAAGGGTAAGCTTTTCTTAACATAACTAGTTTTATAGCATTCAAAGAAAATTTGTGCATTTTCTACATTTCTACAGGGACTCAGAAAAAACAGGAAACATGTTTAATTGGGACAGAAACTGGCCATTACATGCCATCTACAACTACATTTAGATAAATCCACAGCGCACTACCAATTTTGTGACAGAAAAGTGAGGTTGAGAGGTACAGAATGGCTAATTGAGAAGGGGCCACTGTTCTGAAGTCAAGGATAATATCCTGTCTAAGTGTTTTCTAGACCTGCTATGAACCTTAACCCATACAACTTGTCGAAAGAAATCCTGTGGCTGCCGTGATCCAGCACTGGAATTTAACACCCGCAACACTTTCATAACCGTTTAATTCCTGCATTACATGATTTCAGTAGCTATGGTTGATTGGGAATCTGCTTCTAGGTATTGTTAAGTGACGGTGATGCAAGTGAATGAGAATGCTTCTTGCTTCCTCTCTTGAATTGTAGCAAACTCTATAAACAAATTACCAGCCTCAGAAAATCATAAAGAATCTTCAAAGAATATCAATAACAATCTTTTGATACCGTATTTGCTGACCTGCTATTTTGATAGCTATAACATGCAATTACAAGCTGCTTTACACAGCTTTCCCTTGGTAAAAGAGTTTTATTTATGCCTCTTGATTTCACTGAGCTCTCAAGAGTTCCTAGCACCTGCTAGCATTCATTAGCTTGCAGGCAATGCTGGGAGTTGTATATCAGTACCAGCTTCTCAGTTGGACGTACAGTGGTGAGAAAGGACTTGTATGAACCCTGTATGATTCAAGTCTGCATTATTGAGATATTTTGTTTCCCTATTACATGCTTTTATGTGGAAATGAGAATATGGGGGGAAAATACATAATTTTTATGGGTGCTTGGTATTAGGTGTGAATTATAGTGGAGTATATGTGTTTGTATAACAGGGGTGAATTTTTTTTTTTTTTAGTAATAGCAAAGCATACTCTGCTTATACTTGCACTGTGTTTATAAATAAATTGCCTTACATTTCTTAAGAAATAATACAATTGCAATAAAAGTACATAAAAATAAAAAAATGAAAATAAAACCTATATATGTATATTAGGCAATCCAAATCAATGACTAGTGGTTACTTCTATTTTTCCTATACCATTGCCTCTGCGATTCTGTATCTGTCTAACTAATTTGTCTAAATTGAATTTAATATATTTAATTAAAACAAGTCCTCCGTTCAGAACAATTTACTTAACTTTGTCTGGCCAGGGGGAACATGATGCATTTACACTGCTGCTTATATATACCAGTAGTGGAAACACATTCTGCTTTCTTCCTGCCATCACTCTCTACACACACACACACACACACACACTCACACACTCACACACTCACACACTCACACACACACACACACACACACACACACACACACACACTCACACTCCTCCGTTCAGAACAATTTACTTAACTTTGTCTGGCCAGGGGGAACATGATGCATTTACACTGCTGCTTATATATACCAGTAGTGGAAACACATTCTGCTTTCTTCACACACACACACATCAATCCTACGTGTCCGTAGGAGAATACATTATGTTTGCCCACAATCTAAGTATCAGTTTGCATTTACAGAGAAAGGTCTGCTATTCTGGGACACCGAGCTGCCTAGCTTTGAAGCTGTTTCATGCATTTTAACTTTAGGGGGTTATTTATTAAAGTCCAAATGCCAAAAACTCGGGGGAAAAATTACTATAAAATCCGAATTTTTTGTGAAAAAAAACCTTGTATATTTCGAGATTTATTAAACCCCCAACATGGAAAAGTCAGAGTCTGAAAATCCTGCATCTCAGACCTGCCGAGGTTGTATAGAAGTCAATGGGAGAGGTCCTGAAATATCTTGATCTGCGCTGGGTTTCATGCAATAATCCGAAGATTTTGTGGTTTTCGTGAAAAAATCTGATTTTGTTTAGCGGAAAATCCAAAAAAAATGTTATGATTCGAATTTTTCATGAGTTTTTGCCCTGCACAGGACATTTTCAGGAAAATGTATTCTTAAATAAGGGGGAAATTTGGGATTTGGTCGGAGTAGTTATCAGAAAATACTCAGATTTTAAAAAATAACCGCCATAGTGTTTAAAAAATAATAGTGTAAAGCTGAGAGTGTATTTTTTATTAATATACATTTAATTATATATACAATACAATGATAAAAAAATATTGATTCAGTGCATGATATATCCACTATCTTCTACTAACAATTAAATTCAGGCTTAACAGCAACATTTACTTAATCTTAATTCTAATGTTTTGTGTGTGTGTGTGTGTGTGTGTGTGTGTGTGTGTGTGTGTGTGTGTGTGTGTGTGTGTGTGTGTGTGTGTGTGTGTGTGTGTGTGTGTGTGTGTGTGGACAAAGTGTGTGTGTGGACAAAGTGTGTGTGTATACACATAATATATTTTTTTTTTTTCTTCCAGGGTGATTGCGATCTAAGTTATGGGGCAGACTTTGTGTACAGTGAGCACTCAAAAGAACTTATAGTTGGGGAGATTTTTGTAAGGATCTACAACGAGCAGCCCACTTTCCAACTTGAGGTAAGCTGTCCTATTTTAAGCCGAAGTAGAGCATTAAAATTCAAGTCCCAGTCTTAAATTAATATAGATTCATTTAGATGTTACTTATTTAATTACAGAAACAAAATGCCAATGTGATTACAACTTTGATTCTGTTTAACTACAAAATTCAGCGGTGGCGTCATTTATTTTCTTTATACCATTACAGTCAATGGGAAATAGCACACTAAATGGGCATTTGAACAATAGAAAAAGTTCATGAATAAAATTATAAAAGACAAAAATGTACACTTTTTATAATATCCTTCAAAGTTAGCAATGATAAATCTTCACTACACTATATAAGATGTATCTTTTAGATTGTAAGTTGTTTTGGGCAGGACATTTCAAAAAGTTCCAAAGGAATGTTGCCGATCGTAGCTCAAAGAAAATGAGTGGAGAAAAAAACAAGAAAAAGCATATAGTGTAGCGTTCTTGGGTAAAGTTACACCCAAAGTGATATCATTCACACACTATCAGTGTATCAATTTCTGAAGGCTAGCCTTCAGACTGAAACCAAGGTTCAGCAGACATTTACTTCAAGTAATGCTACTATGCAGAGAGGTACAAGATCCTTTATAACTATGACCAGAGGAAGGATTCGAGAAGCAGCTAACAATTTTGATGTGAATTTTAACCCGACTGTCTGTGAGTATAAGACTACCAGAAACGGGGTCTCAAACTGTGTGGGTATCCCCCTACCCTCTAAAATCTTCTCTTTACTCTTTAGCACAAACGCACTTTAAGTTGATGGTGTTTAAGGGGCAGATGTATTAAGGGTCGAATGTCGAGAGTTAATTAACCCTCGATATTCGCCTGGCGAATTAAAATCCTTCGAATATCGAAGTCGAAGGATTTTGCGCAATTTGTTCGATCGAAGGATCTTTGTTTGTAACTTTCTGCAACATTCCTTTGGAACTTTTTGAATTGTTTTGGAGGTTGGAGAACCTTCGTTGTTACCGAACTGGAGAACAATTTTGGTTTGAAACTTTAATCTCTATTATTATCTTTCTTTGTATAAACATATTTATTTTATAGAGATGCAAAATATGTTGGCGCTCTAAAAATACATAATATTATATAACATTCTTAAAAGGATACTGTTGTGGGGAAAAGACATCAGTTGTTATTGTTGCTCCAGCACACTTCACTGAAATCAATTTTTTAAAAGAGCATACAGATTTTTTTTTATGTTTAGTTTTAAAACTTGGCATGGGGCTAGACAGGTTATCATTTTCACAGGTGCCCTCAGGTCATGTGACTTGTGCTCTGATAAACTTCAGTAACTCTTTACTGTTACACTACAAGTTGGAGTGATATCACCCCTTCACTCCCCAGCAATCCATCAGCAGCCTATCAGTAGAACAATGGGTAGCTAACCAAGTAGCAGCTACGTCACACCTGTTGAGGGATTTGTTTGCATTGCTAAAGGTGCTCCCTAGCCCAACCAAGTGGTAGACACGAGAGTAACACCCAAGCAGGAAAAACCCTGCTTTTTTCTACTTGGGTGCTATTCTCATGTCTACCTCCTAGGTCGTGGTAAAATACAATCAGAAGGGGAGAAACAATAACTGTCTCAAAGCAGTTCCTTTCAAAAGTGCTGGCTACTTCTGAAAGCTCCACTTCAATAGTACAGCTAAAAAAATACATTTGTTGATCCAAGAATAAAAATTTACATAGTAGAGTGAATTATTTGCAATGTAAACAGTGTAATTTAGAAATAAAAAAATAAACCATCAAAATCATGACAGAATCCCTTTAAATAATACAGCTTATTAATTGCATTAATTAAGAAACTATACTGTGTCAGAGACAAATCCTACAGTTTGCAATTATTAGCATCAACTCTTTGAATGCGTTAACTAAAATCTGTCTTTTTTTTTTTTTTTTTTAACAGCTTCCAAAAGCATTTACAGCATGTTTACTGGATTACATTGGGTCACAAGCACAGTATCTCCACACACTGATGGCTATTACACAGACTGGAAAAGTTGAATCTGATCAGCATGTAGACAGATTGCAAAGGGTGGAGATGGCACTTGAAGCTCTGAGAAATGTTATCAAACACAACCCTGGTAGGAAATTATTCATTCCACTGGGATGTAATATGAATCATTGGATAAAAGCTGCAACAATGATGCAGTAACTATTCCTCATATCTAATAAAAGGCACCAGTTACACATAGTAACCAATAAAGTATTTACTTTTAAACAGGTGACCAGTAAATTCTACTTGCTGGATGTTATAGGTTAGTGCACCTGGGCAAACTCAGTGCATTTTATTACATAGCTCTATATGGTTCACCTTTTATTTTCAGCTTTTTTCCCTTTAGGTTGGTCACCTATCACCATAGCTCAGCTATCAGTGCATCCATAGGCTTGCAAGAAAATAAGAGATGAGGAAAAGCTGACATTAGAACTCTGTTTATGTATTTTTTATTCTTAGTGGGGGTTTCAGACCTACTGCAGTGCCAGTGGCACTCTGTAACTACAGCCCAGTGCTCATGTAAGTCTAAAGGTTGGTACTGGGTGTCCGTGTATAAACTGTCCCTACCTAATCTAGCTATGTTTTCCTACATAATATGTTTGGCACAAGAACAATGAGCTAAAAAATACAAATACCTCTAAAACCTCTAAAAATGTTAGTTTTTCAGACAATTCCTAATGAATAAAAAATCTGAAAACCTCTAAAAGTCCAAATTGATAAAGCGATCCAGTAAGATCCGCGTAAGCTCCCATTGACTTTATATACTTGGCAAATTTTTGTATTAGATGTTTTTGAGGTTGTTACACTTTTACACAATCTTAATTTTTTAGAGCTTTTAAGAAAAACACATTTTTTAGAGATTCATGGAAAAACTAGAAATTAAATTGTTAGTAAATCAGCTGATTAGGTATATTTATATATCATTGGATATTTTTCCTTGTGAATCCGTGTCTTTGTAATGCACCTAATGTTAATAATTTGAGACTTCAAATTATTTGAAACTTTTTTTTTTTCCATTTTAGGCTCTGAAACTGAATGCATAGGACATTTTAAATTAATATTTTCATTGCTGCGAGTCCATGGTGCTGGAAAGGTTCAACAACTTGCATTAGAGGTAAGTATCCATTACACTTCTAGTGTGCTGAAATATCAAACACCTTGTCAGGTGTTGCTTTTGATTTTATTGTACTGATGCCATGCTTGAAATGCATTAAATAATGTGACTGCTTTGACATGGTCAATGGCTGTATTCACTATTTGAAAACTTTATAAAAATAAAGAATAAAAAAAATTGCTGCTGCAAATGTTTGCAATAACACTGTCTGATCTTCTCAAAGTCTGTGTAGCCTCCCATCTAATACTTGGATAATCTCAACAATATGGAACAGAGAAACTAATGTTAATTAAGGACACCTAACCCTTAGTGCAGCATAGGTTTTGCCATTAATGCTTTTATTTAGACTGTAAACTATTCAGCAGATCTGTGAACAGCTTTAAATACTTAAATACTAAATATTGTTGTAACAGTGTTGTGTGTATGGGGTTTTATTTCTCTTTGATGGTATTTTTTTTAAAGAGCTGTGTAAAAGTTATTGTTTAATTTTTAAAACCCTGTACTCAGTATGATAATCTAGTGAACAAGGGAATGTTTTAGGGATGCACTGAAACCAGGATTCCGATGTGGCCGAATCCTCGTGGCTGGCTGAATTGAATCCTTAAAATCATGTGACTTTTTGTCATAAACAAGGAAGTAAAATTTTTTTAGCAACACAGCTCTTTTATTCGCTCCACACCCCATTTGCATATACAAATTAGGGTTTGGATTCGGTTAGTTAGGATGCACCAAATTAGTGGATTTGGTGCATCCCTAGAATGTTGCAACTTAAAATTTAGGCAGTCCAGACAAAGCAGTACCAACTCACCAAGCTTAACCATATATGTATAGAATAATAACATAAATCAGCGTTTAGCATAGATATTTCTATACTATCCACAAAACGCAGCATTTAATGTTTTTCAAAAATACACTTTTAGATTTTACTATTAGTTTGATTAAAGACAAGGTGCTTTGTTGCCCACTACAAGGCCTCAAAATACCTTCCAATTCCACTGAAATTGATGAATGTAAAACTCTGTAATACATGTAAAAATGTGAAAGAAGACATCATACGATTACAAGGGATTGATGCATATAAAGTGTAAAACGTGGCAATTTCAATTCATGGGAATGGAAAGTTATTTTTGGTGGTTTGTTGGCCGCAGGAGGCACAATTTCCCACAGCCGACAAAGCACCCTATCTGCCATAATTCTAAGCACCTTATTTAGTAGTGTCTTCACTATTATTCTTATCTGAGTACATTTTGACCTTGAGAATTACAAAATTGCTTGTCTTGCGTGTTACATTTATATCACTTTTTGCATTAACCTTCACATTTTGCTTTTTCAGGTGGTCAATATTGTTACCAGCAATCAGGATTGTGTTAATAATATAGCAGAGTCAATGGTCCTCTCCAGCTTATTGTCTCTATTGCATTCATTACCAACAAGTAAGTTCTGGAGGGGCTGACATATTTGTTTGAGTAATGCATTAGTTTTCTGATTTCAAATGCTACTTATTAGGTTGTGTAACGTTTTGCTAAGCTTGCATTACAGTAGAACTCCCATTTTACGTTTTTCAGCGGACCAGAAAAAAATGGTGTAAAATCAGGGAAATGTATTATGCAAAATATATATGTGGGACCACAAAACAACAATGTAAAATGAGGGAAAACTTAAAATCATGGGATGTAAAATTGAGGTTCCACTTTATTACCAAAGCTCATCTTTTCTATACACACATACAGGGTGACAGTGGTAACAGCTTTTTGGGAGCCATCAGTCTGTTTATATCTGTTTATGTCTGTTTATGGCAGAAAATTACGTAAATATTTACTATTTAATATCTTTTATTTATGATCTTTACCTTATGTATATGATTTTAGTATTAAAACAAGTCACAAACAGACCTGTATTATTTTCTTTCAGGTCGCCAGCTTGTTCTTGCAACTCTCTATGCTTTGACATCTAGTACAAAAATCATAAAAGAGGCCATGGCAAAAGGTATTTCCGAAACCCACTATTATTAGTATTTATCATGATGAAATCATTTTCATTGCAAATGGAAATTTCTTGCTAGTCCATAGATATAATACTTTGTTACTTCTGATCTAATTGGCTAAGATATAGAACCTTCACTGTGCTGGAGCAGTGTAGAACTTAGACATCTGACACCCATAGCATTCTAAGGACATCTGCCAAATTTGTGCTTTCAGGTGCTTTAATCTACTTATTGGATATGTTTTGCAATTCCACTCACCCACAAGTGAGGTCCCACACAGCAGAGTTGTTTGCCAAGATGATATCAGATAAACTTATTGGTCCTAAAGTAAGTATAGTTTGATTCATTCCAATAGTTAGTCCTTCAAATGTGTTTAAAGGGGTTTGTAACGTACCTTAAATATACCTGTTGTCAATGTAAAGCCTCATTCTCTCTGCAAAAGTCACAAATATGCTATTACTACTAAAAATGGTACAGTGTTTTTTAAGATACAGAGTATATTTATTTCCGGTGATACTAGCTCTGCAAATTTAATAAAACTCTGTGTCCATATATTTTACTTACCATTTATAGACATAAATAGCTGTGGACTTATCCTTTTTTGTACTTTAGATGATTAGAAATATGCTTTACCTCTGTTCTTACAGGTTAGAATTGTTCTAATGAAATTCTTGCCAGGAGTGTTTATGGATGCTATGCGTGACAACCCAGAAGCTGCTGTACATATTTTTGAAGGAACCCATGAAAATCCTGAGCTGATCTGGAATGATAACTCCAGGGAAAGAGTATCTACCACAGTTCGTGAAATGATGTTAGAGTAAGTATCATTAAAAAAATCATGTTAAAGTTTTCTGCAATTAATTTCCCCCTTCCCCAGAGGCTGACTAGCACCCCTTGGTATTCAGGTTCACTGGCATAAAGAACACTGCTGCATTCTATTTTACTTAGCACCAAACCACCTTTTAAGAAGAGAAAAATCTTGGCTCTTTTATTTTCATGTACTGTTTGCCTCTGTTGCTGGTGGACATCCTAAGGCAATCTTATTGCCTTGCCTTTTTGCAAAAACAACCCATGTAAGAAGTGAATACATAATAGGATTTTTATTAAACCACTTCTTTCAAGGATTTACCTTTTCTGGCATCATCATTCTACCTTGTCTCACCTTAACTGAGTTATGTACCTTGTTTCCATTAACTACCTGTTTTTCTTTGAAAGCCTACGTGTGACTCTGATTAGGATTATGGAGACAGCTGTATGGGAATGTGCTCGTCCAACAGCCAGTTATAGCAAAGATGAAGCATAAAACAACTGTAAGGCATACAAGGCTTTTCTCCGCCTGTGTTTTCTACCCAGGAAAAAAATTAACCTGTCCCTATCTACTCCTTCATGTAGCTCCACTGACAGGTACAGCATTAACCTGTATACAGCTAAACTGAGCTGATTCTAGAGCAAAATCATAACCGTATGCATTTTTGTACCATAATCTGTGAAAATGCAAACATGATGATACCATGTCTGTCAGTGAAGCTACATGAAAGAGCAGAGTGGGAGTGGATCCACTTTACTCCACCTGCATACAAGATGCAAGCGGAAAAATACTGATCATTGGCTCGTTTGCTGCTAGCCTAAGAATCAGATTTATTCTTACATGATGCGCCTTCATTTTCAGGGGTTAGCAAAATGGTAGGCGTTAGCACTCAGAGGCAGCCCTGAGTTCAAACACCCCAGAAAACACAGGTTTTTGACTGATAAAAAGCATAAAACACATTTATAATCATTTCTAATAATAGGTCTTATTTGCTACATTCTTGAATGTGAGTTATGTTTGTGCATTAGTTCACAGCAGGTCACTAAGTTTTTATTATTACACAATTACTTTTGTCCTTTTTTGCAGGCACTTTAAGCAACAGGTAGAAAATCCAGATGCAAACTGGAAGGTAAATATACTTACATAGTTTAATTAGAGCTCATCAATGAACAAAGAAGTGAGTATCCCTGCCCTGTAGAGTCTACATTTTTATTATTATATTATTATGGCTTGGGCATGGGGAAATAGTACAACCTGCCTAAAGCTGGCCATAGACACAAGATCCGATCGTACGAATCGAGGGTTCATACGATTTTCGGACCGTCTGTGGAGAGTCCCGACATTTTTAGTCCGGCGGAGATCGGTCGTTTAGTCGATCGGACAGGTTAAAATGTTTCAGCCCTTTTTCAAGTTAAAAAAGGACTGGAAGCAGGCCCGAAACTTTGTATTGTGTGGATCAAAAGAGCCATGTATACAATAAAGGTTTTTTAAACTTTCACAATTGAACGGAGCTGTGTCATATGTTGAAGTCTTACTAAAATGTTCAGAGAGTGGACTGCTAGACACGTGCACCGTCTGAAAATAAGAGGTGGATTGTGGTGCTGACTAAAAAAACAAAAATCCTGAATCTATAATGAAGCATTCGGGCAAATCCTGAACCAAATGTAATCCTTTTTTAGAGTAAGGAAGGGTTCAAAATTGCAATTTCCTTGTTCATGTGTCAAAAAGTTTCATTTTAAGGATTGCTATTTGGTTCAGCCAGACTCTTATGTCTGTGTCTTACTAAAAAAAAAAAAATAGATACATAAATATTGCAGATATTCCTTTATTATATGGCAGCAGGTTGTTAAGAAAATATTGCTAATTTGTAACTTTTCCCCTAATTTCTTTAGTTGCCAGATGATTTTACTGTGGCATTTGGAGAGGTCCAAGGGGAACTGTTGGTGGGTGGAGTTTTCTTGCGTATTTTTATTGCACAGCCAGCATGGGTCCTTCGCAAACCAAGAGAATTTCTTATTGCTCTTTTGGAAAAATTCACTGAGCTGCTAGAAAAGAATAATGCTCATGTAAGTTCCTTTTATACTAATACATCAAATGAATACAGCCCCATGTATATTTGTTTACAGTTATATGTTCACTATAACAACATTGCACAAATGAAGAAAAATATATTTTTGGTGAGATATAGTTATTACATAGTTAAATTGGGTTGAAAAAAGACAAAGTCCATCAAGTTCAACCCCTCCAAATGAAAACCCAGCATCCATACACACACCCCTCCCTACTTTTACATAAATTCTATATACCCATACCTATACTAACTATAGAGCTTAGTATTACAATAGCCTTTGATATTATGTCTGTCCAAGAAATCATCCAAGCCATTCTTAAAGTCATTAACTGAATCAGCCATCACAACATCACCCGGCAGTGCATTCCATAACCTCACTGTCCTGACTGTGAAGAACCCCCTACGTTGCTTTAAATGAAGGTTCTTTTCTTCTAGACTAAAGGGGTGGCCTCTGGTATGGTGATCAACTTTATGGGTAAAAAGGTCCCCTGCTATTTGTCTATAATGTCCTCTAATGTACTTGTAAAATTTAATCATGTCCCCTCGCAAGCGCCTTTTTTCCAGAGAAAACAACCCCAACCTTGACAGTCTTCCCTCATAATTTAAGTCTTCCATCCCTCTAACCAATTTAGTTTCACGTCTCTGCACTCTCTCCAGCTCATTTATAACCCACTTAAGGACTGGAGTCCAAAACTGTACTGCATACTCCAGATGAGGCCTCACCAGGGACCTATAAAGAGGCATAATTATGTTTTCATCCCTTGAGTTAATGCCCTTTTTTATGCGACAGAACTTTAGATGATGATATATGCTTTAGATGAGAATTTCTGCTTGTTGATCAATGTCATTCTGAATCCAAGACATAATAACTCTTTTTACAATGTAGGTGGAATTACAACCATTTGTTAATTACTTTCTGTAGTGAAATGTTATTGCTAGTGGTGGGGGCTCACATGGATGAAACAAATGCAGGGGATTCTTATAAATGATATAGTGAGCAAAGATAATTCGGGAAAAAGCCTGACTATTGACAATAAATTTCACTGACTGTGGGAGACAGTACAGGTATATTATCCATAAACTGATTACCTTGAAAACAAATAATGTTTATATGTCACTGATTTCCCTTTTGTCTGTAATAATAAAACAGTACCTTGTTCTTGATGGTAAGTAACTAACCTGTAAAAATCATTACTAATGGCAAACAGTCTTATTTTTTTAATGTTTACCTTTTTTAGTAGCCTTATTATGGTAAGACCCCTTAACTAGGAAACCCCAAATCCCATGCATTCTGGATAATAGATCTCAAACTTGTATTAGTTATTTAAAACCAAAAATCAAAATAACAATTCCCTAGTCGAATTTGATCATTTTGGCCATACAAATACTAAATTTTTCACTTCAACCCTTGATAAATCTTCCCCTTATTCATTTACATATGTACATTTTATTTTTCAGGGTGAAACCTTGGAAACAGTGACCACTGCAACAGTTTGTCTATTTAGTGCACAGCCACAATTAATGGACCAAGTACCACCATTGGGTCATTTACCCAAGATTCTACAGGCCATGAGTCATAAGAACAATGCTGTTCCAAAGTGTGCAATTAGGGTCATACACATTCTGACCGACAACGAGGTACTTATTCCGTGATAAAATCTATGGGTGTAAAACCTTAAATTAGTGATTTAGCATCATAGTAATATGTCTGTTTTTTCTTACAGCTTTGCGTCCGATCAATGGCTTCTTTGGATACTATTGCACCTCTAATAAGTGGAATGAAGAAACGTTCGGATATGATTGGATTTGCCTGTGAAGCTCTTAATAGGATGTTTCAGAAAGAACAAACAGAACTAGTGGCACAAGTAAGATTTTTAAAAGGGGTACACACTCCCTTCTATTTCTAATTGATATGAAAGAAATTTACTGAGGTGCATATTTGACATAAGAATTGAGGGAAAATCTACAATTTAGCAGTGCATATTCGACATAAGAAGGTAAAGGTAGGTACAGAATGCACTAAGAATTATCTTACTGTCAATTTCCATTGTTTTCCCACTTTTTATTACACTTTTCATGTGATCCGACCCCTTTCAGTTTGTGGCATGTTTATTCATAATTAATGTGCTTAATCCATTTTGCTATGACATTCGCATTTTTTCTAAATGTGGCTGCAATTAGAACACCCTACATTTTAATTTTTTTAGTCTATAATAACCTGTACATTGGTGTAGTAATAGTGGTTTTTGTTTGTTTGTTTCATATGGTTGTTTACTTTATTTTACAGGCTTTAAAAGTTGATCTGGTCCCATATTTACTAAGGCTTTTGGAAGGGCAGGGCCTTGAAAACCTGGAAAGTCCTGCAGCCACAAAAGCTCAAATTGTAAAAGCTCTTAAGTCAATGACTCGTAGCCTACAGTATGGAGAACAGGTGAGCAATCTAATCTGCTCATGTGTCAAATATTATAATTAGAGTCTAGACTCTAGAGCCTGCAGTCACATGTCTAGAACAGGGGGTGCAGAGTCTTAGAATAAAAGGACAAAGTTACTATTCTGTTGGTTCAGATATTGACAAAACAAATGGATTAAATCCATGACAACAAAAATAGTGTGATTACTACAGCTACTGTTTTCTACAAGTTATTACTTCTATCGGCAACACCATACATTTATGATCATTTTAAACTTACAAGTGTATAAGCAATTTAGCAGTAGCCACTGACAAACAGATAAAACAACAAAATCCTGTTCTGTGGACCCAGGTTGCTGTGGCTTTATACACACATGTCCAAAGATTATAAATATATGATACATGTATATTGGGTGTGGTTTTTTTATCCATAAAATAGATTTAGGCAATCTTTACAAAGCCGCGTGGCGTTCAATGTGTACCTTTATATAATACAAATGGATAAGCAGTGCTGAGTAAGATATCTTTATTTTTTAGGTAAATGAAATCCTGACTCGATCTTCTGTCTGGAGTGCCTTCAAAGATCAGAAACATGACTTGTTCATTTCTGAATCACAAACAGCAGGATACCTCACTGGTAAGGCAAATGTATATGTGTGCAGTATTAAAGTAAGAGCATTGCATTTGTTCAAGTAACCATGAATGTAAATGATTTGTGCTGCAGAGGCAAATAACACCAACTTGCATTTCTAAAGCGTGCATTGTATGTTTCTCCCATGATACAGAATATGTGTCTGCAGTACATGGGTCCCTAATTTATACATCCATATACAGGGCCACCCTCAGGGTGTTATAGGAGGTACTGCATTCAGGGGCCATGTTTCAGAAAGAGGCTAAGAGATAAAGAAACTTGATTTACAGGTCACAAAAGGAGTAAGGATTGCAGATTGGGTTTAGACGAATCATTGTCAGGGTTTTTACACAAATGGGGAGTAAGTAGTTGGGGCATGGCCATGCATTTTTCTTTTTCATTGGCTCCTCACACAGGGGGCCGTGGTGACCATAGGGCTAATAATTGGGGCTTCCCTGGGGAAGGGCTCTGCTAAGTTCGTAGTATGGGTCCCATGACTACTGATAGCTGCCATGTCCATATACAGTACAACAGTGTACTAAGGAAAACTATATTTTGCTATCAGCTTTTCATAGGAAACAATATGTTATAAAGCTTTTCCAGCTACTTTAAAATATTAATATTCCCTTACCCAGATACAGTGGAAGGACCCTGGAAGCAAAGTTTAGTTTACATAATCCCTTTCTTTCCTCTTCTGGTACAGTAGTTAAGTAATAATCCTCAGTACTTGGTACACAGACCCTATTAAGGTCACTGTGAGGTTCCTTGAAATATTCCGTTCCAGAAAGACCCACCGATTCAAGGGCCTACCTGCCATGCATATTTGGATATGGATAATCTAAAATTCCTTACCTGGAGACTGAGGTGGACAAGATTTCTAATGGCTTTGTTGTGCTCATTGTAGAGCTTTCCCACTGACCACTAGGAAGCGATCTATAATTAATCCACTTTCCTTTTCACTGCTGCTTAAGGTTAATAATTACCTGATGTAAAAATAAACATATTCATCTGGAGCATATACATTTTTTTGTATGGAATCTCAGATTTCAATAAAGCCTTGGAAGATGTATTTTTTTTATAAAACCACCTTATACCTTTTAAGGATCTTTTGTTTAAAACTGATCCTATTGCTTTTGCGATGTTCACTTTTCTGCTCCTTCCCCCTGGCTTCTTACCTTTCTTTTCTTCCTTCAGGTGTCTCTCCTTCCCTTCTTACTGGTAGCAGCCCCCTTCACATTAGAAGTGGGCTATAGATGCTCTCTTCCAAGCAGCTTGCTAACTGATGTGTAGCTCTTTAACACAGGTAGATCATGGTTTGCTGATCTTGCATCTGCTACATTCACGTTCCCTTCCATTTGCACTTACTATGTTCCTCGGCAGTTCCTCATTTTTTTTGCCACATGGATACGCCAGCATTTTCCCTTTTTCCTTTCTTATGTACAGTCATAAGGCAAACAGCCAATGTCTTTCATTATTTCGTAATCTAATTATTTGCTTACTTCACTCCATCATGTGCTTCTGGGTTATTATATATATGAGATATTATAAGTTTATGGGGGGTGGGAAATGAAGATATGGGCAGGGGTATGCAGATATGCAAAATAGGCTTCCTATGTAGAGTAATAGACCTTACCTTCTATAAACCCCCTACTCATGAATGATGGAAAATGCCCCATATGCAAACATAACATATACTCATTGTGCACTCTTAGAACACATTAAAGGGGATGTAAAGGCAATAAAATAAAATCCCATTTTTACTTTCTTTAATGAAAAAGAAAACTATCCCATATACTTTAAAGGAATTGTTCAGTGTAAAAATAAAAACTGGGTAAATAGGCTGTGCAAAAAATGTAATGTAAAAAGGCTGGAGTGACTGGATGTGTAACATAATAGCCAGAACACTACTTCCTGCTTTTCAGCTCTCTTGGTTTACACTGACTGGTTACCCTGGCTACCAGGCAGTATCCAATCAGAGACTTTAGGGTGGGCCACATGGGTCATATCTGTTGCTTTTGAATCTGAGCTGCATGCTGAGGATCAATTACAAACTCTCTGAATAGTTATGTACTATGTGGCCCCCCTTCAAGTCGCTGACTAGCTCAGAGTTATAGAGCTGCAAAGCAGGAAGTAAAAAGTAGAACTTTTTATCTAGTTTTTATTTTCACACTGAACTGTTCCTTTAATTAAAAAATGTCTACCATTTTTATAATAAACCTGACTGTATGCAGTGAAATTCCCCCTATGTTTTACTTACTCAGACTGCTGCGGATAGGAAACTTCAGACGGTCCCTAACTGAAACTGATCATACTTTCAAACTGAAACTGATCATACTTTCAAACTTACTTCCCAGAACTAGTGCAGCTTTGTTTGTTTCCCTGTAAAGCAGCCGGCGACCATGTAGAGATTTGTATCCACAGACCCAGTGCAGTCTGCATATTCTTATTATTAATCAGTCTTGCTGTATCGGCTTCTATGGAAAAAATTATTTGACTTGTGAAGCCCAGACCACACTGTGCATGTGCACTGTCTTGGTCTTGCAAAGATGTTTAACAAAGTTACAAGATGGTGACCCCTGCAGCCAACTTTGAAATCAAAAATAATTTGTTTTATTAGGCTTTTGGTGCAGTAAGTTCATGTTTAGTATACAAAATAAAGCATTTCTAGCATTATTCTATTTTAGACTCCCTTTAATATGAGAAGTATTTATAATCCATTAAAAGATCCCTTCATATAAACCTAGGCATGTATTTTATAGCACTACAGTCAACAAATGATATGCTGCATGGAGGCTTTATATTGAGGAATGAATTCAGGATTCAGCTGAATCCTCGCCTAAATCCTTAGTGTTCAACCAAACCAAATCCATTCAATTCCATCAAAAAAAAAAATTAAATATTAAATTGTTGTAAACGTTATCTCAAATGTAAATACGCAAATTAATATTTGCCAGACTTTTTATTTAGACGATTTTGCCAAATCCAAAATGGATTTGGTGTGCATTGGTGTAAAGGTGGCCATACACGGGCCGATAAAAGCTGCCGACAGACCGTGGCCTTATTGGCCTGTGTATGGGGCCCCCGACGGGCTTCACCGATCGAGATCTGGGCGAAAGTCGGGCAGATCTTGATCAGATGGGACGAAAAATCCCGTCGGATCGCAGCCGCATCTATTCCTTGATACGGTCCCGCGATCCGACCGCCCATTACTATTTGTTAGGATCCGATCGTTGGGCCCTAGGGCCCACGATCAGATCAGCCCGATATTGCCCACCTCAAGTTGGGCACATCGGGGAGAGATCCGCTCGTTTGTCGACATCGCCAAATGAGCGGATCTCTCAGTGTATGGCCACCTTTAGCCTTTATATACACAAACATACTGGGGAATTAGTTTATAATTTAAAAATAATTCTCCTTAAAATCATTTTTATTTATTTTTTCCTATAGGACCTGGAGTTGCTGGCTATCTTACTGCAGGCTCCTCATCTACAGTAATGCCCATTGTGCCACCACTGGTGGATCATGAAGCAGGAGATCTTGGTTAGACGATATGTATTCTCCACCTGTAATGTTTCAGAAGGCACAACTGCTTAATGTTACGAGAGGGAGAAACCTGCAGAACTCCTCCACTCCCTAAAGTTGATTGAAATGAACTTTATTTTCTGCCTTCCTTGTTTTACAATAAAGTGTTATTCTTTTTTTGTAATAAATATATTTTTATTTACGGATATAAAAACACTCAATCAATGGGACATGATTCAGATACATAAAAGCACTCTGTGGATCAGTTGTCTGGGTACATGTCTTTGTTTTATGTTTCCTTTTGTACCAAGCACATTTTGTTCCTTTTTATTTGTTTACAAGACTGTGAATGAAAATAATAATCTCTGTATTCTAGGTTTTATATTCCATTTAATGTCAGGGCTGTCGAGCAAAGCATTTTAAGGGCATTTATGTGTCCGTATTCTTCCATCTTTGTCATGGTTGGGCTCACTAAATGTTGCAGAGCTTCTTCTACATTGTTCTAGTTGGTTAATATTTATCATTTCCAAATCATTCAAATGGTCTTCATGTCTGAATATCTGAAGATATCCCAATGTACAGCATAGCTTTACCAAATAAAAGAAAATATCTGCATAAAAAAAAGCAAATGTCATCCTGTTATGTAATAAACTAGTGTAATAGTGACACGGTCCATACATTATCCAGTATATACAGCTTTATATGAATGTACATTATACAGATCATTCATGTACATACTATTTTAATAAAGGGAATTGACAACCTTGGTTATGTATCTTTTGTTCTGCAGGGAATGTATTCATCACAGCACTGGGAATATATCTTAGAATGTCAGCTGAGTATGATCTAATTTACCCACACTGATGTGAAAATCTGCATCTTATCATTTATTTGTCTTTCTTCTTGAAAATACACCATTTAAGTAATATATGTCAAAGAATGGGGGCTTTGTAGACCAATAACCAATAGTGTGATCTTATGTGTGGTGGCATTTGCATAAGTAAAATCTTCACAGAAGTTACAGCAAGCAAAGGAAGAAGGTTTCAATTTGTATTTCTTAATATGTCAAATAAAACTGCAGACATTTACTACATAATATCCATTTTAAAAAGCTGGCCTTAAAATGTGAGGATGAGACTGAAATGTGAATAGTAAAATACCAGGCAGGTGGCAATCCTAGGTGAGCAGCAGTTGGGTCTGGATGTGGGTGATGTCAAAATAGCAGACAGTTGGGAGCTTGTCTGGCAGCCCTGCTGTTTTGGGGGTGCTCCTCCTGCCACATCATCTATTTTTAGCTAAGGAATAATTGTTCTGTACTACTCAGCCCACACCAGTGAGCCAGGCCCTGCCTTATCATACATTCTTAAGGCTTGTGTAGCTTCGAAATTCTAAGTTTTTTAACTTCGAATCCTTCACTCGAAGTTAGTGAATCGGCCCCCTCATGTTAAACTTTTTTATTTTTTGATTTATCAATATTTGATCTTCAGTCAAACATGATTTAAAGATAAGTGTTATAATGCTCACAATAATACACTTCAACTCCAGGGCTTTTATCTGCTTCATTGATAATGACAAGAAGGAATTGCCCACACCTGCCCATTAAATTGCATCAATTGTCCAATTGCTTTTGAGCCACTGAAATGAAGTGATTGTGTAAAAAAAAAAAAGAATTTTGCAATCTTTTTGTTCAACCCACTCAAATAAGGCTGAAAGTCTGCAGTTCAACTGCATCTGAGTTGTTTCATTTAAAATTCATTGTGGTCTATAATAGACCCAGAGAGTAGATATATATTATTACAAGGGACAGTACTTGGCTTTGACATCACGATAGTTAATGTATATGCGCCTTTCTCTGGCTTATTGACATTTTACTCCAAAGTTTTCAAGCTGTTACAACAGCACGCCAAAGGGATGATAGTCTTACTGGGTGACTTTAACTTAGTAATGAACCCCACTATAGATCGTAAAGGACTACTTGCCACTACATCAGCGGCCTCCCCAAAATTCTTGAAACGAATGTTGATTGAGGATTCATAATTGATACCTGGAGACACCTTCACCCAGATCAAACAGACTATACCTTTTATTCTCCTGTACATCACTCCTATTCACGAATCGATTACATTTTCCTATCTCAAGGTTACTTACCTCAACTAACTGCAGCAGAAATAGACCCAATATTTTGGTCGGATCACGCTTCTATAACCATTTCGATTAGGCTACCCTCTACTTTACCAGGCAGACCCTCTTGGCGTCTAAATGACTCTCTGTTGGCTAATTCCATGATACGAGATCAGATATCACAATCTATTGAGAATTATTGGAAAGAGAATCTTGATGAAGAATTATCAATGGGCACACTATGGGCAGCACATAAATGCACCATACGGGGGGAAATAATAAGATTAGCTACCCAGAATAAAAAAATGGTTACTGATCAGATATCCGCCTTAGAATCCACAATACAGCAACTGGACGCCTTGCATAAACAAAATTCATCCTCTGCAATTCATTTACAGCTATCAGAAGCAAGACACCAGTTAAATACACTAACACACGGTAAAGCTGCTAAACAACTTAAATGGTTTCAGCAAAAACTGTTCCAAATTAAAGATAAACCTGACAAACTTCTGGCCAAAAAACTTAAACTTGAAAAAGGTTTCAAGCCTATTCATTCTATCCAGTCAGACACTGGAGAGGTGGTTCATAACCCCCTAGAAATAATAAAAGTTTTTCAGAAATTCTACACCAAATTATATGAGATACCCATCCCCGACCACACAATTAATAAAGAGGTATTATTCTCAGATGTAACCCTCCCTAAACTTACAATGGAAGAACAGTCTACCTTGAACTCCCCTATCACTGCCTTGGAAATTGAAGAGTCCTTGAAATCTTTAAAAAACTCGTCTAGCCCAGGCCCAGACGGTTTTTCGGCTCGGTATTACAAATCATTCAAAACTCTCCTTCTACCACACTTAATTGTATTGTTTAATGATATGCTCCAAGGGCATTCCATTCCTCCAGAAATGGTACATGCCAATCTTTCATTGATTCCTAAACCTGGGGAAGACCATTCATCAGTCCAGAACTACCGTCCTATATCAGTGATTAATGTGGATATTAAGTTGTTTTCCAAAATATTAGCCACACGTCTAAACAAATATTTACCAAGTTTGATACACCCAGATCAGACAGGCTTTATTCCTGGCCGACAAACAACTGATAGCATTCGTAAGTTAATCAACATAATAGCAGATGCGAATACTTCCCATTCTCAATTATTAGTATTGATGTTAGATATACAAAAAGCTTTTGATAGCGTGACTTGGCCATATCTTTTCCATATTCTCCCTAAATTTAACATTTCTGGTCCCTTTTTGGAGGCTCTTCGAGTACTATATCAACATCCTATAGCATATATTAAATTTTTAAATCATCAAACTTTACAAGTACCAATTCACAGGGGGACTCGCCAGGGGTGTCCTTTATCCCCTTTACTTTTTGCTTTAGCAATGGAACCATTAGCCCATCTTATCCGCAATGATGTAAACATTACCGGATATATCAGAAATAATCAGCCCCACAAGTTGAATCTTTATGCGGATGACCTATGTTTAACTTTAACCAAACCCCTGACGAGTCTCCCTAACTTATTCTCACTCTTAGATACTTTTGCCAAGATCTCAGGCCTCTGGGTTAATGTTTCAAAAACAGAAGCCCTACCGATTAATATTTCAAAACCTCACCTGAAATTATTGGAGCTGAACTTTCCATTTCACTGGCGAACTACTACGGTTGACTATCTTGGGGTTAAAATCACGAAAACATATCAAACGTTATATTCCCTTAATTTCCCTACAATGTACAAAAAATTACAACGTTTCTTAATAGACTGGAATGCTTTGCACATCTCATGGTTTGGACGCATAACAGCAGTGCGCATGATTGTCCTCCCTAAGATACTATATTTATTTAGAGCCCTCCCTATTGCCGTAAAGTCCCAGGATCTTATGTTGCTACAGAAACAAATATGGCAATTTGTATGGCAACATAAATACCATAGAATTAATAGAAATGTGTTATATCGCTCACGACTGCAAGGCGGTCTTAAGGTCCCCTACATAAGGAATTATTACTGGGCAGCTAGAATTGCACAAATAATACAGTGGCATAATGACTCAGGAATGCTCAGATGGGTAGAATTTGAGAATGATTCAATTTATCCCTTGCAAGTTAGAGCACTATTGTGGTTAACTACGAACAATATACAAAAATACCCTATTACCAACCCCATTGTTAAATTTCATATGCAACTTTGGAAATTGCTTAAACCAAGATTGTTACCAGTGACTACTAATAGCTACATGCAAGCTCTGGTAGGAAATCCAGATTTCCCCCCAGGGATGGTTCATAGCGATTTTCAATGGTGGGCCTCTCAAAACTTCAATAAATTATATGATCTATTATCCCTGCACGGGTTTAGAACTTGGAACTCATTAAAAGAGTCACTAACAATCCATCCTCGAGAGTTTTTACGTTATTCTCAACTTTCTCACTTTTATTTCTCACAATTACAAAAGAAACCTACTTTAACAGGCTCCTTATTTGAAAATCTCTGTAAAAATGCCCTACGAGCTAAAGGTAATATTTCCACTATATACTCCATATTAATTGAGGCTCCACCTTCCTCTTTACCTACGTATATGAAAGCCTGGGACAGGGATTTCAACCTACTATGGACTACAGAAGATTGGTCCAAAGCAATGGAATTCTCTCATAAATTTTCTCCCAATGTTGCCATACGGGAAATGGCATACAAAGTAATTTCAAGATGGTATTACACACCAAAACGTAAACACAATTTTTCTCCTTCCTCTTCCCCTATGTGCTTTAGAGGATGTGGAGCACTGGGTGATTATAAACATTCGTGGTGGTCCTGCCCAATAGTAGAGCAATTTTGGAATAAGGTGGTCCAAATTGCATGTGACTTAACTGATTCCCCAATTACACGAACTCCCGAACATCTTTTACTGAATCACCCTAATCCAGATTTTAATAAAGTTACCAATGCTTTGCTATTTCAGATATGGGCAGCGGCGCGCTGGGTTGTTGCACTTAACTGGGTTTCCCCTACGCTTTCAATCACTCAATTCATTTCTAGACTCAACTATATTCAGGAAATGCATTTATTAACAGCCATTGCAGATAACAAAAAAGAAGTCTTTGACGATATATGGCAACCTTGGGAGAACTTTAAGAAATCCTCTGTCTTTTTGCTTTTGTTTCCTTAACTCAATTTCTCCCCACGAGTGATTCTACTTTTCTAGAGTAATTGAGAATACAACCTGTCACAACACACCGGTTTCCCAGTAATGGAAAACTTGCAATTCGAGAGACACCCGTTTATTCTCTTTGTAGTCACACTATTGCCTACTCTGTCCTATTTAACTATGCAGGTTTCCCTACTCTTCCTTTTTTTTTTTTTTTTTTTTTTATTATTTTATTATTGTTCTTGGTTTATATTCTTTGTCTTTTTCTGTTGTTTCAGTGTAGTTGTAATACTTACCTTATGCTTTCGCAAGTTCATATTGTTGAAATATCTTTCAATGTATATTACATATGTAACACGAAATGTGAAAAATGACGCAATGACAAAATTGTACTGTTCACATTTTATTCACGAAATAAAAAAAGATATGTTAAAAAAACAATTCCCAAAAAATATATGTAACAATTACAAGTTTTAAACATAATCCCACTTTAAAATATGAAAAAAAAAAAAAAAAAATTCATTGTGGTAATTTACAGAACCAAAATTAGAAACAAGTTGTCTCTGTCCAAAGATTTATGGACCTAACTGTATACAGGGCCGCTGTTAGAAATCACCCCCTCTACGACTTTCCTCTTACACACCTGTTTTTTATTCACTCTGTCTTCCTTCAATTGTTGATTTAATATGCACCTGAAAGACCAAAAAAAAAGTTAAATAATAAAATAAAAAAGAAATCACGGGGCCCTGTACAACAAAATTTTGGGGTTTTGGTTTTACAAGTTAAAAAAAATTGGAGCCCCAAAGAATATTTTTTATAAAAACGTTGGTGGCAGGGGCCTATAGAGTATTAAAATAATACATTGGTGGCCAGGATATTATAAAATAAAAAAAAACACACATTGGTTTTCAGAGGAATTGAACTCATGGCTTCAACTTTGCCTCCTTTCGTGACTTTGGGTCTTTTCGACGCTTCAGGACTTCAACTTCGGCTGTTTCCGTGACTTTGGGTCTTCGCGCCACTTCCGTGACTTCGAGTCTTTTTGCCGCTTCTGGGCTTCGGCTATTTTTGTGGCTTCGGGTCTTTTCTCCAATTCGGGACTTCGGAAGGAGGCCCCCCTTCAAGCCAGGGCCACTTGTACCCCCTGTGCCCCCCTGATGGCGGCCCTGACAGTGGCGTAACTACCTGGGGAGCAAACGGTGCAACTGGGCCAGGGCCTGCACCCCCGCAGGGCCCCGGCAGATAGCGCACGCTGGGGTCGGCTGCAGCCGCAAAGAAAACTCGCACCAGGGCCCACCCCCACCTAGTTCCGTTACCGGGCCCTGACTATATACCAGTTACTCAAAGGAGAGGGAAACCAGTTTGTTGTCAATAGATTAGCCACAATAGTGCAAGTTATAACAGTATATTTATTTTGCAGAATGCTTTACCATACATAGTAAACCGCTTTAGAAGCTCTGTTTGTTTAGGATAGCAGCTGCCATATTAGCTTGGTGTGACATCACTTCTTGCCTTAGTGTCTCCCTGCTCACTCATAGCTCTGGGATCAGATAACAGCAGGCAGGGAGGGGGAGAGGAGCAAACTGAGCATGCTCAAGCCCTAGGGGGGCTGGAGGTTTATGCTGAAAACAGGAAGTCTGATGTATACACAATAAAAGGTAAGAAATGCTGTGTTTCTTTTGACACACTTGCTGGAAGAGGCAGAGGCACGAGCAGATGCGACTCTGCATGTAGAAGTCGGGGTCCTGTGACAATCACGTCACAGGACCCACACTTTGCTTGTTGTCTAGGGGGTTAGGCATGCCTCTGACCCCTCTGCACTGTCGGCAAGCGCAGCTAGTGAAGAGAGGAGCCTTTTACTGCTAAGCACTTAGGTACTACATGCTTGGCAGTCAGAGCATTTTCCTGCAAGCAAGTAGTACCTACGTGCTTGGCAGTTAAAGGGTTGACCAATGCCTTGATCTGCTGACAAGTTGTTTCTTCTTACTCAATGGCTTTTTATTCTGTTCCCAGAATATCTGTATTTTAGTTTGCTTTCTTTCTCATTCTCTGTTTTATTTCACCCTCTCATCTGTTTGCTTCATCACCCCATTTCTTCAACATGCTGAAGCCTTTTGCCCACATAATGCCACAGCAGATGAATATTCTGGCAAACACCAGTGAGGCTGATATAACCTGCCACATACAGGAACTTGCTGTTGGGTCAGTGGGGGCTGTTTGAGCCTCTGTGAATGTTTAATGCAGTCCACAATTGTATCACCATACCTGACAGTGCCAGCTAGTGATGTACGGCTTGACCTGAGACCTGCAGTGACCCGCAGGTTGACTACCGATTAGGCGAGTTTGGATTGAAACTAGGGATGCACCAAATCCAGGGTTCGGGATTCGGCCAAATCCTTCTGCCCAGCCGAACCAAATCCTAATATGCATATGGTGAAATCCAACTTTTTGTCACAAAACAAGGAAGTAACATTTTTTCCCCCTTCCCACCCCTAAATTGCATATGCAAATTAGGGTTTGGTTCGGTATTCGGCCGAATCTTTCACAAAGGATTCAGGGTTTCGGCCGAATCCAAAATAGTGGATTCGGTGCATCCCTAATTGAAACTAGGCAAGCCATTGCAGGTTATGGTTGGGTGCAGATCAGGGTCCTCCCTACAAGTTAAAAAAACAATTAGTGGTTAGGCCCCCACCAAAATTAAAAAAATCATTGTAAAAAAACAACATTGGTGTCAGGGCCCCCCACAATAAATTGGTGACCAGGGATTTAAATGGCACCTAATGACCAAAAATAATAGAGCCCACATTCTGGTTAGCCTGCACCTTTGGTTGGGGGAATGTTTTTTGAAAACAAGTGCCTTTTGAGATAAAATAAGAGCACTGGTGTTCAGTGGAACATACCTTTAAAGTTTGACGGGTGGCCTTCTTTCTCGGCATACTCCTTTTTCTTCTCACACAATGGCTTCTTCGTTCTTCACAGATAAGGGCTTCTTTGTTCTTCTCAGACCATAACTTCTTTGTTTACCTCAGACCACGGCTTCTTAGCTCTTCTCAGACCATCGCTTCTTTGTACTCTTCCGTCACGGCTTCTTTGTACTCTTCCGTCACGGCTTCTTTGTTCTTTTCCATCATGGCTTCTTTGTTCCTTTCCGTCTCGGCTTCTTCACTCTTTTCCATCACGGCTTCTTCATTCTTTTGCGTCACGGCTTCTTCATTCTTTTGCCTCACGGCTTCTTCGTTCTTTTTCCCATGGCTTCTTCATTGTTCTTCTGAGTGGCTTCTTCTGCAGTACCCTAAAATATCCTGGGCCCGAGACAACTGTGACCTCTGTGCCCCCCAGATGGCAGCCCTGAGTACACTCATTCACGGCTCCTAAATATTCCCTGTCTTGGAACCAGAGGTGCATACAGAAGTAGCATAGAGATAGAGTAAGAAGACTTGGGTACAGGTTGGGCATGGGTCCTACAGGGGCAGCATTTTGCATCTTGGTGTAGGTTAAGGTTTTGTGAGTTAGGATCAGTGGCGGAACTACGGGGGGAGCAGGGGGTGCGAGCGGGCCAGGGCCCGCACCCCCTCAGGGCCCCCCGGTAGTCCGTGCGCCTCTGAGAAATGCGGCGGTATGGAGGGGGGCGGGGCCCGGCTGCGCATCACGCACCAGAGCCCGCCCCCCTCAACTAACGCTACTGGTTAGGATCGGATTCGGGCGGAGTTCTACCTGACCGTATCCAGCCTCCACCAGTCCCCACAGCAGCCTAATTTACACATACACACACAGCTAGTATCTAAAGACCAGTAGAAAGTCGAATATTTCCCGTCTGCAGATAGAAACAGTGGGTTTATGATTAACAGACAGACAGTAATAGAAATATTAACTAAGCATTGCACAACTCTCTGAGATACTTCTGATTCTGTAGTTAATAAATGCCTCACATATAGAATACAAAACAATCAACTAAAGGTATCTTGAATAATAATTAAAGCTCACAGACAATTACATAGAGCAGGAGTGTCCATTCTTTACTAATGTGAGGTCTACTTTTAGTGATGTTGTCCCATTATGATCTACATCCATAAAAGCATTGTTAGCACTTAGCATTCGGTTCCATGGAAAATATTACTTAAATATATTGATTTAAGGGGAAATGATATTGCTATATTTAACAACTCTTACGTAACCTTAATGTAATAAATATCTGAATGAAAATAGAATGGGAGGGTGATTTAGACAAGCTGTTTGTTGACAGTGTCTTGAGATCTACTGATCATCAACTAAAGGTCTAATGGTAGAGAACCAGATCTATCTTTTGGGCACCGCTGACATAGAGAAATTGGAAATAGCAAATACAGGCAAAGCTTCACTTTAACCTATACCCCTATTTCGTTCTATTCGCAGCTACCAGCTCGTCAGGTTTTCTTGAACATTTTATTTCCCAGCATCCCTGACTACCTGCGCTTTCGGAGCTCTAGGGTATATTAAAACAATTGCCGACGAGCCGCAGATCATAGCGCACTCATGTAAACGGTGTTCGTATTTAGGACGTTGCTAATAAAGTTTGTTAAAAAAAAAAACAGGAGACGTAAAGTGCAAGACACGTTCTAAGCTTAGATTAGAAAAAAAAAAGAACTATTAAGCGAATCAGACTGCACCACTATTAAAAACGTAGGGGCCGTATTCATCACGTTACAACCCCAACCAATAGCAGTGCTATTTCTCCTCACTGAAACACCCCTTCGGATACGGCTATATTGGTGCGTTCCCGGGTGTGGGCAGCGCTTCCGGCCTCGCCGCCCTCAGTGAGTCTGTGTGACCGGCGCGTTTTGGGCGCAGAGCTAGGTGTCCTATTAGCGCTTTCATTAACTCTCAACGCCATGGCTGAGCCACAAGAAAAGAGTCTGGACGACTTTTTCGCGAAGAGGGACAAAAAGAAGAAGAAAGATAAAGGAGTGTCGGGGAGTGCGGCGGGGAGCCGAGGGGCAGCAAGGCCGCCTGACGGGGCACCTTCTTCATCTTCTTCTATGTCCGGAGCAGGGAAAGGCGTAAAGAAGGAAAAGTCTGGCAAGAGCGACAACCCTGATCAACTACAGGAAAAAGTAAATGAAACTGAAGGCTGCGTGTGTATAATTCACAGCTAATATCGGCGCTACACAGGCACGGACAGGGCAGCAGTTCACTAGCAGCACGTGGGCTCAGTGACAGGCGCACGGGTACCTGCTGCACATTCCACCTTTTCTTAGTGGGGACTTCTGGGAGTTGTAGTTTGGCAGTAGCCAAAGTTCAGGCACTAGGGGATTAACCCTGTAGTTGTGCAGCTGCAAGGAAAAACGAATGGGTTACTTAAAGGGGAACTACCCCCAAAATACCCTTTTGCATAAAAACAATTCCTTTCGTTATACATTATTAATGGCTTTAAAGTTGTGTACATGTAACTGCTGCAGGACGCTGGTTTTGTTTTTGACTCCAGAAGCAGTGAAGGCCTATTGATAAACTTGCAGCTGAACTGACAGCTGCTACATTGTGTCAACAGTCAGAAACACAGGGTAGAAGTGACACGACATTTATGAATGATTTTCAATGGTTTTAGTTATTGGCAAATAATGGTTAAGTAAAGTTGCTCTGAATTACATTTTCCAAAAATGGAGATCCCAGAGGGGTGAGTTAAAGGTTACTTAGTAGGTGTTAGTAGATCTTCTCTCTGACTCTTGTGAAAGTGTTACAGCCCACCTGTGGGACTCTCCCTGTGTCACTTACACTTCCTTGTTGCTTCCTCACAATAATATCAAACTTTATTCACAACACCATCTCCAGTAAGCTTCATAAAATCAATTGTTTCCTTCTCGGCCAGAGATTCTGCATTGTTGGCAAGGTGGGGGTTTGCCTCCTTACAATGCACAACCTATATTAACAGTTTCCTTTTTATGCTTGAGGAAAAAATATTTAACTTTATCATATAAAAGTAAACCACTATTGATATATGTTCAAATCTCTTAGGCTTCCTGTATTAACTATACCCCCCAACAGGTGTAAATAGTCAACCCCAACATGAGCCCCATAAAAGAGAACCTCATTCTAAGCAACTTTCCAGTTTACATTTACTAAATATTTTTAGTACTTTTAAAGTTATTTGAAAAAAGAATTGCTGTTGAAAGCAGCATTTGTTTACTCCCAGTTGTTACTTTTTAATCAATGTTACAAAGTCGGCTCTGTTAATCCTCTGCCTGGTTTTACAGTCTGAGCCACCAGGGCAGAGAATAGAAAGGGACAGACAAACTGCTTTCAATAAATTTTCAATCAATCTTTAAAAAATTATAATGTATATTGCAAAGTTGCTTTGATTCATGTTTCCTTTGATCAGGCTTTTGAATGTGTGGGGTTGTAGTAATAAACTAAAGCCTAACTAAAGAATTAGGCTAGAAATGTTGTACATTATGTTTTTGTGCTTCTGTACCAGCCCATGGTGACCACATCCCTTTAGCAGTGAAGATCTGTGTCTCCAAAGATGCCCCAGTAGCTCCCCATCTTCTTTTCTGCTGATTCACTGCACATGCTCTGTGCTACTGTCACTTACTGAATTTAGGGACCCACTCACAATTAGGGTTGCCACCTTTTCTGGAAAAAAATACAGACCTTCCTATATATTTATCTTTTTTACCTATTAATAACATTGGGATCAACCATTATTTTTTCCGGCGTGGCCGGTAAAATACCAGCCAGGTGGCAACCCTACTCACAATATACAGGCAACATAGAATATAAATCTCACAGTATAAGGCTGATTAGTAATTATTACATATAATTACTGCATGGCAGCACAGAAATCGGTGCAACTAGCAGAATTTCATAATCAGCCCTGTAGCATTAGTTTATATTACAGACAAACCTCATTTTCTGCTTTATAATTTGTGACGACCCCTAAGCTTAGCTTCTCAACAGCTGCTCAGAGCCCACTGAGCATGTGAGTGTCACAGGCACTTTCCAAGATGGTGACCCCCTGTGACAAGTTTGAAGTCCTGGATCATTGTAGCTATTGAAAAGCAGAAACTTTAGGCTGGTGCAATAAGTTCACTATATAAAATATGGCATTTTTAGCCACATTAATTTTTAGGGTTTAAATCTGGTGCATGCATTGTTTTTTGTCTGTCCTGCATGCATCCTTTACGAGAAGGAATGAATGAGATATACCTGTTATTGCACACAGGCAGACCTTTGTCAGAAAACACTTGTTTGCTTGTCACAAATTGCTTTTTTGGGGAGCCTAACACTTTGAGCATATCTGCTAATAGCTACTTTAACAATACTTGCTACTCCAGTTTAAGGCATAGTTAATTCTATATAGGCTCTCAGGCTACCTTAGCACTTCTTGGAGCCCAGGAAATGGCACTAAGTGTAATAGTTATAGAACAGCAGCAGTGGTACTTTTCTGAAGTGTTTGATACAACCAGTACCTGGAGATTAAAGCTCAGGAAAGATCCCAATAATTAATGCTTTTTTTTCTTATGTGAATTCTAATTTTGCAAGGTAGAATGTGGGGGGTTCAGAAAAAACTCAACCCTAACCCATAAAACCTTAACCTGCACCCAACCCTAACCTGCAAAATGTTGCCATTGTAGGACCCGCACCTAACCTGTACCCGCATCTTCTTGGACTAGGCTACTTCTGTGCTTGCCTATGGTTCCAAGACGGGCAACCCTCAGGAAGAGGAGAGTGTACTTCCCTAGTGTGACCTGCACCCAACTCTAACCTTGCAGTGGTTGGCCAACCTCTTAAACCTGCCCAGCCGTTGGTCAACCTGCACATCACTACAAGACACTAAGATCATAACTTTTATTGTTTGTTTGTATTGTGGCTCTGCAGCTTTAGCCCTGTGTCCTGCTAATCTGGTGTCGTTTTTGTCAACCTGCTTCCAACCCCAACTCACCTGCCCTTGTCTGATATTGTGAAGGGGCAGAGCCTGCTCACCTATAAATACAGGCTGCCGGTAATGGAAATTGGGCATAGTAAAATCATACATGGACATGACCCATGCATGTTCTCCCCAATATGTGGATGCCGTACATCAATAATCTGGTTTTACCAGTTTCGTTCTGTCCGCCAGTTGCTATTTGTAGCATTACCTGGCTACACAGGGCTGTCATTTTGATATATACCCATTATTTTGTTTAAATATAGGTCTAATAAAGTGCTATGAATGATTTCTTCATGTTGCATAACATAGTATAGAATCATGTTCAGTACGCTTAATATGGGAATACTATTATATCTTTGTCAAACTTCTTAGACTTTAGTCGTTTAGGGAGAATTAAATGTATGCATACTGGGGGAAGGTGAGTATAATTGCTTGCCTGATACCCCAGGCTGATGGTCCTGTTTGCTAAAAAGTGAACTGGACTGGGCTACTTTGGTAAAAGCTTATCGTTGACATCTTCATTGGCTTCTTCCATTGTGTCTTTTTTCACAGGCAGGCGCATGCAAAGTGGAGTGAGAGCTGAAATTAGACACCATAATCCGGCCTTTTCGCTATACTTCACATGCACCTGCCTGGAGTCGGATTTGGCCGAGTCTTTCTGCCTGTCTGAACTGAATCCTAATTTTGCATATGTAAATTAGGGACAGAGAGGGAAATAGTGTTTTTTTTTACTTTTTGTCACAACAAGGAATTAAAAAAAATGTTCCCTTCCCTAATTTGTATATTCAAATTCGGTTCGGTATTCTGCTGAATCTTTCACAAAGGATTCTGGGGTTCAGCCAAATCCAAAATAGTGGATTCGGTGCATCCCTAATTAAAAATGATCTGTGTGAGATAAAAGGTAGGAAAAAGCACCAACACGTGCATTATAAGATAAGCAATATTGCTCCATATTCAGCCTAGTTTAATGGATGGTTCTGTATTTTCACTTTATTGGTTTTCTTTATAAGAACTTACATCTTCACCTCTTCAGTGGTGGTGTGTGGGTGAAGGTAATGATGGTGGGTGGATTAAATTTATTTTAGTTGGTGTTAAATCAACTGACATTATTTCTTCTTTAGTGGCTTTGTGTCCTGTTGTCTTTTCTAGGTAGTTGCTACCACATTTTTCATTTTTATCTCCCCTTTGAATATTAAAGAATGCAGAAATTACATTCATATTGTATTACAATCTATATGTGTCCTGTGTCTTACAGCAGCCTAAACTTTTTCTTTTTGCATTGACACTCTAGGCTTGTTCACAGACTGTGTTTAATCGGGCAAGTATTTGGTAATAATTTGCCTGGAGGGCAATTTTCGTCAAAGGAATACAAAGCATGTAATTTCTTAAAGGGGATTCATGTTTGAGTTAGCTTTTAGTATGATGTAGAGAGTGATATTATGAGACTATTTGCAATTGGTTTTCATTTTTTATTACTTAAAGTTTTTGCATTATTTTATTTAGCTTTGTATTCAGCAGGTCTTCAATTTGCCTTATACACAATCTGGTAGCTAGGGTCAAAATTACCCTAGCAACCATTCATTTGAATAAGAGACTGGAATATAAATAGGAGAGGACCTTACTAGAAAGATGAGCAATAAAAAGTAGCAGTAATAAGTGTGTAACTTTATAGAGCATTTGCTTTTAGATGGGGTCAGAAACGCCCATCAGAAAGTTGGAAAGAAAAAGGCAAATAATTATAAAACTATAAAAAAAAAAAATAATGAAAACCAATGCAAAAGTTGCTTAGAATTTCATATTCTATTACATACTAAACATTTACTTAAAGACAACCGGACACAAAGCCACTGAAGAAGAAATAATGTCAATTGACCAACTAAAATTAGTTTAATCCACACACCATCACCTTCACCCACACACCACCACTTTAAAACCGTAAATTCGTAAATATCCCATTAATGGTATTTTCATCCAGAACGTGTGGTATGTGCTAAAAGGGGGTGTAATGGAGAGCACTGTCCTGTAGTGATGGGCAGGTTGACCCTAACTTGCTACTTCATAACCTGCAACCAGAAGTATTCTACTTTTCACTTCACTACCCTCTGATGATTTATATTTGGGTGGGATCTGCCTCTGTGAGGGGGCAATTCTATTATATTACCAAAGGCCATGGGAACTGCTTGAAGTTTAACCTGCTCAGTCGGTTTCCAATTGTTCACCAGAAGTAGACTTTTTCCCAATTGCTTTTTTTTTTTTTGCCATATTCGGCTTGAGTGTTGGCTCCACTGTTCTCTGCAAAAAAAATAAAAAACATGCTGAGAGCAGCGGAGTCAATGCTCTGTGCCCTCGCCCTAAATATTATCATATATCTATAAACTGTAGTAAGTGTTTCTGAGCAAACGCCCAGCACTGTTTATTATTGTGTTTTAGTACGTTTAGGGGCATATTAAATAACATTGGAGACAAACATCACCAGTGAAGGTGCCCATAGCAACCAATCAGAGCTTTGCTTTTAGTTTTTAACTTGTAGAATCCAATTGCTGATTGGTTGCTATGGGCAACATCTCTGTTGGTTTGTCTCGAATGTTAAAGGAAAACTATACCCCCCAAAACAATGTAGTTCTCTATAAAAAGATATTGCATAAAACAGCTCATATGTAAAACTCTGCTTCATGTAAATAAACCATTTTCATAATAATATACTTTTCTAGTAGTATGTGCCATTGGCTAATCATAAATAGAAAATTGCCATTTTAAAAAATAAGGGCCGCCCCCTGGGATCGTAGGATTCACTGTACTCTCAAACACACCAACAAACCATACATGTTAGGTCACATGAGCCAATTAACAGACAGAGTTGTGTCTTTTGCTTCCACACTTCTTCCTGTTACAGTTAGAGTTGTAGTATTTCTGGTCAGGTGATCTGAGACAGCACAGAGACCATCACGAAATGGTGGCTCAAGGCAAGAGATGTAAAAGAGCAATATTTACTTAAATAAAATATATATTCCAGTTTGGTAAGATTCTTTAATATGCCACTTAATATGATATGAACTATCTGTTGCTTAAGTGTTCATTTTGGGGGTATAGTTTTCCTTTAATAAATATACCCCTAAATGTAAATGCATATAGAATACTGTCATTTTGGCGTAAACGGTCATTTAACCTTTGTACCAAGGCTTCCATTGTATCTTCGAAACTTGCTGTTCACCTGCTTTATAAGTCTTAGCTGAGAGCATCTTTACATGTTAAATGTCCATTGTTTTGTTTATTTTAGATACAGATCAACCTGTAATATATATATGTATTCTTCCTGATTTATGGTCTCAGTAAAAATTTCTGCCTTCAGAGCAGAGTGCATGGCCGTTCTTTGGGCCAACCTCTTACTGACTCCACTTTCCTCCTATTTATACAGTGATGGTATACCTTTAATACCTGCCTGTTAAAACTGCCTGTGTTCTTTGGGGCCACAATAAATGTGACCAATATGTATGTTACTGGAAGTAAACAGGTAGTTCATCTTGAAATAACCTTTTGGTCTAGATAAGTGTTCTTAGAGAATCTTTTTTTTTTTTTTTTAAATCTTGTAATTGAGGCCTGGAAATTATATTGCATGATTTGTAAGTCTTCATTGAAGCCAGAGTTCAAGATGTGGGCCTGAACAGAAGACTTGCAGTCAGTCCATTGCAGGCTGGGAAAAATAATTGCAATATATATGCAATTCAAATAGTTGCCATACAATATAAAATGAGGATCAAATGAAACGTTACTTATAAAAGGAGATCCTCCACAACCTTCATACAGACAAGAGCTGGGTCAAAAATGTTTATACCTTTTTAACTGCAGATTTTATTACCTGGACTGTAGTTTCCATGTTTTATGTCAGCTGAGATTTGACAAAAATAATAGTTTTCTTTTTTCTTTTCTTAGGAAGATGATGAATGGAAAGAATTTGAGCAGAAAGAAGTCGATTACTCTGGCCTAAGGATTCAGTCATTACAATTAAGGTACTACTGCTGGATATATGTGTGTGTGCCTTTTATATATGTATAATACACACAAAAAGGTGGGTAATTAGGTAAAACATATATATATATATATATATATATATATATATATATATATATATATATATATATATATATATATATATATATATATATATATATATATATATATATAATATATATATATATATATATATATATATATATATATATATATATATATATATATATATATATATATATATATATATATATATATATATATATATATATATATATATATTTTTTTTTTTTTTTTTTTTTTCAATTAACCACCTTTTTGCATGATTGAGAAGTAAGGTGTCGATAGAAGCAAATAGTGTGAAGTAGAAAGGTGTGTAGTGAGTCTTGTGAAAGGCAATTGAGGGAGAATAACCTAGCACCATTGCAAAACCCTGCTGCTCTGTCTGAAGCAGGGAAAGATGGCCATGAACCCTTACAAATGAACCTGTTTATTTGAAATATGTAGCAGATAAATTGCACTGACCACACCCAAATTCACCAGACTTCTACTATAGACCCATTTATACCACAACCACTACTGCCAGAAATCTATAATAGTCTACATTAACCAGTATGTCTTCTACCAAAATATTATTGAAAATGTGGTTTCCAGATTGTGTTTTGAAAATGTGAACATCCATGGGTTGTATTCAACTGGTCGATGTTATGAGAGGAGCTCAACATACAAACCGAGATGAAAAGCATGAGCAGTAGTTGAAAATTCTTATTTTTTTTAACAGCAATGAAAAAGAAGATGATGAAAATGAAAAGAAGGAAGAACAAGGAGCGGACTGGGAAGAAACTGGAGGTTATGGTACAGACAAGTCATCTGGCCCTTGGAATAAGACCTCTCAGGCCCAGGCTCCCATAAGTGCTGGTAAAATAAAGCAACTGTTTATTAGCTATGTTTATACCTTCATAATATAGCAGAGTTTAGGATGTTTCATAGAAACTGACTGAAGTGATTTCATTTTTTTCAACAGTCAAGGTGATTCATTAGAGTGGGTGTAGTACATTATTCTAAAAAATAGCTAAAGTACAGTTTAGAACATGAGTATTGACCTACTTAAACAGTAAAAAATGTTTGCCCAGGAGAGACATCCTTCGCCCAATTGTCAAGATGATGAGTACAATTGTGGTGCTGAGTCAGTAGAAGCCAACAGGCTTGTTTGCTTTAATTCTATGCGTATGTATGTGTATGGCCCATTAATCTAATGTTTAGGATTCATCAAATGTCAAGCTTTCTGTTCTGTGTAAGTTCCTTGCTTTCCACAAACCAAACCAAACCAAACCTTAACCTCTGCATTCTGTGTAAAAGTACTATCCCATCCCTCGGTCACACTGCTATAATCTATGCAGGCTGAAGTGAAGCAGTTGTCTGTATCAGTTCACAGGCTTGTCCATGTTTCCCAGTTGTGAAGATAGATATTTAAAATACATAGCATATGCACTTTCTGTTAAAAGGAGAAGTAAAGCTACCAAAGCAGTTTATTGCCAATAGATTAGCCACAATACTGCAAAGCTATAATGGTATATTTATTCTGCAGAATGCTTTACCATACATGAGTAAACAGCTGTAGAAGCTCTTCGTTTGTTTAGGATAGCAGCTGCCATATTAGCTTGACGTGACATCACTTCCTGCCTAAGCCTCTCCCATTTCACTTATAGCTCAGGGCTCAGATTACAGCAGGGAGGAGGAGCCCTAGCCCTGGAGGTTTAAGCTGAAGGCAGGAAGTCAGATACAGAAGCCCATGTGTACACAATAGAATGGAAGAAATGCAGTGTTTCTTTTGACAGAGGACTCCGAGCAGCATTATTTTGAGGGTTTACTGGTGTATTTATATAGACCTTTCTGATAAAGCTTACTTAGTTTTAGCCTTTCTTTCTCCTTTAAATGTGGCAGCAAATGTACTTTCATGAATTTGATGAAGCTTTTTGTAATAATGACTGGCGATTGTTAAAGGGCCAGTCTTTAAAAATTATACTAAGTATAATGTACACCAATGCTAGGTTTATGGCATCTCTGCGTACATAGGGGTTGATTATTTTTGATCTTTTTGCCAGTTACCACAAGTGAAGTGCGCCAATGTCTGCTAGGCAATATCTTTTTGTCTCTTTTTGGGGAACAGGAGGTTATATGTTTCAAAAACTCAGCAGAGAATTGTAGATTTACCTATACAGATAATGGAACACACAGGAGAACATGCATTATAGAATTGTCACTTGTAATTTAGCCAAAAACAAAGTGTATATTGGTCCTTTAAAAACCGTAAAGCAGCTTCTGTTTGTTTGTATTTTTTTTTTTTTTTTGTGGGACTGAACATCATGGTTGCTTTCAGCAATTTCAGGTTCTACAAGTTTAGAAACTTTTTTTTTTTTTTTTTAACCCGTTTTAAAACACTTCATAAAAGAGCAGCACCGGAACAATATTGTATTTTGTGAGGTTTTTATAGATGAGATACTTTCCTTGACTATTGATAGAATGAAATTGTAAAATGAGACAGATGCTAATTATAAATATTTCTTTGGTCAAAGTTACAGAAGCACCAGAGCCTGTCCATACTGGTGGTGTATACAGGCCTCCTGCAGCCAGAGCCTCTGTTTCAACACGAAAACCACAGGGTCCCCCCGAAATTTATAGTGATACACAGTTTCCATCGCTTCAAGCAACTGCCAAACACACAGAGTCCCGCAGGTATGTACAGGGTTTTTCCCCCTATTTTTTCCTTATTGTGATAAGGGATAGGAAGGATTGCTGTTGATTTTAATTGATGGCAGAATGTTTGTAATAAAAATTGCCTTTATATTTAATGCTGGTGCAGTGTTATGGAGTTATTCTCTTGTGTAAGGAGCTGTCCAAAGTACTCTAGGGTGATCCATTTTTAAATTGGCACACCAGCATTAGGTAAATGTAAGTAATTTCGATCACTGGGGGATTCCCCCTCCCCATCTCAATATATTTACCATTCTTTGTGCTTTCAAGATGTATTTCACCTTTTAAGTTAACATTTAGTATGTTATAGAATGGCTAATTCTAAGCAAATATTCGATAGGTCTTCATTATTTTTAACATTCTTCTGTCTCTTCCCAGCTGTTAAATGGGGACTGGGGATTTTTACTTTTTAATTACTTCTCTTTCAATTCAGGCCCCCTCCTATTCATGTTCCAGTCTCTCATTCAAAACACTGCTTAGTTGCTAAGATAAGATCTGTTAAAGTGGACCTGTCACCCAGACACAAAAATCTGTATAATAAAAGTCCTTTTCAAATTAAACATGAAATCCAATTTCTATTTTCTATTAAAGCATTCATAGCTGTTGTAAACTCATTAAAAAATCTCAGCTGTCAATCAGATATTGTTTGCCCCTCCTCTATGCCATGGGCATATAGGTGGGGCAGACAATTACTTTCACTTTCCATTCAGCACTTCCTAGATGTCACTGCTCTCCACACATTCCCCCAGTTCTCTTTACCATTTAATTGTGTAGCCAGGGCATGGGGATGGCAATTGGGTCCCCCATTCTGGTGCACAAACAGTGTCCACAAAATGGCTCCTGTCTGCTTGCTATCATTTTGAATTCCCAGACTGAAGGAAACCAGATTCAAATAATTTATACAGTGTAATTAAAGTTAATTTTGCTTGACTAATGTGATAAAATAGGATTTTGAATAATTTTTTTGGGTGACAGGTCCCCTTTAAACAAAAAGCTAAATAATTCAAAAACCACAACTAACAAGACATGAAGACCAATTGCAAATAGTCTCAAAAAATGACTTGCTACATCAAAGTGAACTTAAAGGTAAACCATTTAAAGCCATTTCAAGATAGGTGATCTGTAGGTGCCTATTATAGCCTTCCTTGTTGTAGATACAGTTTTGCGAATTCTAAATACTGCCCAGTCTGAGCTTAGGTCTTATACTTCTCAGCACTTATTGGAGCTGTTTTATATATTGGGGTTTTTTTATTATTTATTTTTTTACTTCTTTCTGAACAAGTGAATGGCCTAAATACATTTAAAACTGCTACTTAATATATTTTGTTGTTATCGTATGTTAATGTTTTTATTTACCTTTTTATTATATTCTATTAGGGAAAAAGAAATGGAGAAGACTTTTGAAATGGTAAAGCATAAAAATCGTGCAAGGGATGAAGCAACCAAGAACCAAGCCCTCCGACTTCAGTTAGACAACCAGTATGCGGTTTTAGGAGAACAGTAAAGCGGCAAATACAAATTTATTGTATTTTATAAATATATTTTTTTTTACCCACCCAACAAGGTAATCAAACTACAGCTCTCAACGTATGAACATTAACCTGTTTGAACTTTTCCAATATCCCACTTTATGAACTTGATGAAAAATAATTGGAAAATTAAACGTCACACACAAAACCTTATATGGTTTTTTTTTTTTTTTTCAAAGTCTTGGAATATGTGCCTGTCAAGGCGCTGAAAACTGTACAGTAATTCCCAACATGTTGTAAATCTTACACATCAAAGAAGAGAAAAGAAAAATCAGCATTAAGTGGTTATTATCAAAATATTTTTATGCTGAGCCTTGACTAAGGTCGACTACCTCATATGCTGTGCTTAATGTGGACACCACACAGACTATAAACTCTTTGAGAAAAGTCAGCTCTTCAGATTATCTGCTTTCAGTGTCAATGATTTAAGTGACCTTAAAGGGATTATTGGTGAAAGTAGGTCTGCAATTGGTACGGGTCTCTAAAGAAATTCTGATCCTTGTAGCTGTAGTTTGTTACCCTTTTAAAGGGCAAAACTCATCAGACATGGCAAGAGAGGGGTACAATTGTCTGACTAATTGGCTCACTTCCTGCTGTTGACTCTTAACAGTATCCAGTGCAAGTCTATTTTCTGTAATCTTTAAATATTCAATCTAGTATTGCCAGTCACTGGTGCAATAAACCTGTTCTGTTGATGCATTGTCTAATTGGCAAAAGAAATTTGCAGTGTGTTTTGTGTAACATAGGAGCAATTTACAAACTTCAGACCGATGTAATGCATGCACTGAGATCAAGCAAATCAGGTTATTCTGCCACATCCGATGGGTTATGGGTGGTAGCTGGATGCCAATTATTTATTAATATGGAGTATTAGGCATGAAGATTGGAGCTAGGCACACAGCAACAATGTCATTTAAAGGTGAGCTCCACCTAATAATATATTACACCCATAGATTACTCAGTGCAAATAAAACCTAATAAATGCAGATGCAGCTCATTCAATTGGAGCTCTAGACCAGCTGCTTTATACTGACTGTTCATGTCCTGCTATACTAAAAGTGTATAGAAATTCCTGCTCTATTTATTTTAATAAGTAATATATAGATTCTGTTCCTCTGACCATTAAATGTTGCTGCTGATACCATGGATTTAAAGGCTGCTTTTCCTTCTATTCTTCAAGCAATGATTATCTAGGAAAGCATTTTAACCTGCAGCAGCATTAGTGGGTCTCAGGAGCCGAACCTGTATTCTAAGCAAAAGCACAGGGATTTCTTCTCTTCCCATAGCACTGCACCAACTGCAAGTATAACAGGGAGTGGTTAACCTACTCTTTGTAACTTAAAACTCCACTGGTCTGGAACTCAGTCAGGCACAGAAACTGCATTTTTAAAAGTTTTTGTCTTTAATGACAACCAATAGTAAATGTTTTAGCTTAACTGCATTGTCATTGGTATGTAAGGGATCTCCGTGTTTCTGGTTTGATGTAGAACATAGCTGATAGGTCAAAACTGAACCAGCATGACCAGTGAACCCCACTTGGGGAAAGTTGACCTGTGTTTGGTAAGCTTAACCTACAGTGGTCTGTCAGCCTCTAATTTCAGAACCTTCACACCCATAGCATATAGATTATACTAGTGAGCACTGTAGCATGTACAGTTATGATTGGTCTCTAGTATGATAGGCTGTGCTTACTGACTTCCACCTTCTGACAATTTTCCCCTTCACCCCTCAGACAAAACCTCTTCCTTTTGTTGATCATATCTTTGCTTCTCACGATGCAGATGCATTTCTGGATTTCTGCATTTAGCCACCAAACACAGGTCTCTGCTTACAGCTATGTTATTGGGAACGAGGTGCTGCAAGACGGTGCAAGTTTCATTCTTACAGCATTTAAAGACTGGGGGTTTTATATTTCAATTCTGGTAAGATTTTTAGAAAGGTTGTAAACTTACAAACATGTGACTTAAGGTTTTTATCTTTCTGTGCGAGGCGTTAATAGACTGTCCATTGTGGGATTCTCAGACATAGACTTGACAAATTCATGTGACATTAATAAATGGAATAAAAAATTGAACTTGCTAACGTTTTGCTGTGTGTTATTTGTAACCTTTTATGTTAATATATATTTCAAGTAGATTCATCTCCCCATAAAATTCTGCTGCTATAACATCACGCTCCTTTTATAAATACTCAGCCCAGTGCAAATCCACCAGTCTGACTCTAAACCTGACATCCTTCTTGCCATTATAGTTTTTTTCCCATATAGCTCCAAGTGATGGAGAATTTAATACTGTATTGCTGGGCCCTGGCCGGACATTTAGGAACTAGAAATCGTTGTGAATAGTCAGTTGTGCAATCTGTTTTCATTTTATTTAAATGATTTAAGGGCATTTTCATATTCATATTTCATATTCTTTTTTTTTTTTTCCTTAATTGGTAGTGTGGCTTACAGTTAGGCCCATAAATCTGACAACTTTTTTCTAGTTTTGGTTCTGTACATTAACACTTAATTTTAAATGAAACCACTCAGATGCAGTTGGACTGCAGACTTTCAAGTTTAATTCAGTTGGTTGAACAAAAAGTTTGCATAAAAATGTGAAGAACTTAAGCCTTTTTTTTAACACAATCGCTTCATTTCAGGGGCTCAGAAGCAATAGGACTATTGACTCAAAGGCTATTCCATGTGCAGATGTGGGCAATTCCTTTGTTATGTCATTATCAATGAAGCAGATAAAAGCCCTGGAGTTGATTTGGGGGGGGGGGGGTGCTTGTATGTGGAAGATTTTGCTGCGAACAGACAACATGCAGTCAAAGGAGCTCTCCATGCAGGTGAAACAAGCCATCCTTAAAGGAATAGTTCAGTGTGAAAATAAAAACTGGGTAAATAGGCTGTGCAAAATAAAAAATGTTTCTAATATAGTTAGTTAGCCAAAAATGTAATCTATAAAGGCTGGAGTGAACAGATGTTGAATAAAACAGCCAGAATCCAACTTCCTGCTTTTCAGCTCTATAACTCTGAGCTAGTCAGCGACTTGAAGGGGGGCCACATGGTACATTTCTGTTCAGTGAGTTTGTAATTGATCCTCCGCATTCAGCTCTGATTCAAAAGCAACAGATATGACCCATGTGGCCCCCCCTCAAGTCTCTGATTTGGTTACTGCCTGGTAACCAGGGTAACCAGTCAGTGTAAACCAAGAGACCTGAAAAGCAGGAAGTAGTGTTCTGACTGACGTTATATATACATCAAATCACTCCAGCCTTTATACATTACATTTTCTGGTAACTAACTATATTAGAAACATTTTTTATTTTGCACAGCCTGTCTATTTACCCAGTTTTTATTTTTACAATGAATAATTCCTTTAAGCTGCAAAAACAGAAATATAACCCATCCAAGAAATTGCTACAATATTAGGAGTGGCAAAATCTACAGTTTGGTACATCCTTAGAAAGAAAGAAAGCACTGGTGAACTCGGCAATGCAAAGAGACCTGGACGTCCACTGAAGACAACAGTGGTGGATGATCGCAGAATCATTTCCATGGTGAAGAGAAACCCCTTCACAACAGCCAAACAAGTGAACAACACTCTCCAGGAGGTAGGCGTATCAATATCCAAGTCTACCATAAAGAGAAGACCGCATGAAAGTAAATACAGAGGGTGCACTGCAAGGTGCAAGTCACTCATAAGCATCAAGAATAGAAAGGCTAGATTGGACTTTGCTAAAAAAAAACATCTAAAAAAGCCAGCACAGTTCTGGAAAAACATTCTTTGGACAGATGAAACCAAGATCAACCTCCACCAGAATGGTGGCAAGAAAAAAGTATGGAGAAGGCATGGAACAGCTCATGATCCAAAGCATACCACATCATCTATAAAACATGATTGAGGCAGTGTGATGGCTTGGGCGGGCATGGCTGCCAGTGGCACTGGGATACTAGTGTTTATCCGTGATGTGACACAGGACAGAAGCAGCCGAATGAATTCTGAGGTGTTCAGAGACACACTTTCAAATTCAGTGCTCAAATCCAGCTACATGCAGTCAAATTGATTGGGAGGCGTTTCATAATACAGATGGACAATGACCAAAAACATACAGCCAAAGGAGTTTATTAAAGCAAAGAAGTGGAATATTTTTGAATGGCCAAGTCAGTCACCTGATCTGAACTCAATTGAGCATACATTTCACTTGTTGAAGACTAAACTTCAGACAGAAAGGCCCACAAACAAACAGCAATTGAAAGCCACTGCAGTAAAGGCCTGAGAGAGCATTAAAAAGGAGGAAACACAGAATCTTGTGATGTCCATGAGTTCAAGACTTCAGGATGTCATTGCCAGCAAAGGGTTTTCAACCAAGTATTAGAAATGAACGTTTTTTCAGTTTTTTAATTTGTCCAATTACTTTTGAGCCCCTGAAATTAAGTGATTGTGTTAAAAAAGGCTTTAATTCCTCACATTTTTATGCAATCTTTTTGTTCAATCCACTGAATTAAATCTGAAAGTCTGCAGTTCAACTGCATCTGAATTGTTTCAATTAAAATTAATTGTGGTAATGTACAGAACCAAAATTAGAAAAAAAGTTGTCTCTGTCCAAAGATTTATGGACCTAACTTTACATTAAGCAAATGGCCTTACCGAATGGAGCCACGGCTAAAACAGAAATTATGTGAGGTACAAGGTATAATATACAGTTGTGTTTAGAATAATAGCAGTGTGTTTAAAAAAAGTGAATAAATCTCAAAATCCTTATAATTGCTTTTATTTACATACACACAAATACATTGGGAACACTGTACATTCTATTCCAAATCTAAAGATAAAGAAAAATGTAATAATTGTGTTAATCCTTTACAAAAGGTGAGGAAAACTGAATATTCGGCCAAAAAATATCAGTGTCTGCATTCTTCTTTACAAACTGAAACGTTCGCTGTATAAACATTCACTGTATAAACTGAACAATGTTTCAAGATTTTGCTTTCCTTTGAATCACTGAATTAATTTAGTTGTATAACCACTATTTCTGAGAACTGCTGCACATCTGTGTTGCATGGAGTCAACTTCTGGCACCTGTTACATTCCACCATTCTTCAACATTTCTTGGTTTTGCCTCAGAAACAGCATTTTGATGCCACCCCAAAGTTTTCTATTGGATTTAGGTCCAGGGATTGGGCTGGCCACTCCATAACTCCAATCTTGTTAATCTAGAACCAAGACGTTTGCTGGTGTGTTTGGGGTTGTTGAAACGCTCATTTCAAGGGCATTTCCTCTTTGGCATAAGGCAACCTGACCTCTTTTTAAGTATTTTGATGTATTGGAATGGATCAATGAGACACATCCCCATATCATCCCCATATATGCTTGTGCCCCCATGCTTCATGGGGGGAGGGGGCATCTGATAAACTGTCTGTGGCCCCTAGACCCAAAGAACAATCTTGATTTCATCAGTCCAGAAATGTTGCGCCATTTCTCTTTAGGCCAGTCAATATTTTCTTTGGCAAACCTCTTTAACCTCTTCAGCACATCTATTTTTTTTCCAACAATGTGACTTTGCAGGGGCTTCTTGCCCATAGGTGGCTTCAACATAGGCGTCTTCTAATTGTAGCAGTACTCACAGGTAACTTTAGACCTTCTGTGATCTTGAATTGATATTGGCTGAGTCTTTGCCATTTTGGCTATTCTATCCATTCAAATTGTAGTTTTCCCCACTAAAGCATTTGAGATCATTTTAGCTGAGCAGCCCATCATTTTCCCCTCTCCAATCAACTTTTTAATCACAGTACGCTGTTCTTCTAAACACTCGTTTTACTCAGATTTCTCTGAGAGAAAATGCCCTATAATCAGCATGCATAACATTTTCTGCCTTCTTTAAATAAGGAACGTAATTGACACCTGTTTTTTCACAGAATGAATGACCTCACTAATTGAACTCCACACTGCTATTATTTGGAACAAGCCTCAATTAATGATTCAATTACACAGAATCAGCAGCATGCATGTCATGACTGTTGGGTCTATTGGGTTTCTATTACTCTACTATACCTACTAGTAATTATTTGCCCTGTAGAAATGTAATTTCTATCAGATCAGGTTAGTGATGTCAGACTGCTATTATTTTGAACACAACTGTAACTACATTTTCTTCCACATGCCATTATCTGTTTATCGGATCCAGTTGATTTTGTTCCTAGACAGCACACTTCATAGTCACTTGCTGATCCATTTGGTTAACACAGCCAAGATGCCATGTCTGCCCCTGAGGATATTTAATGGCTCTAACACCCTGTTATGGGATTACCGCCACAACATCTTACTTTAAAGGCGCTCTGGCAACAATTTTAGACAAATAAGTAGGTCATTATATTCCCACCCTTCTGATTACATTATTAAGAGGGGCCCTTTCTCCTCCATCACCTTTTATCTCTGATGTGGCACACAGCAGGACTGCCTTATTCCAGCACTTTCTGTGGAATCCTTGTTCAGATGAATTTATCTCAAACCCAAAACACACACAGACATACAAAACCTAAACTGAAGCTTTGCGCATGATCACGTTTACAGTTACTGAACCCTTTTTACCCAAACTCACCTGTTTCCGGCTATTATTAAGAATGACAAATCTAAAGACATTAAACATCAACTTACCCTTCTGTGTTGTAGAAATGATTCCCGACTACATGTAGTAGCAGCTCCACCTTAAATTAGTGGGAATATCCCCAACTCTCTTCTGTCTCTTCAACAACAACAACTATGCTACCCTCTGGAATAAGATAATAGAATATTCCAGTAGTTATTCACAAGTATTCATTTATGCTGTCAAGATGGCTACCCTACCTAAACAGTGCCCATCTCTATTACTAGTAAAGAACTGGAGGTCATGCAGGAAACTTTACCTTTGCCCAAAACTATGGTTACCTTTGAGCATTCAGAGCTATTCTGTTTAAAGCAAAATGTGTGTGAGGCACGGGTTCCTAAATTATAAATGGTTCTACCAAGTTGTCTAACTAGCAAATGCAGCTGATGTTCTTGAATTGTATAACATATAATAACAGATGCGGGGAGTTATAAAGGAAAACCCAAAAGATGTTTTTGTATACAACATAATACTGTGTAGAAAATGACTGTTATTTACACTAACTCCTGATACACATTGCCCCCAGAAAAGAATAAAATATTTTTAGTAGCAGATTATGTTTTATCTATACAGCAGTTTGCTTTTCTTTTTCTTCTCCAATTATAGCAGGGCAAGGGAGAGGAACAAGCAGTGAAGGGAGGGGGAGGAGGAGGAAGAAGGACAGGGCAGAGGGGGGTTAAATGAATGGGGCAGAGAGGGAGAGAAATTAAAATTTCAGGGAGGGGAGCAGGCAAAGTAACAGGACAGAGATGGACAGAAAGGGAAGGGAAAACAAGCAGTAATGGTGATCTGATGTCTGAAGAGAAAGACTGAGTGTGACATCACAAACACGCCCACTCCTCCCTCATTGGCTGCTGCTCTGTAACTTAGGCAGAAGGTGCTGGCGGCTTCAGAGCCTGATACTGGAAACTCCTGGACAAGAAGTTGCAAAGGGGATGGGCTTAGCACAGTTTTAAAGCTAATACTGACATTTTTCACCCAAAAGGTATTGAAATGAAAACTATTTCTTCTATTTTACATTATTTTATATGGTTTGCTGCATTGGGAAAATATATGCTATATGTCCCCTTTAAATCTGCACTGTGCATTTCTGAAATATACAGCGTCTGAATGGCTGTGCATCAGATTAGTTTATCACGCTGCTGAAGAGGCATGAAGCATGTCCAGAACAAGGTGTTTTGGAGGATTTCTTTATAGCAATCAGTATTGCTGCTAGATGATTTCCAATGTATGATTGTGACCCCCTTTTTAAATAATTCTACCACATTTATTTTATGCCTGGACAGTGAGCCAAGACAGAGAAATAGTCTGGTAGACACTAAGGTTAAATTTGTTATGGCAATGTGAGTCAACGCTTTGAAATATTTTCCAAAATGTACAGGTTTATTTACGAAGCCACGACCCAATGGCACATACTACTACAATGGCACATACTACTAAAAAAGTACATTATTATGAAAATAGTTTATTTACATGAAGCATGGGTTTTACACATGAGTAGTTTTTTGCAATATCTTTCTATAGAGATCTACATTGTTTGAGGGGTATAGTTTTCCTTTAACAGTTGGAACATGTTTTTTGCCTTCAGGTTTCTTGATTTCTGGCTGTTTGCGCTGGTTTTAGTTCGTTGATCCAAATTTTTTTTTCCAAAATTTTTTGTGACAACTTTTTGGGTTTTGGCGGGGTCAGTTAGAGTTGTGCAACTTTCTTGAATTGACGTCTTAAAAACTAAAAAAAAATCATCAAAATTAGGTTTAGGAGATTTAAGTGCTACAGTATAACTTCACACTTTGGAGAATGCTATCAGGTGTACTATTTTTATTAAAAACATATCAGATCAGTTTTGTTCCAACATGACAAGTGTTAATTTCAGGTGTATTGAAATAACTTTTATGTTAAATACATTTTGACAAAATGTCTTCAAAGGTGTAAAAATAATGTACTTGTTATATAATCATTCTTGCAGTTCTCATAAATTATCCTACTTGTCTCATATTTAGGTGCTATTTATATCCCCGAAGAACAGAGAGAACAAGCGTGTATGTAAGTGCGGTCGAAGACACTTATTAGCCATCTGAAATATGCATTTTTGCTCTTTTTTTTTTTACAATTCCTAGACACTCTGTTTTTATTTAAAACTGTCTCAGTCTGGCCTTACACACTGTATAGTCCTTTATGAAAGTAATCAGAAATATCATACCTAGGCATAACATTTCATTATGTTACAAACCTTTAATTTTAAAATTATATGAAAATATTGTCAATAAAGCGTGTGTTTATTTGTTGATTAGGAGACGGGTTAGCTAGCATTGCTTTTCTTTTAAATTCTGAAACTTCTAACGTTGTTTCTGTACTGGTCAAAACTTACTAACACTCTATAGTTTAAAGAATACGTTTGATCCTTTTTTTAGGAAATGAGAAAAAGCAAAGTTAATGAAATGAATGAATTAAACATTAATTAAATGATCCTCTGGATCAGCTGTATCAACGGTTGTCCCTCATTGTGTGTGAATATATATATATATATATATATATATACAAACAGTATAGATTCACAGAATCCATAAATTAGTTTGCAGCACTCTTCTGTGTCTTATCAATAGTGCACAGTGTCTGACTTCTGTTACAAGTGAAAATTTTTAGAAAGCAAAGGAGACCAGCACTCACATTTTTATCAGTCTTGCATATACTGAAAAAACGTATAAACTGTACAAAAAAGTGACGTTTCGGGACTCACATCCCATTATCCAACTTGATGATTGATCACAGTCTTCATTACAATCCTTTTATACCCATAGATCCCCTCATTTAGCCTCAATTTTAAGGTTCAATAAAAAGGCAAACCAAACTATACAGATTGTAATCACAATTCAAACCCATTCCCAAGCATCCCAATGCTTCCATTCTTTAAAAAACAACACTACTCCATTTCAGTACTCCATTTCAAGTCAATGACAGATGTCCCGTTTACAAAAATCTGAGTTTTTGGGAGCCATATCCGAAAAAATATTGGAATTTTTAAATGCTTTTATCAAGTCTTTTCCAGCACCAAATTTTTTGGAGTAAATTTATTCATAATTACAGTAATAAATGTGCACAGGATTGGTTTTAAGAAAATAGTGAGCCATTTTCGTATTTTAGTAAATAACCCCCCTTGTCTCTAATGGTGGTAACAATGCTGTGTTTCTCCAGTGTACATTAGTCACATGGACATTTGCTATATTTGTCGCACATATATGATAACCTTTTATCTCGCATAATTTGCCTGATTGGGGGTGTAGCTAAAAGTTGATCCTTTTATTAAATTGCCTGATTGTGCAAATCTCCAACTGGGATACATACCCTCCTTTCTATGTCATCTGTGTCTTTTTTCCCCTCATCTGTGTCTGCTTTAACTAGCATGTCCCATATATATTGGGGTCTTCTAAATGATGGCATAGGGGGTTCCTAAAACTCAATCACATTGGGGGAACGCATGTGATAACATGCCCCAGTGTCTGTTAAAAATATGTCAAATTCATTTTTTGTTATTAGGATGATATGAATATGAGGCCTCTTTCTCTCTGGTGTCCTTTCTTGCAATAAACAAATCTAATTTTAGAAGTTAATTACATTTATTTGGCAAGATCTATCATCTTATTATTATTTTATTCCTTATTACTCTCTCTAAGAGGTTTCCTACCACCAATGTCAAACTAACGACATCCCTTTCCAATCTCTTTGCACCATGCCAGACATCAAAAAATACTGTATAATTATGTAAAGTGGTTTGGCAATCACAAAGCTAAGCTTATGTAGTATCCTGGGATTAATACCATCTGGTACTCGACCTGTGTTTACTTTCACATGTTCTAGTCATTTTTGAACACGAGTCAACCAACCATCAACAGTTGCATTTATATAATCAGGTCTATTAAAAAAGAAGAAAAAATTAGCTTAGTAATTAAATGTGTTAGACAAAAATAACTGTCCAGAATCTCTTCTTCTTACCTGCTCTAGCCAACCAATTTACCTCACTCTGATACTAAGGGGCATATTTATTAAAGGTCGAAGTGAATTTTCGAATTAAAAAATTTCGAAGTAATTTTTGGGTACTTCGACCATCGAATAGGCCAAATTCGACTTCGATTCGAATTGAAAAACGGTCTCTTTAAAAAAACTTAGACCAACAGTTCACCATCTTGAACCTGCCGAATTGCTGTTTAGCCTATGGGGGACCTCCTAGAACCTATCTGAGGCTTTTGGGCAAGCTTTGAGAAGTCGAAGATTTTTTGTGAAAAATCCTTGGAATCGTTCGTTTCGAAGGGTTAAATCATTCGATCGTACTATTTTACTTCGATCGTACTTCCATCGAATACGGCTGTTTTCGCTGGAAAAAATACTTAGACTATCGAAGTACTCAAATTCAATGGTCGAATTTCAAAGTTTTTTTACTTCGAAATTCGATCCTTGATTAATATGCCACTGAGGTTCCCATTCCTTCTTGTCTATTATATAACTTTGTATATTTTTTATGCGTTATTAAATAGTGTGCGTATGTTTGGGCTTCAGTCATGAATGCAAAAATAAACATAAAACAGCACAAAATATATAAACAAATATATAAGAAAAGCCAGAGTTCACTGGGGTGTCAGCATGTTAGGCAACCCTCAGTGAATCCAATTGTTTCACTGGGCTGGTGCTCCTTTTAGGAAGAAAATTATCTGGCCATGGGGTCCTTTGTACTCAGTTACACTTGACATGCAGGTTACGTTGGACTGGAAAATGTTACTCTAAAGCTGGCCATAGATGCAAAGATCCGATCGTTTGAATCCTCAAACCATCGGATTTCCCCATCTGCCACTAACCTTCAGTTTAAATAAAGTAGTAAAAGACCAGATCAGCCGATGCTCTGCCCATGACAGCAATGGTACGAAAGTTTTTGTCCGACAAAAGCTTGTGACAGTCTCCCACTGAAAATCTTCAGACAGGCAATACATGCAGAGATATTATCAGCAGCCGACAGAAATCTTTTAACCTGGCCGATCGACCAAACAACTGATTTCCATGAGACGAAAAATGTCGGGACGCTCCACACATGGTCCGAAAATCGTACGAATCGAGGATCTTTGTGTCTATGGCCAGCTTAAGGCACATGTAAAGCTTAGTAGATGGCATAGTAAGTAGGGTATGGTGGAGTTTCACTGGGAGTGCTTGTTGATTTTGCGTCCTCCCATTTAATTCTCATCTCATTGTCTTTTTAACAATGAGGAAAGAATTATGTTTTCATAGATTTATTTAGTGTGAAGAACATTTTATATAATTTACTTGCTTTGAGGACATTTGTGTGCTCCTTTGGTTTTGCTAGGGTTTCCCAGGGGAGATGCAATTGCTAAAGAAATACACATCTAAAATATATTCTGTTAAATGTGGGTAAATGGAAGTGGTTATGTTTGCTAGAAAGTAAGTGGTCATTCATGAAGCTGTTATCCAGGGGAGTTTCTGTAACTGCCTTAAATGGTGTTCTTGTTAGATTTGAAAAATTGCTACCTACATGCAAAATGATGTACTGCCTGATCATAGGACATTAAAACAGTTAATGGTTTTCCAATTTGCGAGGCATTTGGGCAGCACAGGGCAGCCTTCCTCTGCCAACTTGAGCAGCAGAATAGTCCATATGCCACTGCTGTTACCTAAGTATTAAATTATGTGGAAAAAAGTGATAGATTCATAGAACTCATAAACATACAGACTTCTAAATGAAAATCAAAGTTCAAATGTGAAGTTATTGAGTTATTTCTAATTCCTGCCCTTCTATTCATTGTCTTTTATGGCCAAGTACCACACTAAATACAGCTCTTTTATTCAGTTAATATCACCTTTTAATCATCTAGATACATACTATATATATTGTACCTAGATGATATATTGTATCAAGCCAAACCCCCTTTTTTAAAAAAAATAAAATAAAATAAATAGGTGTTTTTTCCCTCGTATTCAAACAATTTATCGAATAAATTTCATACAAACAAAATAAAAATCACTGTGGTTTCCCCCAGATGTGGTAAATCACTAAACCAAACACCTCCTACTGGAACATTTTTTATTAACTAATCATTTAGCATCAGGCTCAGCATTTCAGTTGATTGCTTCTTGAAATTCATCTGTGAAAAGAAATGCCAATATATGATATCAAATCAGACATAATGTTATGAAATACATAATTATTGTGAAGATATTATTGTGTACAAAAAAAGCAGATCAGATTTCAAGCCCAGCTCAAGAAGTTCTTTAGAAACTTGGGTTACTAGGGCTCATTTACAACACAATGAATAATTGCAGTTGAATCCATTTGTCATTTGCTATTGCTTTCAGTTTGCGATATAGGGATCTGTTATTTAGAAACCTGTTATCTAGAAGGTTCTAAAATTACAGGAAGGTCATCTCCCATAGACTCCATTTCAATAAAATAATTACAATTTTTAAAAACGATATCCTTTTTCTCTGTAATAACACAACCATATTCTTGAACCAAACTAAGATCCTTATTCAATGTTTAAATGATTATCCAGCAAGACCCCAGATCCTGAGCATTCTCAATAACAGGTCCCATACCTGTGTTTCAAAAACATACATATGATTTTGTTGGTCTTACGCTAGGCGATATTGCTGACATGCTTTAACTCAAATACAAATATTGCCTTAAGTGAAGCAAAGTAAGCTATACAAAGATTCGTATTTATAATAAATGATATAATGAACAGTGAATGTGTCCAAAAATTCTAAGCTGCCTCCAACATTCATTAACTTGTACAGGTATGGGACCTGTTATCCGGAATGCTCAGGACCTGAGGTTTTCTGGATAATGGATCTTTCCATAATTTGGATCTTCATACCTTAAGTCTACTAGAAAATCATGTAAGCCTTAATGAAACCCAATAGGATGGTTCTGCTGTCAATAAGGATTAATAATATCTTAGTTTAGTTCATGTACAATGTACTGTTTTATTGTTACAGAGAAAAAGGAAACCATTTTTAAAAATGTAAATTGTTTTATTAATATGGCATCTATGGGAGATGGCCTTTCCATACTTCAGAGCTTTCTGGATAATGGTTTCCGGATAACGCATCCCATACCTGTACAGAACTTTTACAGAACTAATTGATAGGTAAAATGTTAATTCCTATGTTATAGTGTCCACATAAAGTATAACATGTAGCAGGAAACACATTAGTAGTACCTTTTTTCTTCTCCATCCAGGATAGCATGGTAGGTCACTATATCCTTTTCCAGGTGCTTCTTGCTGGTCATCAGCTGCTCTCTATCCCTCTTCTGATGCTCAGTCTCCATTTTGATCTCCTCTAACTCTGCTTCCAGCTTGGTAATCACACAACTTAAGTTTTGTAGTTCAATGTCATGCCAATGCTTAGCATCGTGCAGAGCATTTTCCAGGCCCCTTTTCTATAAAAACAGGACATTCGATGTAAGTGCAGCAGATATATATATATTTTTTTCAGCCTTATGGTCTTATTCACTATATCATTTTTAGCTCCTCTCCCCTGAAATTAAGGGGCCAATTTATTGATGTTTTTTTTATGAATGAGAATTTTCCTAGCTGAAACAATTCATTTCAGTGCAGAAAATAATTATCCAAATTAACAATCCAGAGGATTGTTAGAGCTCCTCAATGGTGACAATTCTATTAGCTGCACCTTTGGTTGGGGATAATATTTTTGCGCAACAGGTGCTCTTTAAAGGGGTTGTTCACCCTCAAACACCTCCTTGTTTTTTTTCGATAGATCACCAGAAATAAAGACTTTTTCTAGTTACCCTCTATTTTCTGTGTCACCGTTTTTCTAATATTGAAGTGTAAAGTGTAATTTTTGTAAAGCAGCTCTGGGGGGGTCACCAACTCTGTAAACTGTTCTAAATTGATACATTTAGTTGATACATTTTTTATTTTTGTCCCTGCTGAGCAGAATCCCTGAGTTTCATTACAGGCAGCTGTAGAATTGATACAATAGTTTCTAATATTCCAGAGATGCTGCTAAAAATGTATCAACTAAATGTATCAAGTAATTGTATCAACCAAATGTTGCAAAAATTGTAGCAGTTTAGAATGTGCCTGAATTACTGAACTGACAGTCTCAAACACCAGAGACAGGGCTTTAAACTAAGATTTCGAAAGAAACATAAATAGTAAGTCAAAAAAGCCCTTACCAATGTCCTTAATGATTCTGTCTCTGCCTGCAAGCTCTGGATTTTGCACGTTGTGTCATGAAACTCTTCCTTTAGATTTTCTGCCAATTCCTCCTCATCACCTTGTGCAGCTGGCAGTGCAGCTATCTATGGTTGGAGAAAACAAAATGTAAAAAAGTGCCAGTTTGCGGGGGTGCTAGTGAGGCGTGATCCAAGATCCAACCTAGGGTCGCTCCTCTCCCACGCAGTCTAAACCTCCTGCCTATCACCTAGCATCAGCTCTCTGAAGGTGGAAAAAGGTGTCCCTCGGCTCGCACATCTAGAAGGTATACTATATGGCATATCGGCACCGGAAAAAAGACCAGAAAGGGCCCCCTAATAGAAACATGCGAGGCCAAGGTAACATCGCGGACCTGCTGACTAGACCGCAAACTCCCTCGATCTCCTTGAACACAAGGTAGACGATATCACCACAGTTTTGGATTATCCTGCGGCTACATTTTCACAAAACGCAAGTGGAGATTCTACAAGCGGCCCGTTGCCAATCAACCTTGGCCCATGACAGAGTGAAATTTCAAATCTATGCGGATATTGCTCCGGCCACTCTTCTGAAACGTAAGTCGCTTGCCCCAGTCACCAAAACCCTTCAGGCCCACCAAATTAGATATCGCTGGTTGTTCCCATTTGGCCTGGCCTTTACACATAATAATCAGACCTATCGCATTGCGACACACCAAGAAGGCCTGAAACTCCTGTGTAAACTTCGGCTAGCAGAAGCCTCGATTCCTACCTCTCCAGCCATGTCTCCACATCCCTCTCCGTGCCATGTCTCACCAATTTGGTCTACAGTTCAGAGATCTGCACCAAGCCCTAACAAACCACCACAGATACTGCAACAGACACAACAGAGAGAAAGAAAAAGAAAAAAAAAAAGGGGGGGAGAACCCCTTACAATTATTTTCCCATCATTTATCAAATACATGCCCCATCTACTACCGTAACATAGCTTGTGTTCAATATATGTGAAAACATAATAAAACAAAGTCTACCTGGTTTTGTGGTCCACCAGGGGTGTATAGATTAAGCTAGTAGAAAAACAGCAATATGCACATATATCATGACATAATAAAAGCTACGGAACTGAACCATTAGAGAACTTATAAGAGACCTGAAAGGTGTCCATGGAGGTAGAGTTGTAGCATTGCGCTAAGATGGGGAGCTCTTGGCCGTCCATTTTGAGCCCAAAACGGGTTATTAAACTGAGAAAGCGGACTTGAGAGTTAGCTTTCCAAAGCCTGGTTGATGTGGTGTATTGTCCAATAGAGGCATGTCCAGAAGCAAGGAGGTTAACCCACCAACTATACCAAGCTAACTACCTATTCATTTACAAAAAATTTCGTAAGATGCTAGAAGATTGGGGGAAATATCACATTTCCTGGATGGGCAAAATTACAACCATAAAAATTACTTTACTTCCGAAAATTCTCTACCTATTTAGAGTGCTCCCCATAAACATCAAATTGGATGGTCTTAAAAAATGGTCCATAATGGCTTTTATCTGGAAGGGTAAACCCCCTAGGGTAAATAAGATTACTCTATACAGACGACAGTTAGATGGGGGTCTTGGTCTGCCCAATCTGTATAAATACTTTTTGGCTTCCCAACTGGCACAGATACCACCCTAAAGGTGGCCATACACGTCGGCAGTTTATTGGCCCGTGTATGGGGGCCCCCGACGGGCTTCCCCGATCGAGATCTGGCCGAAAGTCGGCCAGATCTTGATCGGATGGGATTAAAAATCCCGTCGGATCGCGGCCTAGGGCCCACGATCGGATCAGCCCGATATTGCCCACCTCAAGGTGGTCATATCGGAGGGAGATCCGCTCGTTTGGCGACATCGCCAAACGAGCGGATCTCTCCATGTATGGGGACCTGTACATGTGCAATACCAACCTCCATTGTGGGTTGAACTTGAGAACACCCTAGCACATCCATTTTCAGCTGAGGCGTTTGTGTGGCCCCCGGAAAAAAAAATAGACCCTTGATCGTAAGCCCCAGCTTGTTGCACACACTTTCTCTATGGGAATTAAACGCTAAAAAATATGCTCTTATCTCCCCTCACACCCCAGTGGCTCCAATCATTCGCAATCCTATGTTCATACCTGGCATTTCAGCCCAGTCCTTTTCGTGGTGGACTTCTAAAAAAATTAAGAGACTTGCTCACATTCTTACAGTCAGGGGACCATGTACAGTGACTTACCTAAAAGACACACTCGACCTTCCAGAATCAGAAGTGTTTAGGGCTACCCAACTCCTTCACTGGGTTACTGAGAGGTGGAGGCTGTATCCTCCGGATATGGCTTCTCAAACATATTTTGAAAGATGGTGTTACAATGAATCTATCCCTCCTAAATCACTTTCGTTATTATACCGAAATATGATGTCACCAAAGGTGGCCTCTAATCTCCAATATGTAATCTCTGGGAAAAAGAGTTGGGAAGCACCTTAACTGACGAGGACTGGTTCAGGGCATGGTCAAACTTGAAACACAGCTCTGTTAACACAATTTTAACAGAGGCTGGTTATAAGGTACTGACGATATGGTATCTTACACTGGTACGACTACCTAAGATTTATCATTTACCAAATGACCAATGCTTCCGGGGCTGTACAATACCAGGTTCAATGGGCCATATATGGTGGCTGTGCCAATGAGCAGTTCGGTTCTGGGGGAGAGAATATCAATTAATTTTCTCGGTCCTTGAAATTAACTTACTAAAAAACCAATACGAGGCCTTGATGAGTTTGCCAACAATGGGAGTTCAGAAACTAAAATGTAAGTTGCTGAATCATATCTTTTTAGCGGCTAGGCAAACTATAGCCAAATGCTGGAAGTCCCCGACTATAAACTTCAATATGTTCAAAAATAAGATTGATTGGATTTATGTAAATAAGCGTTTAACAGGACTAACACTCGATAAGATAACAACAAAAAATGTGGGAACCATGGGTTAGATACAGATTTGGAGATGCACCAACAGTGTAGACCTAACAAAAAGAGCTCCTTCAATCATTATGCTCCATCCGGCTTAGAAAACTAGGACAAACATTGGGAATGTCTCCTCTAGTTTGGTTAAAATTTATGTTTATTTGTAAAACAAATTACGTTATTGAACGACACAGTGATGTTCTTCTGTCAAATACAAGTATATTACAGGGTCATTTCAGTAGGCTTGTTATGTCATTTGTAATAATGCAAGACTTTGATAATGTCTAGAAACAACTACTCAAATGTTATATAGCTTGTAACTACAAATTGCATACAGGTAACTTAACAATGGATGTTATTGTGACACTATTTCCAGCATATGATGTAACAAACAGACTGCTTTCTTGATATTGTGACCACTGTTGTATGCTTGTATAATTCTATGAAAACCACTTAATGTATATGTATAAACATCACTGATGATATGTTTATAAATAAAAATATTTTAAATATTTTAAAATATTTTAAAATATTTTAAAAAATATGTATGAATGATACTAAGGGGCATATTTACTGTATTATGCAGTGTAAAAACAGCTGGATAATACACCACAAATTGCCAATATTCGCCATGTAAATACATTTTTATGTGTTTTTTCTTAGATGTAAAAGAACGGCGGCAAATCTGGCATTCGCATAGAGTAAAATTACACACACCTTTTATTTTACACAGCTTTTTATACCAGTTGTTTTTTTGGGTGAATTTAGTTTTACGCAGTATAATAAATATGCCCCTAAGCAACAGATTCCTTTAAGATCAGATTCTTTTCCTTTTCAAACTGCCATTATTTCCAAAGCAGGATTTTTAACATAACATTGGACCATATTACAAAATGCAAAAACATAGGAAACTGGAACACAATTTATATTAATTAATTATGATATAAAGTTATAATTGTAAAATTGCCTGCTCTCTTAACCTAACACATTTGGCAGGCAAATAGAACTGGCACTCCAGGTAAAGGAACAATAATGTGTTTTAAACGAGTGTCCCCTGGCTTCACTAAGCTGTCAGCTCTGGGAGGGAGCCTCTGTTTGAAAAAAAAAAAACAATTGTTTCCCCCAACTGGAGTGCAGACTCTATAAGCCCACACCTCCAGTGGGATACACTTTTTTTGGGGAGACATGTCCTTTACACCAAGTTTCTGCTTGCGTTCATGATGTCTTCAAGTGTACACACAATATTTATGATCATGAAAGGAAAAATGCATAATGCATATATTATGGCAGACTTATTTAATTAACAATGCACCCCCACAACTAGATATACTTGCAGGAATATCCTCAGCTTTACACTATACTACACACAAAAAACTCAAATTTAAAACTCTTAATTGATTAACCCAGTGTATGCCTTTACATAAATAATGAGAGCTGGATTTATTATTCTAACAGTGTGGGATGGCTAAACTCCCTACCCACAGGCCATTATGGGCATGGACAGGAGGGATGTGTGCAAATTTTGTCTTTTTTTTCTAACTAATTAAGTGTAATGCACCATAGATTGACTGAAGAAGATGATTTGCAAGTTCCCTGGACACCTGCAGCTGGCCAAGGAGAGATTATGAATGTAGATAAGTAAGATATGCTAACAGTCTTTCCCCCATATGTAATAAAAGGCACTAAGTTTGCACAGGAGCTGTAACCCATAGCAACCAATGAGATATTTGCTTATAAACAGGTGACTGCTATATGCTACCTGCTGATTGGTTGCTATGGGTTACTGCTCCTGGACAAACCTAATGCCTTTTATTACATAACCCCCTTTGTATCTTGCAGGAGCTTTCTTTAATGTACTAGATGCCAGATAAAGTTAGGTTACCCTAGGATGCCTGGATTTACTATTAAAGAACCCAAGCATTGTTTTGCATGTTGAAGACAACAGCAACACGTTGAAGAGAGACAGCCGAAGAAGAAGCCAGCTGTAAGGTTAAAGCTGATATTGTGGGCTGGCAGTGCAGTTGAAAGATGGGTATTTATGATTAAAAGGACAGTTTTAGGTGTGCACTCAGGGGCAATTACACCTTGTAGATAGATTACTGGTTGCTGAGATGTGAGAAGGAGAATTTGACTGTGCACCTGTGATCTAAAGAAAACCATTTAAGACCTATGGTGCTAAGGCTGACAGAGAGCATTAGTGATCAGCATGTTGACCTGATACCCACAGGTTGGGATTGGGCCAAGAAGTGGATCCCAGGTTTGTGTTTGGACAGGGGGCAGGCCCAAACTTCAATCAGGGGGCCTGCCCAAGGCAGGGAAGAGGTTGAACAATTAATACTTATCACTGCTTGACAAAGAACGCTTTAAAAGCCAAATTTACGACTAATATGATACCTAAAAAGGTTCTAGGTATCCAAAGTAAACTGTGGACCAGATTTAAAAGGCAACAATAATAAGATGACTTATTATGACTTATTTTTACTGTAGAATTAAAGGGCCATCCTAGCTAAAGGACACCAAATGAAAAGTCTGTGGCTTTCTCACTTCCCAGTTACTGTCCTTGTTACTTGAACTGAAATGCCACTATAAAATTGCTCCTTAAAAGCTTTTCCTGCACTGGCTGAATAGTCTAATTCTTCACCTGACATTCTCGATTGTTTCAAAGTGAACGTCCAAAATGAATTGCTTTTCAAATTCAGATACTTAATTTACTAATCATGGCACAACTTGAATACTATAAATGGGGGAAAGGGTGTGCTCTGATGCTTTGATCTATCCCTCTATGCCAAAATAATGTACAGATGGATGTGAATTTCTAATTGAAAGCAAAAAGCAGTATTATTACAATATAATATTAATACAAAATTAAGCCTAACACATGGGCATCTAGATTATAAACATTTTGTTAAACTATTAACATACGTACTGTTAATTCATTGTGTAATGCTAGAACTCTATACAGTTGTGGTCAATGAATTATACATCATAATGTGTGTGCCAACATACTTTTGTTTGCAGAAGGGCACCTGTCTCAGCTCTATTTTTCTCGATGTCGTTCTCCCAGTGAGTCCTAATAATTTCCAGAATGCCATCAAGTCCAGTCCCAATTGACACATCCATTTCTTCTAGCTGAAATCCAGCCAACTGTTTATACAGCATCTTTACATCCTGTAAAACATACATATAAATAAATGAGGGTTTCTCTATTTGTTTGAAGCAGTCATTGTAGATAAAAGAGGCACCAGTCTGGGCAATTCATTTCCAATAGCTGGGCAACAGGACAGTGGCCAGTTATTTTTTGTGTTGCAGATAAAACATTGATATAGCAAATAGACTATTGATTATGGTAAAAAGTAATACTGTAGAAACACTAATAGGGCTGGCAAAAACCCAACATACAGGCCAAAAGTGAAAAAGGACAAAAAATCTTTATTCAAACATGTACAAAACGTAGCCTTACAGATATGTGTACATGTTGTTTGAATAAAGATTTTCAAACTCTTACCCCCAAATGTAATATTTGGCGTTATCGCAGCACGCATTCGCACTTTTGCGAGTATATTTTCCCTAAGCGGAATGCAATATTTTTCGCACAGATATATTACATAAGCACAAAACAGTAGCAAATATAATATGAGTCGCAATGAAAGATGTTTTCACTGGAAAAAAACTAATAACCATATACCTTTACCACATATAAAAAAATGCTGACATATATCTTTACCACATATAACTTGACCACATTTTTAAATGACATGAAGAATAGCGAAAAAATTACGCAATGCGACAGGAATATCTTTCTGCAAAAGTTGTACATACACCTTCTTCTCACAACACTGATAGCAAAGTCACGTGAACACAATTACATTGCGATTAGATTGCGAATAACATTTGCACTGAACAGCGACTACAGACACGCAATATAAGCAATTTGCGATAAGATAGTTTTATTACATTGATAGCGCAACAGCGCAATAGAGCGCAATAACAAAAGTTCGCAAAGTGGAGGGAAACGGCACGCAAACTACTCGCAATTCGCTTTGTGAACAGTTTATGCGATTGCGCGTGATATTACATTCCCCGTTAAACTTTTGGCCTGTATGCTGAGTTTTTGCCCCAGCCCTGTCAGGAGTTGCCAGATTTCAAACACTTTTCTGCAGGATGTCTGGACAGTGCATTTTCTTGCTTAGCCACCAGATGCTTTTGGTGCTTAATGCTGATAATAGTCCAAGTAAAGCTGGCCATAGATGCAAAGATCGAATCCTCGATCGATCAGACATCCCCATCTCCCGACCTGCCACTAACCATTCGGATCAAATAAAGTAGTAAAAGAAAAAATCAGACAATGTTCTGCCCCTGACAGCAATCATACGAAAGTTATGTCCGACAAAGCTGGCGACAATCTCCCTCTGAAAATCGACCAATCGGCAAAACACGCAGAGAAATTATCTGCAGCCGACAAATCTTTTAACCTGGCCAATCGACCGATCTCAGTGGGACGAAAAATGACGAGACTCTCCACACAGTCCGAAAATCGTACAAATCGAGGAAAGATGGGTATTAAAGATTAAAAGGACAGTTTTAGGTGTGCACTCAGGGGCAATTACACCTTGTAGATAGATTACTGGTTGCTGAGATGTGAGAAGGGAAATATGACCTGTGCACCTGTGATCTAAAGAAAACCATTTATACTGTAGAAACGAATCGAGGATTCGTACGATTGGATCTTTGCGTCTATGGCCAGTTTAACCCCTAATCTCTTTAAAACCAGGTACTAATAATCTTGTCATCAAGACCCTATATAAGCTAGTGCCTGCATCCTGGCTATTGCTATTGTGTTTTGTTCTCCTTGGCTGATGATTTGGGGTTTGGCACCACCCAACCTTTGCTCAATTTGGGGGTTTCTCTTTTTTGTGTTTGCATGACAAAAAAGTCTTACCCACCTTGATCTAATTAAATGGGCTCAGCAATATGATATTAATAAAAATGATACAGACTTTTTAATAATGCAATGGTTAGATAAGAGACTTTGTGTTACCTCCTCATGATTCTTCGACAACAAAGTCAACTCTTCCTTCATGTTTTCGATCTGACTTTCTAGATCCTTTTTGGTCAGGTTTGCATCATCAATCACTTTGTACAAAGAACGGATCGCCTCCTGAACTGCCTTTCGAAATGACTGCTCATTCTCATACCTCACATTAAAACAACAGTTATGGGGGGATATCATAAAACAACAAAATGAGAATTTTCAAAATTAAAAATCAAGAATTTTTTCTTGCAATGCAATACTGTTACTTAGACATAATTGCACTGAAAATGTCAGACATGTTCACCATTAGATGAGCTTTTAGTATTTTATTAACATGCATAATCTAAGCCATTTTAAATACAGGTATGGGACCTGTTGCCCATAATTCTTGGGACCTGGTGCTTTCTGGATAAGGGATCTTTCTGTAATTTGGATCTCCATACCTTAAATCTACTAAAAATAATTTAAACACTAAATAAACACAACAGGATTGTTTTGTCTCCAATAAGGATTACCTATATATTTGTTAGGATTAAGTACAAGGTACTGTTTTAGTATTGTAGAGAAAAAAGTGAAGAATATGGGATATGGCCTTCCTGTAATCCAGAGCTTTACGGAAATTGGATTTCTGGAAAACTGTTTCCACAATGGTACTATTTTTATAGTTTTTGAATGATTAGCCTTTATATTCTAGCTTCTTTCAGGATGCATCTGGTTGTCAGGAGACACTGACCCCAACCAGGTCCAGATTTGTGGCGAAAGGCCTGGGCCTAGGGCGGCAAAACTGTAGGGGCAGCATGACGCCCAGCCGCTTCTCTAAGGAGCACTGGGGAATCAAAGCTCCCCAGTGCTCAGATGCTTGAGAGCAGGGTCGCTCGTGCAGGGAGGGTCTGGGCGGTGCCTGCACTAGGAACTTGCGGGGCCAACACTAGAACCATGCGCGGCGGGCTGGCCAACAAGAAGCGCCCGGCACTGTGGCCTTGGGGTGCTGCCTCCCAAAATCCAGCCCTGACCCCAACACCCAAAAATCAGCTTGAGTATAAGGCTTCAAGTTTATTACTATGCTTGTTTTTCTTCTTAGGACTTATTAATCATCTTTCACTGTGATTTCAAAATTGCCCTCAGGTTGCTAAGATATATAAACCATAGCAATCAAATAATATACATTTCTGCTATGTAGATACAGCCCTGCCTCTTTGTAAAAATGTTCTCTGTTAGAGATAGTTTCATAAAATGAGCCAAAAATTGTGGGCTTGTTCATATTTTATCATTAGAAACCAGAATCAAGAGTGTGAGTTCCTCCAAAAAAAGTGTTCAGGCAGCAAATAAAAAACTACAAAAGTTTATTGAGACATATTAGGACATGGCCTGATGCGTTTCCTGCCTGTTGGGGCACTTACTCATAGGCTAAATGACATACCCCTGTACAATGTTTATATAGGGGTTATGACCAATCAACAGCACCACAAGTATCAAACAACACTCCAAAAAACTATGTAATACAGTAAACAAGAACCAAAAAGAAGATAATGATAGTGATATTGAAATGAGAAATAATTTATCATTCCCAGAAGAGAGTTAAGTGATTATCATAAGAAGATCTTTACATTTCAGAGAGCTAATGATGCAGGCCTTGTAGCCTTACTTTCTAAGAAAGTGGATTCCCTCACTATTTAACATGTTTAATATTACATTGTTAAGGATTATTAAGGAATTGATACATTTTCTCTGCTCTAGTGTTTAGCTCATGAATAGCAGTAGTCTTTTCTTTAGACAACTCTTCATAAATGGAGATAAATTCTACTTTCATAGAATGGTATTTATTTCATAGAAAGGCTTTATTCAGATATTGGATATTGGTATTATAATGAGCAACTTCATAGATTGCCTGACAACTGTGCTTATTGAGTCAAACACATAGGTAGATATTTAACCAGAGCAGAACGGAAACACATTATGGGAGTTATTTATTAAAGTCTGAATGCCAAAAAAAGCAAAAAATTCTAGGTTTTTTTACTATAAAATCTTGATTTTAGTGAAAAAAACCTAGAATTTTTTTTGTGATTTTTTATACCCCGAGGCTGCTAAAAGTCCAAATCTGAAAATACTCCATCTCCAAGCTGTCAAGGTCCTGTAGAAGTCAATGCCAAACGTCCCATTTCAAATCTGAAGATGCAATTAAGAGTACAAGTGAAGCTCACCTAATCTCTTGGTCGGATTTTCCCACGGGATATCCTGTGCGTGATATCCCAATAAGGTAGAAATATGTAGAGGTGTGGGACAAATCCAAGGCAGCAACTGGACTGCAATAACTTCTTTATTGGGGATAGAGGTACACAACATGTTTCGGGAAGTGCCCTTTGTCAAAAAGGATCAGGTATACAACATCAAATCCAAACAAAAACTATCACCTTCAGATGTCCAATGCTTTTAACTAATTTTCTGCAGTATTATAATGTTGTATATACTGACAGGAGTGTACATTATTGGAAGACATCCAATCCCCAACTTGGCCTGGCTCCTTGTCTGAGAACCACTCTACTCCCTCCCCCCCCCACTGACAACCAATCCACCCTCCATTTGGTTTGCAAGGCCCTGAGCTGCTCACCACCACCTAATGCTCTTCACTCCCTCCCCCAATAATCACGTGACAGTGAAGTTGGTTTCCTATACAAAACTTATGGTTACCATAGACGCACAGATAATATCGTACAAAACAAATTTTCGTCCGATATTCGTTGGGTGTATGGTGGAAAAAGAGCCGACCAATATCGGCAGAAGACTTGGATATCGGTCGGCTCGTCGATCGCGCTGGACTGAAAATTTTGATTGGGTGCCTTTGAAGGGACCCAAGCATCGACCATTGTTAGTGCTGAATCGTCAGATACAGGTAAAATTCTATTGTTTCTTCCCGTATATCTACCTGTATATCTGATGATTCAGCTCTACACGTGTGTATTGAAACAAACAATCTTTCTTGGAAAGATCTTTTCCAAGAAAGATCGTAATTATTACGTCTATGGCCACCTTAACAGGCCTGGCACTTCAATTTCCTTTGATTCCAAATCCTGTTCCAAATCCAACTCCTCCAGATCTCAAACCAAATCCTACATCAACCAATGCCGATGACACTTATACACTCTTTATTATGTAGATGCCACTGGCAAAATGTGTAACTCTGTACTGAATATACAATCCTTCTACTCACTATATCCTTAGGTTTCAGTATACAATTTGAGAAACACAGTTTATAATGTGTATGTAAGATTGGCTCAGTGTAAAGGTGAAGATCTTCTCATCTGATGAGGTCTCCAAACAAGGGGATCTTTGCCTGATTTGGACTATGCTGTGAACATATCATATTAAGTACCTAAGCAGGTCCTTTGGGAGGCATAAACTTGCCTGATTTTTGATTTTTTGATTTTTAAGCCTACTTGATAAGATATCTGGCCAATATTTATTGGGTATACAAATCCCATTGGTCATCGACCACATGATGTGATCCCGTCCCAGCGAACCTGCATAGATATTGGGAAGGCATTCAGGTAGGACTCATTCATGGACACATAAGCTTTGGACACAGCAGCTAGAAGATGCCCTTGTTTCATTAATTTAAGCCCATGACATTATTTTGCAGACTTGCAATGAATGCCTATGTGTATTAGAAGAACATCATTCAATGGTTCGGCAGTGTTGTAAGTGGGATGAAGTTACATTATTTCATTTACTTTTTATATATGGTAAAAAAAATGTAATAGAATCAAGCAAGCGTTGAAAGTGATTATTCATATAATTCACATTAAGCTAGCATAGCTTTTCTGCATACTGTGCCCCTTTTTGAAAGCGAGACTTCTAGTAACATCTTGTCTTTTATTTATTGGTCGCAGAAGATATTTTTTGCAATACAGGGGTTTAATTGATTCATTGAAAAGACGAGGAAAAAGTCTGACATTTTGTTACGTATTTACCAGTTCCATGAATTTTTTAAAATCTATCAAGTTTCTGTTCACTTAGGTGAAACAACCCTTTCATGTGAAACTCAGACTTTTTTGTAGGCCCACTCTCACAGAAACCCATGGTGAGCCAAAGAGAAGTAACTTGTTCCCCTTCACAAAGAGAGCTTAGATCAGAAATAATAAATCTGCTGCTGTTTGTGTGAAACCACAGGCTTGAAAATGATTTGTTTGTATAATAACTCTCTGGGGCATATGCATATCCATATGTTTACCTGTATGCAGAAGCTGATAAACTGCCCATATTTAGAAAACATCCATTTGCAGTTAACGATTAATTCCTGTACATTTTATATGCATTTGATTTTTTTTGACATTTCTGCAAAATATATTTATTAAGGTTTCAATTCTGCTATCAGTGTAAAACATGTCTACATTCATCAGAACAAAAAGTGTTTATACTACAGATATATATGTAAAAATAAATGCTATTTATAGAAAAAGGCAAAGCCATGTTTACTGTCTCCCTGTTGAAGCTCTCCGCTAGCAGCCATATTTGTCTTGTGTCACATCGTTCCTGGGAATGAAAGTGGTTTTCAGTTACCTGTAGACTCCCATGGTCCATTGAGCAAGGACATAATGTGCCCTTATTGAATTATGAGATGACAACTTTTTTTGATTTCTAAAAATCCAATTCTGCCAATGTGTGCCTACCCAATCAAAACAGATATCCGCAGCACACCGTAGATCTGAAAAAACGTGTATTTTATTGTATCAAATTGTTTCAGACATAGCAATGTTTCGGGCCACCCGGGCCCTTTATCAAGCCCTTTATGTTTGAAATAATTTGAAACAATAAAATACACGTTTATTCAGATCTACGGTGTGCTGCGGATATCTGCTCTGATTGGTTAACTTGACCCTGTAACAGGCGTGGGTCCTTCAGTACAGCACCTGGTACCGCAAAGGTTCAAGGCCAAGGTTCAAGGTTCAAGGCCTTAAGCTCTCCACCTCAGTTTCTGCAAATGTATGCCTACCCAGTAACGCTATTGTAGGTTAAATTCTGTGATTTCTTGCTTAGTGTGAGGTTTCAGCGCGCATGACGCCAAAATGTCCGCTAACGTGAACGTGCGCGTTGTGTTGACGCAGGACGCAGGCATCATTACGTTTGGCGCCAAAATACCTCTTTAAAAGGACGGTCAGGGGAAGGCTCTGTGCTTGTTGATAAAAAACCTGCTCCTGTACCTTTTGGAATCCTGACTATTTGATTCTGGTTTTGACTTCGGCTTTGAATCTCAACTTACGACTGAACTCCGCCTGCATCTGACCCCAGCCTGTTTATCCGTTTACGATTAAACTCTGCCTGCATCCGACCTCGGCCTGCCTTCCCGATAACGACTGAACTCTGCCTGTACCGACCCTGGCCTGCCTTCCGACTACTCTTCTGCCTATTCCTTCTTATTACTATTGCCTGCCACAGCTTGTGACACTCCTGCTGGACCTCGTCTCCTCACATCTGGACTCTAGACAGGTGAGGCCTGACACTTAGCGAAGAAATGCTGCTTTTATTACTGTCGGGTTAACTATTCGGAAGGGTTTTTTTACAGTGAGAGCCGTGAACATATTGAATTCTTTCCATGAATCAGTTGTACAGGCTGATACATTAGATAGCTTTAAGAAGGGGTTGGATGGCTTTTTAACAAGTGAGGGAATACAGGATTATGGAAGGAATTTTTTTCCCCCTCTGAAATTTGAGAGGCTTCAAATGTTTTTTTTTTACCTTCCTCTGGGTCAACTAGCAGTTAGTCAGATTATACTGTATATCGACCTAAAAGGTTGAATCGATGGAAGTGTGTCTTTTTTTTCCAACCTAACTTACTATGATACTATGTTAGGTAAGAGTGGGTTTTTTAAATGAATTTTATACACACCAAGCCTACTCTGATGGTCTTGGGTCCATCCATTGTAACCCTATGTTGTCAACAAGTGACCCTTACATTTTCAATATTCTGTATTCTATATATTTAGGTCTCCTGCTGCCTTAGGCACCGGACCTGTGAGTGCCCATGCACAATTACATCAGGAGAAGTGACATCACTGTGCAACGCTGCTGATTGGGAAAGTGGCTTTTTTCCCCCCAAAAGTTTTATTTACCATATAGGCATCTGAGGGCTTCCCCCTAAAGCTGCTGCCCTAGGCACGGACCCCTGGGTGGCTATATGATAAATATACGTTTGTCTCCTCTGTGTTGTCACTCTGTAGCAGAAGGAAGAAACTTTTTGCTGTCCTAACACTTGGGCTGATTTATCAAAATGTGAGATTAGAACTCACAGCAGAAAAACTCGCTCACTTTCTATTTATTCCTATGGGATTTTTAAAAGCATAGGAATAAATAAAACATGAGTGAATTTTTCTGTGGTGAGTTCTAATCTCACATTTTGATAAATATGCCCCTTACTCAGTGGGAACCTGCCATACAGCCCTTTGGCTTGATCAGATCCGAACTGAATTCAAAATGGGCCTGGGTATTTCTAGTACACATGAGCCCAAACAGCAGTGCCCCTAGTAGCCCAATAAATAGTGACTGTCTATATGGCATCCTAAAGCAACTCCTATGGCTTATCCACGGTTGCCAGTCCGGGCCTGCTCTTGATGTGGCGCTCACCTGACAGAGCTGAGTGGTTTTGAGAGAAAAGGAGTTGTGAAGAAGATTGAGTGCCTGGTGCACATGAACACCATAAGTGAATTCTAGGATATAAACTTTATTTAAAAAAAAAATATTTTATGGAATACAGCAGCACGACATACAGATCAAATAGAAGCTTGTAGAATTTATAGCAGTAGTAGTTTTGAATCAGTTCTGTAGATTCTAAAATCAGTGGCATTTAAAGGGTTAAAGATTACAGAAATAAACGGAAGATTCTTAGGGTTTAAGGAAATGTTTAAACAAAATTCAAATGAAATATGTGCTCCTCACATTTCTTGGGCTGGATTAGTTACCTAAAAGGATACTGTCAAGGGGAAAAAAAATTCAAAACGTATCAATTAAAGGAAAAATATACCAGCAAAATGAATATTTAAACAACAGATAGTTTATATCAAATTAAGTGGCATATTAAAGAATCTTATCAAACTGGAATATATATTTAAGTAAATATTGCCCTTTTATATCTCTTGCCTTGAACCACCATTTTGTGATGGTCTGTGTGCTGCCTCAGAGATCACCTGACCAGAAATACTGCAGCTTTAATTGTATCAGGAAGAAGTGTGAAAGCAAAAGACAGAACTCTGTCTGTTAATTGGCTCATGTGACTTAACATGTATGGATTGATTGTTTTGTTTGCGTGCATCGTGAATCCTACGATCTCAGGGGGGCGGCCTTTATTTTTTAAAGCAGCAGTTTTCTATTTATGATTACCCAATGGCACATCCTACTAAAAAAGTATATTATTATGAAAATGGTTTATTTACATGAAGCAGAATTTTACACATGAGCTGTTTTATGCAATATCTTTTTATAGAGACCTACATTGTTTGAGGGGTATAGTTGTCCTTTAATAGTGCTGCTCTAGCAGAATTCTGCACTGGAATCAGTTTCTCAAAAGAGCAAACAGATTGTTTTTATATTTCATTTTAAAATCTGACATTGGGCTAGACATATTGTCAGTTTATCAGCTGCCCCCAGTCATGTGACTTTGCTCTGATAAACTTCAGTCACTCTTTATTGCTGTACTGCAAGTTGGAGTGATATCACCCCCTCCCTTTTCCCCCCAGCAGCCCATCAGCAGAACAATGGAAAAGTAACCAGATAGCAGCTCTCCAACACAGCAGCCAGGTAGATCTAAAAAAAGCACTCAATAGTAAAATCCAGGTCCCACTGCGACAAATTCAGTTATATTGAGCAGGAGAAACAGCAGCCTGCCAGAAAGCAGTTCCATCCTAAAGTGCTGGATCTTTCTGAAATCACATGACCAGGCAAAATGACCTGAGATGTCTACACACCAATATTACAACTAAAAACAATACACTTGCTAGTTCAGGAATTAAATTTTATATTGTAGAGTGAATTATTTGCAGTGTAAACAGTGTAATTTAGAAATAAAAACGACATCATAAAAATCATGACAGAATCCTTTAAGTACATGGTAAACAAGAATTGACTGTTTGACTTCATACTCAAGTCTCAAATTCTAAGAAACGATGAGAATATGGCATGATACAGGTTTAATAAATGGTATTAAAGCTTATTCTATATGGAGACCAATATGAACTTTGGAGAGTTTGTTCTTTATTACCTTTCTTTGAAGTCTTCAGCACATGCTTGTAAATTTTCTGTTTGAAGCATCAGCCGTGCATTATCCAGGACAGCATCCCCTACCTGAAAAAAAAAAATCATTGTCTGTTCTAGACGCATATTATGATTACATGGTGGTAGATTAAGGCTGCCACTTTCCTTGGAGCAAAAGTATCTGACTGTGGAGCAATAGTATTTTACTTTACTATAGCCACTGCTGACCCCACTGCCCAGCCCCAATATTTACCCTATATTCTTGTACAAAACATTTTTACATATAAGGGGTAATTTATGAAAGCCAGAGGAAGAAGTGCTGATTGCTAAGGAGTGCAAAAGCATGCCCTTCTGAATGTCCACTGATATACCCAATCTGCTTTGATATGCACCTCTAGAATCCTGTCAGTAGTTCAGACCCATTATTCCCACACAATTTCCACCCAAATTCTGTTTTTTATTTTTCTCCTACATGTTAGGGCAGAGACACACGTCCAGCGACAAATTGCCTGTTCTTCGGGCGACTAATCACCCCAAACTGCCTTCCTGTCGGCAGGATGGTACTCGGAGTGCTTCGATTCGCGGTCGCCCGAAGTTGTCTCACAAGGAAACTTTGTGCGACTTTGGAAAAAATCCTGCTGGCTAGAATTGAAATCGCCGACGGGATGGCACTCGGAGGCAGTTTGGGGAGATTAGTCGCCGGATAAGAGGCGATTTGTTGCAGGGCGACTAAATCTCTCTGAATCTCCACATGTGGTTCTGTCTTAAACAGTCAAAGCACACATAACATTCAGGTCAAAAAAGTCAAGTCTAGGACCTGCTCCCTGCCCACAGATGCAGCTTTACAAGATCAGTCTGTGACCAGGGGACCCTTGTAATATTTCTGTACAGTGACTCTATACTGACTGTGCCTCCCAATAGGAAATATTCTATCTTCTTATCTTGTGTGAGAAATTTAATTTGTTCTCTTTGGTTAGAAGTTTTCAGCCAATCCCTGCTCCACACAGTCTCTAAGAGTATTCCTCTCTCCTCTCTGATTCATCAATTTGTTACACACTTGACTTACATTTTTATTTATACTTTGATATATCTCATTACTTTGTAGTATAATATGGGATGCAATTTACAAACAAAGAAAACATAAACTCTCTATCCCCAAAATAATGTTTTTTTTTATAAATAAAAGGAAACAGTATGTGATCAATATCTCAGTTGTGTCATAGTGAAGTGTCCCAAAAGAATGTATTAGATTATAATTATGTGTGATTATTCCTTGCATGACATATACTCCATGCCCCAAAGGAAGACAAGCCACAACTTGTTACATGTACTGTAGATCCATATTTAGAAATGGGTTCATTCAGGCAAAATAAATGTGTAGTTTACCTGTGCATATTATCTGGAAAAAACTGTGTATACAATAACAAGCCTCTTACTGAAATACGCATTCTTATTTTTATTAACTCACTGTGTGATTAATATGACATTTGGTATAAATGTAAAAAATAAATAAAATTTACTGTTAGCCCCCAAAATAAATTCATGAAAAATCTCTCAGAGCACTCTTCTAAGCACTTTCATAATGTATAGTATTTTTCTAGTTTTCAAGATATTAGATGTTTTTAAACATCCCCAGCTAAAGTTGGCTGAAAATGAATTTCTTGTGAAAGGGAGCCTTGAGAAAGGGAGCCATGTTTGATGTTGTTTTATGACCTCAGAAATGTCAGACGACTCTAATTTGTGCTTTTCTAAGCAGAGCAATAGAAAGATCGATATACTGGATAGATAGATATATAGATAGATATCAAGACATTCCTTTTCTTAAGAAATTCATTTTCAGCCAACTGTAGCCAAACATTCACCTGGAGAAAGAAGCTTTTTAAGAATCGAATTCTAAAGAAATTTCTTTAGAAAGTTTTGGCATACCATAAATTATGGTATTTAGATGATGCTAGCAATATTAAAATACTCTTAGGGTTATAGGTCCATGAGGTTTTCATTCAGCTACAGCATGTAGTAATAATAATAGTAATAATGCCTAAGGTAATTCTGATAACATGCATAAAGACTCCTTTGTATTCTATGGTGGAGTGTCATAAATCATAAGTCACATATGCTTTCTTTTAGCATTGAATCTTAGCCATAATGTAGAATAAATATCAGCTTTTTAACTATGAAACAATCCAGTCCTGGAGTGAATAAAGGCAGTATAAATGAAGACAAATTAAGGGAAAGAAGTTTCCATCCTAAACAAAAAGGAAAGACTTAGACCCTGGGTACACACTAACTCCTTCGCTCTGGTTTGTCCGCTCTGGTTTGCCACCTTTTTCTTTTCGGCAAAAATGGACAGGGGTGGGCCATTGACGTAGGGGGTGGGCCAGTGACATCAGGGGTGGTGTGGGTGTTGTTGGGGGTGATTTTTTCTTATTTGTTATTTCAAATGCAATGTCTTGAAACCCTGAAACATATGGAGAGCAAGGACGCTAACAGTATCTGACAATTATAAATGAAAACCAGTCTGGTAGCTGTGTTTGGTGGACCATGGCCATCAAATACTGAACATTTCTGCTAGGATGTCTCCTGTCAAATTCTAATTGGGTGACAAAATTGACAATGTCTAGGGCAATGTTGGACAGGTAAGACATTTACTTCTCATGTTGTCCAATTGTCCAGAATTAAATAGTATTTTTTGGTTTTCCTGCCACCTTATGCCAACAACAAGTAATGACATGTCAATGAGCATTAATTTTGTTTGTTTTGTAATTATATGTTTGTGCACTCATAACAGGGAGAGAGTTTAAAGGGAGTAATATTTCACACTCGGTTCTCTTCTTCTCTCTCATGTACTGTGCTCCTAAAATTCCTAAAACTCCTAAATATCATCTTGTGGCATATGATAAGAGCAGAGCAAACTGTTACCATGGCCATAGCTAGAAATACATGGAAAGGTACTTATTTTGACAGCAGCAAAATGGAATGCCTTCCCCCCAGCACTTAACTTTCCTGGGCTGCATTACTAGTTCAGAGAGTGCAATTGTGCTCTCCTGCACTATTAGAGCCCAATTTCCAGTTTCAAAAAAGGAAATTTGGCTCTTAAAGTTACTAGGAGAACCTTTTTGCTAGCCCTGGTAACTTGTTTAGAGTTGCCGCCTGAGGTGAGTTTCTCAACTCAACTCACTGGTGCAGTGCCCTGACATGAAAACTATAGTGATTGGTTGAGCTGCTGTCTTCTTTTTCTGCTGTAAATCCCAGTAGGGGACCAGTTCTTTCCAGGGGCTCAAATCCTGTGTTTATATAGAGTCCAGTGGGTTTGTTTGTTTTTTTTTGTATTGTTTCATTTGCTTGTATGAAACTTTTACTAAAGTTGAATTTTAATAATGAAGTGGACATTTTCAACTGTTTTGTCCTGATCCAAGTCACAATGTATATACAGTACATATAGGTATTTTTCAGGATTTATATTTACATTTGCAGGTAAGTGATCAAAATGCTAAATAACTCAACTGTCTTCTTGGTTCCGTAGTAATAATATTGAGGCAGCTGAAGTGATGCAGCCTTCTCCCACACCTCCATGCTTAACCTTCCAGTGTCGGGGCAAAGACAGGCTGCACTGCTAGTGGAGAGTGTGTAATTGCGCTCTATGCACTGAAAAAGCAGAGATTCTGATTTAAAGATTTGAATTTTGGCTTTAGAAGTTACCACACGCCTGGTGACTTGTTGGTTGCTGCTGTCTGTTGTAAATTTCCCAACTCGCATCATAGCAGCCAAAACATGGGGATAGCAGCAGAGACATGTGCGTAGAGCACAATGATTTTGGGGTGGCAGAGGATGCATATCAAAGATAAATATATATCTAAAAACAAATAAAAATGTCTTAAAATATAAACTGTATTGAATGGCCTCTGGCCCTGGTGTGCCAGTTTCATGATTAACAGCAAAATATCAAAACCATACAAACAAAAGAGAGAAAATAGCAGTGCAGTTGATGGACTTTCAGCCTCTCTTAAATACAGTATATGATGGAGTTTTCTGTGCCAGCCAGCCAGCCAAGTTACAACTAGCTTGTGATCCTGGTGGGCAAGTGCCAGTTCCAAGGTTGGACTGGGCAGACAGGGCATCGGGTTAAAAACCTGGTGGGCCCCAGCTCTCACAGCCTAGACCCTCTCCCTACTGCTGCTTTCCTTACCTCCCTCTATGGCCCTGGTCGCTGCAGAGTGAAGGAATAGGTAAGAAGGGAGGGCATGGGGGGGTTGCAGCCGGGAGGGGGAAGCTGGAGGGGTGGTGTGGCTGCTGGGCCAGAGGGTGCTTAGCGACTGGGGGCCCTGGGTGCTGGTAGTTTGGTATCCCCTGAGGCAGCAGGTTCGGTGGGCCCTGGGCCCCCCAGCCTTACACTGGCCAGTGCCACTGTAGGACATCATGAGTCACTTGAAAGACCAGTGGCAAAAATGCTCAGTAAGAGAGGTTGCTGACTGGTACAGTGATGAAATTGCAGTTCAGTAGCAGCTGTCAGGAGATTTAGGGGCTGATTTATGAAGCGTCAATTTTTTCTGGTCGAGTTTTTTTAAATATTTTTATTTAAAAAAAAGAAACAAAATAGCATCGCTTTTACAGGAATAGGCGGACAGTGGACATTTCCCAGCTCGCTTGGGCAAAAAAATAAATTCTCACTTTTACCTCTTATTCCTGTGTACATGAAATAGCATAAACCTTATGGTCAAATTAAATGACCGTTCTCACATTTAAAGAGGGAGGGGAAAAGGAAACTTAGTAAAAGGAAAAAGAACTATATGATGCTGTCAATTCCGGTCCTATTAACTATGACATCTGTCCTATGGCAGAAAATGGTCAAGAATCTGCCAGTTCCAGTTAAGGCAAGATAAAGTTCTATACAGATTAAGTATTTTGTTTTCTTCTATAAGCCATCCATGAGTTCCAAATCTTGTTGTTCTGCTTCCCTGTGCATCTTGTAAGTTTCTCCAAGATAAGAACATTGTCCATTTTGGTTTTTACTGAGTATGAATATCTTGGGTAGATGTTTTCCACGCTTGGCAATTGTTTGCTTTGCAGCTGAAAAAATATAGGTAATCAGTGTCCTTATATATTTATTTGCTTGTTAAGTATAGCCTCTGCCGGATCCTTTCTCAATGAGAGACCTGTAACATTAGTTATTAGAGACTAATACGTATCCAGAATCTCGCAGCTTTTGGGCATTCCCACCATATGCAAAAAAGAACCTGATTGGCCACATTTCCTGAAGCAAAGAGATGATGAAGAAGGGTATCATTTTGCCTAGGTGAGTGGGACCAGGTACCACCGATGTAGTAATTTCTGTGAGGTTTCCTTTATGGAACAGTAGATGGAAGTTTTAATAACATCCCTCCACGTGTCGCATTCAAAGCAGACCCGAAGGTCTCGTTCCCATCTCTTTACAAAATGCAGATCCTTTATATCAGTTTGATAAGTATTTAGACTATAATATATTCCGCACAAATCCAGTATTCATAACATCTTGTTCTATTATAGCCCACAGTGGGGCATCATCATCCCCTTGCCATGCTGTCAATAGGCTTAATTTGCTGCTATATAATAATAATGAAGATTTGGTATACCCAAGCTCCCTTTTTGTCTATTCTTAGATGCTATTTTCCTGTTGAGTTTTAATGGGGAAATATTTATAATGCTCCAAAGATGCTAAAAATCAGAATCCAAAAATTCTCCAGCTAAAACCTGTCGAAATCATGTAAAAGTCAATGGCAGATGTTCCTTTAACAATTTGTTTCTTGCCTTCATGATCTTTCGAGGGTTTTGGGCTGTCTTGTTCAATTATCTGATAAAAGTCAAGTGTTTCTGGTGTCAAATTGCACAATTCGACTTGAAACTGCACTGCATACTCAAGGTGAGGTGTTACAAGGGACATATAAAGAGGCAAAATTATGTTTTCATCTATTGAGTTAATGGCCTTTTTTATACAAGACAGTAAAGTTATCTGGAAACTCGTTATTCATCAAGTTCCGAATAATGAATGGCATAAGCTCAATTATGTAATTATCAATTATGTGAATGAATCACATAAGCTCAATTTTATCCAAAACAAAAATTGATTTGAAAAAATGATTTCCTTTTTCTCTGTAATAATAAAACAGTTCCTTGTACTTGATCCAACCTAATATATAATTAATCCTTATTGGAAGCAAAACCATCCTGTTGGGTTTATTTAGGGGCAGATTTATCAAAGGTCGAGGTGAATTTTTGAATGAAAAATATAAAAATTTTTGAGCTATTGTTTGTGTACTTCAACTACGGAATAGTCCAAATTCGATTAGAATTTGTAAAAAATTTGAATATTCGAATATCGAAACTTATTTTAAAAATACAACGTCGACCATTCGCCATCTAAAACTTGCCGAATTGCTGTTTTAGCCTATGAGTGACTTCCTAGAACCCATTTGGAGTCAATTAGTGGACTTTGAAAAATCAAAGGTTTTTTTTTGGGAAAAACTTTGAATCGAATTTGATCGAATGCGCTATTCGAAAACTGATCAATTCGACCAAAAAAAAAACTTTGACTTAATTTCGGTTGGTCTTTTTGAATTCGAATTTCGAAGTTTTTTCAATTCAAAATTCGACCCTTGATAAATATGCCCCTTAATTATTTTTAATGATTTTTTAGTAGACTTAAGTTATGGAGATCCAAATTACAGAAACCCCAAGTCCTGAGCATTCTGGATAACAGGTCCTTTAGTAACCACAGAATGACTCTGCCCAGAATTAGACAACTTGTTATCTACAAAAACCCCTTGTCAAGAACTATGAGGAATCAAAGCCAGGCCTTTGTGTTTGGACGCTCCTGCACTATTCTGGTAATCCACTGGGGGGAGGTCTAAGAGCTTATGCTAGACACTGCCCTGAACAGACTTTCAATTATGTTTCTCCGTTACCTCGTCATGCCTCATTAACAAAATGTGTTGTAATTCAAGCAATCAAGGCCCTTGTGCAATAGAACCTGTTGCTTGATCATCTGAGCTCCTGAGCCTGATCTAGCCTTTGACTTCCGTGACTTCTGTGATTCCTGGTTCCTGTGTAACCTGCCTGGTTTCGTGTCTGCTGCCTGTTTCCCTTGCTACTGTCCACCTGTTCCCATCTGGTTCCCATTGCCCATCTTCTATGGATTCCCTGTTTTGACCTTCATCCTGTTACTCGACCCTGCTTGACCGCTGCCTGCCACTGACCTTGCTGGCAATTCAGGCATTGCTAGTCTTTTGCCAGCCCGGACCTTCTCAGCTTATTTCTGGATTTCACTCAGTCTTCTGTCACTACCCAGGCCTGTATCTGGTTTTTCAGTTTGCACTCCTGTTTATTGTTGTTTTCATTCTAACCATTAAACCTCCTTCACTTTACCATGGCTTCTGCTGTTAATCATGCAGTTAATGGGTTTTATTTGGGTTACCCAGCATATAGGCTTCAAACTTTCAGTTAACAAAACCCTCCCAACACACTACCATTTAGTGTATAACTTGAATTTATATTATTTCTGCCAAAGTGCATAACCTTGCATTTAACCTGCCATTGAACCTCATTTTCCAGTTTGCTGACCAGATTTCCAGTTTAGTCAAATAACTCTAAGTGTCAGCATCCTGCATGGAACCTATCGTTCTGCACAATTTCGTATCAGCAAAAATATAAACATTAATTTCAATGCCCACCTCCAGGTCATTAATAAAGTTAAAAAGAAAAGCACCAAGGACACTCCACTTGGTACTCCACTAACAACACTGGTCCAATTAGAAAATGTATTCCAGGCCAATATTCCTTAATTTAACCAGTAACCTTCTGTGTGGCACTGTATCAAATGCGTTAGCAAAGTCTAAGTGGATCACATCCACTGCCATCCCAGAATCGAGGTCCCTGCTCACCTCCTCATAAAAGGCAATTCAATTAGTCTGGCAAGATCTGTTGTGCATAAAACCATGCTGGCACAAACTCATAGTATTATTATTTGCAATGAAGTCAAGTATCGTATCCCTTAACACCCCTTCAAAAAGCTTTCCTACCTATGATGTCAAACTAACCGGCCTATAGTTTTATGGCTGAGATTCGCCAGTCTGTTGGCACCATGCCAGACCTCAATGAATCCTGAAAAATTAAGTAAAGAGGTTTGGCGATCACAGCTATGCTTGTTTAGTACCCTGGGATGAATACCATCTGGTCCTGGACCTTTGTTTATGTTTACATGTTCAAGTCTCTTTTGAATCTCCTCTTGTGTGAACCATGGATTAGTAGTTGTATTACTAGAATTGTGAGTATTAAAAAGAAAAGCATCATTAGTAGGTTCCTCAGTTGTGTTTACAGATAAAAAACAACAGTTTAGAATCTCTGTTTTTTTCTGTTCTCATCAACCAACTGCCCCATCAAGGGTGACATTAATGGGCCCATCCCTTACTGTTTCATTTTTTTTTATTATTTTCTTATTTAAAAAATAATTTTGGATTCTTTTTACTTCTCACTGCAATACCCTTTTCCATTTCAACTTTAGCTTGTCTGATTTTTGCATGATTTATTGGTCTCCTTGTACCCAACTAACTTAAAAGCCTTGAAAGCACATCTTATCAATCTCAACACCAACATTTCTATCAAACCACAAAGGGTTTGCTTTGCGACTACGTTCCTTGCTTACAAGGGGAATTTACTGATGTGTTTTTATTAAACAGCATTTTAAAGACATCTCATTTTTATTCTGTGTGTAACCATGTGAAAATCCTTTCCCAGTTAATATTGCACAGAGATGCCCTTAGTGTAATGTTTTGGTTGCCCCCTTATAGAGTTGCCTCTAATAATTTTTAGTGCATGCAATTAACTCTAGGCTTCCATATTACCTGACATCCTCTGCGCATTTGATAACCTACATCGGAGGTTACTATTTCTTTCTTTGATATTTACAGTATATTACCTAATGGAGAATTTGTTCTTAAATTAGTATTAGCCTGTTTTCTTGTAACAGAGGCATCTCCCTAGCTGGTAAACTCACAGTATATCAATCTGTAATGGGTCACCAGTAATTTTTACAGTAATTATTTTAATATTACCCTAGTTTCCACTAGGGTAATATTAACATAATTTTGTTTAATATTGTTAATCATTAATAAAACTCCTTACTCCAGTTTAAAGTCTCTAACATTCACACAGCACAGACTAAGGTTAATGTCATCACAAGAGAGTTATCCTTTTTAAATGTTTTTGCAGTGTGGCATACCCAAAGGAAACCAACAAAGAGAAGATGCAATATCATTTCAGATAGTGCCCAGGTCAGAATCAAATTCAGGAACCTAGCACTATAAGGTAGCTGTGCTAATCACTGAGCCTCCTGTTTCAGTGTATTCCTTGTTAATATTCTATATTCATTGTCAATACTCTATAGAAGGACATACTACTTTGCACTGACCCTGACCTTTGCTTGTCTTTATTATTCCAGTAATGTTTTAATGTAAATGATATATTAAGTAACGTTATAATTCTAAAAGTTATACACTTACTTGATGGTAGATATTTTGCCATTTATCCCTGAGAGACCCCCAGCTGCTGACCGTCGAAGACTTCTTGTCCAGATAGACACTTATATGATCCTCCAGCTCTCTGTTCATCTGCTCTAAAGCTCTCACTTTGTCTATGTACTCCATAAGGCAGCTATTCAGAGACTCAAAAGTTGGGACCCTTCCTTTATCCAGAACTTGAGCTGCTGGAACAGTAGGTGCTGAGCTGCGCAGTCCTTGCATGAAAACACTGCTGATACCCAAGGCCCGTCGAGACACACGTGTACCAAGGCTACTAAATCCACTACTTAGAGCACTGCCTACGGATACTCCAGGATTCCTGGGCACATTGCTTGCACTGCTAATGTTGACTCTACGGTGGGTTGCACCTGAGTGTTCTGCAGAGGGGTAGTTGTGCTGTTGCCCCAAGATGGAAGATCTACGCCTTGGTAAAGGCATGATGCTAGTGGATTCCGCTGCAGTTTCTGGTCACAGACAAACTATTCCAAACAAATCTGGTGCTTGGTAGTGGAAGTTTCGGCAGCTTCCTATTCAATGTACAAGAAGAAAGTTACAAGCACTCATGGTCTTAGTTTGCAGGAAAACCTTGCTTTATTTCAGTGTGGTGATGCAACGTTTCGGGGCCACGCCCCCTTTATCACGCCCCGAAACGTTGCATCACCACACTGAAATAAAGCAACGTTTTCCTGCAAACTAAGACCGTGAGTGCTGGTAACTTTCTTCTTGTACACAGACAAACTATTAACACACTCAACACACAGGCTTGTGTATATTCAGAATAGCATCCTGTCATATGTTTTGTTCTAGAATATTGTGCTGTACTGATGGTGTATGTGTGCCTCATTGTCCTGTGGTATTCAGTGCCTCAGCAGTTCCATTCAGGAATGTTCTGTTGTAACAAATAGTGGCAGATGAAAGGAGGTGAAACGGACAATATACTCACATTAGAACTATGCCTGAGCTTCATACAAATGATACAGGACTAGGGTTGGCACTGTAGTATATTTACATTTATATTTTCTCCACTCTAATTGTTTTTTTATGTGATATGTAACAAGAAGCAGTGTAATGAAGGCTTAAGGGAGACATATTCACAAAACTGCTGTATATTTACTCAAATGTCCATGTGGTTTAATTTATATTGCAGAAAATTAATTGAATAAGTAACAATTGCAAGCTTTCAGAGCACACAGGCCCCTTCTTCAGGCAAACTACAAACGAAAGGCTGGAAAGGCACATCACATGTTTACATGTTCTGCATTTTTTCAATGGCTAACACAGTACAATATCTCTAATTTATGTTGGTGAGACTACACAGCACATGAAGGATCGGTTTTCAAAACATAAATCCACAATACATGGAAATGTAACCACCTTTGTAAAACCAGCACACTTCCACCAAGTGAAACATTTGATAAGCCATTATAAATGAGTATTGATGGATTAGGTAGGGAAATACTCCTCCAACTGAAACAAAGAGAAATGTTTTTGACCCATAACTTAGACACACTGCGGCCCTGTGGTTTGAATAGGGAGTACACTCCAGCTCTATTTACACAAGTTGTCGGTCTTATACATTCACTTAGAAAGTTATATCTTTATGTACGATTAGACTATTGTATCTACTACAGTATATGCACTTTAATATTTTTCTCTCTTTTGAAGTTATTAGTTGATGTGTGTAGTTCATGGTTTCTGCATGACTGAAAGTGTCTCAGGAAATGTGTTGAGTACTACTACTAAACGGACAATTGGTTCAAGATTTACACTTTGGTCATTATTATTTAAGTGTGGACCTTTCTTTTGACTTTGCTTTTGATGTAAACACACTTCGCATCAGGTTATAATGGACATTTTCAGGGCTGGATTTGAAGTAACGGCACTCCGAGGCCGCATGTCCCACACAGGACATTTTAATAATCTTGTTTTTGAACCAATATGTATGTACATTCTAATTAGGTAGAGTGACATCACTCTGGATGGGGGAGGAGTTTGTAATCCCCACCATCATCCCCCACTCACCCTTTAAATTGAGGTATTTTGTTGTGGGACTCATTAGGCTTGATAAAGGGCCCGGGGGTTCCCAAAACGTTGCCCTTTTTGCGGATCTTCATGGGCTAAATAAATCACCCTTTTCTGTACTGTCTCGTGACCCTGTGCAAAGGAGGGGTTTTCTGGTAAAGTACAAAAAAAGGTCTGTGATGGATGGGGAAAGGGTATTATGTTGGTCAAAACTGCACACATTCAATCTCCAAGGTCCAATTGGGGATAAAAACAAAATACAAAGAATAAATAGAAGGTGGACTGCAAAACCAAGTACAGTATACACAGTAGATAACAGATATGTTCTGAAGAATTTCATTGTATACTATAGAGCTTATCTGTTATCTACTGTGTATCCTGTGCCTTTTCTCCTTTTTCAGCTTTGAATGGCTGCCCCCATGGATACACAGTAGGAGTTTGTGAAGCAAAACACCAGTTATACCAGTGCAGTGCAACACTACATTATATTTTTATTACTTTCCTTTGCTCTATCACTGCCAAAGTGGCCACACATTTCCTGTTCCTGTTTTCTTTTATTCACTCTTCACTACCTATCTCACACTTCACAGTTTAACTTATGACTCACTGTCACCTAGTGGCCAAAGTAATTATATATTAACCATTAATATTTGAATGTGAATTAACTATTCACATTTCACCCCCCTTACACATGAACCAAATGCAAGCGGAACACATCAAGTTGCTTTCCACCTGCGTTCAGAACTTGCCTGTGCCACAGTGAGTGTGACCTGGTATGTAATACTGGACTGTGTTAACGCATGCTGTGACTCTAAACTCCCTGTTTGCATAATCATTATGTTGATCCTGCCAGTTTGCATGCACACATCAGCCTGTTCAAGGGCAGTACCAGCTCCCAATTTTCCTATATACCTGACACGTTCAGTTGCAAAGACCTGTGCTACAGAACAGTACAGTAAGTGGGCTCCTTGCTCCTCATACATAGCCCTAGCTGCTGCAGTTTATGTCTACATATAATAAAGCTATTTTATGTGCCCATCATACAGGAATACTATAATAAAAATTGCACTCAGAATATCTTAAAAACAAATTGTATTCCATGGGCACAAGAGTATAATCTCTCATGGCTTAAAGGGGAATTCAACCCCCCAAATAATAAAACCCCCTACCCTCCATAGTGCAGGGGAGGAGCAGGGAGGGGGGACTATGGAGGTTAGGAGTTATGGGTTTGTATTGTTTGGTGGGGTTAAATTCTTCTTTAAAGAATCCCATATCCAATTTTGCCACCTGTCATCATTTTCAGAATGAAAGCTGTCAGTACTGCCAGTGTCAGGTAAATTCCCACTATAATTGATAATTTATAATTTAGGTGCTTTTCCACCTGTGAAACAAATCAAAGGCAGGTGAATATACCATAATTGCCATTATTTTAAAGGAAAACTATACCCCCAAAATCAATACTTAAGTAACAGATGGTTTATATCATATTAAGTGGCATATTAAAGAAACTTACTGAACTGGAATATAGATATAAGTAAATATTGCCCTATTACATCATTTATCTTAAGCCCCCTTTTTGTGATTATCTCTGTGCTGCCTCAGAGATCACCTGACCAGAAATACTGCAACTCTAACATTAACAGGAAAAAGAATGGAAAAACTAAAGACAGAACTGTTAATTGGCTCATGTGACCTAGCATGTATGGTTTGTTTGGTTTGTTTGTGTGCACTGTGAATTGAAGGATCCCAGGGGGTGGCCCTTATTTCTTAAAATGGACATTTTCTATGTTTGATTACCCAATGGCACATACTACTAAAAAAGTATATTATTAATAAAATTACATGAAGCAGAGTTTTACATATGAGATGTTTCATGCTAAATATTTTTTATAGAGATCTACGTTGTTCAGGGATATAGTTTTCCTTTAAGGAAGATAATTCAGATATACTCACCCCCCCAAAAAAATGATTTACTGTAATTGCATGGGATTGCATTGTTCACCATCAAATAAGTGGATAAAAAAACTATTTTTTTTTACATATAAATAAGTTTATTTATAAAGCCACAATTTGTCTTGTAAAGTATTACCACAATTGTAAAAAGATGACATTTCTTAGGTAAATAAGCTGAAAAGGGTTGAAGTCATAAGAGGGGTAAAGGGGCTACACAAAGCATATTTATTATATATATGTTGGTGGTTACAGAAATCTGCCAGATGCAGTGAAGTCAGCTACCAGTTGTTGTATCTTCATTCTAATTATGTATTCAACCAAACAATTAAGTTCCTCCTGGCACAGTCTTGTTCATATTTCCGAAACGTGTTCATGTGCAGAGAAAAGTGTTTCCTGACAAAACGGGTTGACAAGGACCATTCCGCTGTTTCGGTAATCTCCATTGGCTGGTGAACGAGGTTCTGAAAGATGGTCCTGTGAAAAATATTCCAAATGTTAAACAGTATCAAGAAAGTAAATATTATACCAATCAGGCATTCAAGGAAAGGTAGAATAACCGGGAGTGGCAAATTGTTAGACGCCAACCAATGATTCTAGTAGCTGTCCTTTATGCTTGCAGTACCAACATTGATGAAGAATTTCTGTACCATGCTTGTGCTCACTTAAGGAAACATAGAGGATGCTGGGGAACTGGAACAATATGGTGTACAGGCCCGGATTTATGGAAAGGCCATCAAGGCCTAGGGCGGGATGATTTTAGGGGGCAGCATGCTGCCCAACCACATACTTATCTCCAGAAACACTGGAGATGAGCAAGAGATAAAATAGTTTTTAAAATTTTCCGTGCACCAATCTCTATTGCTTCAGTCTCAATGATGAAAATTTGCGTGTTAAAAGGGAGGGGACGGGGGCAACAAAAATCAGCGCGCCTAGGGTGCCTGCTATGTAAATCTGGCCCTGCAATTTGATACATATAGGGCCAGTGTCTGAAGTAAGTGACTTGAAGCACTGGGGGGGAGGGGTGCCTAACAATTTGGCAATCTCTGTGATTTCACCTTCCCATGTCCTTTTGCATATAACACAAAGGCAATGTGAATAAATGTTTAGTTTTTCAAATAGGGATGCACCGAATCCACGATTTAGGATTTGGCCGAATCCTTCATGAAACTGAATCCGAATCCTAGTTTGCATATGTAAATTAGGGTTGGGAAAGGAAAAACTTGTTTTGTAACAAAAATTCCTGTGATTTCCCTTCCTGCCCCTAATTTTCATATGCAAATTAGGATTCTGATTCAGGCCAGGCACAAGGATTCACCCGAATCCTAATCCTGCTGAAAAAGGCACAATCCTGGTTGAATCCCGAATCGAATCCTGGATTCGGTGCATCCCTATTTTCAAATGATATAAGGTGGAAACACTTTGCTTAGCCGTCTCTAAAAGTCCACTCGTTTTTTCCACGTAACCCACAGCAGAGGGAGTTTATACAAAGTGCTGGTGTAACCTGCTCCCATCTAAAGGAAATACTGCTGGGCACATGGATTTTGGAAAGGGCCATTTTGCAGAAAAGTCATTCAGAATGCGTTTTGTAAACACAAGGGACAAGAATATCTACATTTATTAAATACATTTAATAGTTGATTAGATGTTTATTGGAAGTTATAAAACAACCTTTCCACATCAAAGGGCAGGCTTACTGGTTTATATGATGCATGGGAGTAAAATCTGCTGTAAGATTTGGACAAAGAATCATATATGAACAACAACCAAAGGGAAAGTAATTAAAAACACAAGTGATGTTTAAAATGGCGTTTTTGAGAATATTTAGCGCTGCCTGCAATGTAAAATATTTCACTGGTGAATATTATATTGCTAAGCAAAGATTAGCAATAACACATGCTCTGGAGTTTCGTGAATGATTTCATCGCAAAATACACTTTACGATTGAGACATTTTATTACATTCACCACAAATTTTCTCAACAGTAGGGATGGGAGAATTTGACTCGTTTCGTTTTGCCATCAATTTTCTGCCGCGAAATGTCGCTGACGGCCATTAAAGTGTTTGGGCATCAAAAAAAATGTTGTCGTGTGGCGAAAGGTTTTTTGACGCGCGTCTTTTTTTTAACCCATGCCGCCATACAAGTCTATGGGCGTCATTTCTGCGCGAAACAAGGTGAAAAAATTCGCCCATCCCTAAGCCATTTTGTAAACTTTGCGAGAAAGTTGTTGCGAGAAAGTCTGTAATCGGTCAAAAAGGACAGAAACATGGTTACTAACATTGCCAATGATATTTGCAAACATTTTTTGCATAAACGAAACATGTTTCATTCACCGCAAGTGTTAAACCCAACTCTAAGGCAAAAGTGACCTCTAAATTCCAAAATGAGGTCCAATACAAGATATGTAGCCCTCTTGTGAGGATGTGAATGTTGGATCTTTATTCAGTAGTCTTGCTGCATTACCTCTGAAGTTTCCAGGGACTGAATCTCTCGAGGTAACTCCACCGCATGTTTGTTGAAGTAGTCCATGGTTATTGCATTGTTCCAGTAGCTTAGGTTATTCTCTGGGTTAGAGGCCTTCTTCTTCCGCCTCATACAGCACACAGTCAGGAGCACAGCTGGCAACAAGAAAAAGAGTCAAATGATGGGCAGCTTTGACTCTCCAAACTCATTCTGCCAAATTAGCACAGGTACTGTATCTTTGAGAAATGTGCTACTTCATTAAAGCTCAGTTAGGAAAGTGCTGATAAATGTGAGAATTATTCAGGATTTCCCCAGTTCAAAGTGTAATATATCTCTCCCTTAATTATGTTGTTATAATACACAAAAGCCATGAATATCCTGTAAATAATATCCTTATAAACAGTTCTTATTAATGTCATCAGTTATAAACGAAGCTTAGTGATGTCATTTTTGTCGCGAAAACTTGTGTATATAATAAATAACGTACCCCTTGTTGGAAAATATGTGGATTTTAGAAGTGATCTTGGAGTTCCACGACCTGGATAAAAGCACTTGGCCTTTGGCCTTGTGCTTTTATATGGTCATGGAACTCCTTATGACTTATAATATACTTATATTTTGCAATAGGGGTATTTAATTCACTATTTAATTACAGCATTTTATCTGTCTGTTATTCTTTGGTATAAACACCTTGCCACTGTCTAAAGCAAAATGTTGTATTGTGTTTGTCACTAATAGAAATCCTTTACAGGTTAACTCAACAGATTTTTCAGTTAACTTAACTCAATGCAGTCATGGTACAGCTATGGGATCTCTTATTCAGAATGCTGGGAACCTGGGGTTTTCAAAATATTCCTTAATTTGGATCTTCTACTAGAAATCATGTAAATATTAAATAAACACAATAGCCTGGTTTTGCTTCCAATAAGAATTAATTATATCTCAGTACAAGGTCAATATCAAGGGACTGTTTTATTATTACAGAGAAAAGGAAAATCATTTTTAAAAATCTGGATTATCTGGATAATATGGAGTCTATAGGAAATGGCTTTTCTGTAATTCTGAGCTTTCTGGATTTCTGGTTTCCAGATAACTGTACTATGAAGTACTGTATATGATCTCCTGTGATTATGTCCATCCTACTGAAGAGATAAATTAGCATGTATACCCTGTTGATAAAACAGTTAGATGTTCTGCCTGTATATTATAGTTGCTTACTCCATTGCTCAGTTTAACTGATAATGCAAATTCTTCTGTCTATTGTAGCCCAATTCTGATATGCAAATATAAACAAAAAAAAGCATGTTTCCCAAATGAAAAAAAGGGAAATAACTCCTTACTGACTAGGTTGTACATGTCATTTAAGCCTGGCACTATGGAATACTTAGTTTTGCTTTGTATCACTACTTTCTGTTCTCACTTGACAGTGGATGCAAATTTCTGAATTTATACTTGTAATGTAAACATAATAACCACTAGATGGCAGCATGTGCTACTAAGACAGTAAACTTGGGACTCAAATGTGCAGCCCCCTATTATAGAAGGCTATACATCCTAGTTGTATTGCAAATGATCAGAATATATGTAAAAAAATTATACTAATACAATAATATTCTAAAACAGTAGGACATTGTAGCAAGTTAAGAGCATCAAGCGACAGTGTGATAAAACATTGTAGTGTGCAAAACATAAAACAGCAGAATTAGGCAACACCATCGGAAAGCCAGTTAAGAAGACAGTGAACATCATGGAATACAACAAGTACACATTTGTTATCATTATTTATAGACGCTTGAGACTGGGGTTTTATGGATTTCCATACCTTACTTTTGCTAAAGATCATTTAAACATTAAATAAAAGGAAAAGAGAAATTATTGAAATTTTTTTAAATATTTGCTTAAAATGGACTCTAGAGATCAGATTTCTAGATACGTGATCCTATATTTGTACTCTAATCTTACTTTAACACTTGCAAAACTGGAGGCTTGTTGTTCTATTTTAAGAGCTAGTTGGTATCTAAGGACTGTTCTGATATTGATTAATATGTACTGTATACATGTCTGTGCTTTTCATTCTTAACAGTGAACCCTCAATTTTACATGCCCTGATTCTCCTGCATTTTACATTGGATTTTTGTAGTCTCATCCAGTTATAATTCATTTCAATGAGTTCTTTTGCTGTTTATATCATGTTTCCCAGATTTTACACTAAGATTTTGTCATCTGTGAACTTTATTAGTGAAATTAAGAGGTTTAAAATACTAACCAGATGCATATCTTCCCATAATTATGTCTGTGAATAATAAAGTCCAATTAGCCTGCACTTTATACAGTCATGCGCCAATCACTTATTGCTTTAGGTTGTGCATTTGAGGGGCTATTTATTTACCCAGTTTTTATTTTTACACTGAACTGTTCCTTTAAGAACCAACAAGCAGAGTTTATGTATCCTAGGGAAACTAGGGAAAAAAGCAGATAAGATCTCAGCGACAGTGTTTCTGATCAGCAAAGGCGAAGGCAAGAAGTTTCACACTAAACCATATTTATAATGATAAAAGCTACAATGATAAACTCCAAAGACGGCAAAAAAAGTCAGTAGAAGAGACGTGCTTTTAAATTCACCAGGTAAGTAAACTTGGCGTTTTTTTTAATTGAAAAATATCATAGAAAATATCCCTGGGCAATTCTGGATGGCTAAGGACAGAAATCAACGAATAAAATGGGTAATTGGCTAATAGTAGTATCCTCCAATTTGTAATTCTGTAACAAGTGGAAGGCTACAGGCTGGCAATCAATGATGTAATAAAAACAGTATCTGTTTTTACCCCAAATGCACCAGATCCAGAACTCTGTTAGCAACATTTTTTTTGCAGAATTCAGAATTGGCTGGATTTGTTTCAGTATTCTGCCTTATCCAAAAATTCTATATAACGTAAGTAGAATCCCTACTACACAGGTTTATCATATATTATATGATATATGATATTTTCTGGCCAAAAATCCTTCCAAGTCTAGGGTCTCTGTGCAAACGGCATCTCTGCTCTGTGCCTGTCTATATATCTATGATATTTCATCCCATGGTTATATTAGCCATAGAGACCACTTTAAATAACCTACAAAAGGAAGAAGAAAGGGCTATGGTTTATTGAAGAGATATTATGGGTATAGTTAAAAGAGAATTTTGTTAATAACCCTGTCATCTTGTAGGTGCTAAAAGTATAAACAGAGATATTGTTTTAATAATTATTTGGGTAATAGCAAACTAGAAGATTAATCACCAATGTCCTTACCTTTGCTGCTGCAGGAGAAAAAATCTCCTGCAGATGCTTTCCCACTGACAATAATGTTAATCACTGATTGGAATGCAGTAGACACCCAGAACAGAAGCACATACACATCCAAACAGATGTGCACATGTCTCTCTTACTATGGGGAACAGCACAGCACCAATGAGGAGAGTGGAAATAGGGGACCAGAATAGGGGTAGGCAGCAGAGAAGGTACGTATCTGAAGCCCCTCCAGCTTTGCTCCCTACGCAGATGCCTCTTCTGCCTACCTCTAGTTCTGTCCCTGATTGCGAGTGACTAAAGTCCTGGTGTGCCATTGCCTTAATTGTTGTTTGTGGATGAAAAGCAATGAAGAAGGCAAGTACTATTTCTAGAGCTTTGCAAAAAACATCTAGAATTTACATGTGACATGAGGACTTCAGTTGGAGGTGATGTGCGCAGGAATTCAAGATAACCTGAAACTTTATTTAATGAAGACATAAGAAGTTTCAGCTGCTGAAGGTATTTTTGTTGTAGTAGTAATTAGGTATGTGTTTAACAAGTCCCAAGCATGGATCATAATAAGTAAGGGCACTATCAGACCTAGGGGAAGATAATGAGATACTTATGGTTGGGTACAGGTTCTGAAAATTTGTTTAAGATCACGATTGATAGAAAGTTTCACCCTTTAAGGGGATCTAAAGGCAAAAAATAAAAGCCCATTTATTTAAAAGAGAGTATTTGGTGTCTGCATTGACAGGCGCTGTGTCAACCTAGCATGTTTCAACCCTAAAATTAGCTCCATGTGTCTGCAAACAGGCTGACACAGCATCTGTGTATGCAGGCAGAGAAACAGCCCTTCCTCTCTCCTCAGGCCACTCCATGTGGTTTTAGCCAAAGATTTGTGTCCACAGCCATCAGAATGAGTAACGAGAAAGGGGACTTAAAGAGAGACCAACGCCAGCAAGTAAATAATTAACATATTTCATAACATTGTCCCTGCATACTGACTGTCCATCCTCATTACTTGCCAAAAATAGGTTTTTGAACCAGTTAATTTGATAACTTTCAGGTTTCCTGCTTCTCAGTTATCCTTATAGCCTGGTCATTCACTTAACTGAATATCACTCACGTGTTTTTTCTCTTGCTCTGGCTATGTTCAGCTCAAGGCAGGTCCAGACTGAGAATTAAAATAGGCCCTGGCATTTCAGGTACACAGAGGCCCAAACAGCCCCCACCAGCCCACTAAATACTGACTTTCTATGGCACCTTATAGCAGCCCCTCTGGCATTTGTCAGAACCCACAGATTGCCAGTCCGGGCCTGGCTCAAGGCCTATATACAAGGCCTATATACACCACAATGAATATTGGCAACAATGAATATATAAAAACACTTACAACAAGAAGATATTGGCACGCTGATGGCTAGAAAGATCCATACTATATCCATTTTGCCAAGACATATCGTCTCTTTGTGCTGAGGATGACTGCCCTCTTCTGTAACATGTGAAATATTGCCAGGCACTCCAGGTTTCCATGTCCCAGCAGGCACCAGCCTATTAAGAAAATTTCCTGTTGCTGTGTAGGCAGCTGTGGAGATGGTAACAGAAACCGTGGCAGTTATATCTGTTGATGGAATCATATCCAATGTGGTATCTTTGTTTGCAACACTATGTGGTTTGATACTGATATCCTTGTAGACTCCTGGTTCATCTGTTGGAATCTTGGCATCAGTGGAAGTCTTTTCATGGTGGGATGAAGTAAAAGTTTGATCTGCCAAATTAGTTCCATTTTTTACTTGCCTTATAGAAATCAATGAACTATTTCTGTTTAATACATCCCATAATTTAAAGTAGTTGCGTTTGAAAGGCACTGACACCACTTCAGTGTTGTCTGACATGTCACTTGCTGAGGTGGGCAATTCTCCGTCCATGAGCTCTTCTTGGCTAAAGCCCTGCAACCTCCCACCACGAATAAAAGTGTCTTTAAGGAAAGCTAGCACAGAGCCACTGCTATTTTCATTGGTTGATACAGTTCTCACAGAATGTTCTGTTTTGAGGTAAGGCTCTAAGGACTCTGTGAAGTCAGCTGTGACTTTCTGAAATACATTCCTCTCATTGTAAGGATTTTTTGAATGTGTAACATTCTGACTATTAGGAAGTGGTGTTACCAAGGTTGCCATTAACTTCTGAGAGTGCCAAGTTCCAGACTTTCTCAGTTTACGTGCAAGATCAAAACCGTGAGTTGGCCCCACCATTGCAGCATTTGTGGTTGTTTCTTTCAGAACTTGGTAAGATGGCAAAGTGGAAAATAACTCCTTTACTTCAAATGTATTTTTCTCTGCCAGTGCCAGAACAAGTAGAACACCTGCAAGAGATTAGACTACGATGATTATTGTTTCTCATAACATAACCAAAACCTGTTCAGTGACACAAACACATAAAGTCAGCAAATTAATTCAGAATATATATATATATATATATATATATATATATATATATATATATATATATATATATATATATATATATATATATATATATATATATATATATACATAATGTTCAAAGTGGACCAGCACACCGAAGTTTTTCAATCAAAAGAGTTTTATTTTAACATCACTCATGTGTCCAACGTTTCGGCCCACATTAGGGCCTTTATCAAGGATAAGTGCAAGTGATCATGTGGGTGTTTAAATACAAAAAAAGTGGGCGTCAGAATGACATCATTAACAACCAATTAATGCAAATGAGTGCCTTAGTTCATACATGTGTTTCAATTCCAAATCTGGTCACTAGGTGTCAGCATTGTACCAATTTCACCATTTTGTTTTTTATAATAATGTTTGTGATTTCCATTTTCGTGTGGAATTTCGCATAATCATATGTGATCATGTGCAGTTATATATGTGTACAATGTGTATCAAGAAAATCATTAAAAACAATAAACGAATATATCGCAAAGAAAATTCTCTAGTGTCTTATTGGACTGCTTACTTTGTCTCAGCATGAGAGAGATATTAACACCATCTAAAAGAAAAAAGTATATGTATCATTATTACAAACATTGTTGCTGCTCACGTTTCATTTTGTATTCCGTTATTGTGTATCCTATCTCTACTCGTATTTCACAATTGAGACTGGGAAAAAGATTTTTTAAGTTAGGAAACAATTCAGGATTAATTGCCCATTCAGGCCCCTGGGTGCCGTGCAGTCTAGCTCGTGTATCCAGAATGCTTCTTTCTTCAGAAGCATGTCATCATAATTGCCCCCTCTAGGTTTCTTGGGTATCTGATCAATTGGCATGCATCTGAATGCCGCAGGGCTGTGTCTTGCTTCGGCCCAATGTTTGGCTACTGGCTGCTGAGAAATATCCTGTTTCTTGCCCTTAATTTTATGTGATCTGTCTGGATCTAGAGCGGCTCTTATGCTAGATCTATGCATCGCAATACGCTCTTTCAGTTGTCTGGTGGTTTTTCCACAGTACACCAGACCGCATGGACATTTTATTATATACACTACCATCGATGAATCACATGTCAATTTCTGTCGAATGGTATATTTTTTGCCTGTTTGTGGATGAAAAATTTTTCATCCACAAACAGGCAAAAAATATACCATTCACTTGCACTTATCCTTGATAAAGGCCCTAATGTGGGCCGAAACGTTGGACACATGAGTGATGTTAAAATAAAACTCTTTTGATTGAAAAACTTCGGTGTGCTGGTCCACTTTGAACATTATATACGCTGATTGACCAAGCACCCATATCTGAGCAACAAGGAAGGAGTGCAGGTACTTTGTGAATGCCTATATATATACATATATATATATATTGTCTCTCAGGATATTATAGCATCATTTTCAATATAATCAACTTTGGCATCCATAACTGGTGGTTCAACCATACAAAGAGGACTGAACACTTGATATTCCTAATTTATATAACTTTTTTTACACTCATGCTAAATAGAAATTGTTTGAATAGCCTTGGACCCACTTGTCTTAAAGTATTTCTAGATCACAGTCTATAAATTGGTTTTGCCTATGAACTTTCGATGTCAAAAGTATGAACAAGGCAAGAGCCACCAATGCTTGAAAATAAGTTAAGTAATATTCTCTGTAAAAAAACATGACACAAAGATGAAGGCTAGACCTCCAATAATAGGGTGGCAGAAAAGGACAACTTTACAACAAGGAATTACAAATATATAAGGTTTAAAACTGTCAATATAGAAACTAATAAAAGAGGACAAAATCCACATAGAAAGCCTTGCAAGACATGCACTTAATGGATCCAAGAAATCAGCCATACACTCCATGCTAGCCCAGGTTACCCAGCCCAGTACTAGTGTCCTCTATGTTTGAAGTCCCAGTTGACTTTAGCTAATTTCTATGTTTTTGACCTGCCACTTTTGATCTGCAACCTGGCTGGCAACCTCGCTGCATGCACATATCATGATGAAAGGGATGGTGGCAGAGATATAAGGGAACCCTGGGAGCAGTGAGGAGCTGGCCGTACTGGAGGGACTTGAAGGTTTGGACTAAAGTCCCCCCCCAGCATTCTGACCTAGGCACGTACCTCTTCTGCCGCCGAAAAAATGTATCAAATTAAATTTTAAGTAGAAGGATAAGCTTACCGCTTTCCGTAATGGGTCCGGCTGCTCATGCCCTAAAACCCTCAGCAATGGGGAGCTTCACGCAAACACTTTAAATGACAAGCAGGCACCATTCCGGAACACCAAAAAAATTAGTTAGTTAGTAGAATCCAGGAGTCCAAAAATCTTTTGAAAAATACAAAAATCTTTATTTACATCATGTATAAAAATAAAAGCCTAAGGATTCTAGCCTGGATTCTACTAACTAACTATTTGAATTGTTAGATGAACAGTATGAAGGAGAAAACAGAAGCAAGCAAAATTATTATCATTGCAAAAAGCTAGGTTTTATAAAGGTGAAATACCTCTTCAAGGATTGAACATTTGTATATTAATAATGTCTCTGTCTTCTATATATATATATATATATATATATATATATATATATCATTCAGAAATATGTAATATCATCTTCATGTCACCCCTCTTCCTTATGTTATTTGATCATAGTCATATCCACTTTATTTCCTGGCAGATATCATCTTCAGTGCTTTAAAATTGCCATTATAGGAGCTGTTCTGACACATGAAATTAGGTTAACTGCTATAAAAACTAATAAATAAACTAAACATGCTGCCTTGTCCTCAAGATCTTACAATGCATATAGGGATTATCTGGTTGATTTCTTTATCATAAAGCTAAATTAATAGCACTCCTGTACTCAAAGAATTGCTTTTAAACATGCCACGCAGAGCACACATTTTTACATTGTTATGGTTCCTTCATTTTTGGTTACCCTTAAGGAATGTGATTTAGGATTACACTCCTCTTTCAAGTGACCATAAATGAGACTGGTTGATTTACTTTGAAAACATCCAAATGTTCACTTGTGCCTGGATAATATTTGGAATGCCATCTTTCTTTTAACTTCATGTTACTATGGTAACCCGAATAGAAGAGGCATATCTTCCTTTTGAGTCAGACAATAGGATTGGTTGTGCAAATGAAAAATCATTTATTCAAATTGTCTTTGTAATTACTCCTGCCCATTGAACCCAGTGAGTGACAAAATCTGACTTCCACTTTGTTCCTATTGATATTCTCATTTAGCTGGTCGTTACACATTGGACAAAAGTTCAGAAACCGTTTGTTAACAGTAATTTTCTTGTGCCTGGTCTCGTCAAGTGAGATTTATACGTTATATGGCACAACGTCTATTCAAACAAATTAGTGTGAGCGGACACACACCCACGACACGCTCCTGTAGAGTCGCCTGGTGCTTGGTAATGGAAGTTTCGGCAGCTTCCTATTCAATATACTAGAAGAAAGTTACCAGCACTCACGGTCTTCAGCTGGCCATGGATGCAAAGATCCGATCGTACGAATCATCGTACGATCGGACTTTCCCATCTCCCGACCCGCCACTAACCATTCAGATCAAAGTCTTACCAGTCAGATTAGTTAAAGAACAGATCAGCAATGTTCTGCCCCTGACAGCAATCGTACGATATCTATGTCCAAGCAAAGCTAGTGACAGTCTCCCAGTGAGAATCGTACGATCGGCAATACACGCAGAGATATTATCGGCAGCCGACAGAAATTTTCAAACCTGTCCGATCGACCAAACGACCGATCTCTGCCGGACGAAAAATGTCGGGACTCTCCACACACGGTTCGAAAATCGTACGAATCCTCGATTCGTACGATCAGATCTTTGCGTCTATGGCCAGCTTTAGTTTGCAGGAAAACCTTGCTTTATTTCATTGCGGTGATGCAACGTTTCGGGGCCACTCCTCTTTATCAAGCATTGATAAAGGGGCGTGGCCCTGAAACGTTGCATCACCCGCACTGAAATAAAGCAAGGTTTTCCTGCAAACTAAGACCGTGAGTGCTGGTAACTTTCTTCTTGTACAATGTCTATTCAAGCAATAGCAAGTATTGGATGAGCTGTGAACTAATAGTTTAAAGGATGCTTACTTTAATAGGGATGGATTCAGTATGTGTCTGAATCTGAGCCTCTTTCAGCAGTATTCAGATTCGGCCAAATCCAAGAGTCTGGCCAAACCAAGCTCCATAAATCATGTGACTCTTTGTCAAAAAAACAGGGTATAGGAATTTTTGAGCACGGTAATATTAATAATAAGTTATATCCCCATATCCCCCCAAATGGTTTGGAAGTGAATAAAATGAGTTAACTATCCTTGCAATTGTTGTTTAGGTTCTATTCCTATGCTAATATAGGGTGATTGGTTGATGCCCTGCCTGGCATAGAGTAAATGTGTTTCACCACCAGACAGTGGTGTAACTAGATGTTATTGGGCCTACCAAACATACAGAGGTTGTCCTGTTTTACCAATACATATTAAAATGGCTCATTAATCAGTGCTTCATTGGGCCCCCTATACCTCCTGGGCCCCCATGCAGCAACGGGTTCTGCTTCCTATGTACTGTAGATACTCCCCTGCCACCAGATGATATAAGAGACTGATGTCAGAGCATCTGATACAATACTCAATAAATCAACTGAAATTGTAAGCAATGTACTTTATACTAAGATATATCTATAACCCAGCAGAGATCCAGTTTTGGATTGTGCTGAATACTGACATAAAGCTATAAGTCTGTATTAGGAGCAGATCAATTTGTCACATTTTATCCTGAGCAAGGAGCAGGCATTCAGCGTATCTAAGCTATTAGCGCCATCATCAAATCTCCCATAAACTGCAGTTCAGCAAACCGCTGACTCATAGGTGTGCTGTAAATGTCTTTCTTGAAGTTCCATTACAGGGCGCTGATATTACCTAGTGAATTTGTGCTATTACCTGCACCACAATTTACAATTACATTTCACTTATGCTGCGGATGGGCTTTGGGTTTGGGCTGAATTATAAAAACAACTTTCCCCAAAATGTTTTCATGAACACATCTTTTTACAATTATTTTATTCTAGCCTTAGAAATCACACGCTGTTGCAGAAGGTCAATAAATAGTAGTTGTTGATTTATATATACGTGTAGTGTGTGTGTGTGTATATAGTTACATAGCAAGTGGAAAAACTATTGGGGTAGATACATGGATGGGATCCATTATCCGGAAACCGGTTATCCATGTTAGTCATCTCCCATAGACTTCATTTTAATAAACTTTTTATAAAATAATTCTGATTTTAAAAAATGATTTCCTTTTTCTCTTTAATAATAAAACAGTATTTTGTACTTCATCCAAGCTAAGCTATAATTAATCCTTATTAGAGGTAAACAGTCCTATTGGGTCTATTCAATGTTTAAATTATTTTTTAGTAGACTTAAGAAATGGATATCCAAATGTATAAAAATCATTGACCCCTTATCTGGAAATCTCCAGGTCCCGAGCCTTCTGGATAACAGGTCCCATACCTGCATATCTATTCCATAATACTCTATGATACGTTGGCCCAGAGGAGAATAACAGAAGCAGCATTAATCCAGGCTGAGGAGCCAGTGCCATTGCTGATAAGTCACCACCTGGGAAATGGGGTATGACTGGTTATGAGCTCATTGAGTTGTTGTTGCTTATGTCATGCCTTGTTAAAACTAATAGCACTTTCTAGGAAAGTGAGGCAAGAACTAGTAAGAGCAGCCTGTGCTTGACTAGAAGGGGGGATGTCAAGGGGGTAGCTCTCCCATTAGGCAAGACTGGCCTGTAGTGTAGGATCACAGACCAATAAGGATTTAGGTTTAGTGATTTCCCTGATCCAACGTGTAGGGATCCAGGTCATGGTACAGAGATTGTGAGGGTGCATCTATCAATGTGGTACTCTATCTCCACAGGGATGTCACAAGGTGCTGTCTCTGAATTGCTCTGATGCTCTTTGATACGTATATGAAAAACCTCAAGGATTGTGAGTAGGAAAACTCTGGTTTGTGTTCTTTTATTTAGTCACTCAGCACAAGTAAGTTGTAACACCACTCCTTCACCCTTTCATATAGCAAAGGCCCATCCTGTGGAGAGAGGGTTAAATGTAACCGGTGTTCTGCCTGTTTCCTAGCAGGACAAGGTCTAGCATAGCCTAGATGAAGTTGCACCTGCTTTATAAAACAAAGTCTGTTATGAATAAAGCAAATAGATTTAAAGCATAGATTTAAAAATAAAGCATATAGGTTTAAAGCTACCCTGGGTGCTGCTACAAATTTAATATGGAACTTCAATTAATATGGAATATATAGTATAAATATTACCCTTGGTCTGTGAAACATTTTTGCAAAGATTCTCCAATAAAGATCCCGTAAGAGAGGGTTTTTGTTGTGATTGAGAAAAGTAAAAATGAGACAGTTGAGAGTATCGTAAAAAGTCCCTGGGATGAATTGCCAATGTCTCTTTTAAACTAGTCCAAGATTTGAAACCATTAATAGATAGTAAATGGTATAATTTAGTAAAATTTCGAGAGATCCACCAATAAAAGTCACTATGATTCAACCTGGGGGAAAATCTGGATTACCTATCAGAGCTTGCATGTAGCTATTTGTGGTAGTTGGGATCAGTTTTCTTTTTTCTTTATAGATTTCCAAAGTTGCAAATTAAATTTAACAATAGGGTTTGTAATGGTATATTTCTGAATATTGTTTGTGGTTAACCACATCAAAGCTGCAACTTGTAAGAGATATATTGAGGCATTCTCAAAATCCACCCATCGAAGCGTACCTGGAGTGTTATGCCACTGTATTATTTGTACTATTCTGGCTGACCAATAGTAGTTACGAATATGTGGGACCTTAAGTCCACCTTGTAGTGTTGACCGATATAATAGCTACTGGTACTATTTTAAAGCAAATATATGATTTTATTTCACTGTATGATACTGACAGATATTAAGCAATTTTTTTTATACTTTAGCTGCAAGAAATCAATAGCTTCCTAACACCCATAATACTTAAAGGGCATGTAAAGTCTAAAATAGAATAAGGCTAGAATGTTATTTTTGTATACTAAAGATAAACATGAACTTACTACACCACAAGCCTAATCAAACAAATAATTTATGTTTTTAAAGTTGGCTACAGGGGTCACCATCTTGTAACTTTGTTAAACATCTTTGCAAGACTAATACTGCTCAGTGTGGTCTGGGCTACTTAGGGTAGGGACACACTGGGCGATTTGGGGAGATTTAGTCGCCTGGCGACTAATCGCCGCGACTTTCCACGACCAATCTTCCCCGAATGCCTCCCCTCGCTATGCGCCTGGCTAAAATGAAAAATCGCCTGCGCTAATCACACGTGGCGATTCGTTTTCCGAAGTCGCCCGAAGTTTCCTCGTGAGGCAACTTCGGGCGATTTCGGAAAACGAATCGCCGTGTGTGATTAGCGCCGGCGACTTTTCATTTTATCCAGGCGCAGAGTGAGGGGAGGCATTCGGGGAGAAAAGTCGCTGCGATTAGTCGCCAGGCGACTAAATCTCCCCAAATCGCCCAGTGTGTCCCTACCCTTAGGGATCATCATAAACAAAGTTGCTTGAGTTCTGCATGGCTGGGAATTAAGGCAGGGGCTACCACTGCTGTTCATAAGTATGATTGTTGTCTGACAATTCCTATGCACAGCAGTAAATGAAGGGAGAATTTCACTGCATACAGTCAGGTTTCTTATAAAAACGGTACACATTTTTTAATTAAAGTATATTGGAGATAGGTTTCTTTTTCATTAAAGAAAGTAAAAATGGGATTTTATTTTTTGCCTTTACATGCCCTTTAAACATTTTCTTTTGCTCCTGTTGCTTAAAGGGGAACTTTGGCTTCCAAATTTGATAAAGATTCCCACATAACACAGAAACCCCTAATATATCCATCACAGTTACTTTCTTCAAAAAGTATGAATAAATGCCATTTTCTATGCTGAAATCCAGCTGTTTAACAATTCTTCTCTTTCTGCATCATTTGAAATCCTGGCAGGGAAGGAGGGACTTAACACCGATGTTACAAATTGTAACAACTTCTCCACAGCTTACAGGCAACATGCAGGAACTACATAACCCACAATGCATTGCACTGTGATGTTCTGCTCCTTATTGAAATCACGTGTGCAGGGAATTGTGGGGTTTGGAGGATGCAGGCTGATAACAGATGGCTGTTGATACAAAGTTACAGTAGTCAGCCAGCTCAGCAAAGTAGTCAGAGAGATCAACAGGAGAGCAGGGGGCTAGACTTAGGGAACTGTTCCAAACCATTAAAAATCATGAAAAGTCTGCATATTTTTTAAATGATGTATATTGCAAAGTTGCTTGAAATAATGTTTACTTTTCAAAAGGCTTAAGTTATGTTTTTGTGGAGTTCCCCTTTAAAGGTTTATATATTTTGCCAGTAAATCCCAGGCCTGCTGTATATGTATACACAAAATAGTTACAGGCACTTTATTACTGGAAACAATGTCAGTATTCTGCATCTCTGCAACAATGCCTGTACCGTGAAATGTTCCAAATGAAACAGCTTGTGCTTTAGGATTGGGGGGGATAAAAGAGGTTAACATCTTTTGGGCACTGAGGACACTGTTGCTCTATGAAAGGCTCTGTTGGTTGCCATGCGACCGTATCAGTAAGGCTGCATGCTGTGCGTAGATTGAACATTACCTGCCCTGTGTGTGTTTTAATTTACCAGAGAGAAAGAAAATCTGAAAAAGGCTCCAATAAATTGTCTTCATCATTTCAAGTTGAATTAAAACCTATATACTATCATGGGGTTAATATGAATGATAAAATATGTACTTTCAGAGCATTAACCACTCACGTCATTCATTACTAGCAAATAGAAGAGTAAGGAGCCAAAACGACAAAGGTCAAAGCAGTTGTACTGAGCAGCTTTAGCCCCATTCAGAACTGGCTATTCCCTTGCAATGCTAATAGCAGATAGCAAACTTCCTAACTGCCAGTTAAGCAATCGCTGCTTCTACAAGATATCCTTTTATGTAGTCCTGAAGATTTTCTCTCACTGACTGCACAGACCCTGTAGCTTATTAGTAGAGATCACTGCATAGACCCTATAGCTCCTCAACAGAAATGACTTAATAGGGCCCTTAATCCTTAATAAGGTTGCTTGTATAGACCATGTAGCTCCTTAGCTACATAATTTGAATCTCCATATCTTGTCTACTGAAAAATAATATAAACATTGAATAAACCCAATAGGACTGTTTACCTTTAGTAAGGATTAAGTATATCTTAGTTTGGATCAAGTACAGGTAGGCATCCAGTATACTATTTGCTTTTTCTTTGAAATAATGAAACAGTACCTTGTACTTGATTAAAACTTAGATTCATCTTTATTGAAGGCAAAACAAGCCTATTGGGTTTATTTATTGTTTAAATGATTTTCTATTAAACATAAGGTATGAAGATCCAAATTACAGAAATATCCATTATCCAGAAAACCCCAGGTTCCGAGCATTCTGGATAACAGGTCCTATACCTGTACAAGGTACTGTGTTATTATACAAGAGAAAAAAATAACTAAAAAAAGAAAAGGAATTTGACAAAAAAAACGAAGCACACACACACACCTGTATTTACCAGTCCACAGATTGTAATGTAGGAAGGCAACATCTCTAAGTAAAATCATGTAAGACAAATAAACAGTGGGACCTGATTTAATTGCACACATGAATAATCAGTGTGGTTAACTTAACCTTTTACATGGAACAGTGTATTCTAATATGTAGCAAATGTATTTAGTTTCTCTCTCAGATTTGTAGTTACTGTATCACTATTTGTACAAGGTGTAATCCTCACAGACTAAAAGTGGCCATAGACACACAGATCCTATCGTACGAATCGAGGATTCGTATGATTTTCGGATCGTGTGTGGCGTGTGCCGACATCTTTCGTCCGGCGGAGATCGGTCGTTTGGTCGATCGGTCAGGGTTGATTTTGACCCGACCGATCCCGCCGGAGCCCATTGCGCATCGTAATTGGATCGTTCGGCCATATGGCCGAACAATCAGATTACCCCCGATATAGCCATGCTCGTTAATGGCATATCGGGGAAAGATCCGCTCGTTTGGCGATGTTGCCAAACGAGCGGATCTTTGCGTCTATGGCCACTTTAAGGAGTTACTACATTCATAAAAGAGAATCAATCGTAGTTCTTGGAGCTGGAAACCTCTAGAAAACACAGACATGTCAATATGGTTCAGATGTTCTTTTATTCTGGTAAATGTTGCCAATGCAATGCTTTAATCTCCACAACAAATTTGAGTGGCTAGAAAACAAATTCCTACACGCTCATGTTTCCCACACTCCATATGCCGTCTCCAGTGATAGTGCTGTTAAATATTCTCAAGAGCATTTTACTGTTGTGTGACAATTAAAACATATGGTAGGACAGAGCTTCATATTGCATCATATAACATTGCAGAGATACCATGGATGCACTTAATTGTCTTCTTTATAAGTTAGCATATAAAATGTCACTTATAGCAAATGTCAACGCCCAATCCTCAACCTGTCATAGGATCAGTCACACTACCTAATAGGGGTGTGTTCCTCACGGCCACCGCTGACTGGCTGCTGACCTCAATTTCTGATCCATTTTAGTATCAGAATTGGCCATGCATTAGATGAGACATAAATGCTCAAAAGTATCTCATTGGACAATATAATCAACAAATTGTATTCTTAATCAAGAAGTTATTCAGGAAACCTAAATTCAGTTTGCAACAAAATAATTTTAAAAGTTTTAGCATTTTATATCTTAATTTATTCAAATAATGTTTGATTTTAAACTGCAAACAGGCCACTAAAGGCCTTAATATGATTTGTCACAATGGCAATATAAATGTGTAATATCACTTTGTTGGTATTTAGCACTAATAAAATAAAAAGCATGTATCTTTCAGGTGTTATTTTTGCTTCAGCAATGGAAAATAACTTCCCTTTATTTTTATATATATATATATATATATATATATATATATATATATATATATATATATATATATATATATATATATATATATATATATATATATATATATATATATATATATATATATAATCAAATAGCGAGACTAGGACCGCTTATTGATGCAAAAACAAATTTACTGGATTAGGTTTTTGGATACGTAGCTCCATGAGGATTAAACGATTATTGTTCATTTGTGCCATTCTTAGAACCTAGATGAATTTTTTGCTTTTTAATATTTATTGATATTTTATATAGTACAAGTGCAATACTGGTTTTTATACATTATCTCTTTCTCTTTTCCATTATGTCTTAGGTTTTTCTACACACTTTTAAAGTTTGCCTCTTTTACCCATAATGCCCTATGAGGAAAGAGAGGGGAGGAGTGTGGGAGTGGTTCACTGGGGGTTGAGTGTTTAAATGTTTGTAAGCTATTTTTGTTTTTATCTTTAGAAAGGTCCCTGCAGAGGACCGAAACGTCGATACAATAAAGGATAACTGATTTGAAAAAATTCCCTGTGTGCACCGGCACCTACTTACTTGGACGCCTGGAGGTTCTTGATGGTGAAATAACAGATGGTTTATTGTAGAAATGCACAATACAACTGATCTGGTTTATTCATGCAGGAGATGATGCAGGTGTAGCATATCAGAACATCATACAGCATAATGAAGACTGTCACTCCCATAAGGCATAGTAGTCAAGTGTACATCAATTCCCAGAAGACAGATATACCTTTGTGGGGATCGGGATCATGCACTAAAGGCAAACAAGAAGCCTTTGGGAAGCTACTCCCTGCTACTATCCTTGATGGAGCACACAGCTGCTAATGCTATATAAAGCAGACTATCTCACTCTCCTAGAGAGTCTATTAAAGATCTGCCCTAATGATAGCTAACCTCATTCACAGGGTTGCCTGGTCTTAATCACAAAAGGTACAGGTCCCTTTGGAGCGAATGGCTTTACTGGGGCCTTGGTGATCCCAGGCTCAATGGGAAACACCTAGCAGCACAGACACCAGGAGCCAAAGTGGAAGAGGCCACTCCGTGCACAACACTATAAAGCAGTGTGGCAGGAAAGTGTCATTACACTCTTTGACCAATAGATGTAGCTGTTACACTTACATGTCATAAAGGCTTGTGCCCAATAACAAAAGCTATAAGAAACTAGTAGAAAGGTAGTGAATTAACTATATAGGGAATAGCAAAACCTATAGGTCCCTACACACACACACACATATATATATATATATACAGCATATATTAGTGGCGATTTATGACCTGGGGGAGTGGAAGTGCAAGAGTACTAAGGGGTACAAAATTCGAGAAATAAAGGCTGTGTTTATTTGCACAATGTACTGCACACTGGACAAAGTGCAATGGTACATTGTAAATTAGCCAATTATATCAAAAATTCTTCTGTTCTATCAGATTCTCCAAACTAGAACATTCATCTGCAGATGTAGCATACATTACTGTATAAAAATGACCAAAGTTTCTGGATCTTCCCCTTTAAAATCCGACCCAAAAGTTCTCGATTCTCCTCGAGTGAAAAAATCAAAAGTCCAAAATTCACAGGGTCAGCACTAAATAAAAGTTCAGGGGAAAAAAGTATAAGACAAGGGGAAAAAAAGTGAAATTTAACAGTGTAGTAATTCTTTATACCATTATGACTCCACACTCTTATGGTCTCGGAATTGGATACCAATTTAGTGCAGTTACCCTTTACAAATCACTACGTGTGAATATTTGGATGGATACTTACAAATGTTTTAGTTTAATATGTGCACGTCAAAGTTTGTAGAAATAGTTGCCTTGGTGGTTTGTGGTTTAGGCTCCGACCCGCGTTGCAAGCCAGCTTTTATTTAGCGCTGACCCTGTAAATTTTGGACTTTTGATGTAGCATACATCCCAACATTTTGGAAATAGAAAGAGGGACACAAATATCTATTGATCATGCCCATTTTGTGGCCACACCCCTAAAAATGTGTCAGGTTATGAAAGTTTGAACACATTTCTGTGGTTTTTATGTGTTATTACACTTTTGCTAATGAAGGGGAATTGCCCTTGAAGCTGCAAGTCACAGTTTCCCTAAGAGACCTGCTTATCTTAAATTGTTACAAATACTCCTTTGCTTATCTTAAATTGTTACAAAAGTATTGAAGTGCACCTGGCCCATTCTCTGGCAAAAGCCAATTAAGTTAGAAACTTTGTATCTTTTTCTAGCTGTTCAGTGCAGGAGATCAAAGAGAAAGTCGGGACACTTCATTAACATTCCAGGACTGCGGGATGAGCTTTCAAAATCTGGAACAGTTGGGAGGTATGATATACAGTAGCTTATTGTCATCAGCAGATAAGGAAATTATCGGAGCGGCAATTCCATTTCACTTCCTTTTAGATCCAATCATTCAGGCCTCGAATGGCCAAGAAATAGTACCCTGTGACCAATTTATTTATTGGTGTCCTAGGGACACAAAACGCATCAGGTGAGAGATGACTATATAATAAAGCTTCAATTTTCTATTTTTCTGGTCTGATCAATAAGTGAGTTTTCCAGTGTGCCCGGCACCAACATTTCTGCTTTTTCTATACCAATCTATTGAATACCATGTATACAGGTGAGTGTATAGCCACCCTAATATATAATATACTGCTTGAAAGAGTTGCAGTGCCACTCACATTAAACCAGTACTATAATAAAAAAAACAGTATTTTTTGTAACTTAATCAAATGACAGCTGTAAAGTTATGTAGTTTAAAGCGGAAGCAGATTTTTTTTTCTGACCTTTTTGGTTTACAACACTGTTGTTAAAGATTTATGAATGTTCTCAATCTACGCATAGACAACATTTTGAACTTGACATGGTGCATATAGCAATTGACTGCATTATTATTTATCTTAAGGCATTCGAGCATCCTTCTGACTGTCCACTGTCCACCAAAAAACTTTTCACCCTTGTGCTGACTTGTGCTGAAATGATAAGGGCTTTATTAACATCCAAACAATGATTTCAGGATAATCTGAACAAGGTTTTACTGGTTTTATTTAGTTATTTAAGCACAATTACCGCTCATCAAATAGGTGCAGACAGTATTAACTGCTAGCAGACATATCCACAAATATTGAATGACAAGTTAATTAAAGGAGAAGGAAAGGTTAAAACTAAGTAAGCCTTATCAGAAAGGTCCATCTAAATATACCAGTAATCCCCCAAAGTAGTGCTGCTCTGAGTCCCCTGTCAAAAGAAACACTGCATTTCTTTCCTTCTATTGTGTACTCATGGGCTTCTGTATCAGACTTCCTGCCTTCAGCTTAAACCTCATTGCCCTGGGCAAGAGCATGCTCAGTTTGCTCCTCTCCCCCCCCCCTCCTTTCTCTACTGTAATCTGAGCCCAGAGCAGGGAGAGACACAGGCAGGAAGTGATGTCAGACCATGTTAATACTGCAGCTCCTATCCTAAACAAACAGAGAGCTTCTAGAGCTGTTTACTCAGGTATGGTAAAACATTCTACAGAATAAATATAGCATTCTAGCTTGCACTATTGCAGCTAATCTATCGGCAATAAAATGCCTCTGTAGCTTTCCTTCTCCTTTAAAGCAGCTCTGCATTTATGCATAACCATTTGCTGCTACTGCTGGGGAGGACTGGGAACTTTAGTCTAATTAAAATGAAAAATCCAAAATGATTACTCAGGGGATTTTACTGTACCTTTTTGGTATAGCTAACAGCACTAGCTTTTTGAGATCGGAAAAATAGCCTGTCATCGTTCCTCTCACATTTTGCTTTTAATTGAATGCATACTGATAATGGTCATTTATTTATGATGTGTAGAATTCAAGAAACTCTACATTTATTTGAATACATTTATATTAGAAGAAGCTGTGACTTACTAACTACAGGCAAATCATGAATATACGTGGTATTTAATAACTCCTTAACAAGACTTGAGGCATAGATGACTGCTCTGAACACGGCACCTTATGCTGCACTAAAACACTGCAGTTGAAGTTTTCATCAGCTGATTTTAGCTATTTTAGAAACACTGCATTAAAACTTTGTACAGTATTTGATTTCTAGATTGGCCTACAGTCAAGTTTCTTTCATGTGTCATAGCAGAATACACAGATCTCTCATTTCAAGGTCAATGTAGTTAGGTTTGACAACCCCATGATACACCACAAAGCAATAAATACTATCACTGAAGCTATAAATTAATTGGGCCTTAAATATATCAACAGATCAGTGAATACAATGTAAATCCATGCTTAGGGGAAAAAAAGAGATTTCAGACTTGGAACTCATTCACAATTTCTTGGCTACACCCCATGGGGTGACAGGCAGTTCAGAACATGAATATATGAAATATAAAATTTTATCAACAGCTAATAGGTAGTGATGGACGAATTTATTTGCCAGGCGCAAATTTGCGGCGAATTTGCGCGAAACGGCCGTGAAAATTCGCTGGCGAAAATTTGCCGGCGTCAAAAAATGATGCCGACCTCAAAAACGAGACGGCGCCGCTTCGTGAATTTTTTCAGAGCAAATTCGCCCATCACTATTAATAGGTAATGTTAAATATCCCATACCAATGGCACAATAAAACAATCCTATATTAGACAGTAAGAAATGCTGTCCTGAAAGGTCTGATATTTTAGTAGCAAAATCTGCACATAATTTATACTTTGCATATTAGAAGAAGAAGAGGAAGAAGAAAACGTTTGCACCCACAAATGGGCAACAAGCCACTGTTAGCTGAATTGGTAAGGTATACTGGGAGTTTTAATTCTACAACATTTCAAGCCCTGGTTGTTAAATCTTTAATTGTTTATACCCATATTAAGCAATTTTGTCCTCTAGGTTACAATAAAAGATTATCAAATTAGAGATTGGTCAGGTGAGGTTGCTAAGATTAATAAAGCAATTCGATGACTTCTGAGTATAAATTGTCTATGTTGGGTCTGTTTATTCAGATGTGAACAAGAATGTAATCACTTTATATAAATATTGTATATATAGCAACTGGAAGTATTCAGAGTTCAACTGTGCCATTTAGTAGAGTAAAGATGTGATACTGCAAGTTATGTTTAAACTAACTTCCCCAACCACAATGTGCTAGAATTGTTTTTAAGGTAGTCTGTACTGCTTAAGCTTACCTTTATTCATCCCATTACCATTATCTTTGTATGTGTATTATATCATTACAGTTAAGAGGGCTAATTTACGTCTGCATGTACAGTGAGCAAAGTGCAATACTGAGTGCAATTGAACTCCCTGCAATGCTCCCTGACTGCGGGGAAATTTGCAGTATTGCAACTGCACATGACCCTTAAGGTGCCTTATTACATAAAGGTGCTTTTTTTTGTACTGTATCTTGGTCAATTAAAAAAGGACATTTCAAGTGGTGTCAGAATGAATTATAAAAAAAGGAAACCCCTATATATTTATTTGTCATAGAATCTCCCAAATAAAACAAATGGAAAATTAGAAGCTACAATCGCGCTGCTTTATCTATCCCTTTTAATTCTATGTATTAGGCATTCAATAAACCCATTGAGTTGTCACGCTTGAGAAGATTGTGTGATGTAATTGTAGTGTAGTATGGGTCAATAAGCAAAGATATCACATACAATCATGAAGCTCAGAGGATTGAACATGTGTTTAAATTGCCTTAGAAATATTTGATGCTATTTTTAAGTGTTATGGCTGATTTTCATGAATAAATATCCACCTAACACTAAGAGATAGTTCATGATTCAGATACATAGGTCAATATATGATACATTAAACAAAATTGTTGTTATTGGTGGAGTTAGGGAAGAGAAGGCCTGGACAATGAAGGTAACCTTGAAAAATGTAGATGGAAAAATAAAACATTGCAATAATGGACACCCAACCTACAACCATTCAGCTGCTACTGACCTACCAGCCTTTCAACTCAGGTAGAACTCTCAGCATCCCCTCACATCTAAGGCTATTACAGTATTAGGTAGAGTTCATGCAGCTAGAAATGTCTAAACTAATGTCAAGGTTATAACTTTGGATCTAAAAGGTGGTCACTGTAGAGACATAAAAAGGACAATAGCAAACACCAACTGTTACAAATGTTGCTGTCACTTTAACATGTCAACTAGGAACATATTTTGCACAAGGCAAAGATTAATGGATTTGACTGACTTTCAGGTAGACATTAGAAAACCAGTAGAAATTTACAAGAATATGTTTTATGTTGAATGCTTATAAAGGTTTGTATTGTGTAATCTGATGTGGGTCTCATTTATTAACACTGGAGCAAAGTGTGAAGTGCAAAAAATGGCCACAAAAGCTCCCTGTTGTTTGTACTTTGCATATTGACCCACCTTGGAGGTGCTACATACAGAGGGTGTGGTAGGTGGATGGCACAAGAGCAATGCTCTATAGTTTAGGCATTACTCAGACGGTATGGTATTAAATGGGTTGTTCACCTTTAAATTCACTTTTAGCATGATGTAGAGAGTGATATTCTGAGACAATTTGCAATTGGTTTAATTTTTTATTATTTGAGTTATTTAGCTTTTTTTTAATTCAGCAGCTCTTCATTTTGCATTTTCAGCAAACTGGTTGGTAGGGCCCAAGTTACCCTAGCAACCACACACAGATTTGAATAAGAGACTGGAATTTGAATAGGAGACATATTTGTGAGGGGCTAGCCTCTATATTGAGTGGTTATATTATATTATAGTGTCTCTGGGGAACTATATAGAGAAAATTATGTTGCTGTGATGTTAAGTGGGTGTGGCTAAGGGGAAGTGGTCAAAAAAGAAACATTATTCACGCTCAAAATCTTGTAGCCTTATCATGAGTGCTTCTCCTCTGTCAGAAATGTGACATTGTCCTAGGGGAGACCTAAAAAACAGTAGATTCTGTTGGATATTATGACATATCAGTCAGCACAGTAACTGTACCATTGTTCTTTATTTCCATAATACAGAGATGTTTTCTTTGTAAGGGGTGTGTAATCTGGCGTGGATACTGTAGTTTTTACTGGGGAAACCAGAAAAGGTTTTAAAGAAAAAAGGCAATTATTTCATCAGCCAAAGCTGAGATACACAATTAGACATAGACATAGTTAGCTCAGTTTGGATCAATCTACATACTGCAATAATTGCTGTGTACACCGAGCACACTTTCTACAGGCAGTCATGACTGGCACATTGAGGGCCTAAAGCCAAATTATTTCTCAGTATGAGCAATCCTTCCTCTTCCAGTTCCAGGAAATGATCGCAGATGTTATACCTGCCCCACTAATTACACAGCTATTCCTTCTAGGAGCTCAACAAAGGGGAGTAATGAGCACATACAAATAATAGTGGCAGTCAAATTGTCGATGTGTTCCAAGAAGAATGTACAATGAAGAATAATCACTCACATGCAAGGCATCAATATGTCCCATCATACTCCAGGACTCCACACCTACAGCATCTTGAAGAGCTAATTTCAGGCATATGGCCTTTGTCTGAGTACAGCTTCTGCTTGCCAAGAGCCAAGCAGAGAACACAAACTTACTTGGAGACATTATTTATATAAGGTAGGGGGTTATGTCTTCTGTATTAAGAATCACTTGATTTTCATTTTAAGAAAAGTATTTTGTAGGCTAACCACCTTTTTACCTTTAGTTCAATGTACGTAAGTATAAACAGTGATTGTTATAAATGAAGTCTCGATTCAACATGACTATTTTTATTGCCCTTTAGCCCTGGACTTTTGTGCAGCTTATCATACTCTGGAGTGAATAGCATAGGTATTGTGCTGGACTTTCAAACCAAGCATTCTTTCCCTCCTTAGGTTGAACACTTAGAATGAGTTAGAATACATTTGTGACCCCCTAGGCAAAATGCAAAGTACAAAAAAAATATAGCTGCCCCAAGTAATAAAGCACTGACTGCATTTATCAGCACAGAGAGGGGGAATCTCATAGTTATCATTTAGCCTATGATTAAGGACTAGATGTGTCAGGCAATGATGCGTCTACATATTCTTATGTACTTTTCCAGTAGTCAATAAAAAAAGGACATTTTTAATGGAGGTGCGGTCCATCTTTTTGTTTTTTCGAAGCACTTAGGCATGTCTATTGCAGGCACTAAGGACAGGCTTGGCTTCACCCTCTGACTCTGTGCACTTTTTTAATCAATTGCAAGGAGCACAGCACATCCATTTCCCAAGGCAGAAGTGCTGCCTAAATGATTACTAAGGGGTTTGGGCTCTTGCACTTCTGCACAGAGGAATTAAAAACCCCATTAAACAAGTAATAAACACATCACAAAGATATTTATATATTTAAGTCATTAGGATACAGCCATACTACCCAAGGAACATACCCATTTCCCTATAAATTCAGGTTCGACTGAGAATGTTAAGACATATTTCAGCAAGAAAGTCAACTTGCACATGCTCATTTCCTTTTTCTGTCTATAGGGTTTAACAAGGGCTACTGTTTTGGGTGCTCAACCTGTGTATCACAGGTTTTAGATATTATTTAGACAGTCCAAATAATATTGCCTCCACGTGAACTATATCATCTTAATTTAATTACCTAAATAATTTGTACGGATTACAAAGAAACTAATTGTACTGTGTTCTGCGCCCTCAAAACATTTTCCATTTGTTCATATCAATCTTTAGAACCAGCTCCTAACTGTGATACAATTTCTGTTTATTCTAACAGCTCCTTCAGACAATTTCCAAGCATTTAGTATTGGTGAATACTAACACAAATGCACTGGTTTAGCTGTTTGGTCCATTTATGTAAAAAAATCAAATTGATTACATACTTATACATGTTACTTAAATAAATCACTTTTTAACAAAGCCCATACTTTCCTACACTATGGTACTCCCAGAAGATGTGAAAGATTGTTCTTTTAATGTACTGTTACATTTTATAAAACAGTCATCCAGAATGTACATATTAAAAGCATATATCAAAGAAGGCACCTGATATGTACAGCACAGCATTGTGAGTGATGGTTCCTGTAAAGGCACATTTAATAGCCATCTGTTTGGGCATTAATTATTTCTCCCACGTCCTTTACTTCACCAGCTGTCATATTCTCCCTCCTAGTTTTATACCTGTAGTGTGTATTTGTCACACTGAATGTTCTGACAAAATACTGTCAACAAGGTATAAAAGAAGTTCCTTTCACTTTTGATAATTTTTTTTCCAAAAGATATAATATTCTGTAAGCTATCGATGAAGCTGTTTGTGGGCAATGCTATGCTACTGAGAATTACTGGTTGCACCACTGCAATACAGTAAGGGGCAGATTTATCAAGGATCGGATTCCAAAGTAATGGGAGTTTTTTTTGAACTCCCATAACTTCGAAATTTGAATAAAAAAAGACCAAACAAAATATATTAAAAAAATCTAAGTTTTTTTTTTGCGGGTGAATAGGCTGTATTGTTCAAATCAAAGTAAGATCTTATTCGATCAAATTCGATTCATAGTATTTTTTAAAAAAAAAAAAACTTTGATTTTTCAAAGTCCACCAATTGACTCCAAATAGGTTCTAGGAGGTCCCCTGAAGGCTAAAACAGCATTACGGCAGGTTTTAGATAACAAATGGTTGAAGTTTTAAAGAGACAGTACATGATAAATTTAGAATTTTCGAATTTTTTTCAAATTCAAATAACTCGAATTTCGAATTTTTTTACTTCCAATTTTCACTTCGACCCTTGATAAATCTGCCCATAACAGTTACAAGAAACATTTAAAACTGATGAAGTGCCCTATGGCAGGGCTGCTTCCACATTATTTTTAATTTCCCTGTATTTCCTTCCGTTTGAATCCTGATATAACAAACACCATTATGTAGCAATAAATGTTCAATAGACTTAAAAAGAATTTCTACAAAATAGAAATATAAGTACGTACAATTTGTTCAGAAATGAATCCAGATTGAAAAAAGTGATGCAAAGGTGCCTGGTTTGAGTTTATTGTTAATTTTTTTTTTTGGTTGTGCTCATATGAACCAAGAAGTAGAATGTAACTTTACCAGGGCGGGAACTAGGGGTAGGCAAAAGAAGCAGCTGCCTAGGGATTGATAGGGGGGTGCTTGGCAGCTACTTCTAAAATTGTCTTCTACCTATCCCTAGCCAGGTTAGCACCCCTTACTCCCCTTCCTTCCCTCTGTCACCCACCCCTCTGTCAATCTTCCCTCCCTCCTGTCATCCTCCCCTCCATCACGTTCTCCTCCTCCCCTCTCCTCTGTTGAGTTCTCCTCCCTCCCCTTCCCTCCATCGTTGTCCCCTTCAATGGCCCGGCCCTAAACTTTTCTTTCAATTTCCAATTGTCATGTTTAGTGAAAGAGATACCAAACCCATACAGATATGGGACCGTTATACAGAAGCCTGTCATTCAAAAAGTTCCAAATTACAGAAAGGCTATCTCTCATATACTCCATTATAATAAAATAATAAAATTTTTTAAAAATGATTATAATTGAATAGTATCTTGTACTTGATCCAAACTAATATAATAAATCCTTATTGGAAGCAAAACCATCTTATTGGGTTTATGTGATATTCATTAATTTCTAGTAAATTTAAGGTATAAAGATCCAAATTACTGAAAGATCCCATACCTGAACCCATACCCAGGTCCCATACCTGTACATATTTTCTAGCTAAAACAATAGGCAAAAAGCATGTTCAACACAATCCATATTCACTGAACTATTGTAAAATAGGGGTATACTGCCAATTTAAGTGCTATCTTTCTGTACTGTGAGCCCTCTCACCATTGCATTACAATAGAATTTTCACAAGCTCACATTGTGCGGTTAATTCCCTACTGCATGTTAAATTACAAAAATGGATGAATATTAAGCTATAATAGATTATGTCCAGCTACAGTATACAGTAGAGCAGGGGTTACACCAGGAATACGCTTTCTCATGGTGGAAGATATGAAGGGGAAGTGTAATGGAACTGCAACTCACTACTGTGCATAAAAATAAGGAGGTTCTTGCAGCAAACAAACACAACAAGTTTATTGTCAAGGACAATGTTCCACACAGTTAAATACTCCAGACTCAGAGGCAAGATAGTGCAAGCTGCTAAATGCTAGGACAGCCAAGCTGAGACAACATGCTATTGCACCATGTGGAGACAGCTAGAAAGTTCAAGCAACACCTCAAGACTATGCCTGAATATGGTCCCTTCACTTTAGGCAGTGGCGTAACTTCGGAAGCCAGGGCCCCCCTGCAAAAAAAATTTTAGGGCCCCCTCTGCACAAAATAGTGGGAGAATTTCATGTATAATATCCCCAGAACTCATAGAAGGATGGCACAGTCCCAATTTCAGATATAAATACCACAGAACTATAGAAGGGTGGCAAAGTGGCAATTACATGTATATATAGCAGATAGCACAATTGCAACTTTAAGGCAAGGAAAGAGTTAAACAACCACAAGGGAGTGCAATAAATGTGATTTGTATCCTTACCACCCGCATTCTTTCTATGCTGATAGTGTTGTAGGGGAGGGAGGAGAGGGGGAATCTGCAGCTTAGAGTAGTGAACCACCATCCGTCCTGCTTGTCAGCAGAGTCCTGGACTGTTCAACTTTTACAGGCGCCTTTTTCCCTGCCTTTCATTGGACGAGTTGGATAACTACATTGAGGTCATACAGGGCACGCATAAGTGGAGCGCAATAGCTCGTACTCCCACCCCCAGGCAGCAAGGCACTGCGGAAAAAAAAGCAGGAGCCTGGTAGACAGAGCCGGATTAAGACCAGATGGGGCCCTAGGCAGGGTAATGCTTTTGGGGCCCCCACCATTACAAGTGCTGTACAACATGGGGGGCAGCAATCACCTCCTGTTCTTGTCAGATTAAGGCTATCAGATTTTCAGAGTAAAAATTTTTTGACCATGCCCACTGTTGGAGATACATCTTGATAAACCACTCCCTACTGAATATATAGATAGCTAAGCATCTGTTTCAGCTTTTTCTAAAACACAAATCACAGCATTCTCAGGCAAAGTGACTGATGCATGCAGGGTTATTTTATTTGGAATACTCATAAAATACTTAGCAGAATAAATGCTGTGGCAATTCCATGTATAATACCCCTAGATCTCATAGCAAGTTGGCACAGTGGAAATGTCATGTATTATACCCCAGAACTCATAGCAGAATGGCACAGAGACTATTTCAAGTATAATAACCATCAGAACTCATAGCAAGATGGCACAGCAACTATTTCATGTATAAATACCCAATAACTCATAGCTGAATGGCACAAGGATTATTGCATGTATAATAACCACTAGAACTCATAGAAAGATGGCACAGAGATTATTTCATGTATAAATACCCCAGAATTCATAGCTGGATGACACAGGGATTATTTCATGTATAAATACCCCAGAACTCATGCAGTATGGCAGACAGTGTTACAGTGTCAGATTCACAAAGGATACCCACTGAGCACAGTTATTCTTATGTAAAACAACCTCAGCACATATATAAAAATAATATGTCACATTGTCAGAGATAATGACAGATGACAAGGAAAGAGTTATGGCTGGAGTTCTTACCACAGTCGAAGAGTGAAACAGGAGAATTAGAGGACCCTGTTAAGAAGAGGTTAAAGACTAAAAGAGTAGGGATAACAGTTTATGCACGCGAGTGGTACTTAAATTATGATCTATGATATGTTGAGACGTGAGATAATCCAGAATGTGTCATAAAGGTTCTTCAGGGAGCATATGACTACAGCATTGGGTTTGCAAAACTCAGGAATAATACATGCTATCTGGATATAACATGAGAAGAAATCATGCACACAAGCCTGTTATGGGAATGAACACTGCCATACTGTGTTTGCAATACTCAAGCAAGCTTTACTGGGTCACTGTTAACTGAACATTTCTGATAAACTTTGCCCTAGGTGGATAGTGGGTTTGGGATTGGGAATCACTGATCCGCTCACAAGCTATTACCAGTCAGAATTCTTCTTGGGGCCCTGGGGGGGGGGGGGGGAGAGAATCTGAAAAGTAGCCAGCCACCAACCTTCAGCCCAGATGTGCAGAGCCCAGCATGAAAATTCTTTACCCGCAGCTCAGGAGTCAGGACCCGATGTGTGGGCGGGAAATTCAAATTAGCCAATTGGTAATATGACCTGCAGTTGTTTATCTGTTCCTTTTGCTGCCTACTACTTGCTCTCTTCCCGGATGCACGATGCAGCCTGGAAACAAGGAGGATTTTATTGCAGGCAGTGCAGGTGGGCCTCAGATGCAATAGAAACACAGATCCATCATCCGGTTACATTTCACGGGGCACCTATCGGGTAATCCTCCACCGACTGCACCGTTTTTAAACTTTAATGATTTCTGGGCTGCCCGGCCCCTAACACTAGACGGGCCCTAGGCAGGCACTGCTGCAGATTTCCGGATTGGCCGCATCATCCCCCAATATGGTGACTGGTCCCTGCCGGTTGTGCATACTACTGAAGAAGCAGGCCCCAACCGGGCCCCCTGTACTCCCGGGCTGCGGGGTCTGCTTCCTCAGTAGTTACGCCACTGACTTTAGGCAGATCAGAACCCTGGGGAGAGCTACTGTTTTCAATCCTTGTTGGAGCAAAGGCTGCTCATTCTATTTAACCTCTCTATCTCACTTTCCTAGAAAGTGCTTTGGCAATATTTAACCTGTCACTGGCTAAGCCTCATTAGTGGGTTCCCTGCTCCCCGACTTTCACTAGAGGTGCAGATACCTCTAGGCAGTGCAGCTTTGCTGGGCTTAGGTGTACCCAGGCTCCTTGGAACACATTCAGCTGGGTCAGCAACTGAAGGCTATGGGTCCCTAAAGTAGTATACTAGGTTGGTAGAATTTGTATGGAAGATGTGCACCTGCCCTGGTCTAACCAGTTATATTATCTTTACCCTATATAGCTTAGTAATGTTTGTTAGAACCTTTACTACCGTATATACCCGCCGAGTTTTTCAGCATCCAAAATGTGCTGAAAAAGTCTACCTCGGCTTATACTCGGGTCAGCAGTAGCTGAGATTGCAGTCACTTTTAATAATTCCTATACCAACAGTTCACTTGGGGAGAGACTGCAATATCCCACAATGCCCTCTGTTGGTTATATGAAAGAATAACAGTGCGCCCTCTGTCAGTTATATGAAAGAATAACAGGTACTGCAATATCACACAGCGCCATCTGTTGGTTATATGAAAGATTAACAGTGACTGCAATATCACACAGCGCCCTCTGTTGGTTATATAAAAGAATAACAGTGACTGCAATATCACACAGAACCCTCTGTTGGTTATATGAAAGAATAACAGTGCGCCCTCTGTTGGTTATATGAAAGAATAACAGTGACTGCAATATCACACAGTGCCCTCTGTTGGTTATATGAAAGATTAACTGTGACTGCAATATCACACAGCGCCCTCTGTTGGTTATATGAAAGAATAACAGTGACTGCAATATCACACAGCGCCATCTGTTGGTTATATGGAAGAATAACAGTGACTGCAATATCACACAGTGCCCTCTGTTGGTTATATGAAAGAATAACAGACTGCAATATCACACAGCGCCCTCTGTTGGTTATACGAAATATTAACAGTGATGGCAATATCAAACAGCACCCTCTGCACATGGTAGTGGGACAGTGGGACAATGCACACAGTAATCCGTTTGGCAATTCTCTGTCACCATCAGCTTTGCAAAGAAGTCCGGTTGATCGCTGGGGGGGTCGCTTTGGCAGAATGTGCGCTGCTGGGAGACAGGGCTGTAGTTGTGTCTAGGCTTATACTAGAGTCAATAAGTTTTCCCAGTTTTCGTAGGTAAAATTAGGTACCTCGGCTTATACTCGGATCGGCTTATACTCGAGTATATACGGTATATACTATTGTCTGTGGTTCAGAGGATTCAGAAGATTATTTTCCATTTGATTGGGTTAGGGGAAAACTCCCCCTTTTTTTGAAAGAATAAAAGTAGAAAGTAGTAATAGTTCGCCATTTAAGTAATCACAAATTGGCAGAAACCCCCTAATCTTGAAATGATGAATAGGGCAAACATAATAATATTTAGCAAAGAAACTGGATAATCCCAAAGTGTATCCAACAGCAACATGAAATAATAACGTAAAAGTGATATTGATTTCCGTGCCTTTCAATAATACAATGTAATTTTGCTCATTGTTATAACCCCATTCAGAGTAGACTCATTTCCAGAGCTAAGTAGATCTATTAGGTTTAAAAGATGCTTGTTATTTAAATTAGAAAAAGTGCATTGCTTGTCTGTAAATATGATGTCCTAGTAATGGGTTTTTAAACAGTGTCAGGAAGAGTCCTCCCTTTCATCTGATATCCCTGATGGTTGTGAAAGAGCTAATCAGCTTCATGGCACCAAATTCTAGAGAGCAAGCACATTCCAAAATTTTTTCATATAAGACATTAATCCCTTATTCCTATTAGCGCATTCCCTGGAGACCTATGAACAGAGACATGCAAGTTTAAATTCTCAAGGATTAATAATGATAATGGCTGAGTAGATTAGAAAATCGAAATGGTTGGCAAAATATATAGCCAACCAATAAATAAACTGAGATCGGAGCTTGCTTAGTAACACTGGGACTATCCTGGAGTGTTTTTCTGCTACGTTCCACTTACAGTATTTTAATTTTATTTTAATTCTACTTATTAGTACTTTATTATAAAAAACCCTAATTGTATTTTTGTACCACTATATTATATATACTGTATATATACATAGTATATATCTCAAAGAGCATTTATAAAATCACGCTATCATTATTACACAAAAAATAATAGCTTTAATACACCGGGCAAGTTACGAAGACTTCTATGTTTTAAACACTTTTAAGGACTATGGACACAAATCATTTTGATTGCCGTCACCTATAACAATGATCTAGACATCATTTCCCAACAAAAATTCCTTCCAATTCATAGAGTGACCTGTGATTATTGCTTGGGAAGGGTGATTCCCTTTGTTTGCCATAAAAATTGCTAATTGATGATCCAAATGTGGCATGTATCACAGCCCTTAGGGAAAGTGTTAGATGGACATTTGGTGGGATACATCGGAAAGCATGTTTTGCTATAGATTTTATGTTATAACAGTAGATTTCATAGCAGATAACAAATAAGCTGTGGAGAAAACAATGGGTTTAGTTCTCAAGATACATGTGTGCCAAATGCCATTCATGCCCCCTGTTATAACTATAGAATACATATGTAATCCATATAGAATAAAACATAGAGCATGGAGCAGCATAGAGTGGGGTGTGTCACACAGTAATCACTGAGTCAAGTCATTATAAAAAATATCATTAAAACCACTGATGCTATGGCATACTGAACTGGTGCATAGTCCCCTGTTACCCCATCAAATCTCCATTGGTGCAGACAAAATCTCTCCACCCCCACCCTCTTCAAACTGAGAATAATTCATGTTCTAGTGGAATTTTCAGGCCATGGAATGTATTACAATAAGTGTTGGTGCAACAGACATTTCTACATTAGTTGCACACAAATTAAAGAACGTGTCTATGAGAGTTCTGTATGTTAGCATTCTGCAATGGGAGATGCACATCAAACAGTCACATCAGAAAAATGAGACACTAAAGCGCTGTAATACAGCTAGAATCTGGCAAGCAGAAAGACTTTTGGCAGGCAGACTGTTTAAACAGAGCCTATTCAATATGCAATATATTGGTGGCTTAATTCTGTCTCACAGTGTAAAGATAGCTGGGGGATATTCTCTTTTTTTCATTTGATGAATTTATGGCTGTTTTAAGTCTAATGATTATGCATATGCAGATTATACTGTAGCGCAGAACTGTGAATATATTGCTGTTTTTTTAAATAAAAGACTATAATTTGAGGAATTTAAGGCGGCAGTTTCGCCACCTTTTTAACATTGGTGATTGAATAGGGCTTGTGCTGAACATATTTCTTGCCTATTGTTTAATTTAAGAAAAATCGATTTTTTGACTATGTTTGCAATAAGAAGGGCAAAATCTGAAATTCAAAGTAAAGTAAGATTCAACTTCCTGTTCATTCACAAAACAAACCAGCAGTGCACTGAGAAGCCCTCATTGGCTCTCTGAGCTCAACCTTTGTAAGGCTTTCCCTTAATCTTGATATGGGTTTTTTTTGTTTTAATTGTGCTTATAGGGATCAGGAAGTAGAATGTGACCATCATTTCTGACTTTTCCTTTTTTAGTGCAAAAAATACAACCATTTATAAAAATGCATATTCCATAATTAGCAATAACATATGCACAAGCTCTAATAATTGAACACATGTCAAGGGGGTGTGCTGTTAATTTATAGTCTAATCTATCCTAGCCATTACCAAAGCAAACTCTGACCACAATTCCAAAGTTGTTCTTGATGTTTAATTAAAACATACCGTATATACTCGAGTATAAGCCAACTCGAGTATAAGCCGAGGCACCTAATTTTACCTACGAAAACTGGAAAAACTTATTGGCTCTAGTATAAGCCTAGACACAACTACAGCCCTGTCTCCCAGCAGCGCACATTCTGCCAAAGCGACCCCCCCCCAGTGATCAACCGGACTTCTTTGCAAAGTTGATGGTGACAGGGAATTGCCAAACGGATTACTGTGTGCATTGTCCCACTACCATGTGCAGAGGGTGCTGTGTGATATTGCCATCACTGTTATTCCTTCATATAACCAACAGAGGGCGCTGTGTGATATTGCAGTCACTGTTATTCTTTCATATAACCAACAGAGGGCACACTGTTATTCTTTCATATAACCAACAGAGGTTATTGACTCACTGTTAATCTTTCATATAACCAACAGAGGGCGCACTGTTATTCTTTCATATAACCAACAGATGGCACTGTGTGATTTTGCAGTCACTGTTATTCTTTCATATAAACAACAGAGGGCGCACTGTTATTCTTTCAAATAACCAACAGAGGCTGCTGTGTGATATTGCAGTCACTGTTATTGTTTCATATAACCAACAGATGGCGATGTGTGATATTGCAGTCACTGTTATTCTTTCATATAACCAACAGAGGGTGCTGTGTGATATTGCAGTCACTGTTATTCTTTCATATAACCAACAGATGGCGCTGTGTAATATCGCAGTCACTGTTATTCTTTCATATAAGTAACAGAGGGCGCACTGTTATTCTTTCATATAACCAACAGAGGGCATTGTGGGATATTGCAGTCTCTCCCCAAGTGAACTGTTGGTATAGGAATGATTAAAACTGAGTGCAATCTCAGCTACTGCCCGCTGACCCGAGTATAAGCCGAGGTAGACTTTTTCAGCACATTTTGGATGCTGAAAAACTCGGCTTATACTCGAGTATATACGGTAGTCATGAAGCCAAAATGAACAATAATCTCTGTATGTAATAGAAAAACAAGATGACTGACAGTGTTGGAAAGCAGCATTCTCATTGGAGAATTCTCTTGCATATAATGAAGTTTTTGGTCAGTAGCATTCTCATTGGTCAAACTACTTTAAAGTTAAAAATTTTAGCCTATGAGTGCTCTAGGAGTATGAAATATCTAAGGCGGTAATAATTTTTTATAGGGATGCACCAAATCCACTATTTTGGATTCAGCCGCACCCCTGAATCCTTTGTGAAAGATTCGACCGAATACCGAACCGAATTTGAATCCTAATTTACATATGCATATGCCAATTAGGGGTGGGAAAACATTTTCTACTTCCTTGTTTTGTGACAAAAGTCACACGATTTCCCTCCTGTCCCTAATTTGCATATGCAAATTCGGATTTGGTTCTGCTGGGCAGAAGGATTCGGCCCAATCATAATCCTGCTGAAAAAGCCAGATTCCTGGCCGAATCCCGAACCGAATCCTGGATTCGGTGCATCCCTAATTTTTCATAATTTTTTTTGGTGACCTATGCAGTTTCTTTCAGTGTCTGGTTCATGTACTTCAAAGTGGTTAATAGGTACTAAAGATATTAAACAGTATACCAACTTATTAAAATTTTTTTGCTCATAACTGCCTGTGTTATGTGGATCAAATAATCTCCTGGGAGTATGGTTATGTTTTTATGGAAACAAAAATTAATTGTGCGATTACAAACAAGGAGATGCTGAACAAATTTAGTCAAATCATTGCTTTAATTGTGGAGTGCTGTTGTATGATATGGCAAGCAGGAACAGATGGAGTCTCTGACCCAGTGGGACAGGAGAATATGTAAATCACCCTGTGCTTAATTAGCACAAACAACATTTGAAATTGCTGTTATATTGCTCTAGCAAAACGAAATGACATTAATGCACCCAATATTGCCAGTATGCCTGAATTGTATATATTTTCATTTTCAACAGGAAGGGCAGGTTTTAATGCAGGGAAAATAATTTGCCTCTCTGATATGGGTTTAACCAGGGTCAGGCAGGTTTGTTCTGGCAAAATACCATGTTTAGTGGGCGGCCAAACTCTTCCTACCACACATGATGTTAGCATGCCCTAAATTCCCAGTAAGATCTTCATTTTAGTAAATCCTTCCTTCTGATTGGCTCTGGTAGGTAACTAGGACTGAATAAAACGTATGATTATTTATTATTACATTGTCATCTTACTAAAAATATATACAATGAAAAGTCCTGTTGTTATATCAGTGAAGGATACCATATGTCACCAAATAGCAAAATGCCTTATTGCTTAGAAACAACACCACTGTAAATTAACTGTACAGAACTGCACAAAATTTTAGGATGAATTTCCCTTTTCTTTTACTTGATAAAAAAAAGCTTCATACTGCCTCCACTCATGGTCTCTATGGTTACAACATGAGAACATGGTTATCAAAACTTTAGGCCCCTGAGTTCATTGCGTCGAGTAGCCATGGAGACCGGAGAAAGATCAGCAGGGAAGAAAAGCTTCAGTTGTGAAGGCAACACATGGTATCACATCCAGGAAAGCAGAAAACAATGAAAGGAGAATGAAAATAAGGCAAAGGAAAAAGTACACTAATTTTCATAATGTCAACGCACAGAGTGAGGTGGGAGCGAGAGCAGCATTTGAAAATTTGAATACAGCACCTGTGATTTTTTATAACAATGAATTTATATAGAACTTCTAAGTGAGTGATTAGAAGTGGATGCACATTTTGTTCTTTAATCAGAGGCAGATTCAACAGGTTCAGTTTCTGTTGATTGGTCTTACAGTTTGCCCATTAATGGACCAGCATATATGTCTGACATTTTGCCGCTTATCCATTCAAAGCAGCTTTGCCAATTGGGAATGCAGCGAATCTACAGAAAACATTTTCTTAAAGTTTTCACATATACTGCACACTATGATGCACAGTAATACGGAGAAGATTGTACATCTGTAAGTGTTTTATATACTATGGACATCGCACAATACTGGGGCATACTTACCGATGTCAACTCAAATACAGCATAGGTTCAAGCAAAATGTGCAGTTCCAGATATAACATACTGTAGCAAAGTAACCCCATAGGGTGCCTTATTGAGGTGGGGGTCACAGACTGGCCATTATCCTTGTGCATAAATAGTTAAAACATTGATTTGGGCCAGTGCACCTCCTTGGGCACCATATGAAAGGGGCATCAGATTGGCCATTATCCACCAAACTATTTTGCACAGAGCAATAATGTATAATTTTGCATTTTGTAAACAAAAAACAATACACTAACATACATACAAACACAGTCTATATAGTAATAAGGATACAAGACATAATATGAAATTTGCTGTATAAAGATAACATCTGACACGTTGACATGTATTTTTACTTGCAAGTCACATACACTTTATTAATGTAGTCTTAACATAAGGATAAAAGGAGTTATATAATCTGGCCACCCCTATTTGGTGCCAATTTAATAAAGGGGACTGTTTTATTAATGAGTGCAAGCTGTTCTGCCAATGGGGGGATGGGGCTCATTTCACAAAACAATAATTACCCTAAAGCTCTTTTTCTCCTCCCACTCCAGATTCCCACACATCAGCACAGCAAATGATCCTTACAGCTTCAGGCAATAATATGCTTCAATCAATATTATCTTTAATGTTAATTAGATGAAGAGGAAAAACAAAGCATGCATGGAATCTTTGTGTATTGATTCCCATTATGATAAAAGGGAGTTGCTCTGAATATTGCATACTTGAAATTTTGCCTATGCCTTGAAATATGGACAAAGATTTGTTCATAATAGAGTGGTTTGTTACAATTTCACGCATTATAATGCGGCTATTTTAATGACAATCACATACACAAAAATTCCATGAGGCAGCCAATGTTTTGAAGCAATAAGAGAACTTTTACTGCAGCAGAGGATACTGGATCAAGGTCACCTACTGTAGTATAATACTCTGACTGCTTGCCCATCAGTATACAACTTTGAATTAATTTTCTTCACAGCACTGCAAAGAGCCATAATAATAATAATGCAGAACTTGCTTTATATAACAATGAAAGAAAGATACTCATGCTGATGCTGCGGTCAAAATGAAATAAATCAATGCTTTTACGTACACACAACACATATACAGGAACACGGGGTAACTGTCCCCTACAGGCATATTTTTATATTATGTAAATAATGAACATTTTTATGCTGTGGATAATGTGATGTTGCTAAAAGGATATTAATAGTTACAAAAAGAAAAGGCATTGCTTAAAAAGGTTGAACTCGATGGACATGTGTCTTTTTTCAACCTTACTTACTATGTTACTATGTATGTTACTCATATAAACAGCATGTACAGTGCATGCAAATAATATAAATACATATATTGGAGAAAGCACAAGGTAGTTACTTTAATCTTTAGCTTATCATTAATCTTACGTGGAGCTATGATAAAAGAGCACATTTCATTGAATCTGTGAGAGTGACATCCGCTAGAAGATGAAAGGAGTTATTGAACAATCTTTATTCTTTCCCAGCTCCATTAAAGGGAGGCATTTATTTTCTAACCTAGGCTAATAGCACATAACGCATTCCCCAACAGCTGAAATACCAGAAATACTTAATACTCACACTAGCCTCCGGTCCTTTTGAAATGAACTTCCTGGGACCAGTGATGGATTCAGGTCTCGTGTCACCCTAAGCACTGTACCTAAGCAACCCCCCCCCCCCACACACACACACACAGCTCGCAAACTGCCCATGATGTGCTATGAAGAGCCAGGTACCTTGCACCCCCCCAGCTATGATACAGACTCCCCAAAGCTGGCGATCTAGGCACGGGTCCTCAGGAGCTTATTTATAAATATGCCCTTGTTTGGGACAATTGGGGCCTATTTAAGATTGCTTGATCTTTCAGGTTTGAACTTTTCCATTCAAGGAAAAAATACTTGTAGGAAAAAAAGATTGACAAGGTTATACGTAAAAACCTTAAAGATTGCTTAAGCCCCCTTGAAAGTTCTAGTAATCTTAAATAGCCCCCTTGGTTTTCAGCCCAAAAATTCTCAAATGTTCATTTAAATAGTTTACCCAGTAGAGAATTAGAGAAACCCAATGTGTGCGAATAGCCTAAAAGCTAAACACGATTTTGTAGGATGGTGTTGCCTCGGCAGATTGCAAGTAGGAGGCAGTTGCAAGGGTCAGAATATTAAGGCACAATATAAAAATATGAGTCCAATCAGCAATTAGGTCAGACGGCACTCCGGATAAAATAAGAGATATAGATAAGTAGGTTAATGGCATTTCCTTATGCGTTTCGGGAAAGACTCCCTTAATCATAAGCATCAATATAAAAAATATGACTTGTAAACTTCATGGAAGAATTACCATTTGACACGATAAACCCATGGAAGCAGGGCTGGGCGCCCTAAGGCTGCATGTTCCCAGCATCCTCACAAGCAGCCCCCTGCGCTCAATCACAATCATGTGCCGGAGCATTTGTCAAAATGCTGCTGGGCGGCATGCCACCCTTAAAATTTTGCCGCCCTAGGCCCGGGACTTTGTGGCCTCGCCACAAATTCGGGCCTGTGTGGAAAGGAACGCTGCATGATGTGTTTGCATCCAACAAGGTAAAGTCTTATGGAGTCTGACTGAAATATATACATACTGTACATACTGTTGGATTTAGATGCATAAACATAATACAATCCAACTTTATTTGATCAGATTTTGAGTTTGATCATCAGGGGCCAGAAACAGGGGTGGGAATAAAGGCATGTGCTCTGTGGGTTCAACTGCACTGGGACAGATTGCTGGGGTAGTTAGCAGATGGAAGCAGAAGGGAGAAATTTTGAAATAGCTGCGCAGATGGGCGGTGGCGGGGGGGACATGCAGGGTAGTGTTTAATCCCACTGTAATACTACCTGGCATAGAAGTGCTGATTATTACATTTAGTACTGGTCATAGCAGCTGCTTTACATTGTACAAAATCATCTCTTCAAACTGCAGAAAATAATATAAAACACCTTCAGTATTGTAAAGAATACTTCTTGGTCATGGGCACCAATAAATTCAACTACATTCTGTTTTAGGAATGAGAATACAGTTGCTTCCGGTTTTCTTCATATCACAGGCACTCATGGGGACCCAATTATATTTACTGAATATTCAGAAACCCCATGAATAAGTACTTTATTCTGCCGCCTAAGCAGACAGAATGCATATGAACATATCTAGCTGAGTAAATATTTGATCTGAATGAATAATTTTGGCTAAGGTTAAACCAATACAGAACAACGTTAGTTATCAGTAGTGTATAATAAAAGTCCCACTCTACACTCCTGTTGCTGCTGCAAGCAGTAATTTCATTTGAGTGACAGACTAAATTGGGAATATTTATAAAAAAAATAGACGACAGATTCTTGGGACTTTTTACAACGGCTCTGTAAAAGTAGTTAGTCTGTAAAATATTCTCATTCCTTTTCATGATGCGATAGTGATACAAATACGTTTATTATTTTGAATATGTGCAACTATATGAACAAGGATGAGCAAGCTGTATACTATATATAACATGCTAACTCTCTATTGTGGGCCACTAGCCATGCAGAGCTGCAAACAGCAATTTGTGTGTATGTGGGATGATTCTTTATTAAGGAGATACAGCACATTCATCTCTGGGTCATACTATATATGAGGCCCATGAATTGAACCCTTCTCCTGTCTGAGACAGAAAGATTAATGTACCCCTGTTTACAGTATACTTCATCTGCCACCTACATCTGTCCTTATGGAAACACACCTGTGCACAATTTGACCTACTTGCTGGAAACACACTGACATTCATCTTAAAACTCTTGGTACAGGTCTCTAAATTCTGTTTAAATATAACATTCTACCATCACTAAAAGTCCCCAGCTGCAGTAGAGGTACAGGAATTATCAGTCATTCAGGGTGAAATAAGCCAACTCAAGCTAGTTTTTCTATTCTACTTATATATATCGTTTATGAGACACCCAACGAAAGGCAAAAAAAAAATCACAACTTACACTTAAAGTGGATTTAGCTAAAAATGTTGTTTGTTGTTTATCCTGATATAAACACATTTGAATTCTAGTAATTACTACTTTTGGTGCCCATATCAAAATTTTTATAGAGCTAATGTTCAACGGTATATGTCGTAAGCCTAAATTTCAATGGAAATTAATTTTTTTTTTTTGAATCTTAAAGTCCAAGTTGAGCTTGTTCTATAAAATATGAACAGCCCTGCATGTTGCCAATTGGAATTGGTTTCTTGCTGCTATGCCTTTAAAGTTCATTCCTATTAAATACTGCTGAAGCGGAAACTGCAGTAACATACACCTCTTATGTGATAAACTCACAAGTACAAGCCAAATGCTTTGACATTCTGGCACTTGAAGTGACATAAAACTGCAGATGCGCACATCCCTGCTGCTGTTCTCTGTGATTGCACTTTGATCTCATCTCAGGCACATCCTGCCTATCAGCAGCTTGTTTCATCATATTCCTCTAAAGAGACTACTTACACCATTTTAAATTACTCTAGTAGTCTTTAGATAGAAAGCAATTAGGGCAAATTCTAGATTTCCATATTGCTAATTCTCATAGTATTAGTTGCATTGTGGTCAGCTTGTGCATGGTACTTTCATGACTTTGCATCCAGGGTAGAGAGAGGGTTAGCTTTGGGTCCTCTTGGCAGATATTGTTAGAAAAAGTATGCAATGCAAATAATTTTTCCCTTGCATGTATTTCATATAGCTTTTGCAAACCTGTAGATGCATTAAAGGGAATTGCCACCTAAAAAAGTTATTTTGCACAATGGAACAATATATAATTCCAAGCATCTTTACAATATAAAGGTAAGGGGCCCGTTATCTGGAAACCCATTATCCATTATGTAATGGTAATTTCCCCATAGATTCTAAAGATGATTTCCTTTTTCTCTGTTATGATAAAACCGTATGTTGTACTTGATCCTAACTGAGATATAATTAATCATTATAGGAAGCAAAATAAGCCTACTGGGGTTATTTAATGATTAAATTAAAAAAAATTTAAGAGGACTTAAGCATTGTTATCCAAATTACAGAAAGACCCCTTGTCCAGAAAGCCCCAGGTTCCGAGCATTCTGGATAACAAGTTCAATACCTGTACTCCTTTTTCAATGGTTTTCAAGTGATTTGTAAATAGGGTTTTAATTTAAAGCATTTATTTATCCCTTTCTTCTTTCATGGGTCTGACTAGTAAAACAATAAAACAGGAGTCATATCTGCTACATGTACTTTAATTAGCTTTCAATAGCAATTTCATTTACAAATACCTTTAAAACCGTTGAAAAACAGTTGATGCTGTTTCTGAATGACATAAGAAGGTTTAGTTCTTTATTCTACTTTATTTTTGTTTTTATATCTTTATTTTTCAATTCTGACTCTAAAGTGTCTAAAGATTTGTGAGCATTGAAAATCAAGAAAAAAAATCTATTTGTAACAGATGATCAGTCCTTAGCAATATAATAATGTATTTATGCGGAATCTGTTCCCCTCTTTGTCTAAAGCATCCCATTTTGAAATTACATTTAAGGAAATTGAAAATCTAAGTTAAATGAATGGCTGTGGTTGCTGGGAAACGGCTTTGTTCTTTCTAACTAACACATACGGTGCTATATTGAGGCACATCTGCACTCAGCTTCACACCATAGCCTTTATGTTCAACACATTCCAAGCACAGTTAATGAAATAGTGAAATATGTACATAATAATAATAAAAGAAAAGTGATGCCATTAACATTGATGCGCAAATGAGAGGAAAAATGTTCTTATCAATAATGCTGAAGTGGCAAAAAGGAAATAGACTTAAATTGCAGTGGTACTAATTAACAAAATGTTTTTTAGAATAACGCTAGGCTGATGTGTTGTTCTTTAAAGGACAGCAACACCGTAAAGTGTCTGATTTTATATGAGAGATTTTGATTCTATAGTTCTGCGGAAAGACATGATTAACATTTAACTACTGTTGATAATCTTGTGCAAGATTCTAGGTATTCTACACAGTTTATCTGTTATATGTTATGTAAACATGCAATAGCCCAATAACTGTATGTGAAAAACTATTTATTAAGAAACAATTATAATTTGGATACATGTTCGTGGCTATGACAGCTTCTCTTTAACTTTTTGTTTCAGACCTTTGTCTATCATTAGCCCAGAATCTAGATAGGATCCTGAAGTACACATAAGAACCAAATTCTCTTGCATGTACTGTATCTCAGAATAGATGAAAAGCCGGTAACGTCAAAAGTTTATTTATGCCGCCTAATTCTCAGATAGGTAAATACAAGACTATGATCATGCGTGAATATGTGTTTGAGTTATACCATGGTCTGTGAAAGTGATCACAGTAGTCAGTGCTGTCCCAAATTTTTAATTTAGGGTTGTTGGTTGTAACTATTAAATCCTTGTTTTTTTATTAATTCTTGGTTTGGGCAATTTCTCTCTCTTAAAAGCCACAAATGCTGGCGGCAGGGGAGGCTTTAGCCTTTTTATCGAAACAGGCGCCCGTAAGACACTCATTATATCTGCTGCACCTGTCACTAGGTAACACCTCTGCATGAATTCACATACATTCAGGCCCGGATTTGAGGCAAGGCCACATAGGCCCGGGCCTAGGGAGGCGCAATTTCAGGGGCAGCCCAGCCACATCAGTAACTAGCACTGGAGACTCACGTCAGTCTCCAGTGCTGTTCCCAAGTGTTAAGATGTGCGCATGCGCGCACACACACACTGAGGGGGAAGAGGACGGCACCTGGAAGGGGAGGGACATCGCTGGACAGGGGAAAGCGGAAGTGGAGGCAACAGTGCTGGACAGGGGGAAGCGAAGGGGACGGCACAGTGCTGTTCCCGAGTGTTAAGCTATGCGCATGTGCACGCACAGAAAGTGGAAGGCCCTGGAAGGCAAGGGGACATCACTGGACAGGGGGAAAGCCTAGGGGCGGCAAGTTTGTAAATCCGGGCCTGCATGCATTACACCTATTACACTCCTGATTTATCCTTTTTCATTTTTGTCCACATCTATACCCACACCTGTACTAATACCTATACTCACACACATACACACACCTATATATACAACTTTACTTTGCCTTTATTATAGTCTCTTCATCATCACATTTTTTAAAAAAAATGGTTGGTTTGGGCATTCTCTCTCTTAAAAGCCGAATACGCAGGTGGCGGGGGAGGATCTAGTCCACAGATTGAAACCAGGCTTCAGGAGACACTTACTCCAAAAAATGCTATTAAGCAGAGAAGTATATGACCTTTTATATTTTGGTCACAGGTAAACAAGTTAGGGACCACCGTATGGGTTTTACCTTGACATGGTATGGTGGCTTATCAACTTTATGATCATAACTTTGAAAAACCCTGTTTTTCTTTCCTTTTTAAATGCATGGACTTGCATATTCATTGAATTATTTAGACGGGGGATTATTGTACTTAATTATGTTTTTATATGGCCTTAGGAGTGCACCCACAACCTTCCTTTTTTGTACATTAAATCAGAGGAAGCAGTTTTACAAGTGATGAACTGGGGGGTCAGACTGGGCCTGCAGGATATCAGAGAAAATTTGTTGGGCCCTGGTGGCCCAGACCCGCTATCCACATTCACTTGAGATTGTACAACACCATAAGAAGGTACAGTAGGATTAAGGGAGGAGGAGGGGTGGAGGCTGGGGCAGGGGGCACATGGGGGAAGAGGCAACCCAGATGAGCTCCCGGGACCCTCTTAGCCTGACCCTGGATGAGTTCAGTTCAAAATATTAAAATAAAGTATTTATTGTAGCAACTGAAAGACAGCAGCCATACAGTTTCTGGCATTAATCACACAATTATAGGCTTTGGTAACTCTCAAGCTTTTAACTGAAAGGGCCAAACAGGCAAGGCATTCTTTAGAAATCAAATGACTGAATACAGCATCGCTCGTAAAGAACAGGACTTCTGCTTTCATCCATCTCCAGGGACTGGGCCTCATGTTAAAATAGGAACAATGGTACAAAATGCAGGTAACCTGGGGAAAAGTTCATCTCTCAGCAGGAAAAATATCTGAAGGCCAATGCCTAAGGCGAAAGTAAAATTGAAGGGGCTCAAGGACTGAAAGGTAAATGTCCTACAATAAATCTGTCAGTCAAAGCCTTGATCTTAGCCCAGCTTAGACTCAGTGGTACTGTCTGAAAATTGAAGTTTCTGGTTCGACAAATGAAATAAGTGTCATCCAACTCAGCTGAACAACCTACAGCAAATTCGCCTGGAATAATGGGCCAAAATCACTCTCAAACAATATGGAATTCTGCCACTTTCCCCACAAAATACTACTGCTTCAAAAGGTGGCTTTACAAATACCGAAGTATGAATGCTTATTTAAAGTTTCAGACTAAAATTTACATTTTAAAGATTTGTGTATAACATAAAATAATGTCACATGTAAAAAAATAAATAAGAGTTTCTCTGCTTATAAAATACACAATTACAAATAATAACATTTCAGGAAGATTTGTTAATCAATTAAATGAGAGCACTGTGTGTTGTATGTACATTTACCAGGCAATTCGTTTTACATTATAAATCCATGCACAATTCCAGAGCAATAAGAACAAACATGGTAAGGGCCTGACATGTCTTAGTTTAAGTTATGTTGAAATTAAGTATTATTCCATATATTTAATAAATTTGATATCAAGCAAAGCAGTGTGATTAAGTCGATTCGACTCCAGGGTATAAGGAGATAGGATAGATTAATTTCACTTCATGACAGAACGAGTTACATGAAGATTAAAAATGCTTAGTAATACTGATCTACAAAGGTGAAAAGTAACATCTCTCATAGGAGAATTCTATTTTTGCCAGAGTGAATATGAGCAGCTTTAATTTAAATCTATGAGCAGACAGGGCGTGTTATTACTGCCTGCTGTGAGCTGTATGAAAGACTGTCTGCCCCCATGCTGTGTGCAGTGATGGTACTACCCTGATAAGTTCACACATGAAGCTGTGACTTTACTCTAGCCACACATTTCATTATAGGTAAATGGTTTAATCCAGTGATCAACAAAAGCAGATGGCAGCACTGCTCATGTACAAGTGACCGTGCTGTATGGCAGTGTACAATACAAAATGAGAACTCATATTAAACACATTCACAGTACATCAATAGGCCCTAACATATACATTGAGACTGTAACCCTTTCTACAATAAGAGAAAAATGGTATTCAGGATTTAACCACATAGAATGCAACCTTGTGGGCTGTTATAGCAATACGTTGCATTCTTTTTGTGGGGTATGAAGAATACTAAAGACAAAGGGGAATATTTATCAAAGAGTGAAGTTAGAGATCGCCACAGTCCGCTAGAGTGAAATTCCGCCACTCTCCATTTATTTCTATCGGACTTTTAAAAGAGTATTTATCAATGGGTGAAAGTGAAAGTTCATCCTTCGATAACTATGCCTTTAAAATGACACAGCAATGAATGGAGAGAATGGCAGAATTTCACTCTGTCGGACTGTGGCGATCTCTAAATTCACTCTTTGATAAATATAATCCAGAGGCTTACTTGGAGGAAAATATCTGAGGTCCGTGTTATAACGAAATAACCATCATGTATTCTTGGCAAACCTAGCTACAGAATATTTAATACTAATATAAACCTATACCTGTTGGCTGATGCAGCTAGAGCAAGAGACTTAAGTTAAATTAGCAGATGGAGTTGTGCTTTTAATATCCCAGGTGACAATCATAAGTTAATGGGAAATTATCCTAATGTGATCCCCCTTCATTTTTAATTACCACTATAATTACCAGTAATCAGAACACATTGTGCCATATGCTCCAGAATTCCTCTAATTGACAAAAAATAATACAACACTGTTACATATTGTACTAATTTAAATAATTGATAATCATGTAGCTTTCTAATGGGAGTGACTGCCCCCCCAGCCAAAAACATAATACTCTCAGAGGCTACTGTATTGTTAGACACTTTGCTATTACTTCTCTTTGTATTCAGACCCTCCCATTATTTTCCAGTCTCTTATTCAAACCATTACCTGGTTGCTAGGGTAAACTGGACCATAGCAGCCAGATAGCTTCCTTAATTCTAAACTAGATAGTTGCTAAACAAAAAGCTAAAGGGGTAATGAAAAATAACAAGCAATATAAAATAGCTTTTTTTGCATATGTTTAGCGCTTCAGGCAATGTAAAGTCATTCGCTGGTGAATATTACAACGCTAAGCAAACGTTAGCGTTAACATCTGCTCTGGAGTTTTGTTAAACAGTATGTTGCAAAGTACGTTTTGAGATTGTGAAATTTTATTACATACACTGCTAATTTAGAAGGAAGTCGTTGAGGTCTGTAATCTGTCAAAAAGGACACAGACATGGTCGCTAACATTTGCAATGATCTTTGAGAATTTGTTTTGTGCTAATGAAACATATTACATTGCCCCATAAATATTTGAAAAACCACCAAAAAATGTAGACCAGTTGCAAATTGTTTCAGAATATCATTGTCTACGTCATATAAAAAGGTAATATAAAGGCAAACTACTCCTCTAATTACAAAGAGATACTAATCAAGTGACATCTAATTTGCATGCCAGCAAGTTCATTTTTACTCAATAAGACAAAACTGGATATTGTTTCAAGTGAGTTTTATTGTTTGTCTTCCTCCAAATCAAGCACAAGCCAGTTGGGAATAGTATGAGTTTAATGGACTTGCGGCTCTTTTCGGGCACTGCATATATATTGCAATGAGCAGAACTGAAACTGATTGAAATCCTTCACAGTTATCCTATTGCCAATGGGAATCTGTTATTATTTTCCTGGTAAAGGAGAAGTTAATATTTCTAAGCATTTGAAAACAAGTGTATATATATATAGTTAATTGATAATGAATTATTTTCTCATAAATATAAAACATATTTTGTAATAAATACTGGATTTATCCCATAGAATTCTTATTAAAACTATTTGTGTTCAGGCCCCACTTTACTGTTGGGTCCCACTAAGACAGGGTTGAAATAGTTAACCCACTATACTTGGCGAAATCCAAGAGAGCAAATGACAGCAAATTAACCTTCAAACTTTACCCTAACTGCTGAGCTTCCTTTCAGTTTTTGGTCCTCATTGGGGTACCACAAAGCTTAAAAGTTTGGTAACCAGTACAGTAGAGGGTGAGTAAGCCGTTCATGCCAATTTTAAAATATGGTATGTTAGTTTGAGAGCATTTGCATTATCTAAGTAATGTTTTTATTTTCAAAACTGTATTGTTTAGGAGCAGGCCAAATGGATATCATATGAGGGGCCATACAAGGCCAATAGACCAATTGGAATAGCAGAAAGGGAATATGAGGTCAAAGGGGTTGTTTGCCTTAAAATTAACTTTAAGGGGCACATTTATCCAGGGTCGAATTTCGAATTGAAAAAACTTCGAAATTTGAATTAAAAAAGACCAACTGAAATTACGTCAAAGATTTTTTTGGTCGAATAGGTCAGTTTTCGATTGAATAGGTCCATATTCTGCCAAATTCGAATCATACGAATCAAAGGAATTCGATTCGAAGTTTTTCCCCAAAAAACCTTAGATTTTTCACAGTCCACAAATTGACTCCAAATAGGTTCTAGGAGGTCCCCCATTGGCTAAAACAGCAATTTGACAGGTTTTAGATGGCGAATGTTCAAAGTCAAATTGTTAAAGAGTACATAATATATTTCGATACGCAAATTTTTTTAAAATTCAAATAGAATTTGAACTATTCCCTAGTCGAAGTACACAAAAAATAGCTCGAAATTCAAATTTTTTTCATTCGAAAATTCACCTCGACCTTTGATAAATCTGCCCCCAAGTATGATGTCCAGAGTAATATTCTGAGACAAGTTGCATTTGGTCCTCTCTTTGTATTATTTATGTTTTTTTAATTATTTACCTTCTTGTTTTACTCTGCAGTTTGGAATTTCAGCACCTATATGTTGCTAGGGTCTAATTACCTTAGGAACCAGGCAGTTGTTTGAAAAAGAGACTGGAATATGAATAGCAGATGACCAAAATAGAAAGATAAATAATAAAAGGTAAAAATAACAATAGTTTTTCAACTGAGTCCCATTTAAACGCTGGGAAGAGTTAGATGAAAGGGGTAAATAATTCCAAACTATACAGCATAAAAAATGAAGAGTACTTGGGCTACCATACACCCACCCACAATTGTACAAAACCTTTTATAACTACATGTATGACCAGCTTAAGTTTACTGCAGCTGTAATTCAATTTGGAATGCCTAATTTGCAATCAGGGAGTATTAGCAAAGGGTTAAGTCCAAGTAAATCATATAATCCTTTCTGTGGTTTCTGTGTTTATACAGAAGGTAGACAGTCTTTCCATGCCCTTCTTCTAAATGCAGCTCTATATAACCACAAAGGTCAAACAAAAGGCCAACCCGAGTGACACAACCAGATAAGTGGTTTTAAAAGGGGTGCACACGGCACCAACTGTAATCAGGTGCAGAATCTGGGATAAATTATAAAATAATTTCAATATTTTCAAAAATATATTTCATGCTCAGTAAACTGCAAGTTCTGAGATATTTGATAACTAAAATACTGCATAGCAATTTTACATTATTTACTGTATAGGTAGCATTGGTTATGGATATGTTTCAGAGCAGTAATGAAGTTTGACTCAATAACACTAATGATTTTGTGGGTCACATTTTCTTGGATCTTTGTCACCCAGATAGGAATGAATTTAAATAAAACTACAGATCATCCAAAATGGCAAAAATGCTCGTTTTGTATATTGCTACATGCAAATTGAAACATAAAAGCGCTTTTTCACTGGCAGATGCAGTTGCTGTAATCCAATTTATCAAACAAATGTTCAAGATCAGGATTTCCACTTAGATTAAGCCAATGCCATGATTCACTACTATGTTACACAGAGAAACAAAAATTAAACTATTAAATCAGACAATCTATGCAAACTACTTAAATTCTCCTTTAGTATTTATGAACAGTGGATGAATCAAATAATCTGTTTTCTTAGCGAGAATCTGATGAGGCAATTTCACTGCGTTTAATTGTATGATGAAACTTACATCAAATATTTATTGATCACAAATTGAGTTAATCCTCAGAATGGTTTAGTAGCACATATCTTCTGTTTATGTCAGAAACATTCCAAATAAAGTCTTGAAGGACGCTCTAGTGGACAGGAGTCTTAGGAAATGACTAGATAAGAGCAGCAGATGAATTGCTCTCTTGTCCAACCCACCTGAAACTATTTATATATGAAGCTTGGCTATTTAACAATGCCACAGATCATATGAAATTAGAGACACATCGTATAATATGATTTGTTTTTTTATAGCAATGTTGTATCATAGACAGGACTGCTTTCCCCACTTGTTCAGGAGCTATTGCTTGTTTTAGTCATTAATCTTGTAACTGCGGCCAGAACAAGAGGTAGGCAGAAAAGGCACCTGCCAAGGGCACGGCAATGGAGGGCAGGTACCTCTTGAAGAGTTTTCTGCCTACCCCGAGTTTGGGCTCTCTTGTCCCCCTGGAAAATTTTCAGCTGATGAATGTGGCTGTGTAACCTGTCATTGAACTGAATGAAATTAACTAATAGTAACAGGTGGATTTTGCCAGAAAAACATTCTGGCATGCTTTCTGTTATAAATCTACTAGGCACATTACAGTCAATGACAGCAGAAAATAGGCCAATTGTCATGGGCTTAGGTAAGGGTGGGCTGGTTGTATAATCTTTAAAAGCTTTATAAGCACTTTTGGAGAGTAAAGCATTACTTGCTATGGGCAATGGCACTTGGCAAACTACTGGGGGGGGGTTGCAAGCATTTGATCATTTTCTGGTAATCTGACTACTGTGTGCAATACTTTATGGCTAGATCTAGATGATTCTGAGAATCCGCTCCCCCGCTGCTCCTGTCTGCCTGCACCCAAAAGCATTGCATCCACTTGGGTGCAGGCAGACGCAGCAGATTTTGACACTGAAACAAGACATTTTGCATTTCACCCTGAAATCTGCCCTGCCTACAGAAAAGAGAAGGGGAGCAGCAATATCATCTGGCCCTAGCCAATGGGATTCTATACATAAGATTTAAATTTAGCCCAGCAGTGTTGCAGCTTCCAATTTTATTAACAAGAAAAATGTCTGTTAAAAATGGATCAACGATTAAACATTTACAAGACATTTACAGTGAAGATAAATCCAATTTAAACCAACATACTCCCAATGCTTACACTAAATTTCCTTTAGAAAATATTCTTCTTAAAATGCCATATAGGTAACTTGTTTCGGACTTGTCTGTACATTCTACAGTTTGGTTTAGAGCAAAAAGGTCTTTCCAGCAAAATGCTGTCTCAGACAAAATCACATTTCTGTAATTACAGGAAGCCAATTCCCAAAAAGTTATTATTCATAGGAACTGATATATAAATCATTCCAGATAAACATCTAGTTATAGCACTGATAAGATCAGCGGATAATTTAGTTACTCTCCCTTTAAGCATTACCGGTATTGAGGGAAAATACAAACAGCAATGCAGCAGCATGATGATAACTTATTTAACCTTTTTAGATCAGTTCATTGCTGCATATATTGTCCTCAAATACATTTAGTAACTTGCACCTTTATTTACGATAAACTGGAAAAAAAATCTATATACTGTATTTCTTAAATTGTTGTTTTGAACCAGTGTAAACATATTTTCATCTGCCATCCCTAAATTTGTAAGGCTTTATATTTTTTGCAACAATGATACTCTTTAGAGTTGGTTACCAAGATTTTATAAAATGTATTAGCTTTATGACATTATTAAGAAACTGTTTTACTGCTATCCAATACCATGCTGGTATACGTTTTTTTTTGCATCTGCATCTAGAAAGAAAACACGATTCTAAGCATCTTTCCAGTATACATTAATTACCATCAACGATTTTAAAAATATTTGTAAATGTAATTGCATACAAAATCAATTTGTCTGTCTCCTCTACTTTGCTTGACGACTCATACCAACTTTCTATCAGAGCTGTAATTATATACATATTGGCACCCAAGGCCGGTTCTTAGGTTGTCAGCTTTAGGGGGCTGGCTGCCCACAGGTGGATATATATATATATATATATATATATATATATATATATATATATATATATTGGTGTGAGATCTGTTATCCGGAAACCCGTTAACCCGAATTACAGGAAGGCCGTCTACCATAGACTCCATTTTTTAAATATTATTTCCTGTTCCCTGTAATAATAAAATAATACCTTGTACTTGATGAAAACTAAGATTTAATTAATCCTTATTGGAAGAAAAAAACAGCCTATTGGGTTTATTTTTACATGATGTTATAGTAGACTTAAGGTATGAAGATCCAAATTACGGAAAGATCCATTCCCCGAAATAACGCCAGGTCCCGAGAATTCTGGATAACAGGTCCCATACCTGTATATAGATATATATATATATATATATATATCATATTACACCACACTCACAGGTTTTTAGTGGTGAACAAAAAATACATTATGGACAGTTTGGTCCTTTATAACCTTGATAAAGATCTCTGTTCAGACCAAAATGTTGGTTCAATAAATGTATTTTTTGCCTACGGTGTAATATGATGTTTTATAATACAGGCAGTCCCCGGGTTACATACGAGATAGGGTCTGTAGGTTTGTTCCTAAGTTGAATTTGTATGTAAGTTGAAACATATACATTTACATATTAAATGCAATAAGACAGATGTTTGTCTTAACATATTATTTATTTTTATCTTTCTGTGTATATGTATTTTTACCTTTCTGTGCTTTCTTGCAGTAGACAAAACATGCGAGAGAGGATAGGGGCAGGTGGTTTATTAAAGCTAAATGCTAATAAAGGCCAAGCAAACCACTAAAGGTACAACATAGATTGTATCAGTATTCATCACGTACATACAATATATATATATATATATATATATATATACTTACTGTATATATATATATATACAGTAGACTTTAAAAATTAAAGTAAAAATTAAAGGGGAACTATCATGAAAATGAACATTGAATATGCATCTTTTACACTTTATACATTTTGATTGACAGCTTGGTCAAATACATTGGTGTGTGTGGCCTTTGCATTGACAATGTATTAGAGCTAACTGTCTTAAAAAACAACCTACTCTAACACAAGCTGCATGTAAAGATCAAAATTGATGAGAGGGGGATAGTGATGTGTAACTTGATTAATTTCAGAAACAATACAGAATATTTAATTGATATATTATAAAATGAAGGTAAGCATGCTGACAGTGCTTTCAGTCTTTACTTACTTAACAGATGGCAACAGAGGGCCTGTGAACTTCTCTTCATGGTATCATCTGCTCCTTCTTGTCCTCTAGTTTACTCATCATTCTGTCTGGAAAACAAAAGAGAGAAGAGTAATCTCTACTCACAGACTGATTGCTATATTATAAAAGTCACCTTTATCACTATAAACGTTTCTTCTCATAAAGCAGTCACAAGGCATTAAAACAGATCTGTTTATATAACCTGCAATCTATTAGACAAAACATGGGGACCTAATATCCAACACAATGTAGTCCAGCAATATTGGGGAAGGTTAAAGTAGAGAAATGAATATGGCTTAAATTCAATATTTTATATACTGAGCTTTCATAACTAGCAGAGATGTTTTGCAGCCCTATGACAGCAATGATCCATGTCTTCTAAGTTGTCCATGGATTGTCATCTTGGATCCTGTTAAAGGAGAACTCAATCCCAAAATGAATATGGCCAGAAATGCCAAATTTTATATACTGAACTTACTGAACCATTCTAAGGGTTCAGCATCTCGTTAATAGTAATGATCCAGGCCTTCAGAGTTGTCACTGGAGTTTCTCATCTTGGATTCTGTAAGGAGAGTCTGTGACATTCACATGCTTAGTGTACTTTGAGCATCTGTTAAGAAGGGTCGTTGCAAATCATCATGCAGAAAAGAAGGTTTGCCTGTTATATATGCTGATGCTACAGGGCTAATTATTTAATTCTGGTTCCCATTGTGCTGGTTTCTGAGGCATGCACCAATAATTATTCACTGATCCTCCTTAGCCTTATATACAACTTTTCTACCCTTCTCCTCTAATTAAGGGTTAATTCTCATTAAAACCTTCTTTTCAGTGTAGCACATTACAAGTCTGCTTTGAGCAGCTGTTGAGAAGCTAAGTTTAGAGGTTGCAAGAAATCATCAAGCTGAAAGACTGATTATGAACTTCTGATGCATATATGATAGTTTCTGGGCTGCTTTGCAGGGTGAATCTGAATTAAGTATTAATTAGCCTGGTATTCTTGTTTTTTATGTTTTTTACATACTGTATATTGTGAGTATGAGCAAATGATAGTAGATCAAAAAATGTGCTGTTAATCTGCAGAGATAAGGAGCTACTTGGGCATCTACAGATGCACAGATGTTAACTGCTAAAGTACTGTGGTCCACTTGGGCTACAACAGAAGCCACAAACATTAAGGACCTGATTTACGATCCATCGAGGGCAACCTAAAACCTGTCAAGCTTTTAATTTTTGGCAAAAACCCACTAGCTTGGAAAAAAAAAACCAGTCAAAGCAATCGACTGCTTTGCTAGCACTTCTAGCCTACTTTTACAGTTATAAGCTTTATTTCTCCTTTATATCTAAGTTATTTTATATAACTATTCCCTATTTCTCTAGGGCCAATAGGTCATTTGTGCAATTTTTCTAATGCTAAAATTCACAAGATTGCTACTGGAGACTTTAAATTGATATTTCTTTGCACCAAACACCTAAACAGCACTATATCTGGCCAACTGCTGATTGATTGTTGTATCATATTGGCCAACTGAATCTGCCCAGCAATTTCATTTTTGTTTTGTTAACGGCAAACATTGAGAAGCATGAATTTGAGGCGCTTAAGGGAAATGTCTGAAATGTAATTTAAAGTTTTTTGTTGTAACAATGAGTTATTCCCTTAGTGGAAACCGCTAAGAGCAACATAGCTTTTTCATATTTCTTTAGCAGAAAACAATGGCTTGCACTGATATCTAATCTGATGAAATTAGATTCTGACTGTGTTTAGTAGAACTTTTCCCATATGAAGGTGTTTTTCACACAGGTTAATTTGGGATGAATAATGTGTTTTACTCAGCATTATTCAACACAGGTATGGGATCCGTTATCCAGAAAACTGTTATCCAGAAAGTTCCAAATTACAGAAAGGACACCTTGCATACAATCTATTTTATCCAAATAATCGAAATTTTTAAAAATTATAGTTTTTTCTGTAATAATAAACAGCGCTGTTTCTGAGGCAGGAGCCGCCGCAGGCTCTTAAAGGTACCAGGAGCGGCTTTTTGCCGTCCCTGGTAAGTGGTAACCTAGCTGGCGCTGCCTCCGTTTTTCAACTCGCCTCACCTCGCATCTCTGATAATAAACCAGTTCCTTGTATTTAATCGAAACCACAATATAATTAAACCTTATTGGAAGCAAAAGCAGCATAATGGGCGTTTAAATGATTTTCTAGTAGACTTAAGGTATGAAGATCTAAATTACGGAAAGATCCATTATCCACAAAACCCCAGGTCCTGAGCATTCTGGATAACAGGTCCCATATCTGTACTTAGTTGCTTAAAAAGATATCAGTTAAAATGTATCTACCAATTTGTTGAGCAACCACTATCTGGGTCCAAATAATTAAGTCAAAGCCTATAAACATCATACGGTAATTTTGCATTCTAGGGAATGATTTTTACTTGAGTATTTAAAAATGGCAAAAAATTTGTTCTGAACAAATGTAACAAGCCCCTGAAAGGGATCTTACATCGCATAAGGCTGCCCAACTCTTTATGCCTCCTGTCAGCACAGAACTGCCTTTTTCTACTACAGGTATGAGAACCCTTATCAGGCAATGTCGGACTGGGACACCAGTGGCCCATCCAAAAATATTAGACCAGGGGCCCACCATAAAACCTTAGACCAGGGGCCCACTTTCAGTACTAATATTCTTCATCTCCTCAATCAACCTCTATTCTCCTAGTCTGTTTTCTTTATGCTATAATCAATTATTCCATCTCTTTAGCCTCTATGTCCTCATAGAGGAATGGCCATGAAATAGACCAAAAGTTTAGCAGCATGAGGGCCCACTGACACCTGGGCCCACCGGGAGTTTTCCTGGTATCCCTGTGGGCCAGTCCGACACTGTTATCAGAAAACAAAATTTTGTGAATGCTCTAAAGGAAGAGCATCTCCCACAAGTCCATTTTAAGAAAAGAATTCTATTTTTTTTAATTATTTCTATAATAAGTACCTTGTATTTTATCATACAGTAACTAAGCTGCATATTGGGGGGCAACAATAATTAAAAACAAACAAATGTAAACTAATTTAAAAATCTCAGCTGTCAATCAAACATTTCCTGCTACTCCTCTATAACTAAGACAGAGAGACGGGGCAGGCAGTTAATTTCACTTTCCATTCAGCACTTACTAGTTGTCACTGCTCTCCCCATATCCCCCCCTCTCTCTTTACCATTTAATGGACATCAGGTCCCCCATTCTGGTGCACAAACAAGATTTTGAGATGATGCAAAGCTTTCCATAATAACAGTGTCCACAAAATGGTTCCTGCCTCCTTGTTATAATTATGAATTCCCAGACCAGAAGTAAACAAGATTCAAATAATTTATATAGTGTTATTAAAGTTTATTTTACTTGACTAACGTGTCAAAATAGGATTTGGAATAATTTTTTTTGGGTGGCAGGTCCCCCTTTAACCTGTAAAATAAATGGACGTGAGGGGGGAAAAGATCCTTAGCGAAGATATGATACAATTCACAAAAAGAGTGTTACATACACCCAGGGCCACCATCAGAAATCACGAGGCCCCATATAAAAAATGTTCTGGGCCCCCTGGTTCCCGCCCAATCCAGCCCAGCCCCCGAGCCCCACCCCAGATCCCGCCCACCCCATGCCACAGTAAAAAGGCCACACAGACAGCACTAAAAATGGTAACCCCCCCCCCACACAAGTTATGAAAGGTAATTGGTGGTCAGGACCCCATTATAAGAAAATTAAAAAAAAAAACATTGGTGGCCAGGGGCCTATATAGTATTAAAATAATACATTGGTGGCCCGGGGTTTAATAGAAAAAAACAAATTGGTGTTCAATGGAACTTAGCTTAGGCTCCTTTCGTGGCTTTGGGTCATTTTGTGGCTTCAGCTCCTTTTGTGGCTTTGGGTCTTTTTGGGGCTTCAGCTTCGGCTCCTTTCATGGCTTTGGGTCTTTTTGCGGCTGACTTCAACTTTGAGTCTCTTCATGGCTTCGGTTCTTTTAGTGGCTTTGGGTCCATTTCATGGCTTCAGGTCCTTTCGCAGCATTGGCTCCGTTTGCCAGTTCTTGTCTTTGGGACTTCGGCTCTTCGGGACCTAGGATCTTCAGGACATTCGGTGATTTAGCGTTGTCAAGGGGGGCCTGGCTAATTCGAAAAGTGCAGCATAGTTGGACTCCCCTTTAGCCCAGTCCCGGTACTGATGTATCCCCTGTGCCCTCCTGATGGAGGCCCGGCATACACCACAGGTATACTGCAGGTATTGCAATCACCTACTACCACCTTCTTATACTGTAGAAAAACCAAAGAATACATCCAGGTTCTGCTTTAGCCAATGGATGTGACTGTACATAAAAGTTAAGAGTTATGTGGGAAAACGAAGGAACGTTTCAGTGAGCTTTTTTTCAGTACAGATGGCACTGCTGATTTATAGTGGCTTGGAAGCAAATCTCTTGAGTGTTTTGCAGCTTTGTTGAGTGGAACTTACCATCTGGTAACTGACAGTTATTCCTCAGTATGTAAAGAGGTGAAGGTTATTGTGCTTAGGTTTAAGCTACTTGATTTTGTGCACTGTCCTTTTTCGTAATTTCTCTCTCATAAAGGTGCCATTGATTCTGATGTTGATTCTTTGATAAGAATTATTAGAAAAGTTTTTGCCTCTATCAATGAGCAAGTAGCTGTGTCCCTTTTTTCTCTTCAAGACCTAACAATGGCCATGTTCCATAAGCTCAGTAAGAGAAGCATAGTTTCAGGAGGGTCAGAAACAGACAACAACAATATCAGTGCTCCGCAAACCACACAAAACACATACAACATAGAAACATGCAGAATAAGCAAGGACCATATGGGGTGTGTGGCCACAAAATAAATTATAGAGTAGATATGTAATTGTAGCTTTATAAACAGGGGAAAAAAGTCATATTTTTGGTCGAGAATGAAAACAAAAAAAGTTTTGTGCACATAAGAATATTATAAAGTCCATTCTATAATTGTAAGCATTTATTCTGGCTAAAACTATATTTTATCTCTCAAATGTACCAGATTAAAGTAATAGAACTATTGATGTGTAAAATTACTTTTACAATGAAACAAAAATAAAATAAATAATAATTGTTAAAGCTAAGTATTAGACATCAAATGGTAAAGTATGACTTGTGGGTCATGTACTTAAGGTGCAGGCTCTGATAAGGCTCTGATAAGTTTGCTTCAGCCTAATACAGTGCAAATAATAAAATGAAGTTGCTATGGGTTACTGTATGTTGCTGCATTTACTTTTATTATTAGTAAACAAGGACTACTGTACACGCTAATGAGCAGACTATTCCCTCTGTTCCTTTTCCTTTGCTCATAGCTGCTCTAATAGATCCAAGGCTGGAAATTATCCATGCAGATGCATGTGAGTACATAGAAACATTAATTATTAAGATACATTTTCTTTCAATAATGGAACAAAAAGGTAATCATAGCATCTTTATACTCACAGGTTGAAGGAAAGATTGGAATTATAATGAATTTTCTAGCACAGGCAGACACATAAACCTTTATTGCTTTTAATCCCCAAGTGGAAAAAGTCAATGAGTACAAATGATTAATCGAAATGATTAAATACGGGTTGTTGCATTGTTTGGCATTTACTAAGTCTCTCATAATCACCACTTTAAATAATGACTTGGATGCTGTAGCTCCTAAAAACAAAATCTAACATGAGTTACAAATACTGGAGTTTGCAAAATTATTGCATGCATTTTCATTGCACATGGGCTCATGGCAGTAGAAACCTAGTTCGAAATATAGTGTATGAACATGATTGGAGCTGTGGCTTAACAATAAATACAATAACACCCCTATTGGCTATTGTAGTCAGTTTTAATGAAACAGTGTTATTAATAATGATTGATTTTCTATTATTCGGCGCAATAAGACAATATTATTTAGACTGATTCCTATAGTTTTTAATTGAGATACTGTAGGTTAAATCACAGAGTTAGTATCAGGTCTAGTAACCTATAGTAGCCAAGCAGCAGTTAGCTTTTAAAGGAAAACAACTAAAGCTTAACTTAAGAAGTAGGGCAGAAATGTTGTACATTATGTCTGGGGCTTCTTTACCAGGCCAAGGCAACCTCCAAAGATGCCCCAGTAGTAGTGATGGGCGAATTTCTTCGCCAGGTGCGAATTCACGGCGAATTTGCACGATTCGCCACCAGCGAATTAATAAAACCCGCCATAGGCAGAGGGTGATTTTTATTTTTGGGAAGGCTAAAGTTGGCCATACATGGGATGCCTTCAAATAGTTGTTCACCTTTAAATTAACATTTAGTATCACGCAGATATTAATATTCCAAAATCATTTGCAATTAGTCTTCATTTTTTTTTAGTCATTTAGAGTTTTGCTCAACATCTCCCCAATTTGGTATTTCAGCAACAATCGTGTTGCTAAAGTCTTATTTGCAGCCACCAGTTGAAGAGGGACTAAAAAGAAAGATATGTAATAAAATTAACAATTGCACTAGGGCCATCCCCTGGGCCCCTCCCCAGCCTCAAAACACCCTCTGCGCCCCCACCCCAGCCGCAAACCGGGGTAAGCCCCAGCTCTTTTGGGCCCCGTCGACCCAGACCCGCTCCTTGCACTGCCGCTTACCTCCATGCACGCGTACCTTTTTCTACATATCGTTACCCAGGTCCCTTCACTTCCCTTTCCTTATAAGCCTCTTTGATTTAGAATTCTGTTATTCCTCCATTTCTGTCACTCTCCACTCTCATCTCATTCACTTCTTTCATGTTGTTCCCTTATAGCCTGCCTTTTCCTCTCACTCCACTTGTTTCTGCACTGTGTTTCCCCTTCAGCCCCATGTTAACACTTTTGCTATATATGTTTCCCAGCCATAGTGTCATAAATGCTTCCCCTGAACACGTTCAGATTCAGGGAGATTAATCGCCCAGCGACAAATCTCCTCTTCTTCGGGGCAACTAATCTCCCCGAACTGCCTCCCCTGCCTTCCCGACGGCTAGAATGTACATCGCCGGTGAGATGGCACTCTGAGCATTTCATCTTCCGAAGTCGCCCAAAGTTTCCTCGTGAGGCACGGAAAACGATGGCAGGGGAAGGCATTTTGTGGAGATTAGTTGCTCCGCAGAAGAGGAGATTTGTCGCTGGGCAACTGATCTCCCCAAATCTGAGCATGTGTCTCTGCCCTAAAGACAGTCCACAGCAGACATAGGATCAGGACAGCAGTCATATATTTAGTCAAAATTGCAAATATTGATAAAGACAAAAACAGCTAATGAAACACAGGAAGCCTGTCATTGAGACGTAGCACTGTATTACACAATGGGAAAGAGTAACACCACTATCTTAGTACAGACTCACAATGCTCTTATACAAGAACCTTCCAACTTATATCAAATAGCAATACACACTTTCACACTGACTAAAGGTGCTAACTACATTCTTAGCTTGAATTAATTCCATAAGGATAGCACAGCACTCTACATGTCCAATTCTACATTTGTTATGATAAATGCAATGTTACAGTGGTTTTCAATTACAGGTTTCTAAGGTTGAAGAACTATAGAAAGAAAATTAACATATAGGCCTCTGTATATCACTTCCTTCACTCAGATATAGTAATCAGCGCCTTTATCTTTGGGTATTACATCAGAGGAGAAACATTTTATCAGAGATGTGGGAACATAGACTCTCAAACTAGAACTCTTGGCAATAAGTATAATAAGGGTTGCAAGGGACTCTGGGTAGATGTGCTTATATTAGACCCTGTTTCAACAGAAGTCATCATGACTTAAAATTACTTGTATTTGCTCCATTAAACGCCATGAAAGCCAGTTCAGGGTTAAGAAAGATTCATCAGTAGCAACACAAAACATTTCCTTACTTGCTAAACATCCTCAGGTTGAGTAGTCTTTATCACTGCATCTGCCTTCTCTTCTACCGTTCCTTCAGTTCCTAATGTGTACACAGGCCCGCCTTTGTGCTGATTGGTCTATTTTGCAGTCTGTCCTGAGAGGTGTACTCTGATTGGAGAAGTTTCAAGGGGAAAGCTCCAATCGGATTGTAACTGATTTTCTACAGCAGGCACGCAGGGCAGGAGTTTTCCCCGTGTTTAAACAGTGGCATTCAGTAAGGGAGATTATTTTTTCCCTTTTCTTTGAGGTGTCAGGCAGGTTTGGGGAGGCTTAGCCTCCCCAAGCCTTAATGAAAATCCGCCCATGAAACCCGCAAAAATTTGCCAGAAAAATTTGCCGGCGTCAAAAAAAACGAGCACCGGCATCAAAAATGAGACGGCGCCGTTTTGAAAATTTTTCGCCGTTTCACGAATTTCGTGAATTAGGAATTCGCAAATTCGCCCATCACTACCCAGTAGCTTTCCATCTTATTTTCTACTGATTCACTGCACATGCTCTGTGCTGCTGTATATATATATATATATATATAGTTTTTTTAAAACGAAACAAGCAGAAATGGCGCTCCTCACCTTTCTTATTGGGTGCACGTGGGCAAGGCTTAATTTACATAATAAACAAGTTAACCCCAGCACTCTCAATATATAACCCCCTGAAAAAAATTCTTGCACAACTGAACTATAACTTTCTTTAAAAAAGAAAAGACGGACTGACGCATGGACATTGCCTTGACGGGGCGCGTCAGCTTATGCATACTTTGTACAAACTTTGTAACTAAAAGTGTCTTTTTTTTAAAGAAAGTTATAGTTCAGTTGTGCAAGAATTTTTTTCAGGGGGTTATATAAATATATATCACAATTTAAAGCTGATTATTATATAATTCAGATTATTAGTACATGGCAGCCCATAAACCAGCACAATTAGCTTCAGAATTTATTATTAAAGTGGACCTGTCATCCAGACACAAAAATTGTATAATAAAAGTCCTTTTCAAATTAAACATGAAATCCAATTTCTATTTTTTATTAAAGCATTCCTAGCTGCTGTAAACTCATTTAAAAATCTCAGCTGTCAATCAAATATTGTCTGCCCCTCCTCTATGCAGACAATTACTTTCACTTTCCATTCAGCACTTCCTAGATATCACTGCTCTCCACACATTCCCCCATTCTCTTTACCATTTAATTGTGTAGCCAGTGCATGGGGATGGACATCAGGTCCCCCATTCTGGCGCACAAACAAGATTCTGAGATGATGCAAGACTTGCCTTAAAAACAGTGTCCACAAAATGGCTGCTGCATGCTTGCTATAATTATGAATTCCCAGAGTGAAGGAAACAAGATTCAAATAATTTATATAGTGTAATTAAAGTTCATTTTGCTTGACTAATGTGATAAAATAGGATTTTGAATAATTTTTTTGGTTGACGGGTCCCCTGTAGCTCTGTAGCATCAGTGTATATTACAGGCAACCCTAAAATCTGCTTGATAATTTGCAACTACCCCTAAGCTTAGCTTCTCAACAGCTGCTTTGAGCCCACTGAGCATGTGAATGTCGCAGGCACTCCTAACCAAAATCAAAATGGGAAGCTCCTGTGAGAACTTAGATGGCCTGGATCATTACTACCATAGATTCATTGATTCTTCAGGCTGTTTCAATTAGTTCAGCACATAAAATAGTTTAGTTCTTTAATATTCATCTGTTTAAAAGTAACCATCTGATCAGTTGCTATGTGTGATTATACCTGTGCAAACTTTGTGTCTGTGATTAGCCTTTATATTAGCAACTGCTTTTAATAATTGGACCCTGTATAAAATAAAAGGCAGATGTTTGTCCAGCTGCAGTAATCTTCAGCAGCCAATAAGATGTTTGCTTTTGAAAAGAAAATGCCAACTCTTTTTTTCAGTGTAAACCAGTAAAACTGTACACTTGCTGCATGCTATATCTGCAGCTCACCATCTTAACAGTAAATTAAAGAAAAAGCTGATTTTTTTGTGTGATCCTAATATATCTAAGGTTATAATTGATGCTCAGTGATATCATTTCTGCCATTGTCATAACTCACTGAATCTTTGTACTATACTAAATACTCTATACCCCCCATAAGTATATTAGTAGTCATCAAGTCATTTTGTCTTGAGTTTTTATATAGCCAAGAACTCCTTGATGCCTTATAAGATCGTTATATTTCACAATATCCACTGTATAATCTACAATTTGTCCATTTATTTGAGGACTGTAAAATGTCGCAGGCACTCCTGCTCTCAAACTGAAAGAAGAAAGTACCTGGCACTGTGGCCGTGCAGATTTGAATGTCCTGCCTTTGTTTGTGTGGCAAAAGTTAAGGAGCCAAAACCGGTACTTGAATAGGGAGCAGAACTAGAATAGCTGAAACAGGACCAACCAAATGTATGTGTTGGGGTTGCTGCATTTGTCATAAACTTCTTTGCTCATGTACACAGTTTACTGCCGGGTAAGTACCCTCACAAAGTAATGGGGTAATCATGGCCTCACAGACTACTGCTCCTAGCTTCCCTCACTCCAAAAATACCCATGAAAGAAATGTGTAACCTGCCTCTAAAAAGAGTGAGAAGTGAGAACTACTAAAAAAATTCGCAAAACGGCAAAAAATTCACAAAACGCATTGAAGTCAATGGGCATCAAAATAATTTTGATGCACGACAGTTTTGACGCGAGTGACAATTTTTATACGCACGACTATTTTGTCCAAATGCATTAAAGTCAACAGGCATCCAAATAATTTTGACGTGCAACAATTTTATGTGCGCGATAATTTTTTATTGTTGTGGCAAAATTTTGGCCGAATTTATCCGCTGGCACCGACACGCAGAAATCTGCAGCGAATTTGTGCTTGGCGAATTTATTTACCCATCATTAAGAACTACCAATCCAAGTATCCTCTGAAATGTTATCCAGCCGACTGTTCTACATTTCCTAGATTACCCTGAAAGGTATTTGCAACCTACTAAAATACTGATCCTTATTCCATAGCACAAATACCACTTTTCCCACATAAACAGTAGCATGTGATTACTTTACTGTAGATTATACAGGATAATATGCCCCCTACAGAAATTTATTAGGCCATTAGAAGTCACCTTGGAGTTCCATGACCTATAAATAAGCACTCAGCCTACAGCCTTGTGCCTTCATATGGTCATAGAACATCTCTGTGATTTGTAATAGTCTTATAAATTACAGTAGGGGGTGCAGTAACCTATTTATGATTTACAGCATGGTTCAAAATATATGTTTATATTCATTGAAATATTGCATTGCATGTCATTTTTACATGACAGTGCCAATCTCTATTGTGCTGTTCCCTAATCCCAAGCGATAATATACAACTTATTGTATATGTGTATATGATTACCACCTAACCCTATGCATCTATGTCCCCTAATAATTAATATATATGAATAAAATATCAATATAACACTGGCAAAATAATTTACAGATGTGATGTTATATGTTTGGACAAAAGCTCTATCCATATGAATGGAGCTCATTATAAAAGCACTGGAATCTATCTGTACAGAGTCAGTGCTCAATTCTAATATATTCACTGTTAAAGCTTATTTTTTTCAAATTCAGATTTGAGTTCTTTCTGCATTCTTAACATGGCATCTGTAAATCAGTCTAGCAGTGGCAGTAATTGTCACACATTGTAAAGCTTGAGGCAAAAGATTGATTTATTGGGAAAGCAATAAAGTAGCTGATGGCTTTTTCTGTACAGTGCATTACCATCAATGTCTGTGCTGGACTGAATTTACACAGGTGTATAAGTACAACATGGAGAAGGGGGGGGGTCTCAGTAAACATAGCAGTCTCAGATAGGTCTGTGTTTGCATGCTCTGCATTGTAACGGTTCAGTTAAAATCAATAACATAGCAACACACGTGAGTAAGATTCACAGCAAGAAGGAGGCATACATGAGTTATACAATAGATCATATCCTTTTACAATTCTTATAGTTGAAGCCCAATAATACAAGAGTAGGCTTATATAAAGAAGGATTTACACAATAAAGAAACCTTTAAAAACTGGCTTGCCAAAACAAGAGGCTTAAAACATATTATACCGGAACATATTCATTAAAAAAAATCATGACTACCAAATTAATTAAATGCATATACCACCATTCATCAATGGAATTAAATTGATTTCAGTCCTTGCAAAGAAGTAAAAACATTGCACCAATGTTATAATCTTTCCAGCTTGTCTCTTTACCAGAGGTTTAAGATAACCCTTTACAGTGAATATAAAAATGGTGAGTAAAGATCAGTGCACACAGAATTAAAGTTTGTGCAGTCCCTTACGGGACGTTTTACAGTAAATCGTCAAAGCAATGTTTCATTTTCTACTGGAATCTTCTTTAGGACTTTGAGCATACACAGTAGGGTGGAAAAGGGGCAAGTAGCGAGTAAATAAATAGCAACAGGCTTTGAGAGAATGCTAAAAGTTATGAAATGTAATTTACCAGTTTTATTCCTCCTAGGGTCTTTAACACATACCTGAACATTAGTAGACTGCTCTCTAAATGCTGAATAGACAGGCAGCAAACTCCAGCCTTGTTCATCCCACCCCTATTACAATGTGCTCTGTCCCAGCGCCGTTCAGAATTCCTTTAGATCAAATACCAGTACTGGGGGTGGGGGTACAGTGGATAAAGGAGGATCTAGTTCTAGTAAGTATATCACTCATGCTCAAATAGGTGTGAAGTACATGGTATGCTCACTTGCTCATTTCATCTTTTGCATCCCTTCTAGAGATGTCCTATTGCAAAAGCAACCAGTCTTAAATGACAATGACAGACAATTTCTGTGCGTGGCATATTATATTCACACTACTTGTACACTGTAATTTTCATCTTATCAATGTGACATCAAATGATCACACTGTAGTTCAGAAATATGGTAATATTTGTTCAGATAATGAAGTGCTTCTGATGACAACATATGCAAATGCCCTTAACTTTAAAAACCATTAAACTTGCTTTCAAAGCTTTCATCCCATTACATGAAAGGGAAAATCCTGCTCCCTAGGAAGCTCACATTCATTTCACATTCTCTTTTAGTGGGAAGCGTTCTTGGGTAATTACAGCAGAAGGCACAAGCTGAAGGCCATTCCTGGAATGCTCACAGTGACAAAGCTGGTAGAATTAATTCACTTTAAAACTATATCCCGTGAGTGTTTTTACGAAATGAATTTAGCAATTCTCAAATTTAAAAAAATCTCATAAGATTTATTTTGTACATACTGTATTAAGGTAGGCTTTTTACTGGGTTTATAAATATGTATGTGCTTTTTTTTTATCAACTTTACACAAAATGACATTATTATAGATAAGCAAAGAGAGCTGGAAGAATGTTATCCAGTTAATCTTATGCTAAACCTCGACACACACCAAATCCTCTCTTTGATTATACTAAATGTACCAATAGTGAGTGTGATAGGTTAATGTACCAATAGTGAGTTATTTCTAAAATAACCACTGGAGTAGTCTATCAATCTTAATCTCAGTATTTTGATATTTCCCCCATTTATTAATTTTTAAACAAATTGATTTATTAAACCTGTGTCAATTGAACAAAATGTGTAAACGGCTTTGAGCAGTCAGTCGAATACCAATCTGCTCCATGGAGTGCTCTAAATAGTGCTGCATGTTGTCACCGATTTGAATGTCAACTTTCCAACATACCAATACCAATGTATTATCACAACCGGGGTAAAATGATTTGCAAAAAGCTTTATTGAAGCAGGTGATAATAACAAGGGAGTGTTCAGCATATAAAACATATATTAATACGGTCTGACTCAACGCATATCGGATTATAAATATATAGAGCAGACATCCCCTAACCCTTAGAGTACAGCTTGCTGAAGGTCTCCCCTGATAGGCTCAAATTTGTCATGAAGGCAAAAATGGGGTATGTATTGCATCTTATTTATTCCAAGTTAGTGTGGGTCTTTCAGATGGGTAGAGGCATTTGAGTCCAGGTGGTCATTCCAGTGGTGCCAAAGTTATATGTACTATTTAAGCACCTGTCCTCTTTTGTCCAGTATCGTCAGTTCCATGGTTGTCATGTCATCCATTGTTTTCTTCCATTCCTGGAATGAGGAGGCATTAAGTCCTTCCAATGTAATGTAAGCAACTGCCTAGCCATGAAATAAGGCCCATCTCCTATGCCCCACCCCAGGACAGCAGTGGATAGCCAGGCGGTTAAATCCTTCCAGTATCACTGCACGTTTGAACACCCCCGAAGTGTGTTTAGTGAGGTAGCTACCTCCACCTTACACCAAGGGGATAGAGGGGACGGCAGGAATTTCATGGCATGAATTCTTTGTACTGTAATGTAATAAGCTATATGTATTAAATATAACTGGAGTAAACAGTGCCTATATGAATGAGCCACAACCTTGGGCGGTGTTTAAGACCCATTCCCATTGCTCATCAGGTATCATTCCCAAGTCCTCCTCCCATGCCACCTGCTATTCAGTATCTACATATAGCAGTTTGCACAGTTCTTTATACAGAGTAGAGTTTTTCTTTTGTGGTTCGTTTCTAGCAATGGGAGAGTTGGCCACCGACAGGCCAGTGCGTCAGAATTTCTCATGGTTAGTCTGTGATGTGTAAACCACTGCGTGAGAGGGAGTTCTCTATCATCATGCAGTTGTAGTAGGGGTATAACCTGGTTGTTTTCCCAAACATCCACCATGCGGTTAACTTGAGAGTATACCAAATTCTAGGTGGGGTAAGTAAAGCTTACACTGGAAATTCAGCATTGCCCCGAAAGGGGTTTTGTGGTAAGTATTTATATCTCAGTAGTTTGTGTGAAATGTGTAAGATATTACTCTCAGGGGAGAGCAGAGGTGCTGTGAGTTTGTGAGGCTTTTTGACCAGGAGGACTGACCAGACTTTGCTTCGATTGTCAGCTACTGAGGCCCAGAATTGGTAAGTCATTTAAATTGTTATATATGCTCAGAGCCCTATTCAACTAAAAAGAAAATTCTGAAAATGCTTTAGTGATCATTAAAATGTTTAATCGTTTTGTTGCTAAACCTTGCTGAGTAATTGAGAGTGTAAGCAAATGAGTTGGTTTCTAAGGCCATCTGGAAAAATGCACAGAAAATCTAGGTATTTAGTTTAATCCCTTTTGTCTTTTGTGTTGCAAGATGTACATCATTTAGCTAAGCTTTTCAATATCAGTGCTCCAGCTGAATGACCACAATGAAAAGAGAAATTTTGAAGACCAATTTCACTGGGCACCAGCAGCTGTTGTGACCTTATTTGTATCTTACAATGCCTAATGAAAGGAGAAGAATTTATTTTAGTTGTCTTAATAAGTGACCATTACAAATACCCTTTGAAGCATAGTAAATTCAAAGGGGAAACGATTAGCTGCTGCACTAAAGAACTGGATTAGCCAGAGTAAATAAATGAATGTGTTCACTCAGTACTCAAATATGGGACAAACTGGGTTTTACTTTTAAGAGAATGGATTTAACATACAAGCAGAGAAAATGGAATTAGAATTTGATAGGAAGATATTGCCTGCTGCTTTGCCACTTTTAAGGGAATTGAAGGCTGATGTCAGACCTATCTATGCAGTGGTATAACTACTGGGGGTGCACCCATGTCCGCACCCTCTTAGGGCCCACCGGAGAAGTGATGATGTCTCTTCACAAATGATACAACACATACACACTGACGCTTGTCCAGAGAAGATTGGGAGCACTTCAGAAGGGGCAGGCCAGGGGCCCTATAGGGGGGCTTGGGTGCACATCCTGCAGCTAAGCCCAGTCAAAAGTAGTTAAACCACTGTATGTGTGGAACAAAAGCAATTCCTGCACCTGATCATCCCTGTTCAGATTTTAGTAAGACTGGGTGTAAAGTCAATGTACAACTGTATTAAACAGGCTCCCTTTGTTGTTGGCTCAAGGACCAAATGTAGATGTGTATAAGTACAATAATTTTTGACATGTAAACAGGTTCAGACTGAGATTCAGGATAGGCCCTGTCATTTCAGGTACACAGAGGTCCAAACAGCCCCCATTCAATAAATAAATAGTGATGGACTATGGCATCTTTTAGCAGCCACTCTGGCATTTGGCAGAATCTACAGATTGCCATTTCAGGCCTGGGTGTAAAAACACAATAGTTTCCAAAAGTCTGTAGTTACTGATCACTTATTCATTAAATCAACCCATTTGGTACCTTGCTAGGAAAAGCACAGAGGCACAGAGAATCCTGTACTTACCCTGCTAATAACACCATGGACCTATCTTGCAGAAGCTTAGAACTGGCTGGAATGTACTATTAAGTATATGTTTCAAAGGCAAAAGAGCAGAGGGGCAACTGTTTTGTGCCTAAATTGCTAAATACCTTTCTTATTATAGCTCTTTCCTATATCCTATACCATTGACTTGGAACAGCACTATACTATCAAAAGGACTCACCCCAAAGTTTCCCCCCAAAAATCTGACATATATTTTTTCCTTCTGCTTTTGCTCCCATTACAAGTAAAGGTTTCTTTTAGCCTTAAAAATGAATTAGCTCTTCCAAGGCATCCTTTGCATTGTGGTTTTGGTCCTCGTGATTTTTAATCCCACCAGCTCATTATGAAATTCGTCATTGTGCAATTGTGAAGGTTCCCCTCCTGCTCCCTACCACAGCAGAATGATGCTTCAGAGGCTGTGCTTTGGCATTGTACTATATCCTCATGTTTAATCTATTTTATTTCCTACACATTGAACGATCGTTCAAGTCTTGCATAACTGTTATGTAATTTATAGACATTATAGACATTCAACTACAATTTCCAGCATTGAACCTAGCCATCAGAAGGATGTAGATTGTAGAGAATATGTTTAACAACTACTGGAGGATCACAGTTTTAACACTTGTTTCATATAAGTAATGGGAACCCACCAGGGGTGGAACTACCAGGGGTGTACACCCTCTGGGGCCCTCAGAATACTTGCCCCGATGCGATTATGCACTGAAAACTGTGACCAGAGGTGGGTGGGGGTTGTTTGCCTGCACCTGGGCCCCAGCATTGATAGTTACTTTATTGGAGTCCTCTCTTGCCTCTGATACCGCCGTCATAAAAGATGACTTCAGTAATACAGAATGTTGATCAGATATCAAACCACCTGTTTGGTTTTGATCTGAACAGTTTGATTTTTCTAAGGCCTGTTCGGGTCTCAACTCTCGGTTCAGTTTTCAGCCTTGTGAAACCCGAACAATAATTTGTCCAATAAAGGAAAAACATTGAAATACTGAGATACTCACCTCAACAAGTCTTAGTTATTATCAATTGCAATTCATTTCTTATTATTACAGAATCAAAAAAAATACAATCAAGCAAAAATAAGAAATTAGCATTGCTGCATTTCAGAGCTTTCTGGATAACTTATTTCTGTATAATAGATCTGTACCTGTAATTGAAGTATTGGGCTTAGTCATCAGGCACATTTCTGTCCATTCAAAACTTTCTGTGCAGTTTAAAAGATTGAGAAAACTGGATAGAATTTCACCCAGTTGTGTCTAAGTGATACAATAACTCTGCCCTGGCGTCATAACTCCATTGACATAATTGTGCCTGCCTCTGATGTCATCATGCCCACCCCAACATCATTGCCCCAACCCCAATCCTATCTGCCCCAGCTACTTTGTTCAGTTTTAGCTGCTAGCAAAGGTGGCAACCCTATATCCAAGCATTATAAGTAGAGAAAATCCAATGACAAGGGCCAGTATCAGTACATGATCAAAGCTGTCTCTGAAATAACCACTCGTGACCCCTTCCTAAGACATTGGCACATAACTCCATAAATGGTACTGTTCTCTGTCTATTCTCTATATCTATTCTCTAGCAACAACATTTGAATATTAGGTTCAGTGACCCTTTAACAAGACACAAGATTTGGGCAGACAACACAATATGTAGACAGGTGCTTCAAAAATTACAACAATGAGATGCTTCTCTGCAATATTTTTTCAGATGAGCATTGTTTCACACAATGTTTTTTAAAAAGCTCAATTTTGTCTCAAAATAAAGGAAAATAAATTAACAGCAACTGAGCAGAAAAATGAATTGCAAATCATCTGCCTGCATTCACCAAAGGCATTACAAAAGTAAAATTTCACAGTAACTAGCAAGCCAAATAAGACAGCGTTATGTTCTGTGTGAAGTGTGTTTGCAGTGATAATGCATATGATACAAACAATATGCAGAACTGCTCTACAGTCAGTTATGCTGATTTAAGCTTTAGTTTAGGCAGATAGAGGAATGTCACCTCATGGATTGTGATGGTGAGTGGTGTATGGATACATCTTGTGTGTAGATTGTGTAGCATATCTTTATTCTTGGATGTTCTTGCATTTGTATAAACCTGTAGAACACTGGATGGTTTTAATACGACATGAAGGATATTTTTGCAGAAATGCTTGAGTATGCATTTCACACTGGAAATTGCTATTTGTGCCTGCACCCGAACTGACGCAGATCTTTTTGGTGCAGGCAAAGAAGAAAGCTTATCCGAGTGTTGTGGCTGATTCTTGGCCTTTGCTTTTCTGCTGGTTGAGAACAACCATTATGTGGCATAAGGCTTATGCCACATGAGGGCTGATCTCAGCCTGCAGAAAAAAGCAGGCCAAGAATCAACACTGCCATTAGCTTTCTTCTTTGCCTATATCAGCTTGCGTGCACCAACATGCAGCTGATTCCAGTGCAAAATGCAAAAGTTTGCATTTCAGCACCAAAATCTACCACTTGTGCCAACACAATGGTCCTGAGATCAGCCCTTATGTGGCATTAGAAATAGCATTAAAGCTGAATGGGTGCAATGTATAACTACATACTACATAAGAGTCCGCAAACAGAAAGCCAGATTCTAGGCCAAAAAAGTACACATAGAAACCGTGCTTGAATGCAATATAGGGCTGTTGTTTTTAGTATAAATGGATCTGCCCACTAAAAATACTGCATTTGCCTTGATGTAAAAGTAAACCTTTTTCTGTGTCTCTTTAAGGTACCCCAAATGCGTTTCTTGGATTTCACCTAAAACATACTTCTGGGCACAAGCTTTTGGAAATGTTATCTAGTACAGTGAAATAAATCTGCTTTACATTGATTTCTCACAGACTAAAGAATAAAAACAAGAGAAGATATCTGAAGTCTACAAAATGTCAAAGAATAGACTTTAGATAATGTGCACTATCATTCTCCAGATGAAAGAAGAATTGATTTTATGTTTTAATCAATCTCTTTTAATGTAATTCACAAATGGCTTTGTGCTAGTTTTATCTGTTTTTAGGTTCAGCTTTTAAGAGGATTATCAAGTCCCTTATTATCCAGATCAGAACTGTATTGACTACCCTAGAGCTAATGCCACAATAGAAGGGTTAGTCCCTATGCCCCCTGGGCTGAAGTGCAACTAAATGGACCAAGCGTATCCCTCTTAATGCTCATTCAAACAGCCCCAGGGACTGGCTGTGCTCTGCACCTCATGCTATTTAAAAAATCCAGCATGAGATGCAGAATACACCATCGGTGATACAGGCCAGCCCTGTCCTCCTGCCTCTCATGAATACATCTCTGCTGAAAGCAGGCATCACTGTATTCATGGAAGTGTTAGCAAGTCTTTGTAGTCTGACATATGAAATTGAAATCACATTTTATTTCTGTTCATCCAAGCACATGCAAAACCAATTATCAGTCAACAGAGAAGTCCTCGCTATTCTTTAAACTAATGTTGAAAAGGGGATAGGGTTAACTGTCCCTTTATGTTTTCTCCATTCTACACATTTCAATGTATTGATATAATACCTGACTATAGTAGCCATCTCAATGGTATGGTCTTTACATTGTATTAAAAGTCACAGGGTCTAATCATCTAAAATAATTTCATCTCTGTATTGAATAGCATCAATGATTTTAACATACAATTTTTTCTCTTTGAGCAATACAGGTTTTTCTTCTCTATGACTAATTACGTTTTGCTAAATATTAATATTAACAGCACAAATGCAGTCCGGGTGATCTGAACAGTTTCCTCCATTCTAAAACTCATTTCTTCAAATGGCATGGCTCCACATTAGGTTATCTTAATATTATAAATCTGCATAAGGAGGACAGCATATTTAGCGATCCTTCTTCATTAGAAATCTCAGTTGAACACATGGATCTCTGTGGCACATTATCAGGCAAAGAGCCAAGTTTGATACAAATCTCAAAATGACAAGTAAATTAAGTCTTTCCACTCTGAAGTGCTGAGTATGACAACAAAAAAAAACAAGTACGGTATTGAGAAAATCTGTAATAAGCAGGACTCACACATTATTTGCAACAGCATGATAATATTTCTAAGCATTGTTATTAAGTTATCATTGACTTAGACTGCTGGGAGATGTACATCATGGCCAGTTATAAAGACCCGAGGGGTAAAATCATTTGACTTACTTTTAGATGCAGAGCCTACTAATTATCAAACAAACCTGTCCCAGTGCATTCATATTCCTGTAATCATTAAATAACTGTCCAGGTTCTACTTATAAATTGTTTCACTCATGAGCTGTCTAGCTTCTGAATATTGTTACATGTATGTCACCTTATGTCTAGGTTCTGTGTCATAAAAGAAGCCAATTCAACCCTCAAAACTGTCATATTGCTAACAGTACAATTTCTAAAATGCTAATTATATACACCCAGGATTGTGTTATATAAAGTGCAAGGTCAACGGCAGGGGCATTCTTTGATATTTTAACACTGAATTTATAGACTTTGGGGTTTGTATGATAACTACGTCTGGTCCTTTCTAGGGATGTAGCGAACTGTTCGCCCGCGAACTAGTTCGCGCGAACTTCGACCGTTCGCGTCCACGGAATGTTCGCGAACGTTTGGGAACGTTCGCAGTTTGAGTTCGCGTTCGATCGTTCGACCATTCGACCATTCGAATTCCTTCGACCGCTAAAAATCGAACGATTTCCATTCGTTCGAACGATTGTAAGCATTGGATCCAATGAAAAGCATTCGATCGAATGGCTTTGATCGATCGATTCGAATGAAAATCCTTCGATCGAACGATTAAAATCCTTCGATCGTTCGAATCGAACGATTTTAGCAGTGTTCGAAGTTCGCGAACTGTTCGCGAACGTTCGCATTTTTTGCCGGTGTTCGCGAACGGCGTTCGCGAACACCAAATCGGCAGTTCGCTACATCCCTAGTCCTTTCACCAAGTTGTCCATCAAGCCAAATGAAATTAGTACTGTGACACACCACTACTAGCTGTATCTGTTGGGTTACTTCTCTGTGGTAAGTCGCTGCACCAGTCCAAGGTACCAACCAGTGGCATAACTAGATGTTACTGGGCCCCAGAGCAAATTAATTTTAATGCCCCCAACATATCCAGAGATTGTTGAGTTTTACCAATGTTTATTGAAATTGTACATGAATTAGAGCCTCATGGGGCCCCCTACATACCTCCCAACTGTCTCGTTTTTGAGGGACAGTCCCGATTTTGATAGCTCAACCCACAGTCCAGGATTGTTACTGAAATGTCCCAAGTTTCTCTTTGATCTCCTGAACTGAACAGCTAGAAAAAGATACAAAGTTTCTAAAACTCAATTGGTTTTTGGCAGAGAGTGCAGAATACATGGCAGGTGCACTTAGATACATTTGTTACAATTTAAGATAAGCAAAGAAACAATTGTAACTATTTAAGATAAGCACGTCTCTTGGGGAAACTGTGACTTGCATCTTAAAGGACAATTCACCTTAATTAGCAAAACACATAAAACCCACAGAACTGTGTTTAGACTTTCATAACCTGCCAAATTTTGTAAAATGAACATGATAATTATGTGGTGTGGCCACAAAAATGGGCATGATCAAAAAATGTTCACCGCGCTACGTGCACCAAATATTTTTGTATCTCTTTCTATTTCCAAAATGTTGGGAGGTATGCCTCTATACCTCCTGGGACCCTCTGCAGCTGCAGGGTCTGCTTCCTCTGTAGTTACACCCCTGGTACCAACATCAACGAAAACAGAGTAAAATCTGTAGACAGGTTATATATTTTACATGTTATCAAAGGGGACTCAGAAATTCAATATTTGAATATTGAAATAAGTCCCAAATTGCCACTGGCAAAGAGTTTTCATGTCGGACTGGGGGGTAGGGGCCCACCAGGGCTCCACATCAGGGTCCCCCACACCTGCTACATCCCTCCGGCACCCCTGCCACCCCAAGAATCCCGTACCATCTCTCCTTCCTCTGTGATTAGAGCCAGGGGAGAGGTAAGAGGCAAGCAGGTAGTGGTTTTAGGTCGGCGGGTCCCACGAGGGCCGGGCCCAGTGGGTTTTTTCCTGGTGTCCCACCAGCCCAGTCTGACCCTGCTGTTAGCCTCAATGCTGCTTGCTGTTACTACACTCATCCTACTGAAAACTAGTCTACTACAGGGTCTCACTATTTAGTCTAAGAAAAGCTGCACAAGCCCTTCAAATGCAGCCCCTGGCCTAGTAAAACATGGTGTGCCTTTTGTACCATAGAATTGTATTATTTAAGGAAAGGCAAAAAAATAAAATCCCATTTTTACTTTCTTTAATGAAAAAGAAACCTATCTCCAATATACTTTAATTAAAAAATGTGTACCGTTTTTATAAGAAACTTGACTGTATGCAGTGAAATTCTCCCTTCATTTACTGCTGTGGATAGGAATTGTCAGATGGTCCCTAACTGCTGAGCAGGGAAACAATCATACTTATGAACAGTAGGGGGAGCCCCTGCCTTACTTCCCAGCCATGCAGAATTCAAGCAGCTTTGTTTATGACAATCCCTAAGCAGCCCAGACCACACTGAGCATATGCACAGTCAGTCTTGCAAAGATGTTTAACAAAGTTACAAGAATGCATACAAGTTGAATGCATAAATCATTTGTTTGACTAGGCTTATGGTGCAGTAAGTTCATGCTTATGTTTAGTATACAAAATACAGCATTTCTAGCCTTATTCTATTTTAGACTTTCCTTGTCCTTTAATGATGCTGTGGGTTAAGAGAGAGGTTGATAAATAACCTACTCTGACATTTATTTATAGGAAAGCTTCCTGGAAGCTTCCTAGAAGATACATGCAAGACCTTCAAATGTCACAGTACCAAGTGAGCGTTTAGTCACAGAAAACAATATATTTTGCCTTTTACATTTTTGTTGCTCAAGGGTTTCTGGTATAGCACATGCAATAAGTCAGCGACTCAATGCAGCTTCTTTCCTTCACCTTTTAAAAAAAGCGTTAAATGATATCTATAATGAGCACAAACAAAAATATAGTTCACTTGTAATTAATGTTCACTCACTTGTATTACCCAATTTCAGGCTGTGTAGAGGTATATAAACCAGAATATATATCTCTTGTTTTTGATATCTATAATGAGGTAATGCTCTTTTCAAACTACAGTGTGATTATTTATATGGCAAAGCTGTTACCAGTTCGCTATAGTATTCTATTTTTCTGTCCTTTAAGAGTACAAATCCAGTGTTCAGCAGGTCAATCTGTGCAAATACCTTTGGCATTCAAAGCATTGGATGTCCTTCATAGAGTTCATAGAGTTCAAGGGCTGCACTCACACCCCACCTGAGTGTTTTCATCTGGCTATTTGTTATAACAGGACATGCCAATTGCACTGAGCCTGTTGATTAATATGTCCTTCAGACACATGATGATGTTAGTCTACAGTACAAGCTGATAATTACACCAAATCACTTGACGTATGGAGCACACCATCTGATAAACACAGCTTAGAAGACTGAAGATTGCACAGAGCCCTTATTATGTTTATTCACCTGAGGGCACGCAGAAGAGACTCATTTTAGGGCAGAAAGCTTCTATGCATGTTAATTAACTTAGGATGGCTACATGGTTTTATTTAGAAATAAATACTAAATAATTTGGTGTTGAAATAATTAGGTTTCCATAAAACTCTTCTTACATTGAAAGCTCTATAAAACCATACCTATAAACTGCACTATGCCTATGAACTATACCCTATAATACTATTAGGGATGCACCGGATCCATTATTTTGGATTCGGCCAAACCTCTGAATCCTTTGTGCAAGGTTTGGCCGAATAACGAACCGAATCTGAACCCTAATTTGCATATGCAAATTTTGCATATGCAAATTAGGGGTGGAAAGGGGAAAAATTTACTTCTTTGTTCTGTGGCGAAAAGTCACATCATTTCCCTCCCCACCCCTAATTTGCATATGCAAATTAGGATTCAGATCTGGTTTGGCCGGGCAGAAGGATTCGGCCGAATCCTGCTGAAAAAGGCCGAATCCTGGATTCGGTGCATCCCTAAATACTATACCTATAAAACTCTCTTACATATAGTTACTATAGGTATATAGTTTTATATCTATAAAAATATAGATAATATGGCAGAAAAAATTGCATTGTAGAAATACTTACTCTGGTATCTTTTTTTCCCATACTAATAAAATTGGCACAAAGGATTATAGTATATAGTAGTGATAGTAGTGACCATCTGTCCAAATTATGCATATTGCTGTCCTCAAAGGAGTGTCCTTTTCCTGTATTGATGTCTAGTCCTGAGGAGTTAGCCTTCCTATGTTGAGCCAATGTCTTACTGAGCAGTTGTTAGTTTACCCAATGTATCTCCCTCTGTGTGTCAGTCTCTTGTTTTGCTTGACCTTTGACAAAGGACAAATGAGGGTGTCCACAAGCTTTCAAATCTCCCATTATATACTTGCAAACCTTGACCTTGGATTCAGCATTGGTTGTTACAGTTTCAGCCCAGCTTCGTAGAGTTCTTGTAACCCTCAGTTTATGTTCCAGTGGTTGGTGGGAATAAATCAACAAATATTGATCAGTATGAGTGGGTTTTCTAATTGATGTGCATTATATCCAAAAATGCCTTTGTTGCCATATCTTCCATTGAGAACTTGATGTTTTTGTCCACTATGTTCAGTGGAACCTCTTGTGTTTTGATTTTAGCACAATTATCATCTACATAACTGAACTAATAACTTGGTGATGTTTCCTTGAAAGTGTTCAAGGTTTTATTTTCCACTTATTAAAATAAAGGTTTGCTGTGATGGAAGACACAAGTCTAACAATGGCACAGCCATGCTTTTGTCTAAAAAATATAATGCTTTATGTAAGCAGTGTTCAGACATATATCTTACTGTAGTTCTTGGTTAAGTTTTGGTCCTCTCATCATCAGGGAGGCCATTTTCAACATTACTCAGCAAGTCCAATAGCTTAAACTTATCACTACTAGATTCTGTATATCATGATCTGGATGCATGAAAAACTTCATAGACATTGACATAAAGCATTCTTTTCACAGCCTGCAGAGTATATGATTGCACCTGGGAAAACTGTTAAAGCTGGGGAAATGTTTTATTTGTCCCAAACAATTCACAACATTCTGCATCTCTGCAGAGAAATTACCAAAAAACATAAAACAACTTTATAAAACCTTATAGGCGAAATCTCATATTCGGAAAACAATAAGCTGCAGTACAGGTGTGGTAAGTTTGGCACAAGATATGAGCATAAATATAAAAAAATTTCTGGTGCAAACAAATGACTCATGCTTCCTCAACTGAACTCCTACTTGCTGCTTGCCAAACTGACCTGAAGCAGTAACAAAGAAATAAATTAACTTTTGTCATCGTAAAAGAACGGCTTACTCATGCTGTCTTTCAGCCAGCTTGTGCAGAAAATGATGTACCAGGAAAAAACTCTTAGGCTGATAAAACACAGTAATAAAACATTATGGGGTCTATTTAAAAAATAAATTTTTAAATGTATTTATACAAAATTGATAGGAAATGTTATATTCCTAATAGTACCATTCCAAGCAAGATTGACACCCTAAGCCAACCAGCTGGCATTTTGTTCCATACATGTATGCAAAGCACAAACAAGCGCATGCATGAGCGCAGGCACAATTGCAAAGTAACAATTGCTGGTTGTACGCCTATTATTTTGCAGGCCTAACCAATAATAATGATGTCTAATGCCAATCTAATATCATTCACAGGAGACTAAACTAATGTGCCATGTGTTTTACCATGAAACTGCCAAAAATCCACATCAGCTTCCCTGAAACTCAGCCCCATTACCCCAGACACACCCTGTTGAGCCAACCCCTCCCTGACCAGGTTTATTTGCTCTGTCCTCTCTCTGGGTACAAATATAACTGACAATTCACACTATATACCAAATTACAGTAAGCTAGCCTGAATCACTTGAAAAGTGCAAAAGATGGTAAGACACAAATTTATGTTAATAGAATTACTTTTATTGTTGTAATAAATTCAATGTGATGCAATCAGGTAGATGAAGCCTATACCTGCCCAAACATTCCAATGCGAAGCACCAGACCACAAGATTCTCAGCATGTATAACAAACTTTTTCCATTTAGAATAATATTTTACATTTTGTGTTGCAGGTCATAGAAATTTGGGGACATATTTCTTTAGGGCCTTTACACACTGGGATTAATTGTGTTCTGCTGTGTATTATAAATACATTTATAACAGGTATGGATAATAGTTAATCCTTATTGGAAGCAAAACCAGTTTGTTGGGTTTATGTAGTGTTTACATGATTTTCTATAAGACTTAAGGTATGAAGATCTATATTATGGAAGGATCCATTATCTGGACAACCCCAGGTCCATAGCATTTTGTATAACAGGTCCCATACCTATACAGCTTTTTATGTCCGGGTGACAGATTAGGGGGCATTTGAGGGAACATGTACATCCCTTTTTTTACCTATTACTGAAAAATTCCTCTGTTCTGAGAATTAGCCATCTTACAGACTTTGATGAAGTTTGGCATCTCAGGCATAATTACATACACAAGTATAGAGCATAATCCAATCAGTGATATTACTAAACGTCAGCAAAGGACATTCTCAGTTTATTATATTTACTCTTTCATAATGTCATAATTAAATAGTGCAACATAGTTTCTGACGTGTAATACACAGTGGATACAGTCTAGGCAGCCAATACACCACTTAGAAAGGCACTTCAAATGCTGCTTGAACACATACAGCTCAAATTAAAATGTTAGACATGTGAATTTGTCTGGCAGAAGACAGTAAGTAAATAGCTTTGCTCTCTAGCCAAGTTCATTTATACTAAATGACTAAAATAAATGCAGTCAAGTCTTTTCATCTATTGATTTGACATTTATCGGGCTCTTTGGTGTTTTAGCTTATGAAAGCACAAAACAGTGTTTTAGCGGTTGCTGAGGGTTTGTTATTGTAGACTCTGTGTTTTAATGTCTTCAAACCGCAGGCGCACTTGTCCTGCCTGTTATTTTGCATTTTGACTGGCAACATAAAACTGAAAATGCATGAGATTATGACAACTGACAACTGAAGAAGCCACTTGGATAAGTGGGGAAATGTTTCCAAGAACACTCAGAACGTCTTGTTGCTTTAGACTTAACCCTACTAGATAGCGGTGCAGTTGAGTTTACATGGATTGGTCATTCTCTGGGTTCCACAAAGGGTAATTAGTTGGAATAGAGGGGGATAAAGCAGAAAATGTCATGTACGAAGAAGCATTTTGGCTAGAAGGATTTGATAACTTTCCAGTATAGGATTTCAGGTATAATTAAAGATTCAAAAATATTTTGTAATTTGGAAAATCGGGCAGGCAGGTTTGACCCAATTGTTTTAGGGTAGGCTCATTTTTAGGACAATAGAGAATCTCTTTTGTTTTGCTTCCTTGGATATTTTTAATAATAAAGACATACAGATGACCTAAAACTTTTATGTAGTCGTCATGTTGAAATTGAAGTCAGCTTAAGTATGATAACAATGTTTCACTAGGAAGAAAGTAACGCTCAAAAAGATGTGAAACTTTCAAGCTAACAAATTTAAACTAGCGAATATACACCAGCGTTAATTTGTTGAGATGAATTTTGATAAATACACGTAGTCGTAGCGAATTCACGTCTTACGTAGTGTGGCAAAGTATGGTGGCAAAGTATGAAGGGAAAATTTGGACCTAAGTAAATGTGACCTCTAGAGTGAGCCCTTAGTGACTAGGATGCAGGGGCGCTGCACCAATAAGGTGAGTTGAGAGACTCATCTCAGACGAAGGCACCCCACTAGTTACCAGGGCCAGCAAAATGACAGCAAGCTGCCTCAGGGGGCGGAGGTGCCAGGATAGCCCCTGCTAGGATGCATAGCTGCCTTTTTGTGCAGAAAACATGTCACTCATTTCTCATCTGCCCTAATATAAATGCTGAAATTTGACAGCATGTACTAAGTCTTTTTCATTATTCTGTTTGAAACTACGGGAAATAAAAGGGATTTATGCAGTATTCCTGGTATAAAAATCAGAAAAATAATTACGGAAATGATGAGGAAGTAATAAAAGCCAGTTTCATTTGCATCTCTTGTCCATAAACACAGTGTTATTACTCTATTCTTTCCCTGTAACGAAGTGAGCTTGAGAACATTTGTTCATGTTCATACTGAAGTTACTAAAATAAGAATCAGCATCTGCTGCTGAGAAAAATATTTGTATGCAAAGCTGTTCCACAGAGCTTAACCTATTCCTATTGCCATTCATTTGATTACAAGGAGCACATTTTTGTTGCACTGTATCTAAGGTTAAACTGTTCTTACAATGAGGAAGCAAGGAAGGCACTGGTGAGAGCTATATCAGTGAAAAAAACAGTGTAACTCTAAGCAGTGGCTTGGAAATGCTATTTCTGTCCATCATGGCTTTTTATGCAGTTTAACTTCCAACATAACTTGTTGCCGCTTGAATTTTCCCTATTGGATTATGCAAGGTCTGAATTGGTAAATAATAGTGGTGTCAAATCCAGTGTACACACCCTTAAAAATTGTACACACATAATATATACAGTATATATCTATAGGCACCCTAGTGTGAGTGTATAATTCCAGTAGGGAAATTAGCCTGTAAACTCCACTAGGGCAGAAGGTGTTTGAAGAATTTTCAAATGATTAGTGCATAAATTTGTACACTAATCTGCAAAAAGAAGAATTTCATTCTGGATTAAACAATAATTTAACCAGCACTAATTAACCCTGTTTATTTAAATAATAATGATTAGTTAACAGCATGACAAAGAGACGTTAAGGATACAGTTTTCTACTTTTTTTATTTTTGTAAAGGTTACCATTTCGTAAATTACTATTTAGTATTCATTTATGTTTTAGTAAAGGTCGCCAATTTAAAAAAAAAATCTTTTGCAACATCTTGATTTCCTGTTACTTATTTTCCAGTTCATGCCACAGTCTGTATGTAAGACACAAGGCAGATGTGTAGTATGCATTTAGTACATAGCCGAAGCATTTTTGTTGTATGTTTTTATCTGCGTTAATGCTCTTGCTTTTTATTTGTTTTTTAATGAATTTGTGCACGCCATAAAACTAGGGCTGAAAGTGGAATTTATAACAATAAAAAAACTCAGCAGCAGTTGGACAAGATAGCAGTTCCACCATAAAATGTGGAGGAATGGCTGCTCTATTCATCAGCATTGCTCACAGTGCTTGTGGCTAACACCAGTCAATTACAGAGCAATAAAAATGAATCCTCTGTGCCTTAGCTTCTACCATCATTCTCTTTTTTGTCTTAATAAAATAAAAGCCTGCCAGGCAGGCTCGGACTGGCAATCTGTGGGTTCTGGTAAATGCCAGAGGGGTTGCTGTAAGTTGCCATAGACAGTGACTATTTATTGGACTGGTGGGGGCTGTTTGGGCCTCTTTGTGCTCTGTGTGAGCCTCTGTGTACCAGAAATGCAAGTGCCTATTTTGAATGTCAGTCCAGACCTGCTGCCAACTGACTTATGTGGTACTTCTGGAACTGGATAGCATATACCATACATACTCGATTAGTACACCCGCACTTGTCACGCAGTGCAGTGGTAGTATTATGTGGGGCTTTCTAAACATAATAAGTAAACAAGTATACTTATAAAGTCAATTTATAGGTGCAATCTTAAGATTAAAGCAAAGAACTCCATAGACACTGGACAGTTATCTGGGTAAAGTGTGAGTTAAATATACTATGGTATGGGACCTGTTATCCAGAGTGCTTGGGACCTGGAGCTTTCTTGATAAGGGATCTTTCTGTAATTTGGATCTCTATACCTTAAGTCTGATTAAAAAAAATCACCTGAACCTTAATGAACCCCAGTAGGATTGTTTTGCCTCCAGTAAAGGTTAATTATATCTTAGTTTGGTTAAAATGAAAGGTGATGTCTTTTTATTACAGGGAAAAAATTTGAATTGCTTGCTTACAATCAAGTCTATGGGAGAAAGCCTTCCTGTAATTCAGAGCTTTCTGGATAACAGATAGCCCTATCCACTCTAACTGCATTGGCTAAACACAGAGCCATTACTTATCAAAAACCCCTCACTCCTCTAAAGTAAAAGCAAAAGGAAAAGCATGTTTTTAATACCGCTCCGAATGTCAGCTTTAGGATTACAGGTTGTCCAAGTCACTGTTATTCAAACTATTCCACTGCATTTTTATTTCATGTTTGTCTGCTTAAATGTGAAGATGATTCAACAGTTTCCTGCAGCTGCAGAGCAGACATGTAATACTTGATCATTTTACCTGCTGGATAAAGCTAAATATGAGTTGTAAAAGCATGAGAGGTTGGAAAAAAAGTTGCCTCACCCAATTTTGTGGCCACACCGCCCAATTACCATGTTCATTTTACAAAATTTGGCAGGTTATGAAAGTTTGAAAATATTTATTTTTTTTCCAGTTATTACAGTTTTGCAAATGAAGGTGAATTGCCCTTTAAGCTGTGAGTCTTAACTTCTCCCAAGGGACCTGTTATCTTATATTGTTATCTTATATTGTTACAATTACTTATTTGCTTATCTCAAAATCGTTACAAAAGTATCTTATCTGCTGCTGTGGCTGTTCCCTCTCTGCCAAAAGCCAATTAAGTTAGAAACACTGTTTCTTTTTCTGGCTGTTCAGTGCTGAGAAAATCAAGAAAAAGAAGGACTGAGCTGTCAAAAGAGAGACTGTCCACTCCGAAAACGGGACAGTTGGGAGGTATGGAGAAGGTGTCTATGAAAAGATAATTATCTTTTCATAGACAGTATTAGACTGGTGAATAGTAAACTCAGGAAAAGCTGGATGAATGGGTCCCTGGAGTGAATGGAGGAGAGCAGGGTGGGCTTCCATTCCTTGATCAATTAAAGGTTTTCCAGCTGTCAAGATAGTGGTAGCTAAGTAATTAGGCCGTAGGTGAGATGCATTTAAAAAGAAGTGTGTGACTACACCTCAGTGCTTCCCCCCGGAGACCTCCTGGAGCTGGAGGAAGGCGAGGGGCTGTGGACACCTCCAAATGCAGAATGTGTGATTGTGTATAGCTGGGAAGCAGATTGAGAGTGATGCTCCACTGACCTGAAGTGTTGGAGAGAGCTTCAAAGGACTAGTGAAAGTAAGAGGGGGTGAAAAGTCGACAGCTGCTGCTTCACACCCATCGCAAAACTATGCCAGGCGAAAATTTGCTGGGACAATACTAATTTACTAAAATGCGAAGTTTCGTCCTGGCCGATGGACGATGGCAAATTATCGCTGGCGTTACTTCAGCAATGTGAGCAAATCAAAGCGAAGATGCACTAGCATTCAATTCTGCCTTGCGCAAATTTGTTAGAGGTCTTGCTCTCTGGCAAATTTGCATATGACGGTATATTTAAAGTTAAATGGACGTCTTTAGGTTACATGTTGCATCTAATACATTACATTAACACTGATAACTAGACATGTCCAGGGAACCTTAATAAAGTCAATAGAGTCGTTTTAATGCCCTACACATGAGCCCACTGTAAAATAATGTTCCCATATGATAGAAAATGTATGGGGGAAACTGGTTGCACAAAAATATTTTTTTTACGACTTTTGCAGCCTATCACCCTGAAAAAAGGAAAAGACGACAGCTTTTTTTGAACTTAGAAATTTTTCGACTCAGAAAATATGATGTAAGTAACTGAATATTGAGGAAGATCTATGCACTCCATTGCACTTCTCCTGGTCTGAGCTGGCGAAGGCAAGTCTGGTGAAAGAGGTAACGTTCAGTAAAATCCACATTTTAGTGAATTTGCGGAGTAACATCCATTTGACAGATCAAAAAGTCGCCTGGCGATAGAGTGAGAATCACCGCTATCATCTATCTCTTTCGTAGCGAAGTGACGCCTGCGCCCGTTAGTAAATTATTGATGTCCCTGCAGGCGGTAAGTGTGAGAGGATTCTGGGACTTGTGTACACTGAAAGCTGTAAACGTTGGAAAGTTGTGTTAATATGTACACCAATGTGTGTGTTGAACTGGGACTGTTAATACTATGTGAAGCTAGTATGCTAAGAAATGGATTTTGTGCCTAATGTCAGCCAAGACGCAACCATGAAAGTTGGTGTCAGACTCCATTTCTGTGCTTATTCTGTGCCGTCGCCTACTGCATTAGCTAACTGAATGTCAGAGTTCTTATTAGAATTATTCTTCCCCCTTCTCCCTATTCAATGTGCCTAGTCACAAACAAGCAGTATAAAACAATTTTGCAGCACTTACTCAAGTTTTGCTGCTCCATACAATATGTGCGCAAAGTAGATCAATTTCTGCAATGTGTAGGAGATTAGGGTCCCTAAAATGATCTGATTGTGTCTAGTAACTTCTAGTCACACCACTGGTCAGAGTTACCTATCCTGCAGCCTTTAAAGGCAGTCTTTATCCCAGTTCATATCCCATACCATGACCTTGCAAGCAAAAAAAAAAAAATACACTGAATACTACTGTATCTGAGTGTGCTTCAGCCATTGCAGGGATACTATTAAACGATACAGAGACAAACTAAAATAATAATAATAATAAATCCCAAAAATTATACATTTTCCAAGAAGAAAAAGTCAAATTTACAAGCATATATGCATTACATTTGTTGGAAAAATGCAGCAAAACAGAACAAACCAAAATATGATCATATAAATACATGAACGCTTAGTAGGGCCTTTGTAGTAACATCTGCAGTTTGAAAAAAATGTTGTTTGGTTCCTAATATTGATTCTAAAATCCTTACAGTACATACTATAAATCAAATGCATGGAAGCTATTCATGACTGCAACATTCAAAGCCACGGCTGAGTCCCTAGGTACAGAATAGGAGAAACGTCAGTCAGAGCAGGCACATGCTGTGTTCTCCTTCATCTGAAAGCAGCAAGCGCAACTTTGGGCAGGCGCCAATCACAGCTGTGAGTAGTTCCGAGGACACATGCAAGATCCCAGGCAATCATTAACTGACTGGTACCAGCAGCAGGAGCCAATGTTTATCTTTTGTTTTTACAAGTGCATCATCTTGGCAGTTTTACAATGTTTTTCCCAAAAACCTTTTTAATAAGCATACCTCAACAAAATGATTATTCTCCAGCAGCACATACTGTATATTCGAGCTTAACGATGATCATAAAAATGTAAGTGTATATCAGCAGTTGTCTGTATGGCTATTCATTTCCATGCCAATTTGGAAGTATACTCTTCTCATCAATGGCTGATCTGATCACATATGTACATTTAAGTATGAATTGCATCTGATTAGCCAGATGGGAGACTCTGGAGTCTCACTGATTGAACACACTTAGATTTTTAACTGGCCTTACACGGACTGATCCTTTTTGTGATTAAACTGATAGGCAGGAAGACTAGGAAGACTAACATTTACCCTATTTCCTAGAATTGAGTTATCATTCAGCCTTTTACTTTAAAGGGATTCTGTAGATTTTTATGATGTGGTTTTTATTTCTAAATTTTCTAAATTACATTGTTTACACTGCAAATAATTCACTCTACAATATAAAATTCCATTCCTCAACCAGCAAGTGTATTTTTTTATTTGTAATATTGGTGTTTAGGCAGCCATCTCAGGTCATTTTGCCTGGTCATGTGATTTTAGAAAGAGCCAGCACTTTAGGATGGAACTGCTTTCTGGCAGGTTGTTGTTTCTCCTACTCAATGTAACTGAATGTGTCGCAGTGGGACCTGGATTTTAGTATTGAGTGTTGTTCTTAGCTCTACCAGGCAGCTGTTATCTTGTGTTAGGGAGCTGCTATCTGATTACCTTCCCATTGTTCTGTTGTTGTGGCTGCTGGCTGGGAGGAAAGGGAGGGGGTTGATATCACTCTAACTTGCAGTACAGCAGTAAAGATCGACTGAAGTTTATCAGAGCACAAGTCTAATAACTGGGGGCAGCTGGGAAACTGACAATATGTCTAGCCCCATATCAGATTTCAAAATAAAATATTAAAAAATCTGTTTGCTTTTTTGAGAAACTGATTTCAGTGCAGAATTCTGCTGGAGCAGCACTATTAACTGATGCATTTTGAAAAAAAACTTTATTCCCATGACAGTATGCTTTTCAGTAACTCATGGCTGTAAGCACTGTATGCATACTTATTCATTTTGAGAAAATAAAACTCTGTAAGTGATATGTATTAAGTAGTATTTGTGAGGATTCAGGGAATTTTGCATGCCTTATTTTGAAGCTGTAACAAAATTACTTATCTCCTCCCTGACTGTTCATCAGATCTACTCACAAAATAGATTCTTGAATGTCGGCTTATCACAGCAGTTGGTATCGTAATGGTGCAGGGGAGAACCAGTTTTCTTAAATGTCTGGAAAAGAAGCTCTGATAGTGTAATATTGCCGGAGCTCAATATCAGAGCTCAATGTGCGATAAGCAACACCAAGATGGAGGCCGGGGAATTTCTCTTTCGCTTAACGGGACTGGCACAGAGGTGAGAGGATCTGGTCACGTGCCTGTGAAACCCTGACGAAACATGCTGAAGTCGAGACTCCGCTGCCCTGTCCCTGGGCCTGTCGAGACAGAGAAGCGGCACTTCTACAATTCACGAGCTCCGGCAATATTACACTATTAGAGCTTCTTTTCCACACATTTAAGAAAACCGGTTCTCCCCTGCACCATAACGATAACAACTGCTGTGATAAGACAACATTCAAGAATCTATTTTGTGAGTAGATCCAATGTTTCATTAACCCCTGGAAAGAAGCATGCTACACTATATTTCGTTATCTTTAGGTACTGGCAATTAACTTTTTCAATCGTGACCGCACAATGTTTCACACTTTGGACATGCTGACTCGAGTATAAGCCGAGGTAGACTTTTTCAGCACATTTTGGGTGCTACAAAAACTTGGCTTATATTATTACATAATATCAACAAAACGGGCAATTCTCAAAAACTCTTGAGATCTCCATGGCTAGGAGTTGTTATGCCATATTTCAAATGGGTAAAAGAAGGCAGGCAAAAGGTCTAAAAAATGCAATAGGGAGAAAATATAAATCTTACCGTGAAGTGGAATAAGATGATTGTGTCTATTATTTCTATATAATCCTTTAATTTCTTTTTATTTCTCAGGAAAACAACTTTCTTTCTTCTTTTCACAAACCTGTTCAGTTGGTAAAAGAATAAAGGGTAAACATCAAGACAAGTATAACCATGGTTTGTCAGTTGGTTTCCAAAATCAGTATTTCAATAATTTCCACCTAATTTTTCAGCCTATCTGGAAAAAGGCAGCTAGAACTTCATATACAGTCAGGGGTGATCCTGGCCCCTCCGCCGCCTGAGGCAGCAGCAGTTGCTGCTGCCCCCCCTCCCCTGGAAATTCGCTCTTAAAGTACCAGGACCAGCATTTTTGCTGCCCCTGGTACCTAGCGGGGCGCTGCCGCCTGAGGCGACAGCCTCAAATCGCCTCATTGGTGAAGCACCCCTGTATACAGTACCTACTTTTCAAATGACTTCATATTCCTTTATTCTTTCTGTTTAAAATAATCTATTCCATGATGCCTACAGAAAAGATGTCACAATATTTTTATGCACAGAACAAGGAATTACAGACACTAAGAATTATATGACTGTGGGACAGATTTAAAGATATCCTTTCTTTTCCCAAGAGTTTTAAAGTTAAATTGAATTGTCAGAAACAAAAATGGTAATTTTTTTCTTTAGCCTTGCTTTGTGATATGTTATGGACATGGTAATTAAGATGTATGACCATTAAATGGGGGTCGTCAAAAACATTTCTATTGCGCTACACGCAGCTGATATTTTTGTCCCTCTTTACATTTTTCAAATGTTGGAAGGAATGGTAACAGTATTGTCCCCCCCCCCAACCTGGATAAGTACTCTTTAATTCCTCTAGTTAGACTGTATGGCCAAAGATCACAGAGCAAAGTGGAGACAAGAAAAGAAGAATTATTACTGCGGAAGAGTTTTAGCAAACAAAATACAATGCTGGTGTTGCTAGGCTACAGCTCCCTGAGTGCTTTAGCCCTTGATAATATGTTTGAGTATTCTGGAAGAAGCAGTTTTAGTGCTCCGTTTGGTTGGTATGTGCATTGGTTACTATAAAGTCTGCAGTTCCACATGTGCAGCCAGATTGTGTGTTTCTGTCAATAATCCCACTGTTTCAGGCAGTTGGCAAGGGAAGTGAGAAGTGTTTGTCTACCCAAATCGCAGAGATGATTCTGTCCTGACACCATTGGTGCCTGAGCAACTAGATCAGCTGCACAAGGCAGTCAGATGGCTGTTCAGATTTCAAATTAATTCTTGTGATCAACAACTTGTGATGACATTTCTTTACAACCTTGTTGAATTATTGACTAAAAATAATTCTTTAATATTTAATGACAAGAATTCGCATTTCATCAGCGAGACACTGTCATGTCACCACTGGCATAAGAGGCAGCCGTTGTTACTTATCAAAGGAGATTTAACATCCCAGAGAATAAAGCTCATCCCTGGCAGTTCAAGGCAAAATATGTAAATGGGCAATATTTACTTAAATATATATACCAGTTTGGTAAGATTCTTTAATATTCCACTTAAATTGATATAAATGATCTGTTGATTAATTATTCATTTGGGGGTATAGTTTTCCTTTAAAGTGGTGGTTTATGTTAACTAAGGATGTTATAGACTGTCCTATTCCTGACAACTTTGCATTTGCAATTGGTCTTTATATTTTTATAGATTTTTAGTTATTTGCCTTCCTATTCTTCATTATTTGTATTCTTCTTCTTCTTTCCAGCTTTCAAATGGGGTTACTGACTCCAAGAAAACAGTTGCTTTGTAAACTTAAAATTTTATTATTAATGTTACTTTTTTATTCATATACCAGTCTCTCATTCAATCCCCTGCCTAGTTGCTAAGGTAAACAGGACCTGTCCTCAGCAACTAGACAGATATTTCACAGTGGAGAGCTGCTGAACAAAGAACTAAATGACTTTAAAACTACAAAATTAAAAATTAAAACCAGTTGCAAATTGTCACAGGATATCGATGTCTGTGTCTAAGTTAATTTCAAGGTGGCAAACCAATTTATTCTTATGTTAGCAATAAAATAAATGTTTACTAAAACTCGACTATATTTAAAAAAGATTTAATCCCCTTAATATACCAATAATTATTCTCGGAAAAATTGGTGCAAGAAAAAAAGTATCAGCAAAATCTTTTTCAATTTGACCCTCGAATCATGGGATTTTTTCGAGTTGTCGCCTGAAAAACTTGCACTTATAGGAATCTCAAGAGAAAACAGTGCTAATAGGTAAAAAAAACATGTTCCAATTGTTAAAGGAATAGTTCAGTGTAAAGATAAAAACTGGGTAGATAGATAGGCTGTGCAAAATAAAAAATATTTCTAATATAGCTAGTTATCCAAAAATGTAATCTATAAAGGCTGGAATGAGCAGCTGTCTAACATAATAGCCAGAACCAACTTCCTGCTTGTCAGCTCTTTAACTCTGAGTTAGTCAGTGACTTGGGGGGGCCACATAGGATAAAACTGTTCAGTGAGTTTGCAATTGATCCTCAGCATGCATAATAAATTTGAGTTTTTCCCCTTTAAAAACTTGACCAGAAAAATTTGAAGTTTAATAATAAGGCCCCTACATGAAATATACATTTATAACTATCCACTGTAGATTACAATTACTAACAATAGAAATAAATCTATTCAAAATGATTATACCTTATTAATCAAGATAGATGTGTTACCCTAATTATAACATACAGTCTACTGTAAACAGAGATTAGATTTGACATTGTATTAATGTGATTACCATAGTTAAAAGACACAAAATGCAACATGACAGCAATCAGAATTGTGACACAACCACCTTCTGGATTTATGTCCCAGGTTGGGATGAGGAAGGGGTGTGAAATCAACTTGGGTATAATGGTGCATGGTATTTTAGGGGCGTGGTAAAAAATCCCCAATAATAATCTCTGAGCAGTTGTCATCTCTCAGCAGGTGTTGTGGTGTCATAATTATACAGGATGCAATTGCATCATATGTATGCAACCATATTTAAAAGGGATATGCTTTGATTTTCTATTTGTGCAGAAGGGAGGGGCAGACTTTAAATCCCATAAATATACTTCTCAGAATTTCATTATACAAGTGATGAAAACTATTAAACCCCAAAACTGTGTTAGCTATTATGAACAGTAAGCCATACGGACCTATAGGAAATACTTGCACATCTCTTCCCACCATTACCCAAGTGACCATATAAACCAATTTTTATGCGAACATTGTAAAACCTAAAAAAATCATCATCAGTAAAACTTAGTAAAAATCATTCAAAGTATTATCAATGACTTAAACCATGGCAAAGCTTGTAGTGTAGCATCATCAATTCTTAAAGCATAATGGCTCATTAAAACTCCTCCAGGAGGGCCAGCAGTCTAATTCATGCAAAGGGTCCGCCAATGGAAATGCTCTGTGTCCACTGAATTCCCTGTTTTTTGTTAATGTAATTGTAATTGCACTGTGCGCTTTGTTTAAAGCACAATATCAGCATGCCAATTTGTAATCTCCCTGATTTACAGCGATGTAGTGCTGGCAGGTATACTTCTTCTTGAGGCATCCAATTACATTTGTAATGTTTGGGATACTTACTTTAAAGAGCTCAGTTGTGCAACTGTAGAGTTTTATTGAAAGTTCAGTTCCCCTGCTGTGTGGATATTGTAGTGTGTTTGACTTATAATATATTTCTTAAAGGGTATAATGTACAACCATGTTTAAAAGAACTGTAACCACTAAGGGGGGAATTTCCTCGTTTGCCGCCGGTGAATAAATTCGCAAATTTGCAGCGGATATTTGCCAGTGTCAAAGTTTTTTTAACACCGGCAACAGAATCGACGCTGGCGACAATTTAGATGCCAGCGATGATTACCAGACGCCCATTGACTTTAAAAATAACAGGACAAGTTTGCCCATCACTGACAGTAACAATAAAAAATGTTTTAAAGGTATAGCAATGTAATATAATGCTGTCCTGCACTGGTACAACTGGTGTGTTTGCTTCAGAAAGACTATGATAGTTTATATAAGCAAGCTGCTGTGTAGCCATGGGGGCAGCCATTCAAGCACAGGATACACAGTAGATAAATTCTGAATAATCCCATTGTATACTATAGAGCTTATCTGTTATCTGCTGTGTATCCTGTGCCTTTTCTCCCTTTTCAGTTTTGAATGTCTGCCCCCATGGCTACACAGCAGAGTGTTTATATAAACTATAGTAGAGTTTCTGAAGCAAACTCAGCAGTTTTACCACCACAGGGCAACATTACATGATTTTTTCATTACTTTAATACACTTTAATTTTTTGTCGTTACTGTTCATTTAATCCAAATGTTGCTGGACACAGTGATTGATTCAGGCTGGAAAAACACTTTGGTTACCTTCACATTCATGACGTCAGCACACACCAACAAATACAATTTTTGTACCAGTGCAGGGTAAAAGTACATTATATTTAAATGTTACTGATCCTTTAATACTGTATGTACTAGATAAGCAAATACAATTAATCCCTGGTACATGGTACACCAGAAAGTTTTTTGCTTTATATCGATTTGTCAGATCCACAGAAAAAAACAGGGTATGAGCCTTTAATTCAGCTCTTCAAGGTTGTGAACCTAACGTTGTTCTCAAATGCAAAATAATTCACCTTTAAGAACTCTAGCTATTAATGCTCTGCCAGTCCTCCTGCTGTTATCTAACATTGGCAGTTTATGCTACAGGCTTGGTATGCTGATGTAACTGCTGATATCAAGAACCTAATTCTCTTTAGACTTTGACAAGAAAAAAATTTGATTAACGCCTTCAGAACCAGCTACATAAATAAAGAATAGCGAGTTAGGTGTACAAGCTCCAGGTAGGGGTCTCATTGGAATAAGTGGGCTGCTAGCCCTGAGCAGCTTTTTTCAAACAGCATCTTTAATAATTAATCTCCTGGTATTGGTTAGATTGAGGTACAACTTGAATATTGTTTACACCCTTAGAGAAAAGTACCTTCCGTCCTCCCATTGAGCTCCACAGTTTTCCAAGGTAAACCATGTCATGCAAACATCATTAGAAATGCAGGGAAAATCTCCAAAACAAATCCTGCCTGCTGGCCTATATCAGCCATTCTGGTTTCTATATGTCAGATAGTGTTTTGGCCTGCAAATGTTGTAATCAACATTAAGAGAATAATCACAGTGCAAATTAGGTGCAGGATGCTGGAAAAAAAATGTGTGAATCAGTTTCTTACCATTCTCTGCTGAAGTGTTTCTTTAATTAACAAAGAAGTAGGCTAGAATTGCATTTAATTATGTTTTGAGATTCTGTACCAGCCTAAAGCAACCACAGCCTTTAGCTATGAAGATATGTGCTCTCAAAGATGCCCCAGTAGCTCCCCATCTCTTTACTGCTTTTTCTTCTCAACACATAGGGGGTTATTTACTAAAATCCCAAATTTTCTCACTTTTCTGACCTCCTTTTGCTTCAAGGGACATTGTCAAATCATATCTTTATTTTTTTCACACCTAAACTTTAACAGCATTTTACTAAAAGGAATTCTTATTGCATATAAAAAGAGACCAACTATTCTTTCATTAATGTCCAACACTGGGGATTTCCTTCTTGACTCTTGCGTATTACACCCACTTACTGCAAAACAAATGCATTATAACTTTGTTGTGACAAGCAATAACTGTCAGTTGTATGTATGTGTTTCCATGCACTATATATATATATATATATATATATATATATATATATATATATATATATATATATATATTTGCAGAAGAAAGCGACACTCACAGGAAGTTTTTTTTTGATGCAAAATATTCGTGTATATTCGTGGAATAAATACACGAATATTTTGCATCAAAAAAAAAACTTCCTGTGAGTGTCGCTTTCTTCTGCAAATATCCATTTATTTTGGCTGGCACCCAGGTTTTGACGCAGTTAACGGAGTGCACCTTTGGATTTCGTATATATATATATATATATATATATATATATATATATATATATATATATATATTACTATACCCAGACCTATTATATAGTAATTCTTATGGGGGTTATTTATTAAAGTACGAATGCCAAAAACTCAAAATTTTTTGTGATTTATTATACCCCGAGGATGGAAAAAGATTGTATACAAGTCAGTGGGAGAAGTCCCGAAGTTATTTTGATCTGCGCTGGGTTTCATGCAAAAATCTAGAAAAATCTGAGTTTTTGGGCGGAAAATCCTAAAACAATTGTACGATTCGATCATTTCGTATGATTTTCGCGATTTTTTCATGTTTTTTTCCCACACTGGAATTTTCTGGGAAAATGTATTGATAAATAAGGGGAAATAACCTGTGTGGATTTGGTCGGAGTATATTTCAGAAAATATTGAGATAAATTCGGATTTTGATAAATAACCCCCTATTAGTCTAATTATCTAATCAATTGTTTAAGAAAAGTGTTTACAGCATTTCCTTTTGTACATTAATACATATCTGCATCATTTTTTAAATAGTGCACTTTAAAATAATAACAAATTTGATTTGATAATATGTTGCACAAATATATTTAAAGTGTAATATAATGAAAAGTCTGCAGCTAATCAGCAGGTAACATTGTGTACAATCTAACACCCGAGTGGTTTCTATCGTTTACTAAATCTGCAGCAAATGCACTCATTCCCACCTTTAAAGTTTATTATTTTTCCTTCAGGGAAATGGTTGGGCAAGGGGCATAAAACATTAGCAGTGACACTTTAGAACAGCTTAGAACATGTACAACTAACATCAGCAATGGTGACTGAGAGATTTATACTATAGCCTTCAAATGAAAGTGCTGTCATTTGATGAAGGAAATCTTGTAACATTCTTTCTTTTAAGTCAATGATAATTGATAATGACAATTGGAAAACAAATTCACATTTACTGTATGACAATTAGTCTTTCTAATGACAATGCACCAGAACAGCAGTTATTTACCCCATGCTATGCATCTTATCATACATTTTAAATACTAAAGCAACTTAAATAATATCCCAGGCCATGTCTCTGTCCTTTAAGATTACATGTCTATCCCATAGGATAGGATGCCAGGAGCAGCATAGGCACAAAGCCTCAACAAAGCATTATAAAAAAATGTGCCAGATGGGATCCCCAAGTGTGCAGACCCTCTATATTCTGGAATATTGGGGAAGGAGATGGATGAGTGCAGGAAATGTTATTGATGACTCCAGCAGAAAAAAAGGCAGCATTGTACAGGTATAGGATCTGATCCAGAATGCTTGGGACCAGGGGTATTCCAGATAACAGATCTTTCCATCATTTGGATCATACCTTAAGTCTACTTGAAAATTATTTAAACATTAAATAAACCCAATAGGCTATTTTTGCTTCCAATAAGGATTAATTATATCTTAGCCTATAGTACAAGGTGCTGTTTTATTACAGAAAAAAAGGAAATCATTTTTAGAAATTTGGATTATTATTATAAAATGGAGTCTACGAGAGATGGCCTTTCTGTAGTTCGGAACTTTCTTGGATAGCGGGTTTCCTTGTAACAGATCCCATACCTGTACTTCAATGCCATATACTGCTCTGTTACAAGTATTATAGCGTACCCTGTGCATTTGAACTCCCTCCCCATTGTACTTATACTGTATTTAAATAAAATCCTCAAGTCATTGAGTCACAAGCAGTCACATTCAATATATTGGAAAGAATCAAGTGTCAATCGATCGTGACACCTGCTTTTTAGCAATGCTATTGATCTTTTGAGCTTTTAAGAGCTGAGGAGGTCTGTAACGCAATGTGATGCTTGAACAGGGGACCACATACGGTTTTAATGAAAGTACTCAATGAACATCTGTTTGAGTTACTTTACAGATACACAGAGCATGTACAGGCGTGTATTATTTAAAACACAAATGCATGTACTGTATGAGGAAAAATACATGCAAATGTGGTGTTATGCATTATACAGTATTTCCCACCCCATTATTAATTCGAACAATGAAGTACTAAAAATTCTTACATGCTGTGTTTTATAAAAAAAATACTTTGCATGCAACACATTGAAATAAATGCTTGCAAGTACTGTTCAATTAAACATGACTACTGCAGTTTTGCATGCATTTACATTGCATTCATGAAGCATTAAAAATTCATGTAAAAACATGAATCTTGCACTCCTGTTTATGAGCTACTACATAAGGCAAGAGTTAGAGCTGAAGCATGACAGTTGCTGGGTCAGACATTTAAAGGAGAACTAAACCCTGAAAATGAATATAGCTAAAAATACCATATTTTATATACTGAACTTATTGCACCAGCCTCAATTTGCAGCTTCTCAATAGCAGCAATGATCCAGGACAGGGGGTCACCATCTTGGAAAGTGTCTGCGACAGTGGGCTCTGAGCAGCTATAGGGAAGCTAAGCCTAGGGGTCATAGCAAATTATCAAGAAAAAAATGAGGTTAGTCTGTAAGACTGACTATTAAATTCTGATGCTAGTTGCACAGGTTTCTCTGCTGCCATATAGTAATTATCTGCATTAATTACTAACCAGCCTTATATTGTGACATTTAGATTATTTGTGTAATATATATTTTGAGTTTGTCCCTAAGCTCAGTAAGTGAAAGCAGCACAGAGCATGTGCAGTGAATCAGCTGAAAAGAAGATGGGAAGCTACTGGGGCATCTTTGGAGACACAAATCTTTATTGCTTAAGGACTGTGGTTGCCTTGGGCTTGTACAGAAGCCCAAAACATAATGTATAACATTTCTAGCCTGCTTCTTGAGTTAAGCTTTAGTTCTCCTTTAAATTTATTTGAACAGGCACCAAGTTCCGCATTCCATCATGCAACTTCCTCAATCTGTGGCTAAGATCAAAAATGCAGTGGAATATATATGGAATAATGAATCCCCTATTGTATATATAAGGATATTACGTATCACCATGTAGATGATTTTTGAAGTTCACTACTTGCACTAGTCAAAACTAGGATTTGTAAAACACAATGTAACTGGCATCCAGCTCTTGTAGAGATTCAGTATGTAAAATTAGTAGTCAGTGGTAGTTATGTGAGGGTGTTCTGAAACCCATGGGTTCAGGTCAAAAGAAAGTGATAGCAGCAAGGTTTGGACAGGACTGCACAGTGTCAATCTGGCATCTTAAACATTATCTCCTTTTATATACCACCCCCCCTTGTCCCTTTAGCCCCACCCAGGAGTCAATAAGGACATGCTGGGATGAAACAGGCTACCGCTTTTGTTTACAAAAAAGAAATCAGCCAACCTAAAGAATGGATGGGCAGGATGCTGCCTGACTGTACTGACCTCTACCAACTCTAAGTAGTTCTGCAAGTTCTAGACTCCTGACCTTCCACTGAGCTTGTACACCTCTACCTGCTCCAGAGCCTACCACTAGCATTCACTTTATTAAACTCTTTCTTGCCTGTTTCCCCTAACTAGCCATTTTTTAAATAAAGTCTTTCCAGAACTAGAAATACAATCAAATTTAAGAGACATTGGCAAAGTAGGCAGTGCAATCTGTAAGTTACAAAAATGTCTCATAAATAACTTACAAAGTGAATAAAGCAAAACCAACCAATTTTACCTTACATTTTTTTGCCTGTCACAGTTTCTAGGCCAGATAAAGCTTTTTCCTCCCATACTGTGCTCCCAGTTGGAGCCCCATTATTGCTAGACCTGCCCCATAGCATTTATTCTTTGGCCTCCCCTCTGATGTCTTCAATGGGAAGAGGTAGAGCTGAGGGATTGGGTTTGGATGGGAGAGGAGGTTTTAAAAGGAAGGGTTTGTTCCAGGCGCAGGCCCACATTTTAATAACCTGTTCATCACTTTTAGAGGATGATATATGTTCAGCACCAGAGCACAGTCTGAAATCATTGCTTCTAACACTCATTATTTCCATTAGTTTTACAAGCAAGTGTTTTAAAAAAGTGGCATTAGCAGAGTTTTAAATCTAGTGACAATATAAATATTATGGCAGTATTTTATCAAGCACATAGATGTGCATTCTTTGTTTTCAGGAAAGAAAATTATGATTCTAGATTGAATGGCATGCCTCAACGTGTTCTTTGAGTTAATCATTTTGACAATTTCCTTTGCCATGAATCCTTTTGCATTAGCTGTTATTTTCTAATTGCCAGTTTATTTACATGTATAATGTGCAATTTAATTTAATATTGAAAATGAAAATGGCCAGGGGTTAAATAACCATAAATTCTATTTTACTAAATAACTTTACTAGACAGTTATAGCCAGTCATTCTGCAACTGGTCTTGTTTTTATGTTTTACATGTAGTATGTTTTCTTGCTGCTTCTTCGGTTTGCATTTTAAATATCTGTGTGGTTTCCAGCAATTCAGAGTGGTTTACAGACAGCAAACACTTGAAATGAATTCATTTCCCCAGTTCTCCAGAATAGCAAACTGGCATAATGGAATCCTGCTGACAAAACAGTCATAACAAAAGGCGAAGAGAGGAAGTTGTATACTTGCCTCGCAAGGACCAAACATGGAGTTGTTTTTATGGCTGATTTAGTTCAAGAAATAACAAAAACCATAGATTTGTTTGTAATCAAAACAATATGCAAGTAATTTTTGCCCAAGCCCTATTTATTGCACTCATGACGAACAAGGGGCTAAGACCTTAGACTTGGTCTAAAGAGCTACAAATGCAAAAAATATTGGTATTTTCATCTCTTTGAACGTTTTTAATTTTGTGTATTTTTATTGTATGGCCACATTCTATCAATCTATCAGAATAATACAGCTTTCACCATCAATTAGGTGCCTTACTGACATAGATCAGTCACTTGCCATCGACTGTGTGAGCTTTGTCATTTACAAAACTGTCACATGGAAAGTATATATCTCAACTTAATACCAAGGGAACAAAGTAGAGTAACTCAATCATTATAAATAAGCATTCGCATTCCATACCAAAATAAAGAATTACAATTTTGACGTCCAACACAATTACAATTTATCCAACTTTGTTTCTTAAGTTTATATTTTACATTAACAGTTTAAGGTCTAGGTATATAATCTTTTATCTATTTAGACCTAATCTGGAGTATGCAGTGCAGTTTTGGGCTCCAGTCCTTAAGAGGGATATAAATCAGCTGGAGAGAGTTAAGTTATGCAACTAAACTGGTTAGAGGGATGGCAAACTTAAATTATGCAGGTAGACTGTCAAGGTTGGGGTTGTTTTCTCTGGAAAAAAGGCACTTGCGAGGGGACATGATTACACTTTACAAGTACATTAAAGGACATCATAGACAAATAGCAGGGGACCTTTTTACGCATAAAGAGGATCACCGTACCAGAGGCCACCCCTTCAGACTAGAAGAAAAGATCTTTAATTTGAAGCAGCATAGGTTGCTCTTTACAGTCAGGACAGTGAGGTTGTGGAAGTACTGCTGGGTGGTGTTGTTATGGCTGATTCTGTTAGTGCTTTTAAGAGAGGCTTGGATGATTTCTTGGACAAGCAGACTATCCAAAGCTATTGTGATACTAAAATCTACAGTTAGTATAGTCATAGATATATATATATATATAAAGTGCATGGAGGAGTCAGTGTGTATGTACTGTATGGATGCTGGGTTTCATTTGGAGGGGTTGAACTTGATGGACTTTGTCTTTTTTTTTAGACTAAAAATTCCAGAAAATACCGTTATCCAGAAACCCTAAGCATATCACCTTAGCACCATCAATTTAGAGCTTAAAGCTACAGTCAGATATCAAGTTTTGGTCTTGCTTCTTATGTACCTGGCCCTCCTCCTTCTCACAAGTACATATCACTTTCTCCTAACAATAGAAACAAAACCACAATAATACACTGAGGAACCTAAACAAAAGGCAAACCTGTCTGTAGTTGGTATATGATCAATTGACCTGGTTGTTCTTTAAATCCCAGTTGGTGAGCTTTGGGTATTATAGGGTATCCTTGATCACAGAATTGTCAGAATGAATTTATTCTCATGTTCTAATGTTTTGTATACATATTTGGAAAGGGTCTCCTTGTTCTGTTCAATTTTCCAACCATAATAGAAAAATAAACCTGTGAGTTGGGAAATTGCACTTTTTTTGCAACTGTATGAGCATTTTTTTGATAAACCTAGGCATTTATATGTATTTATTTTATGACAAGAAACAAAACAAATCTATGCCATCATTGTTTGGAATATAATACACGGGTGAACATTTTGCACACGATACCAGCAATTCCAGGTTTGATATACAACAATAACTGTCTGAACTAAAATTGAATGCAGGAGGTTGGGGGTTGTGTCACATTTTATTTAAGCAGAGATAGAAAGTGAAACAGCTTGGGGGTGGAACTTTCAGTCCGTTGCACTGGAAATCAAAGGGGTAGGGTCATACCATGGATTCAAGTGCAGATTTTTTTTAACCATGTCAATCATACCTATTTAAAAGTTTGTCAATTAATTAAAAAATTAGGTGCCCCAGTTTGTTACAATCTGATTAGTAAATACATCAAGTCTATGATGAGCAACATCCCTAGTATACATTGTATGTAAGCAAGGATTTGGCTAGTACAGATCTGAAATCCTTATGAACAGCACACTTTATGTGTCTGATAGAGAATGTGAACTAATTGTGAGTACCAGAAGAAAGACAGTGAAATGAGTAGCATAGCCAAGGTCACTTGGGCACTTCCGTTCGAACCAGTATGCTATTGAATAGCTCTGATCAGACAAACACTTTAAAATGCAAAACTCATATGCCATGATCTTTTTGTTCTAATATAAAAATAGCTCTTGCTATAAATTTCAAACAAGACGGCTTTTAATTTTCAGCTGTGTCCCTTTTATCCAGTAGTTAAAAATTTCCTAAGCTACTAAGCAATAACCCAGCTCCTTTCCAGCATCTTGTACCTATAAATCTCCAGGTTTATTCTGCACATTAAGGAACTCTGCTGCCAAGAGACAAGGAGCTGTCCAAGCTCTACAGTGCTGATTCCCTCTTTATTCCAAACCATTTTTTCATTAAGAAACCTGCAATGTTTAGAGTTTTGCAGAATCTCAGGGGTTAAGAGATTTTGCAAGGAGCAAATACAGCAATAATCAGGGGTCTCTGTTAATAAGCATTGGGATGTGTTTTATAAATGAGCAATTAAGATCATTAAATATTAATGAAACCAACTACGCAGCAAAGGGTCTGCAGTTTTACTGGCAACCACACAGTTAAACCGTAATGCTAAATGATCTGGCCAACTACCTGTGGCCTTGGGCTTTAGAACAGTATTTTGCCTAGCATTAGGTTATTGGAAAACATTGCCGCAGATCATAGTTAGCGATTATCTGAATAAATCCTTGCTAATGACAGAAATCAGCTTGCAGGATATAACATCTGTCCCTATATTATTTATACAAAGACAAGCAGCTTTATACACTTCTGTTCTCATGATGAAAAGAAGCAACACTGCAGACTTGATTGTTGTACAGTAAGCCCATTACAGTGGCATTTTAGAGGATTTTTTTTGTTCTTCCTGCCAGTAGATCATAAGGAAAATATATATTGCAGTTAGAATGTAAATCAACAGCCTCAAGCAAATAAAGTGGAAAAATCAAGTGCAGCCCTGCACACAATAAACTGACATTGTAACTAGAATGCGGAGTACAGCAGCATCACAGCAGATGGGTTTAATAATGTCTTTAAGGGGCTTTAATGCACAAAATGAGCTACCCACCATCAAGAACACCAGATGCTTACCTACTGTAGCAGAAAAGGCATTTGCAATGGTCTAATATGTCTACACATATAATATGTTAATTACTCTGGCTTATTATGTTCGCATAATACATTCCAACAAGCTGTTTGGTTTGCTTGTTTGTAATGATAACAATATTAATCATAGAAATTATAATGATTGTCTCTAAGGGGATGCAGTGCTTTGCAGATCAGTATTAGCACTCAGTTAGTAAAGTAGTCTCCAGCTTTAAATCCACATATATGGACAGATAATTACCTGAATTCTGATTATATATAAAGGAGAAGAAAACAAAGCTGAGATGTTGCTGGAATCTTATTGATAAATCAATTCACATTTGAAAGCAGCTGGTGTAGACTTAGGAAGCGTGGGGCTCCAAGGCTGCACAGAGGAATGAAAGTTGCAGGCAGTGACTGATATACATAGTACATAGAATGAATGGAATTTTACCTGGCAGTTCAATAGCAGCCTTTTCCCAGAATAGCAGGTAGTCACGCTCCAGTAATGCACCCACACACGCACACACACGTATCCCTGCTCCTCTGTATGTATCAATCTCTCTGTTCTGTATCTTCCCAGCCATAGACTGATCCGCCCCCCCAGCAGAGTCTGCAGCTCAGGAGGCCAATGGTACTGGTATTCTGGCATGAATCACACAGCAGCCGCGGCCAATCACTGGGAAGGCTCTGTGCTTTGAGTAGAGGCTCCCAGAGATACTCACAGATTAGATGCTGCTGCTGCCTCTCTATAACAGCACACAGGCATTGGGAAGAAAGCCTTGTGTCTTGTGTCCCAGTCAATCACAGGCTTGCACTGGGTGAGGCAGGGTTCAAGAGAGCATTACAAATGTCTGAAATCCTGCACTGTGATAAAAGAAAGCACTCAATAAACTCTTGCTTAACCATTCTGGTACTGCTGGAGCTTTCCTGTAGAATCTCCTTGCTGTGACTATGGGTTGCTTTGGGGCACACTCACAACAAGGTATATACTGTGTATAGGTATCAAATATATAGGTACCCTCAGGACCTGCAGTGTTACTGGGGATATTTTCAAATTCTTTTAGCTTCTCACAGTTTGTGCCAGTGGAACTATAAATTGATGCAATCAGTGGCATTCTTTGAAAGTTGTCCCTACAACTTAAACCAGAGAAAACAACATCTGTTCCATTGGGGCAAAAAAAAGTTTAAAGATTTGAAAATATTGCAGTTGATTGTATTAAATAAAATGTACAAATCACCTATTACCTACTGTAGATTATTTATGGGGGACAGGGGGCTGTGGAGCTGGAGTCTATATAAGTTATGGGTATAACAAAACAGCAGGGAGGGTCTAGAAAAGGATTAGAATGCAGCAGGGAGAGAGAGAGCGCTGCAGTCATCCTCTCTTTCTTTCTCTAAAGGCTGCACAGGCACTTGAGCATGGTTGGACTGGGATTCAAAACAGGTCCTGATGTTTAAATATACTGAGGCCCACACAGCCCCCACCAGACCTCTAAATAGTAACTGCCTCATGCATCTTACAGCATCCCCTCTGGCATTTGCCAGAATCCACCGATTGCCATTCCAGGCCTCACCAGAACCTTCTGTTTTTATGTGCATCACTGCTGTGTCAGGGCAGCCATGTGCCGGGCAAGAGGGCAAAATAATATTAAGACCTTACATGTCACTTTCTAAAACTGTTGATTTGAAGATGTTTTGAGCTTAGATAGACCCAGGCTGTCTGCGAAACAATTATTTTTGAATTATAATTCAAAAATCATGTTACAATTCAAAAACCATATGTCTGATAGATGTGAGCCTCCAGTGTCTGTTTGAATTATCTGTATTAGAGTCCACCAGACAGTTCACCTCTTACATACAATCAGCAGGTATTAAAGGCTTTATAATTGTGGAGCCGACTCATTTGCATCTCCACGAGGGTGAATTATACACTTACAATAATATAATCATTTTCCCACAGTCCCTAACTGCTACAGCTCTCTGTCCCTGCCTTTTGCCCATTAATGAAATCATGTTCCCTCCCTACCCTCAGTGTTCTCCTCTGTAGATCTTTATATTGTACTTCTTAGCAAATAACTGCCACCGTGCCTGCTCCATTCATCCCTTTCTCTAGCTCAGTGACAGACAAACAGTAAATCCTCTACCTCTAGAGGCCAGGTGCAGATCAGACTGTAAGGAAAAGACAAGTTAGATGCTGCTTTAGTAGCCTGGCAGATGAAGTGTATAATTGTGTGCTATTGAACACAGTTCACTTAAGGGGAACTCAACAGTTCTCTCTGTTCACCTGCATACAATTTTAAGCAGCATATTTATCAAAGGGTGATGTTTTTTCTTTCCAGTGAGGCTGAAATGTGCCCTTGACCTCCTCCTTTTTATCCTTACTGCCAAAGCTTTTAGTTAGAACATACTTGTGTGATGCTTCACAATACTAAGGTATTCTATTTCCTGTGCACCTTTATATGAATAATGCACCTTAGCTCAATTAGAACATCAGCTAAAATGAATACTGCTTTAATGAAATCCCTAAGCTTTCCGAAGGTGCACAGCCTTTTCATTATGGTGTAGGGGACTGGTAAATTAGTCTCCCTGTATTATTCAGCAGGCAGTCCCCTAGTGTTATAGACACCTAACTGGGTCCTAAAATAAATTTAGGAGGGGGACCTGTTTCCTTATCCTGCTTAAAGCTATGCCCCTTGGTGTTCTCAGCAGTGCTCAGTAGATGGCACTGTGCTAAAGTCCTTGGCAGCCATGTGCTCAGGGTCCATTTTGTGTTAGAACTGGCCTGAGCAAGCAGGCAGGGCTCCAGTGGAACCTAGACACTAGCCGAGGATTGTGAGTGGGATTATGATCCCGGGTACCAATTACCCAGAAGTAGGGACTAAATGTACAGACCTAGGGATGTGAGGTTCCACTTACGGAAAAGGCTGAAAGCTGGGTGTACCCCGATTACTTGCTGCTGTTCATATTCTCTTCCCTGTGGGGACTGATACTGACCAAAGTATATGCTTATCCAAGGTTGCTGTATGATCTTGCTTGCTCTGTATGTACACTCCATTGTGGATGCTCCTGTTCAATAAATATGTTCTCTGGTTAAGTTATAAGAACCACTGTTGCCCAATTATTGTACCCTGCACAAAGTTATAGTTATACTGCACCCTGCCTTCACATTGTTTGCAAGGGCTTACCCTGAATAATTAAGGTCTCATATAAAGTAGAATGTATATTATCCAGTACATCTGAGACTGTGGCTTGCCAGTTACTGATAAACTTTAACTCTGAAGGGCTCATTTACTTCCCCCAGGGGCGCAAGTGTACTTTAAGTGAGCGCTAAGGGTTGCTGGCTCTACACTGAGCACTGGATCAAAAATCCATCAGGATGTGCAGCTTAGCTCTGTCCTTCCCAAGCTTGCATTTGCAGATTATGGGTGGATAGGAGGCTGGTGGGGGATGCCATGTGCATTCCCTGTACCTCATTTAGGTCAGTGATACAGTCAGCGATCAATCCACAAGTCCCTGTAGGACAGAGCCTGCAAAATACAAAAAAATGGCAGATTGCAGCCTTTTGTATTTTGTGTGGGTGTATGTCTTGCATTGTAAATGAGGCCTTTAGATACCTAAGGTTATTTATTTGACCTTTACCAGGATAGAAGTCAGCAAATGCTGGAAGAAATGATGTTCTCCAGAATCTCACATTTCTACTACCATAGACAGAGTAATTTTGTGTTTGGAGAGGTTGTATATTTTCTACACATATTCCTTCTCCCAAACCATTTCCATTAGACTGCCCAAGCATTCCTTAAAATCCACCATTACCTACTGCATTTCCCATAAATGTGTCACACTGAGTAAACCATGTGGGAGGAAAGGAAAGACAAATATATATATATATATACACACCTTCAACCTCCATGTTGCCAGCACTCTCGACAAAAAGGTTTACATGCCTGGGTGCAGTGTCCCACGTATTTATCCAAACCAAAATGCAATAAGGTTGTTTCGGCCTGGTCCCAGGCCTTTCTTTTTTTGAGAAAGGCCTGGGACCAGGCCGAAACGTCAGTCTGTAACTTCTACAATAAATCATTTTTTCTTTTTAAGAAGTCCTGAGAGTGCGGACCTTATTGCATTTTGGTTTATATATACACCTAAATATTTCTATATATTTTGGTGTCTTCTTCTTCAACCCCCATCAACTATTAAAACTTGAGCAACCCCCTTAACCCAGTTCATTATACCAGAAAATATTAACAAATAAATATGCCTACATTAGATATGCATGTTGGGACCATTGTTTGTGATTAGATATTACTGATTCTTCAAATGGCAATAAGCAAGAATTTCACAATGGTTTTTAACAGACATGTAATGGTTTCTGGGTTTGCTCCCATAACCAAAGACTAGACTAGGGGACAGTGCATTTTTCAGTGTGGATGTGAATAAAAACATTGTTGCCATATTAGGAGTGTGTGGATCATATGCATGCATACAAAATGTTTTGTTCCATTTTTTAAGAGCATTGATCTGTGACTGCCAATTAGGTTCTGTTTCCCAATTTTATTTAATTTATGTAATTTTTCACAATAAGCTGAGCTGGCTACACAAATAATTTCACATTTCCAACCAATTTGGCATGACTTTAGTGGGTTTGGTCCACAGGGATGCAATGTTTAATTAAAGCTGACTATGAACTGCCAGATCCACTCATTTAGCAATGCTGACCTTCGAGCCCAATTTGGCCTCTTACACTCTGGGACAGGAATTTGTAAACCTATTGCATCTGACTACAGCTTTCCAGAGAGACACTATCTTCATTTTCCCTTGTTTTTTGAAGGTGATACTGGTTCAGTTTGCGGTCAGGGAATCAGGGATTTTCTACCGACAACCCGACCACTTTGCGGGTATTTTGTGAGTACCCGCAGATACCCGGCCCGGTGCAGGACTCTAACACCAGTAACTTTGGTTCTGTGTCTCCACTCATTTTCTTAAACAGAATCTCTGTTGCCACAGCCACACCATGGGCCTGTAACACTTGCCTTCCTGCTTCTTTTGCACCTTATAGAAATGACTATATATAGTATATGTTAACTGTTCAAATGGGCTCTATGTTGCTGCCAAGAGACTATTAACTAAGTCCTTTGTGGCTTTGTTCTAGACCTCATAGATCTCCACCTTGTTTAGGGCACCAGAGCCAATGTGAAATGGGTCATGAGTGCATTTTATTTTGGTAAAGATGGGAAATATCTATTGTTGTAGAGCTTCCATTAAATGTAATAGTATTTAGTATTTAGTAATAGTATTTGTTCATTCAGTGAGAGTAAAGCAATTTTATTTTTCCACCCCCCTACTTTTCCTTATAACGTGTTTCTTCCCTCATCCTATTCTCTGTCTCACATTTCTATTGTTAATTCCATCCAGTCTTTACCCCATTTCCATATTCTCTTGTGACTCTTCCTACCCCCATCATTTTTATCCCATCCTCCTCTCATTTTGCCTCCTATTGTTAGTTCTCACTCAGTGCTCTGCATTTTCTTATCTAATTTTTCTCTCCATTTCCACACTCATCCCCCCATTTGGCTTTTTTCAATAAATCATTTTCTTATCCTATTTTGTACCCTTCCCCTTTCCCATAACCAGCATAAATATTCCCTAAATTTCATCTTATTTTATTGTCTGCAAAAGAAATCGAAGTAATGGATCAAAGTGAGAGAGAAATTGTTTTCTCTACATGTACATATGAATTAATGAGGCACTTAAAGGTTTCTAACCATATAACAGTTAAGGGGAAGATGTTTAGCTGTGCAGGCGTGCCTAGCCTTTTCTCACTGATTCTGACCTGGACACTGTAAAGAAGCCGTTAGTATGTTCATTCTGTATCTGTGTGGGTTACCTTTGTGTGTGAATGTGATAGTGTTCTTAGACTGTAAGCTCTCTGGGACAAAACCGAATAAAGAAAAATCTTTGTAAATTGCTGTGTAAATGTGTTGGTGCTATATAAATATTAAAAGAAATATATTGAGTTTTTTCATTTACTAAAATCATTAATCAATATTTATTCAGTACAAGGTGCAATGTTCACAATGCAGATTGCAGATGCAAATATTTCTCCTAGCAGAATCATAGAATCCACTGCAACATTCTATACCAGTTGGCAAATGTTATGCACCAAAAAAGTGCTACGTAATAGCATGCAAGTATGGCATGCATGTATAATGCCAGGTTCAGGTTTCCTTGTGTCCATAGAACTGTGAACTGCTGCTAGGAAAGTAACAGAGGTTCATTTATTAACAGAGGGCAAATTTGTCTCCATGTAATAATAACTCACAGCAACCAATTAGAGATTTGCTTTCAGTATTGTTTTCAGAGCTAATTGCTGTTGGTTGCTATGGATAACTGCAAAGGGAAAATATGCCCACTGCTAGTACAGGTATGGGACCGTTATACAGAAACCCATTATCCATAAAGCTCTGAATTACAGGAATGCCATATTCCATAGACTCCATTTTAATTAAATAATGCACATTTTTTGAAAATCTCCGTTTTCTCTGTACTAAAACAGTACCTTTTACTTGATCCCAACTAAGATAGATTAATCCTATCGGGTTTAACTAATGCTTAATTGAATTTTAAGTAGACTTAAGGTATGGAGAACCAAATTATGGAAACATCTCTCATCTGTAAAACCTCAGGTCCCAAGCATTCTGGATAACAGGTCCCATACCTGAATTTGAAGCCCATGTTGTCTCTCTCTAAGCTACGGTGCCACAGAGCCAAGTGCTGTCTGCATAGCATTGCTTTTATTTTGCACCTTATTCTGTGTTCACAGTTAATAGATGATACTTGGCTTGATGTTATAAGAGAACAGGCAGCTGTGCAGCCAGGGTGGAGGTTATATTGCTCATGCAAAGCACAAGTTAATTTGACATCTTTGGTGGTTTAATAAAGCATTTTTTAACCGAGATGGTATTTTTAGCTAATTCACAACACTTTATACTGTACATTTGCCAAGATGGAGCCGTCTTTTTGCTTTCAATGTTATTTGAGTCCCATGCCTTTTTCTTCAGTAAGTAGTTTACTGGTATAAATCAAACAGATTTTTGATTCAGAATTAACCTCAGTGGCAACTCTATGGCATGTTTTTTCGAACATTGCTGTTTTTCAATTATGCTACATAATTAACCATGTAATTTATGATCATTAGGAGGCTGACACTACATTATTGATCATACTGTTAGTTGTCAATACCTTTGACAAGGAAGTTTGCCAGAGGTGCACGACCAATTGTTGTAGTATATGTTGATGAAGGGTCAGCACACTCTGTAATTTGTGAATATTCATAAATTACAGAGCATGCGGACCCTTCATCCTTCATCAGTATATATATATATATATGGGATGACTTTGACGTAGTTGGCCAGCTTAAATATATTGCAATATATGGACAAACAATCCCTGTTTTGTTTAAAGGGTAAGGCATTTTTCAGTAGCAGTATGCACAAAATGTCTCTGTCTTAAATATATTGATAATGGGTTGAGTGCAGAGGAATCTTGTATTTGTCTATATGTATTTTGTGGTCACACCCTCATTGCACCCCCGCCTAATGATTTTAAAAACTAGTGGTGAGCACAACTTTCCCTTGTTTGTTATAGTTCTACAAGAGCAGTGACCAGCTCCATGTTGTAGCTCCCACCCTCTCCAACTATAGTCAGGTGATCCCACTGGTGTCTAATAAAAGGGCAGCCAAGTTTGGGAGTTTTACTTTGAAAGCAGCTAGTAAGTTGCAGGTAAAACGTATTCGTCCCTTTTATAAAATGTATAATTAAACCATAGAATTCTTAATGAATCAGATGAAAATTGAGCATAGGACTGGCCAGATATGGGATGACTTTGACGTAGTTGGCCAGCTTAAATATATTGCAATATATGGACAAACAATCCCTGTTTTGTTTAAAGGGTAAGGCATTTTTCAGTAGCAGTATGCACAAAATGTCTGTCTTAAATATATTGATAATGGGTTGAGTGCAGAGGAATCTTGTATTTGTCTATATGTTTTTTGTGGTCACACCCTCATTGCACCCCCGCCTAATGATTTTAAAAACTAGTGGTGAGCACAACTTTCCCTTGTTTGTTATAGTTCTACAAGAGCAGTGACCAGCTCCATGTTGTAGCTCCCACCCTCTCCAACTATAGTCAGGTGATCCCACTGGTGTCTAATAAAAGGGCAGCCAAGTTTGGGAGTTTTGCTTTGAAAGCAGCTAGTAAGTTGCAGGTAAAACGTATTCGTCCCTTTTATAAAATGTATAATTAAACCATAGAATTCTTAATGAATCAGATGAAAATTGAGCATAGGACTGGCCAGATATGGGATGACTTTGACGTAGTTGGCCAGCTTAAATATATTGCAATATATGGACAAACAATCCCTGTTTTGTTTAAAGGGTAAGGCATTTTTCAGTAGCAGTATGCACAAAATGTCTCTGTCTTAAATATATTGATAATGGGTTGAGTGCAGAGGAATCTTGTATTTGTCTATATATATATATATAGATATAGATATAGATATAGATATAGATATATATAGCAATTAGACAGGGGCCCACACTCCAATATTCAGTGAAGAAAATTAATGTTTATTCATACTTGTGCATCCAACGTTTCGGCCCTTGATAAAGGCCCAGGCATGGGCCGAAACGTTGGATGCACAAGTATGAATAAATATAAATTTTCTTCACTGAATATTGGAGTGTGGGCCCCTGTCTAATAGCTACATGCTCAAATTTGGCCCAGCACCCATAGCAACTTAAGACTGGATTAGAGTGCGAGCGCTTACCGGCATATATATATATATATATATATATATATATATATATATATATATATATATATATATATATATATATATATATATATATATATATATATATATATATATATATATATATATATATATATATATATATATATATATATATATATATATATATATATATATATATATATTATATATATATTTATATATATATATATTATATATATATATTATATATATATATTATATATATATATATATATATATATATATATATATATATATATATATATATATATATATTTCCAAAGGACCCGCATTCCAGTTTCCGTGAAAAAATTTAGATTTTATTCATACTTGTGCATCCAATGTTTCGGCCCTCCTTTGGGCCTTTATCAAGGAACCTTTGAACATATTTCTGTGTTTTTTTTTCAGTTATTACAGTTTTGCTAATGAAGGTGAATTGCCCTTTAAGCAGTAAATCTCAACTTCTCTCAAGGGACCTGTTATCTTATATTGTTATAATTACTTATTTGTTTATCTAGAAATCGTTACAAAAGTATCTTATCTGCTGCTGTGGCTGTTCTGGGCTCTCTGCCAAAAGCTAATTAAGTTAGAAACTTTGTTTCTTTTTCTGGCTGTTTAGTGCAGAGAAAACAGGGACTTTCCAGTACAAATGAGGGACTGCAGGTTGAGCTGTCATTAGAGGGACTGTCCCTCTAAAAGCGGGACAGTTGGGAGGTATGATATATACATAATGTGTGTATGGAGCACAGTGGTTGTATGGTCATTTAAAGTATCAGAACACAGTGTGAAAAATGCACAACATTTTTAGCACTTTGCACATGGCTTTCTTTAAAGTTACCTTTTAGTATGTTATAGAATGGTCAGTTCTAAGCAACTTTTCATCTAGTCTTGTGTTTATCTGGTTACTGAATGTGCTTTCTAAGGCTATAAATATATTGTTATTGCTACCTTATATTACTTATCCTTTACATCTCAGTCTCTTATTTAGATTGATGCATTGTTGTTGGGTTAAATTGGACCCTAGCAACCAACCAGATTGCTGAAATTAAAAAAAATCTAAATAACTCAAAAACCACAAATAATAAAAGACAAAAACAAAATGCAAATTGTCTTAGAATATCACTCTCGACATCATACTGAAAGTTATTGCATAGGTGCACAATCACTTTAAATATCTTTTGCAAACCTAGAAGTTATTAAGCGATCTTATCCTCCACTGGAAAAAAGAGCGTGAATTGTATACTTTAGCTTGTGCCTGTGTGCAGTGTATATAATAAAACGTCTTAAAGATAAAATTGTTATTTTTGCATTATATAAATAACACTATTAAGCAGACCTTAAAGGAACAGTAACACCAAAAAATGAAAGTGTTTTAAAAGAAAGACAATATAATGTACTGTTGCCCTGCATTGATTTAGCTTCAAAAACAGTGTTATAGTTTATATAACAGGTGGTTGTGCAGCCATGGGGGCAGCTATTCAAGCACAGAATACACAATAGATCACAGATAAGTTCTGAAGAATCCCAATGTATATTATGGAATTTATCTGTTGAGTATCCTTTGCATTTTCTCCTTTTTCCAGCTTGAATGGCTGCCCCCATGGCTACACAGCAGTATAAACTATAGTACAGTTTATGCAGCAAACACCCCAATTGTACCAGTGTAGTACAATTAGTACATTATATTCTCATTAATTTAATAAACTTAAATTTTTTGGTGTTACTGTTCCTTCAAAATTATGCTATACACAATTAAAGTTCACAATGTAATAACTGTTTAGTAAAGAATATTACATTGTGAAATGTTTTTTTTTGCTCTTGTTTATGCAAACATTTTATTACATTTACCCCTAGGACACAGTTAACTTTAGAACACTCCATTCTTAGGCAGTGTTTGTTAATAAATTAAATGTTTTATATGGTTTGATTTGATTTTGAACAAACAAAGATATTTATTGCTTGATAAAGGGGCAATCACCCTAGAGTAAATATCAGTGTCATTTGTAACTGCTAAATGCAGTTTTTATTTGGATCTTTCTTGGTGTAATATATTAACAAACCTAGAAGTGTGGTGCAATTTATTTAGGCACTTACACATGTTTGCTAATGCATCCATTCTGCCTCTTCTGATAAATCGTGTGCAACTGCCTGTATTGACACTGAGATATACTTGAGCTACATGGTGGTAGATCCAGGGTTTCCATGGTGGGTTGCGTCAATAGACGTATCAGACTTACTCCCAGTGAATCAGATGCAAATGCCATTTTGAATGCATGCTGTTAAAATGGCACAGCCCGAGTCTGAAAATGCTAGTTGCAACTTGCACCCAATTTGCGTAAAACAGCAACACTGCTGTATCAATTTTGATGCATAGGACATTACATTGGATTATAGGAATAAAAGCTTGGTGGTTGCATCCTAGGCATGTACCTCTTCTGCTAGTTCTGCTATACACATCAACGACACTGTCATTAGTTCTGTCCTTTTAAGAACTTCACATTACCATTTGGTGCACAGTAGAAAAAAAAGGCCAACCGACATGTTATATTATTGCTCAAGTTCTCACTGACTTCCATGATACTTACTGTATGTCACAACTCTAAATGTGTAGCACAGAACTAGGTCAGAAGCAGCTGCCAGCAGAGAAGGGTCTAATGATTGTTGAGGTTCTCACTAATAGGAAAGTGGTGGCATGAAATTAGATGAGATTTCTGCTATATTAGAAGCTAGTGTGTTAAGATTGCACCTTATATGACACTTTACAGACACTGTATTACATAGATAATAAAGACTGGAGTGCAGAAAGCGTGGGGAAGCTTGTGTGCTTGCAACTGCAGTAGTGGGCATAAATCAACAAGTGGTCCTTGGTGCCTAAGCATGTTAGGGGTCATTTACACCCATTACTGCAGTTGCTGTTGTGCAAGTTACCCTGCAGACTGTTGTGTGAAAACCCCAAGTAATTGCATCCGATTCACATTGAAGTACATGTGCAATTGCACAAATCTTAACGCATCAGCTACAACTGTGCCAGGCGCATATCCCCTTGGTGGTCACAACAACAGTGGGTTTCGTGGGGAAAAAAGGCTGCATTGTAGGAATAAACATTGCGAATGCGATCAAAATTGCACTTTGCTCACTGCGATTGTCCCTGTCATAAACTCCCCTGGTGACAGCAATGTTGCACCTTGCTCACTGCACTTGTAATTGTAAATGACCTCTGTTGTGTGGACCAATACTGTACATGCATGCAGCTGTAAATACTGTGTGTTTAGCATCACATCGTTCTTGTTTACTGAGTAATCAAATGACCAGTTTGCCCAGCTATTCATGTGTGTGACCTCTAAATATATGTTCTATAACTTCTGTACCAGAATTTATTGGTTTAGTATATTTATAGTTTAAACAGCCAGCCTAGAATGGCATGAGACTGCATTTCTGTATCAAAAATCATAACTGATGGCATTTTTGAATTAATCAAAGTAATATGGTAATGAAAACAAATGAACAACATTAAACTATTTAACCTGAACACCAGCCTGTGTGCATCTAGATACAGAGAGAGATAAACAGTGAGAGAGTGTGTGTCTGTGTGTACTTAACATTTAACTGTACCTTGATTAAAATGCACCCTGTAATTAATCACTACAGCTTGTCATTCCTACTTAGAATATATTAGCTATTCACTGAGCCCAGACATTCATTTTCTAGCTGTTGCAAAAGAATATGCATATACGCCGCTTGCCCCAGGACATAAGATGCTTAATCTGTCAAATGCGCCCCATACATTTTCACTTCTTTCTGATGTGACACTTAAAAACGGAACTGATTTAAATCAGAACTCATTCAAAAGATGTGGGACTCCTCTTATATAATGAAAATTAATTCTGCTTAAATCATTGTAAATGATGCCTCATGGAAAATTGGCAATTGCATGCTTCCAAGATATGATTCCAAGAAGGAAGGTATTTTGCATATTCAGTTGATAACAGCAATACTTCTTCACACTGGATAATACACCAGCTGGGTGCAGACACAATGTGGTATAAATTATTTATTCTGTCCCACTCAGACGGAATTTACACAAAATGAAAATATGACATCGCAGACTGGCTTTCATTATCATAGTGCTTTTTGTAGAGAATTTATACTGCAATTAATGATCCAGATCTTTTTCAAACACACATATTTCACGATTCTCACAGATAATAAAAACATTAGCTGTATTACAGATTTTTTTTACCATTAAATTAATTTTATTAGAAAATCTCATTTTTTATCTTTGTAATTAATGATACATAGATTATATCAATCTATTTCTTTTTTTGTCACCAGCTAGTGTTTTTTTTTTGTCTATGTTAGTTGTACTGTGAAAGCCAATAAACTTCTGCACTTGCTAGATGTTGGAGACTCATTTACAGCTAGTAATTGCCATTATTCCTTGGAGAGCGGCTATTAATAGACTGTGGAATTGTCTGATTATCCAAATTTATAAGCTGTAACAAAAGACAGTTACCGTAAGCAGCTCTAGAATGGATGGTGCAATTATGCTTAGTTGCCCTGGTAATTGGATTTACTTGTTCCTCATTCTAAATATTCTAAAAATTATAATTTTTTATTCTAAAATACCTTAAAGGGAATCTAAACAAGGTTTCTCAGTCCTGATCTACCTAAGATTTATCAAGGGTCCAATTTAGAATTCGAAAAAAGTCCAACCGAAATTAAATTGAAGGGTTTTTTTTGGCCGAATAGGTCAGTTTTCCATTAAATAGGTCAGTTTTTGATCGAATTTGAATCATACCATTCAAAGTAATAGCGCATTAGATCTAATTCGATTCTACGTTTTTCCAAAAAAACTTAGATTTTTCAAAGTCCACAAATTGACTCTAATTAGGTTCTAGGAGGTCCCCCATAGGCTAAAACAGCAATTCGGCAGGTTTTAGATGGCAAATGGTCAAAGTCGAATTTTTAAAGGGATTCTGTCATCGGAAAACATGTTTTTTTCAAAACGCATCAGTTAATAGTGCTACTCCAGCAAAATTCTGCACTGAAATCCATTTCTCATAAGAGCAAACAGATTTTTTTATATTCAATTTTGAAATCTGACATGGTGCTAGACATTTTGTCAATTTCCCAGCTGCCCCTGGTCATGTGACTTGTTCCTGCACTTTAGATCAGAAATGCTTTCTGGCAGGCTGCTGTTTTTCCTTCTCAATGTAACTGAATGTGTTTCAGTGAGACATGGGTTTTTACTATTGAGTGTTGTTCTTAGATATACCAGGCAGCTGTTATCTTGTGTTAGGGAGCTGCTATCTGGTTACCTTCCCATTGTTCTTTTGTTTGGCTGCTGGGGGGGAAAAGGGAGGGGTGATCTCACTCCAACTTGCAGTACAGCAGTAAAGAGTGATTGAAGTTTATCAGCGCACAAGTCACATGACTTGGGGCAGCTGGGAAATTGACAATATGTCTAGCCCCATGTCAGATTTAAAAATTAAATATTAAAAAATCTGTTTGTTCTTTTGAGAAATGGCTTTCAGTGCAGAATTCTGCTGGAGCAGCACTATTAACTGATTCATTTTGAAAAAAAAAAAATTTTCTCATGACAGTATCCCTTTAAAGAGACAGTACATGATTAATTTTGATATTCGAATTTTCAAATTCGAATCAAATTTGGACTATTCCCTAGTCGAAGTAACAAAAATTTGCTCAAAATTTGAGTTTTATAAATTCAAATTTTCACTTTGACCTTTGGTAAATCCCAGAGTGTTGATGGAGTACATCTCATTACATACTAATTATGAAGACTCATTATGAAGGGTTACACCATACTTTAGAGTCCTGCATCTGGTCAGGTACCCGCGGGTAACCGCAGAATACCTGCAATATGATTGTGACTCGGGAGGTTTATTCTTCATTTGCCCAGGGTGCTGGTGCCCCGCGCTGTGACATCACTTCCGGACGGCACAAGAACAGTGCAGGGAGTGGGTCAGGTAAAATTTGTGAAGTTGCCAAGGAGGGTAAGGGGGTCCGGGTCAGGCTTGGGGAAAGCACGTACGGATGGGTGCGGGTTTTAAAAACAGACCCATGCAGGCAGGATCGGATTTCTCCCGAGGGTGCCCGGAGGCCAGCATCCTCTGGCGCTCCCTCCGACTCACAGGATTGTGAAGAACTAAGCGTCTAGTGCTTAGGGCTCCAGAATGGAGCCGACTACCCCTGCCGCTGGGCAGCATGCCGCCCCTTAATTTATGCAGTCCTAGGCCCAGGCCTTTGCAGCCTCGCTGCAAATCCGGGCCTGCGTGCAGATCTCTAACATGCTGATAAAGGACTGCATAAAGGACTAACCTTCCACAGCATGCTGCCATTTGCAACCCCTAGCTTTCCAAAGTAGGCATCACAATGAGAATCATACCTATTAGCTGGACCTCAGTCATATTGTGGTATTATTATTATTGGGCAGACTTTGCCTGCCAACATTATACTGTAATCAAACTTCAGAAGGGCAGATAAAGGACTATTTAGGTGATAGGTGCAAGAATGTTTATATACCTCTGCCAATGATCAAATGAGCAAATAACACAAAAATAGCTATAGCCGAAGGTCTCACTGGAGAATCCTTTTGCATCAACTGTGATCACGACCCTTATAAAGTTCCAAATGCTTTACTGACCAATGTGCTTAAGAATTCATTGCTAATATGTCTACCTTATTGTAACCTTTGATAATAAGTTGGGATGTTCTTCAAGTTGTAGTACAGCAACATCTGTGTAGAGGGGCACTGCTATGCAAGGACTTAGCCCTGGGACTTTTTGGTCTCTATTACAATTACACCCATTTGTAAAATTACAAGAAAACAAAGTGTGGAAAAACAATTAGGAATTCTCCCTTGAACAATATATATTGTCCCCTGGTTTTGCATCTCATTGCCAAAACCAACATAAAACATTTCTATAAGGTTTAAGAACATAATTACTGGTTCAGATAATGGAACTGATAGTAATCTTTATTGACAAAAGGTACATGGATCTAATAGGAAATGTTGAATCTAGTTCTAAGCTTTAAACAGAAACAGAACAAGGAAAATAACTCAGTTTCACGTCTAAACATTTCAAATGAAGGAGTATAATACTAGTTAGATGCAAATAGATATATGTTCAAAACTAATGACTTAGGGGAGGGTGTTGTAAGTAATATATCAGTGTTTGCAGATGACACAAAACAATCCAGCCCAATTAATTCCATCCAAGATGTGGCATCCTTGCAACACGATCTTGACAAACTGGCAATCTGGGCAGCTAAGTGGCAAATGAGATTCAATGTTGATAAATGTAAAGTCATGCACCTGGGATGTAAAAATATCCAAGCCACTTATACCTTTAATGGGACTGCACTAGGCAAATCCATTATGGAAAAGGACCTTGGAGTTCTTGTAGATGATAAACTTGGCTGTAGCAAGAAATGCCAGTCAGCAGCATCATGGGCAAATAAGGTGTTGAGCTGTATTAAAAGGGGCATAGAGTCACGGGAGGAGGGGGTCATTCTTCCACTGTATAGAGCACTGATAAGGCCCCATCTACAATATGCTGTACAGTTTTGGTCTCCATCACTCAAACAGGATATTATGGTATTAGAGAGGGTACAGAGAAGGGCAACTAAGCTGGTAAAAGGTATGGAAAATCTTAGCTATGAGGAAAGACTGGCCAAATTGGGGATGTTCACGCTGGAGAAGAGGTGCCTAAGGGGTGATATGATAACTATGTATAAATATATATATAAGCTGTGAAGATGTGGAATTCTCTCCCTGAATCAGTTGTACTGGCTAATACATTAAATAGCTTTAAGAAGGGGTTGGATTGCTCTTTAGCAAGTGAGGGAATACAGGGTTATGGAAGATAGCTCATAGTACAAGTTGATCCAGGGACTAATCCGATTGCAATTTTGGAGTCAGGAAGGAATTTTTTCCCCCTCTGAGGCAAATTGGTGAGGCTTCAGATGTGTTTTTTGCCTTCCTCTGGATCAACTGGCATTTAGGCAGATATAATAAATAAAAAAAAAAAAGGTTGAACTTGATGGACGTGTGTCTTTTTTCAACCTTACTTACTATGTTACTAAATGTAAAATTTATATGTCTGAAATTACATACAAAGACAGTCATGGCAATTCTGTCCTAAAGGTGACCATAGATGTTGAGATTTTTAAAAGATTAAACTAAAAAGAGTATTTCAAGCGATATTGTCTAGTTGAAGCCAGAAAAACTGTTGCTAGCTGCCTGCTTGACCCTGAAAACAATTGGACAATGGAAAGATTTCAATGTGAACGTAACCTGCCCGATCGTTTTTCTGACCAATGTCTGACAAAAAATCGTTAGATGCTCGATCTTTCGGTGCCCATTAACCTCGCGATAATTTGATGGATTTGTCGGATGGCACTAAAATTGTTCTTTAAGGAAAAAAAAATCTTAATGTCTACGATGAGCTTTACTTTGTGACAATGGTTTAGAAAAGACTCTTTCCTGTTTTAGAACAATAATGTCCCGATACACAAAGGGAAAGGAAGGGAAAGAACTTAACTGGCATGCACAGACCCATATAAACACCCATGGCACAATTAGAAATTCTAACTGTTAGCTATACCTGATTGTCAACATCTGTGCCCAACCTCATTAATGTTCTTGGGGCTAACAAAACACCAACAATGCTCTTCAATCTAGAGGGCAAGCAGACATGTGTCTGGATATGTTTGGCCATGTAGTGTAGTTAAATTGAAAAAAGATTCTACTCCCCACATTTGATATGTTGAAAAATGGCTATTTGTACATGACAGACAAATGAAAGATCGTGTATTTCAAAATGAGCCAACACATTTTGCTTATTTCAGTATAACATTTTAGGCCATTGCATTGGAACATTTTCAAATTGTGTTCCTAATATAATATACAAAATGCCCTACAGTAGGAATATATTTTGTAGAGGCTGTAAAGACTCAAGAAACTAAGCTACAACCTGCTGTACACAAGAAAGATATTTAAACAATTATGAAAAATATTTTTTTTTGAATCAAACCACCACATTCTACTCAATAACAAACAATGACAAAAAGCAACAAAAAATAATATGTGGAATGAGAGAAAAGGCTAGGAAGGTAAAGGTGTGACAACACCCAACATCTAAAAGCCAAAACAGGGGAATTAGTGGGAATTCATTCTGCCTGTAGTCTTTTTTATGTAAAAATCATATTTTTACTCAGAATGGATCAGATCTACAGAGAATTAAGGTGGTGGTAACATCATGCTGTGCATCTGCTTTTCATCAGAAGGATCCAGCACACCTTGTTAAAAACAGAAGAAAGAATTGATATTTGTCACAAAATATAGAGAAAACTGCAAGTGAGCCTGCTTTATTCAGCTATAAAAACAATAAAAGTATTTTGCACATTCATAGTATTAGGAACCAATCAAAATCATTTAAATTTCAGGTTTTACCACAACATAATGTAGAAATGTCTGAGAGACAATGTATTAAACATAGGGCTTCATTTATAATTTGCGGGTTTAATGGCACTCATGAAATGCAAAGTGGTGACTGCTAAAATGCTAAGTAAAAAGAATTTATGACTATTATACTTGTACCAAAGCATCAGTATAGACGAAGAACTTATTACTGTGAATTAGACACAAGGTACAGCTAAGGCTGAAGGAAAACCTGTACTTGACATCTGCCAGTGAAGAAGCATTGAGTCCGAGGTTCGCTTTGTATAACTGTACCAATGTGTACTTCAAATAGGCCAACAAACGCTCACACCCTGGTCATGTGATGCATATAATGACAGAAATGCAACTTTTACAAAAAGTCCCAAATATCGCCTCTATTCTAATATGGTATTCGCCTAGTGGCCGGTATAAATATAAAAGCTAAGTGGAGATCCCCTTAAAGAGATACTGACATCAGAAAATAACCTTTTTTATTATTTATCATAACATTGTCTTTGAATGCTATTTATAATTTTGCCATAAAAGTATTTTAACCTTTCTTACTACCCTGTTCCTCTATGAGGGGACTGCCATATTTGTGCAGCCTTAGTCCGTTAGCATTAAAAACTCTAACTGACAGGTTAAAAATAGACAGTCAGGTTGGCAAAACAGTCGGATTTAGAATGTTCAAGTGACAATTAATTACAAAAGCAGAACTATCAGCAAAAAAAAATCAACATGGCCTATAGGTAAATTTTAATGTAGAAAAGAAATTTTTTTGTGTCAGTTTCCATAGCTGCAAATAATTTAGAGGCAGCTGTAGATCATATGAACAGTCAAATCACTTTGGTAAACCACAGCACCACCGTCAGCCAACTAGCGCTTTACTGACCACAGTATTATTAATGGTTGGATAGACATAAAACAACAATAAACATTTTTGTGGCATTACCTCCCCCTCCTTTTAACAAAATGGTTGCCTCTACTGGGTTTTACTTACCACATGTTCTGTTATCACTATTGACTATTCTCTTTTCATTTTCATTTTTAACATTCATTGCCGCCAAAATTATACTTTAAGAGCACTCCAGCTTTTAGCATTAATATAAGATTTTGGATAGATTAATTTCTATCTGCATTGCAGTCCAAATATCTTGCTTGAGACATCCATTTACACCTTGTTCTGATAGTGCTGTCTCTGGCTATTTGGTACTAAATTGGCACCCAGAGAGTCATTTTAAATCTATCATTTTTTAAAATGTAATTTTGTCAAAGGACATTTAGTCTTTCAATCAACAGCTGGCAATACTAGTGATGAGGCAGAGTTACTTGCCACAGGTATTTTAAAATGAATCGATTCTGCAGTCTTGTGGTCCTTATTTCTTTGCTTATTTATGGGTCATTGAAACCATCAGCTTCCAGCTGGCATTAACTTAATTTGGCAGGGAAGAATAGATGAAATATATGAATCCGAAGAAAGAAAAAACATTTTCTTCCGCTTAAGGGCTCGTTCACACTGGTGTCGTAATCAGTTCCACTTAGAGGGACTGAATATCTCCTGGATTCTCAAGATTCTTGTTCATATGATATTTGATGTGATTTTATCTGACAGGTTTGTTAAATACTTTTCAATACAAGAGTATTATCTATGAATCCAGTCTTAGTGGATTTTTATCTGTTAACATGGATTGTTGGGGTTTGTCTGCACCTCTGCTCATTAAAAAATCTGATGATGATCAAGAGCCTTGGTTTTTATTCTGAGTGTAAGGTGACGCTAGTAGGTCTTATGTTATATGGTAACCAATGTGAAAAAAGACAAAAGCTCAATTTACCTATTTCTTTTCATTTTTGGACTGGTGTTTTGAAATGGAATGTCAGTTTGGATTTATTATTAACATATTATGTATTGTTGGTTTACAGTCAAATATTGTTGGTTTACAAGTCTTCTATTTTAGGTATTAAATACAGTAGATATTGGTTATTTTGCAAACATGGTGCCAGCCTCTGAGGCTGAGAAGAGATGAGTACTGATGTGTAGAAAGAAGGGCAAACGAAAAAGGGGAACCAATTAATTATATGACTATTACAATAGTGTATTTGCTATATATTCCTAGTTCATGACTTTAGTCTTTAGCCTGCACTTATTCTTGACTGTGTTGTCCTCTTACCCAGATTATGCTTTCTCTATAGAAAATCCTCCCTCCCCAGCCACTCTCCTACCTTGGCAAGAGAAGACTGGTACATTAGTGGAGGTTGGTGGGCAGTTTGTTGTGTGTTCTGAAGATTTTACAGTGTTATAGCTTCACCAGTGTTCAATATACATTTTTATTTTTTTATATTTCACTTATTGCTTCATTCATCCTGACTGTACTATTAATGTAATGTTAGACATTTACAGAACTTAGTAGCAATGTTTAAATATAAATCTACATATATCTGGTACCTGTTTGTAGGAATTATGCTCCAAAACCAAATAGCTAAGATATTATTTGCAATGCAAATTGTGCATTATGACCCTCCACTGCTACAAATGGGTGTATTTATATAGATATCAGAGCTTATGAAATTAACCCACATTTTTACAGCAGCTGAGTAGTATTATATTACTGTATATGCAAATGAAGTTATTTAATATTTTTGTGCTAATGGTCCTGTATTAATGGAAAGACAGAGTTGAGTGTCATCTGAATATTATGGTATGTTAGGTTGGGTTACTGTATATTTCCTATGGCCACAAACAGTTTATGATGCATGCATGAAACAGGGACCTGTGGTATTCTTTTTGGTTGTGGTAGCGAATACCAACAGTTTGCATATAGTCAAACAGTTAGACAGGTAATTAGCAAGTAACAGTGTAATACAAAGAAGTCAATCAAGCTTTTTAGACAAGATGGAGTGAAAAAACATTTTTGCAGGTGCACATCTAGCCCAAGAGCATCCAGTTTGGAACATATTCCTATTTAAACTCTAATGCAAAATGTTACCAGTGTGTGTCCAGATCTCTTCTCTTCGGATACAACTGAGAATCATCTTAGACTTTGTCCCATGATGTCAGCCCATCACTTGGAGCTGACATCCTGGAAAAACATCCCAGTAAAGCAGAGTTGTGAATTAGTGATGTGCGGGCCGCTCCAGAGCCCGTGGGGCCCGTGAGTTTACCTGCAGGTCGGGCGGGTTCAGGCCAGCTTCCACAGGACGTCCTTGGGTGGGTTCGGGCTGAACTTTAGCCTCCATTCTCCCCGCCCACAGCCTTCATCTGCCCCACTTCCGCCTCTGCGTATGCCTTTTTATATACATGTGCTGGATTAGGGTTGGGTGCGGGCTGGGGAGTAATGGGTTAGGGTCGAGTGGGGGGAGGGGTTTCTCAACCTGCACATCACTATTGTGACTGTGCAGTAAACATGGTGGCATGAATGCTTTAATAAAAAATAGAAATTGGATTTCATTTTTAATTTGAAAAGGACTTTTATTATACAGCTTTTTGTGTCTGGGTGACAGGTCCGCTTTAAGGCTGGGCCTTCGCAAAGTGGAAGAAACGGAAAAGCAGTGTAGAGCAACTACAACTCCCACAGGCTACTGTTTATAAGCTGAATAAAGAAGAGGGCACCAGGAGATTCTTGCAAATCAACAGAACACTTTATTTGTCAGAGACAAATAATCCTTACTTACAGTGCATACAAGCATTTGCAGAATATATTTATAGGCTAGGACAGTACATCAGAGCCAACTGTATCTGAATCCCCTGAGGATGTAGTCAAGGCAGTGCACTCCCTGCTACACCTCCTTGATGGAGCACAAAGCTGCTCTTTCTCTCTTCCCTCACTATCTTAATCTCGTAGAGAGTCTATAACAGAAACCCTGTCACTAACTAGCCACATTCACTGCTCCCTGACTTATCTCTCTAGAGGTAAAGGTCCCTCTAGGGCAACTTGGCTTTACTGGGCCTTGGTGTACCCAGGCTCAATGGGAACATCCAGATGGGTCAGACACCAGAAGCCAAAGAGGAAGATCCATCCCTTTCCAAGTACTATATTAAAGTGTGACAGGAAGTGGTCATAACACCTCTTGGCCAATAACTGTGATATGTAAATTATACTTAGATACATGGGCATCTGCCCAGGAACCAGGATAATGAGGAAGTATGGGGATTTAAAGCCATAGGGGCAACATTAACCCTATGGGTCTATTTTTAGTATTCTGTTTCATATGTATACAACTATGTTAGATATAGTTGTTTATGTCATTTTATATAAAAAATAGAATATGAGTCTATTAGTTCTGTACATTTGCCTGTCATAGGAATTTGCCTGATATGACAGAAATAGACAAGGGATATCAGCATCGTTGCAGGCTATTGTTAGATTTCACTAACATAGCAGTGTTTCAAGGAGCATATGAAGGAGTTAATTGGTTAGCTAAGGCACATATTACACTTAAGCACACCTATTTGCCAGTTATATGATCTATGCTAAAACTATATAAAAAACAAGCCTAGTTTGAACAGAGAAGAAGAGAGGGTGGGAGAGAAGACACTCCCATGAGAGAAGGCCAGAAGGAACATCAAGGCCTTAGCACCCTTCATCATCAGCGGCACATAAGATAATAGGCCGGGTAACTTAAAATATCCTATTTATGAGCCAAATTAATAACTGTATTCTATTTGTTCTATTCCATTGATGCCTAAAGGATTAAAAGACTCTTGATAAAACCTGTGTTTACGTGTGGATTTTGAGGGTTTTCACAGTGTACCCTCCCTTCTTCTGGCAATCTTCCGGATAAGTATAAAATATGATTAAATATTATAAATTAATATAACAAGGTGAAACATATCATCTTGCCAAGGAAAAACTTACAAATTAAAGTGGAAAAATGTGGATGTATTATAGGATGGAAATCTGGGCTCCAAATACAAACAATGTCTTTATCAAATAAGTAAAAGAATAAAGCAAGCTCTCTAAAAAAAACAAACAAAGTGTTTAAAAATAACTCCAGAGCATGACACCAGCCTACAAAACGATTACTCTTGAGTCTTAATTATCTGCTTTCATTTGTTAGTTTAAAGCTATTCTCTACAATAATCCAAGTTTTAAACAATATGCAGTAAAATATACTATGCAAACAAACACAGTAGAAGACAATGAAAGGAATATAGAAACATATAATTATATGTAGACTGGGGTTACCACACAGTGGATGCTGACTAATTAGAGCCATTAATAACCAAGGCATTGCTGTGACATAAAGGTGGCCATACACAATAAGATATGCTTATTTGGCAAGAATGCACACCGATGGGATGAGGACTGCATCAACTAGCCTATGTGGGCCTCAATCGCCAAAAAAAATCAAACCTCCCGATTGATATCTTGGCCAGACATCGATCAGGGAGACCATTTGGCAGTCCCCATACACTGGCAGATAAGCTACCTTAAGGCTAACAAAATACATTTTATACCCTGACATTTCCACGCACTTATCTAATGTGTTGGAGAGCTTTCTTGAACCCAAGGAGCAAAGTTATTTCTTCATCAAAAAATTAAAACATTGATGTTGAACTTTGAGCCCTCAAGTAATTGCAGTTTTGGAGTTTTCTATTCTGTACTTAAAATTGCATTTTGATGGAACATATCTGACATCTCTAGCTAAGACTCCATGAAGCCTTTGAGACTGATGTCAAATCAGTGAGAGCTGATAGGTTTACAAAACAACAGATGCGTTTTTTACTGTCTGCTTCTCATGCCCCTTTTGCAGTGACAACACACTTTTATATCTGTCAGCGTAATAAATGGGTTTTCCCTGTTGACCTTGTGTTCTCATTTCACTGTGATTCATTCATTGTTTCCAAAGCCTGAAGACATCAGCTTGTTATGTGAGACCCCTTTAACACTGCACAAGTTTTCTAGCATGAAATGTCAAATGTGTTGTCCTTTTAACCATAAAACATTCTGAAGATGCTGTATGTTGAGTTGAAACGAAATGTCCAGAATCCCATATTTCCCTAACTTGCCAGAACATCATTAAACTGTAGTTTTCCCCTGATTGAGTATAGCTGGAAATACAGCATATTTGCTCATGCCCCAAGCAAAGCTCTCTCTTTCCAAAGATGTGGAATCAAACAATTTCTGATGCAAACTATATTTTTATTGTCCTTTATATTTTCTGTAATTTTGGTGCCAAAGCAGTTAATTGTTTTATTGTGATTATACTATGATTGTTTATATGAATACACATTGTTATACTGCCCCCTAATGATCAAGGTTATGTAACCCTTTCCTTACCACACTTCTTGTAGAATCAAACTCTCTTAAAATGCAATTAACTCTTTGCAATCCAGTACCCTGAGTGAGTGAGGCAACTCCGGGCGACTATAGAAAACGCATCGCCACGTGTGCATTAGCGCAGGCAACTTTTCATTGCAGCCTATGGGGAAAAATGCTGAGGCAGTTCGGGGGGAGATAGTCGCTCAAAAGACGAGGCGATTAGTCGCCAGGTGACAAAATCTCCTCGTGTGGCCTTACCCTAAACCTCTGGCTCTCCTGCTACAGATGCAGCCAATGCTTATATACATTTCTTTGGTTCTGTGCAGCCTATACTTATGTTCTGTCTTCTTCACTAACAAATTGTTCTATATCACTCTACTTTGCTTGAAAAAAGTGTGCTGCTTCTTGTTTTTTCTTTTTTTTTAGATTCTCTTTCTTTTACTTAACAGAACTTTCTTTCCTCTCACTTCCTCTGTACCTTTTCCCATTTTTTCTTGTGCTTCATAATAGATATTGTAGCTTCAGTTGAAAAAAAAAATCTTGCCTAATGGCAGATGCTTCACTTCTTCTTGTAGTACATCCACTATACAGTGGGCATACTCAGGCCCTGGTTTCTGGCGAGGCCACAAAGGCCTGGGCTTAGGGCGGCCAAATATTAGGGGCGCCCTGCCGCTTGCTGAGGAGCACTGGAGACGAGCAGCTTGTGTCTGCACATGACTCTTAAAGGGTCAGTATACCCCCTTTATCAACATCAGTGCATAGAATAGGGCTTGTGCTAAACTTGTTGCCTGTTTTAATTAGAAAACATCTACTTTAAAGTTATTTATTGCACTAAATAGGGCAAAATTAAACTAAAGTCGCTTTGTACTTTCTGATCTTAATGATCAAAGTCAAACAAACCAGCAGCTCACTGAGAAGCCTCTGTATAAATAATCCCCTCCCTTTCCCCAGCTACAGCATGTTATGATTTTAAAGTGGACCACTGATCCAGACATAAAAACTATATAATTAGTCCTTTTCAAATTAAACATGAAATCCAAATTCTATTTTTATTAAAGCATTCATAACTGTTATTTACACATTTAAAAATCTCGACTGTCAATCAAATATTGCCTGCCCCTCCTCTATGCCTTAGAAGAGGGGCAAGCAATTACTTTCACTAAGCATTCAGCACTTCCTAGATGTCACTGATCTCCTCACATTCCCCCCATTCTCTTCACCATTTAATTGTGTAGCCAATGCATGGGGATGGATATCAGATCCCCCTTTCTGGAGCACAAGCAAGATTCTGAGATGATGCAAGGCTTGCCTTAATAACTGTGTCCACAAAATGGCTCCTGCCTACTTGCTGTACTTAGGACAACCGAGACTGAAGGAAACAAAATTCAAATAATTTATACAGTGTAATTAAAGTTAATTTTACTTGACTACTGTGATAAAATAGGAATTGGAATATTTTTATTGGGTGACGGGTCCCGTTTAAAACAAGGAGCAGCTCATTATACAGAGGCTTCTCAGTGGGCTGCACATTTCTTTGACTTAGCTCTTTCAGTTCAGGCAGTAGAATGTGGCTTTAGTTTAATTTTTGAATTTTGCCCTGTTCAGCACAAGCCCGATTCATTGAACCAATGTTGAAAAAATGTTGTGCAATGTCTCTTTAAATGCAGAAGGGAATTCCCCATCATCAGTGCTGTAAACATGATGCAGTCCATTCTTAAGTTTGTGGTAACACTTCTTTTCCCCAGCCTCAAGTGATTTACTTTTGCCAGTTACCTTTTGGCATCTTTCTACCTCAAGATTGATCAAAATCTATATTTGCTTTACTTTTTTTTTTTTAATTCAAAAAACCTAGAGACCTCAAATGTGTTTATTTATTAACGCGGTCAAACCCTTAATAGGAAAAGAACACAAAAGAAACCCTCAAACACAGTGAAATCACATTCTACCAAATGTAGATTTTCAGTGTCTGCCACATTTCCAACTAGTCTTAAAAACTTGTATTAAAAATATCTTGAATTTTGCTTATATAACACTCATGGAATTCTAAATGTTTTGCTATTCAATGCATTATTTTTACTTTCAAGTGTTATGCGCTTGATAAATCTTAAAAAAATTCAAATTTTGGAAACTAATCAAATTCCAAATTTTTTCCCCAAAAAGACTTAAATTGTGGCTAAAAGCTGTATTAAGATGTGGTTACATCTGCCCCTTAAGCTGGCCATAGATGTACAATCTTCCGACCTGCCACTAACCATTCAAACTAATTGAAGTAGTAAAAGAACAAATCAGACAATGTTCTGGCCATTAAAGCAATGTGCAAAAGTTATGTCCAGCAAACAGTAGTTAGAGTCATATAAATTGTCAGGCAATACATGTAGAGATAGTATCATTAGCAGATCTGTCCAATCGATTAAATGACAGATCGTCATGGTATGAAAGTCCTACGAACCTTCGATTTGTACGACTTTATCTTTGTGTCTAAGACCAGCTTTGGTTGGATGTTTTGAATAACAGACAGTCATTAAAGAGTGTTCTTGTTTTTTAGGGGAAATAGAGATATCTTTCTTGTGATCCCACTTGAATAAGGGTCCAACAGGGCAGCTCGGGTGGGGTACTAATGTACTATAATGTACAATAAGACTAATGTCTATTTAAACAGCATCTTGTTGAGCAACCAGGGACAGAGTGTGCATTAAATGGTTGTTGATAAAGAAAGCAAAGTGAATGAGACTGGGGCAGAAGTGATTATGTCAGTGCATCATCATCAACATCAGAAAAGTTACCATGTGGTATAAGTACAAAAGTTGTAATAGGGTTTTATTGGCCCATAGGTTTAGAGCCTATGAAAACTCACAGGGGCTCATGTATAAACACTGGGCAAATTTGCAACCAATCAATGACTGGCTTTTTACTGGCAGCTGCCGGTTGAACAATGAAAGTAAACATTTGACCAGGTGCAAATGTGCCCAGTGTTTATAAATGAGCCCCGCAGAGTCAACTATGGGGCCATACATAAATCAGTTCATGTTGGATATCCTTTCAGTTTGTTTGGGGACAATTTGGGGACAATTTCAATCTCAGCGAAGTATATGTTATGTAGAAAATGTTGACTTTTGCAAATAAAATACTGTTTTGCTTCTACATTCAGAACAGGGGGCATAAGGCTGAATACCTGTAAAACATGTTAGCCAGGTTTGTTCTAAGTAGTGATGGGCGAATTTGCGCCGTTTCGCTTCGCCGAAAAATTCGCGAATTTCGCGCGAAATTCGCGAAACGGCGAAAAATTCGCGAAACGGCGCCGGCGTCTCGTTTTTGACGCCGGCGCCCGTTTTTGACGCCGGCGCCCGTTTTTCCGGCGCCGGCGCCCGTTTTTGGCGCCGGCGCCCGTTTTTGGCGCCGGCGACTTTTTTCGGAAAAAAAAATTTTTGACGCCGGCGAATTTTTACCGCGAATTTTCGCGGGCGTTTCGCGAATTTATTCGCTCGGCGCGAATCGCGCAAATTCGCCGCGAATTCGCGCCTGGCGAATAAATTCGCCCATCACTAGTTCTAAGTATTCCAGTCTCAATCAGATTTTAACAGCATACCTTTTATTTTTAGTGAATCCTGTAAAATCCAGTGCTCTAATCATTTGCCAAACAGAAATGACACTTGCACCACTGTAGTGTAGAAAACCAGAGAAACCAGACAAGTTGCAGAGAAAGTTAGTTCATACAGAGCAAAGAGAAGATCAGTTTTGAAAATGAGATTTGTAATATAGAACCCCTTGCAGTTTCCTGCTATGTACTAATTAACCTGTTTTATTCTTACATGAATAAAGTGATATCATCACTTTTCAGCATTTATTTTTTAAAAGGTTTTTATTTATGCATTTATAAAAAACATTAAACGATATAACATTGGTTCATCGATTTATTGCATTTTTAATCCCAAAATATCTCATATACAGTGATTTAGTTGAAGATTAGTGTCACGGTTGGCACCCTAATTCAGAACCGATGCTACGCACCCTGTTCTCAGCTCTTGCTTCTGCCTTTAACAGCCGCCTTTCATCTCGGATGCCGCCAGGTCTTATTAAGAGAGGTGCCAAGCGAGCAGTTCTGAACAAGCACAGGGGAACAACTGTAAATGCAAAGTCTTTGGGCAGAAGGTCGCAGTACAAGGCGTTAGGCAAAAGAGTAGTCAGATCAGGCCGGGTCGGGGCAGGCAGAGTACAAACGAAGTCAGGCAGGCAAGGGTCAAACCAGGAGATTAATCAGAAAGATATAGAAGAATTGAAGTCGGATATCAGGCAAGGGTCAGGATACAGAAGTCAAAAGCCAGGCAGGGGTCACAACAGGAATCAGAATCAGGAAACAGGAATATAGATAGCTCAATGCTCAGAAGCACCAGTAACGAATCCTATAATGGGCAAGGACTTGTAGCCCTAATGAGCCCTAATGCGCCTTTAAATTACGCAGAGGCGTGCCGCGCGTGCCCTAAGGAACCGCCCCCAGCGCCTGAACGGGAACAACGGAGCGGCGTGGTGGGCGTCCCTGCCGCACCGCTAGACCACCAGAGTTAACACATGACATTATCAGGGATTGGAGTACCAGGGGGTGGGTTCAGTTTCCCTATTTAGTCACAGGGGGGAGGGTAACAAGATGTTGTTAGTTCATAGCTTCCACTCAATCACCCCAAACCTTATCATATTTTTGTGGGCAACCTCTTGCCATGTAAGTAAGCTGTATCAGTGGGAGATGCGCTCTCACTAGATTGAGCCAACTGGTGAGTGTTGGAGAAGAGTGGGCCATCCACTGTAGAAGGATGGACTTCCTGGCATAGAAAAACAAGGTTCTAAACAGAGTACGTGCTGCCGAGTCTAAACCAATATCATCTATGATATCAAAAAGGAAAGTCTTGGGTTCTACTTTTCAGCATTTATAGCTAGTTACTCAACTTTCCTTTTTTGCACAATCTTCAAGATTAACAATTGTAATTTCAGTCAGTTTTAATGGTCCATTTTAACTTACACTGTTCCTGCTTACAATATGACCACTGCGATCCTTTCTCACAGCACCTATTATTAAAAATGCATAATTCTAATAGAAAGCCTTACTGACAAGGATTGTGGTTTAGTAGGTATAGTATAGTCGTCTGCTTTCACATAATTACATGCTGCCATGTAGCAGTTTCCAACTGATAGAATATTTAATGTCAACTAAAAATCCTGTATGCACAGATGTGGCTTCCCTTCTTTACTTATAAATACCCAGGCAAGTCAAATAAATTTTCTCATATGTGGTTGTTAAATATTTTTACTTTGAAGGTCAAAAAAGGAATAATAAGCAACCCAATGAGCCAGGCCCTTGAATTATACATAAGCACCTAATGAAAGTACTTTCTCCCAGGATACTACTTTATGGTTTGAAATAAAAAGCAAGAATAATCCACAGCATCATTTAAATATTAGATGTACAGAGGCAGCTGTACTAAGCAGTTGGCAACTAATAGTATAGATAAGATTGGCAAAGAAAATAAATCCAGTTTATTTACTCAGCTCTCTAGTTCTTTACATAAGTTGGGGAAAGTGACACACTAGAGGGGCTGGGCTATATACTGGTATGCCAGGAAGGTTTAACTTCCCTCTTTAATAAAGATTTATAAACAGGTATGGGACCTATTTTGCAGAATGCTCGGGACCTGAGGCTTTTTGTATAACAGATCTTTTTATCATTTGGATTGTCGTACCTCAAGTCTACTTAACCTTAAACCTTAAATAAACCCAATAGGCTGGTTCTGCTTCCAATAAGGATTAATTATATCTTGGTTTAATTAATGTGCAAGATACCGTTTTTTTATTACAGAAAAAAAGGAAATCGTTTTTAAAAATTTAAATTTTATGGATAAAATGGAGTCTATGGGAGATGGCCTTTCTGTAATTCAGATTTACTGGATAACAGGTTTCCAGATAATGGATCCCTTACCTGTAGTATATTCACTCAAACTGCTAATATTACCTCATTCATTAAGCAAAAACTAGCAAAATACTGCAGATATGATGTAAAAACATCCTTTTGTCACTTGTTTTATGTTAGCAATAAGCTATTTATATATAAAATAGTATAAAATACACTTTTTTTCTTGTTTATAAAAATGCTAATTAGGCTTTTTACACCTATTGTAAGTCTATGGTTAGACAGAAAAATGGCTTATAACATCTATGAATATGCTACTGACTGCCCTATAGGTGAATAGAGATTGCAAGAAGCAACGTAGAATAGAGAACAGGTGAAAGGAATTATACTGAGCTTTACGCCGTTACTGTAAAAATGTATTTTTTCCATTATTCCCGTTTTAATAGCATATTCACTAAAGTGTCAGCCTTTCTTTCACCAAAAAATATAAAGAGTAAAATATAAAGTATTTACACCGGTTTTAACACCATTTTACTAAAATTAAAATGCTTTCTCCCTCGCGGACACTTGGGCCTTCAAAGAAAGCTGTTGAGCTAAAGTCTGGCTGCCAATATAAAACTGTCTAAAATTGCAAATATCTCAGAAACCATTTAAAACAGAAAACTAATATAATGTTAATTGTAAAAATTCTCAGAGGCCTAGCAATGCAGCCCCTTCCTTCACCCACTCCAACACTAGAGCAGCATCCCCCAGAATCACTCTAAATCCTTGGGGCACATTTTCTTGCATTAGCAGTAATTTTTTGTGTTAATTTAATGAATAATTTGATCACTGAATGCTAATTGGTTGCTAAACTTTATTACATTACATTTTTTCTAAAAGGAGCAGTAAAAGGGGATGTTTATTGAAAAATACAATTTGGGGATGGCAAAAATGTTTCGAATGGCTTTCATCTGGCTTACTCTATAAGTGATTATATAATCAATGGTGACATAATGATGATGTAATGCCAACTTCAGAAAAACTCTGACCTCTTGTTTTGTCAATAGGTTGGAGTTAGCAAGCAGACAGATATAGGTTTACATAAATAATATTACGGTAAAAATTTAATTTATTCCATGTAAGAATTGCACTAAATACAAGCCTGGTTGTGAAGTAAGAGTATCATTATACTGTTTTTTACTAATTCCTCTAGTCTACCTAACTTCTGTTCTCCTTCCTTCCTAGCAAACATGTAGCAGTGTAAAAATATAAATGCTCTAATTATCTTATCTTTCTCCCTTATTTCTCATCTAGATGAGTGGGACCTGGCTGCATTGTGTCACTGGGTCAGACTTGGCCGGTGGGACACCGGGAAAAAAACCCAGTGGGCCCCCGACCAGCCCAGACCCGCTCAGCCACCCCTAAAAAAAAAGAGGCCCCTTGGTGTTGAGCCCTGGTGGCCCAACAATGCTCCAGTCCGACCTTGGTGTCACAGCACTGAGGCAAAAAAGTTGGTTTCGGCAAAGAGAGCTGGAGTGTGCAAGAAAATTCACTAGACACTCAACAGCAAATGTGAAAAATGTCCAGTGTTTTTCTTCTTGTCCTTTAATGCTTAGATCAACCTGTTAATGCAAGATACATATTTCCTAAAAACCAGTAATACTAAAGTTAAAAACATTTGCACATATGAAAATGAGTACAAAATTTACCAGCAGCAAAAACTACAAAAGGAAAAAGACTACTTTACCCTAGGTGAAAGCTTTCCCTGGTCTTAATGTCTCTTTTATCTCCTCCAGATTGTTTCAGTGAACATGATTAAGACCAGGGAAAGCTTTCACCTAGGGTAAAGTAGTCTATTTCCTTTTGTAGTTTTTGCTGCTGGTAAATTTTGTACTCGTTTTGATATGTGCAAATGTTTTTAACTTTAGTATTACTGGTTTTTAGGAAATATGTATCTTGCATTAACAGGTTGATCTAAGCATTAAAGGACAAGAAGAAAAACACTGGACATTTTTCACATTTGTGCGGATCACAGAACTTTTATTCACATATTTTAAAAAAAAAAATTTCATAAATGTTTTTATTCACAATGTTTGTATGAACGAGTTTTAGGTATAATGTGGGTTTATATAGCATAATATACAAAGGGGTATTAGTAAAGCAATGTCTTTGACAAATATGTTAGGTTTTGTATTGGGAATTGAATTTGCCATCAGGTGATAAGTGTATGTAATCATGAGGGTATTTATGGTGTGAGTGCTCACTACATTGCATGTCTGATGAAGGGGCCCGCCCCCGAAACGTTACATCACAAGACTTGAATAAACACGCAGGGGTCCGCACCGCTTCACTTGCTGTTGAGTGTCTGGTGAATTTTCTCATCTCTATGTATATTGGAGAGGTGCCGACCTTTTTTCCGGACACCACGCTAATTGACTGGAGAGGCTGGGGATTCAGGAATCCTTTTTGTGAGTTACAAGAGTTGCATTGTGTCATTGATAAAAAAGAGGTGAAGTGTGTCAAGTCCAGAAGAACACAGAAGAATCCTTCATAACATTTTAACAACATTAAGGGGTAATTCACTTTCCTAACAATGTTCTTATTTCTGTTTACTTAAGTTTTGGAAAAATGCCATGATCTAGAGATCAGATTGATTATAAAGTTAGATTTTCATACCACTTTTCTACAGCTTTTTCGATTCAGTCCCCCTTTTTCCCTTCCTTACTAACAAACATATAGCAGTGTAAACTCCAAAATGGAGAACTACAGATCAAAAACGCTCTAACAATGTTTTCCCTTATTTCCTGGGTAGAAGAGTGAGACCTGGCCAAGAAAATGGCAAGATGTCACAGCCCTAAGGAAAAAAAATTGGTTTTGGCAAAGAGTGCTGCAGTGTATTGGTCTCCCCCAGCAAAGAGAGCTGCAGTGTATTGGTCTCCCCCAGCAAAGAGAGCTGCAGTGTATTGGTCTCCCCCAGCAAAGAGAGCTGCAGTGTGTCGATTCTGGTAACAATTGTATTGTGTCATTGGTAAAGAGATGCAGTGTTTCAGGTCAAGAAGAACACAGAAGAAGAAGCTTTCACTGCATTTTAACATCCTTAAATGTAATTCACTTTGCAAACAACATTCTTCTTTCTGTTTCCTTGAGTTTTGGAAGAATGCCATGATCTAGAGATCAAATTGATTATAAAGTTAGATTTTCATACCTCTTTTATATTGATTTTACTATTCAGCCCCTCTCCTGTTACCCTTCTCCCTAGCAAACATATAGTAATGTAAACACCCAAAATAATTCAAATACTGTACTTAATCTTTTCCCCCTTATTTTCTAGGTAGAAGAGTTATACCTGGCAAAGTTTATTTGGCAGAGAGCTGCAGTGTGTTGGTCTCCCCAGCAAAGAGAGCTGCAGTGTGTAGATTTCAGCAAGAGTTACATTGTCATTGGCAAAGACAGATGCAGTGTGCCAGGTCCAGATATAGAAGAACATAGAAGAAGAAGCCTTCACAACATTTTAAAGGAGAAAGAAAGCTACTGAGGCAGTTTATTGGCAATAGATAAGCCACAATAGTGCAAGCTATAACACTATATTTATTCTGTAGAATGCTTTACCATACCTGAGTAAACAGCTCTAGACGCTCTCTCTGTTTGTTTAGGATAGCAGCTGCCATATTAGGTTGGTGTGACATAACTTCCTACCTGAGTTTAGCTGCTCACTCATAGCTCTGGGCTCAGATTACAGCAGGGAGGGGAGGGCCCTGAGGGGGTGTGGGCCCTGGCCCGCTCGCACCCCCTGCTCCCCTGGTAGTTCCGCCACTGCATGACCTATCCTTCATAAAGCCATGCTGATTGCTGCTCATAATGCCATTCACTAGGACAAAATTTTGAATGTTATCCCTTAACAAGCCTTCAAATAATTTGCCCACCACAGATGTCAAATTTACTGGCCTATAATTGCCAGGCTGAGATAATAATCCCTTTTTAAATGTTGGAATGACATCAGCTTTCCTCCAATCAATAGATACCATGAAAGTGAATCTGAGAAAATCAGAAATAGGGGCCAGTCTAAAACTGAATTAAGCTCTCTTAGAACCATGGGGGGTGTATGCCATCAGGCCCTGGCGCCTTGTTTACATTCGTTTTTATTAAAGCTTTATGAATTATATCCTGAGTCAGCCACTGAATAGATTAAATATTGTATATTTGTACGATCTCATATTATTTACAAGATAACTGGCCCTCTTCTTCCTCTTGCTGAATTCTTCTACAATAATTACATGTATTCCACTACTGCTTTTACTTCTAATTTTGGATTCCACCCTATTAAGTTTTCTGGAATTTTTCTCAAAGTGCTTCTGCTATCTGTTAAAGAGCGCCTGTAATTTCTAAATGAAAATTCCAAAGTTCTCCAACAGGCCAGTCTTCAACCTCAACAATACTTCAAGGTAACTATCTAGAATTTCAAACTGGTGATAAAATGTGGTTGTCTAATGTTAATCTTCGTCTTGCTAGTCCTTCTTAGAATCTTTCTCCAAGGTTTTTGGGTCCGTTTTCTATTAAACAGATTATTAATCCAGTTTCTTTAGAACGTAATATATCAGGTTTGTTTAAAATTCATCTTCCATACTGCTTTACTTAAGAAATATGTCCATAATCCTTTTACTGGTCATTGCGCTGCATCACCTTCACCAGTTTCTTGCCAGGGAGGTGAGGAGTTTAAGGTGGAGAAAATATTGGATACAAGGACTCGTGGTAAGGGTCTGCAATACCTGAAATGGAAAGGTTTTCCTGATGAAAAGAATTCCTGGGAATCTATTAGGTATGTAATACTTCTATTCAGCGCCTCTCCTGTTCCCCTGTTGCCAAAATGGAGAACTGCACAACATATTTGCTTTAGCAACCTGGCAAAGAGAGCTAAATCGTGTCACAACACTGAGGCACAAAAATGCTGGCAAAGATGGCTGGCAAAGATGGCTGTGGTGTGTGGGTTCCCCCAGCAAAGAGAGCTGCGGTGTGCCGATTCTGGCAACAGTTGCACAGATGAAGTACCTTCAGGACATTTTTTGTCCTATTATATTATTTTAAAATTTTGCTCCCTGATCTATTTCAAATATTTAAAATGTTCTTCTTATAAATTGGGTCAACCCAACGAATTTCTTTTTGGACTTTAAATCCTTATATAAAGCAAAAATCATTCCACATTTTTCCCAATTAAACAGGGATAGCTCATTGATCCAGGGCAATTTTCAGACTGGCATTAAAGCCTATTGCACATTTGTGGGGGGAATGTAATATTGGAAAAATTGTTCACAATTTGTTTGCAATGCAAATAAACAGGATTGCATAAAAACAAGGGGTTTAGAACGGAACAAAAAGAGTCACAGCAACAAACGTTATTAACCCCTGAAGAGGAACAAATGATGCATGCTCCACCCTGCAATGTGATTAATTTATCTAGGCATATGCTGACTGATAATGAAAAGAAAGTTCTGAATTATGGTTTGAACTTTGTTCCTGATCGTTGTATGCAAACTTTTGACACAATTCTTGAGATTAACAACTTTGTCCGCAAACTTTCTCTAAAGCGACATTTTAACACTACTCCGGAACTGCTTGACTTACAGTTCTGTCCCTCTAATAATGTCAGCGGAGCTTTGAGTTCGCACTCAGATGGATCCGATTGATCCATTAGATGTTGATGATTATATTGATCAGGCGAATCTCGACAATAGAAATGTTATGGAGGATCTAATGATGGATTCTACTGAACTGGCAGACTCCATTGTTCATACAGGGTTAAAGAATAAATCCCAATTTTACCCTGTACAAAGCAGAGGCTTTTATATCGACATGTTTCAGAAACTTTGAGTTGGGCGAAAGATGAATCGATATTAACTGAGAAAGAATTTGTATACTTAAGTTGCACTACTCCACGTATTCCCATTTTCCATTGGCTACCAAAAGTTCATAAGAGCATAAGTAATGTACAGGGCCGACTTATCGTTTCTGGTATCGGCTCTCTTAATGAGCATTTATCAGAATATGTGGATCCTCTCCTGCTTCCAATTGTTTTGAATTTACATAGTTACCTTAGGGATAGCACGGATTGCATTAATAAAATCAGTGATGTAATTTGGAAACCATCATTTCTATGGCTCACCATGGACGTAGCTGCCCTGTACTCTCCTATAGACCACACACGAGGAATTTCGGCCATTCAGTTCTGGCTGAGTCATTCATGTCTCTATTCAGGAGTCCAAAATGAATTCATATCATGTGCCCTCAATTATTTGTTGAACACTAATTATTTTATGTTCAATGGCTCCTACTATCTCCAGAGGAGAGGAACAGCGATGGGTGCACGGCTCGTACGCTAATCTCTTCATGGGATGGTGGGAGAGTATATTTGTATATGGCGATAACAACCCCTTCCGCAAGCACATTGTTAAATATTTTCAACGATTTGATCCTAATATGGGATGGGGATGTTTCTTCTGTTGATGCTTTTTTACAATATTGCAATAAGTCTGATTGTGGCATTTCATTTACAAGTGAATATGATTTCCAACGTATTTAATTTTTGGACATTACCTTTTCAGTTGAACAAAATGTGGTCACTACTGATTTGTACCGTAAATCCATCACCCGTAACACTTTATTAAATGCGGACAGCAGTCATTCATCCACTGTTTTACGTGGGGTCCCGGTGGGCCAGTTCCTGCATCTTTGCAGGATCTGCACCGTTTGGGACTCCTTTAACTCTCAAGCCATGTTACTATGGGATCGGTTTACAGAGAGGGGTTACCTTCTGGGATATCAAGAGGGCTTATGATAGAGCTGTAGGGACTAGTCGCGAAGACCTTTTGAAAGTCAAGAGTACTCACAAAAAATGGAACTGTCAATAGAAATAGTCAGAGAACACAGTTGGACAATAGAATTTCAACGGGTAAGTATAATGTGAATAACGACTTTTCAACTCGAGTTTTGTTATATTGCTTATTGTAATATAACACTATGTTAGATATTTGTATTGATCATATAATTGGTCTAGCACAGTATGGGATATATCATCTGGAATGATTAGGGCCTGGGTTTTTCCATATAAGGGATCTTTCTATAGTCAAGATTCTTTTAAAAATGAAAAAAAAAAAAACTGACCTGATTTGCCACTGATGAATTGATGCAGCTTAGATGGCAAATACAACTTTTATTTACAGAGAAAATGGAAATCATTTTTAAAATTTTAAAAGATGACGTTCACATATTTTGGAGATTTCTTGATAATGAGTTTCCCAATAACAGATACCATACCTGTACTTCATGCATCTTACATCTACATTACTTGACGTGTTCATGTTTTATTTGCAAAGATACTGTTGAGATCACTGCAAACAGTGTGACTGACACTAAACCTTATTTTCAGGTATAATTTATAGAAATAACATCCACAGACTTCTCCCTGCATTCATTGTCCCACATATGGAAAAGAGACATGCAAACACTATAATAAAACAGCCTGCCCACCATTAAATCTGAAATAATAATGATGCGTCATGGTGTGTAACACGTTTTATGCATAGCTAAGGATTTAATGCCTTGCCCATGGAACTAAAAACTATTAGAGGTCCATTTTCCAGAAACCTATTATCCTGAAAGTTACAGATTACAGGAAAGCCATATCCAATAGACTCCATTTTAATCAAATAATTCAATTTGTTTTTCAATATTGTTTCCTTGTAATAGTAAAACTGTACCTTGCACTTGATCTTAACTAAGAAACGATTCCTCTTTTTTGGAAGCAGAATAATCCAGTTGGATTTATGTTTAAAAAATTTTTTAGTCTATTAAGAGTATGAAGATCCAAATTACTGAAAGACCCCTTATCCAGAACATTCTAGATAACAGGTCCCATAACTGTACTGCTACAATCCACTTAATAACCAATATCATTAATAGCAACATGTTTGCATTTAGACTCACCTCTTAGTTTGTTTTACTTGCTCGTATTCCAAGCCCAACTAATCCTCTGTCCAACTTTTTCTAGCTTAGAATGAATAAAAATCTGCATATATGGCCTTTTATTCACATAAGTTCTTATGTCATAGGTTCCCACGTTTATAAGAAACTCTGTGATTTCTTTGTTTGGAAATCCACGGAGCCATGGTCGGACTGGGGGGCCTGGGGGGCCTGGGGCCCACTGGGACAACTGTCCACTCGGCACTCCTGCATAAATGGCGCTGCATGCATGCGCAGATGGCGCTGCACGGCGCCTAAAGAAAACTTTTTTTTTTTAACAAAAGGTCGGGAGAGGGGTCTGGCACGGCGGGGGCCCATTAAGGGTCGGGGCCCACCGGGTCTCCGGTTCTTGAACATACATACATACACACAACACACAGTAGCAAAGGACAAAAACTGAAACTGTGTCTGTTGCCTCCTGTTGGCTTCAGTGGCAATCATGTGACAACCTCTCTTTACAAGCAGTTCTTCTCCTAAAAACAGATTCAGCCAGTTTTGGACTGAGAATCACCAGTACAAGGAATCTTAGCCTTGAACAGAGGTCAGTTACTAAACTAGTTCATGGCCCAAGCTTTCTTTCTAATCAAGCCTGAAGAAAGCATTGCTATTGCTATACTTGAAAGGGATAAATGAAGTGCATTCCAGGAATCATTTACAAACTAGACGGTGCAAATCTGCCATTTTTACACACTTTGCACCCTGCCTTTCAGCTTCAATGAATTTTCACAGGTCTCTATACTCCATTTCAAAGCACAAATGCCCATGTCTGCACCTATGGGCAGAAGTGGTAAGGTATATAGCTGCCAACCTCTCATCCCTTAATCATCCCCCATCGTGAGCATCAGTCATATGCACAAGTTAGGGAGCAGTGGCAGACATAGGTCACAACTGGGCAATGTAGTTACCATCTGACCTACCCACTCAAGGTGTACTGCACAGCCAGAAGTGTTCTGTTCATGAGCACTAAGGGGTAAGTTCTTGCACCCCTTGGTGCTATTGTACTTCTACTTGTGGGCATTATAAATAAGCCCTTTGGCAATTGACTTTTTTTTTTTAATTCTCTCTGACTTGAAATTGTACTCGGCTGTTTAAATAGCAATAAGCCAAAAATCAGCATAAAAAACACTGCTTTTTAAATGTCCCGTTTCAATTCAAATCTCTTACTAGTAATCTATTCCTCTGCATATCATTACCGCTAGAATAAGGGGGAAACAAACAATTAGACAATGTAACTATAAATTGTGGGGGTAGTCATTAAAAAGTTTAAATAAACCAGCACCTACAATAATACCGATCATTTGCAAACCAAATGTCATAGATTGCCTTTGTGTGCATCATACTAAAACTTTAAATTGAACCTCCCTTTTAAATTTGTAAGTGAAAACCTGAAAGGGGAAAGCTTTACACTATGGGACTTAACACAGGATCACTACTGCATTGTACTAATTGTAGGCCATATGAACCATATTCAAGCGGATGGGATTGCTAGATATCATATTAGCCAACAACTAAGGCTTTGATGGACATTTACCTAAGTTTATTTGTGAAAGTTATAAGTATATATCAACAAATGAATAAAATCATAAAGAGCTAGTTTAGGGTAGGATTGGGACAGTAGAGCTGACTCCATGGATGGTTCAATAGTCACCTCTATTATCTGAGAAGCCATTTTGTACACTTCAGTCCTTAACGCTGATACAATGGGGCAATGCCACCAGGCATGAAGATAATCTCCCCCAGTCATACATCCTCTACAGCAAGTGGATGGGAAGTTTGGGTTAATGGCATGTTTACGGTTGGGTGTAAGGTACCAACGAAACAACACTTTGTATGCGGTTTCCTTAACCCCTACATTAGGAGAACGTTTTCTAATGGAACTCCATATTTTGGTCCAAGTCTCAAATGGGATAGAGGCTCCTAAATCTGTCTCCCACGCTGTCATGTATTTATGTGAGACAGAAGATGCAGCCGCTATTAGTTGAGAATAAAGTAACAAAATTAAGTTTCTGGTTCCAAGTGGGTTACAACAACAGAACTCGTACAGTGAGCTCTCCAGCTTAGCTTGATGGGGGCTTGGGAGTCATAAAAGTGGGAGAGTTGGTTAAATAATGGAATTGTTCTGTAGCTGGGAAAGCATACATATCACAGTTGGGGGAAGAATCCTTGTATGGACAATAAATCGTATAGAGTGTGAAGTCCGTTGGACGTCCATCTTTGGAAGGCTGAATGAATTAGCCCTGGGGAAAGTCTGGGTTGCCCACTAATGGTTGCATGACTATGAAAGGTATGTGGGGTAAATGTTTGCTTCAGGGTTTTCCATCACTGTAGGTGAAACTTAATTATGGGGTTTGTGATCTTGTGCTTCTGAATTGTATCTGAATTGGCCCATAAAAGATGGATGAATACTAGCATTTTCAGAGTCAACCCACTTGGAGTGACCTAATGGTAAGTGCCATTGTGTCAACTGTGCAAGCCTAGCGGCCTAAAAAAAAATGCATCAAGTGGGGAACCTTTAAACCTCCTTGACTGTAAAATCTATATAACACATTTTTGTTAATCCTATGTAATTTGTTATTCCAAATAAAGTTCCAGACTTTTCTTTGTAATCAGGTAAGCAATCAGGCAGCGGTTAGAAAGAGATACAAGGATATGAATATTGGAATAATTAATAGAGATATAAATAATAAAAAGTAACAGGTTCAGATTGAGTTTTTCTCAACCCACATATCACTAGAAAGTCTTGTGCATAATCTAGTTCTGCTCTGGAGCAAGGTATTGTTCTGCTTTAAAAAACTCTGTGCAATTAGCAGTGTTATAATAATGATAAATCTTATAGAAATGTTGAACAGTACAAAAAGTAGCGTCGCTTCCACTGAAATCACCATAACATAAAATGGAAATTTTATTAACATAAAATGGAAATAATCATATTGCAGGAGATGAGAATTAGCAATAATGGGCAAAAGGACGCAATCAGTAATATTTCCTCACATCTCAGTAAACAAACATTTAATTCAATTATTGCAGAGAACATGTTTCCATGAAGAAAGAGAATTGATGTTTGGTAGAGAAGCACAGCTGGATTATAAAGGAGCAAATATTCTGTGCAATCTCGCCAAGATAGTTATTATATTCATAAATAGTATTTCATTATAGTCGCTTGACACACAGGGGAAATGCAGCACTTGTGAAAGACTTACAAACAGGCAAAATGTATGTTTATTACTGCTGACCCTTTATTAAATGTATCCGTTACAGGAGGATGCAGTTGCCGTAGAAACCTCTAATCTGTTGGTTGTCAAACCGCACACTCAGCAGTCTGGGAAGCAGTGTCTGGACGTAGGCTAGACATATCATTAATGAGTCAAAAGCCTATTAAGCTTCAGAATTCAGAACTCCACAAGCCACCATATGGTGTGCGAAAGCTTTGCATTCATTCACAGGATTGGCAGAGAACACAAGACATTATTTAATTGAGTCTTCAAATAAATTCAAACTGTGACTCAAAAAATGTTCCACTTTCTGTGTATTATTTTCTTTTGCCAGCTGGTTTGTCATCTGCTCTCGGAAACAAAAACAAAATACACAAAGAGACAATTTCTGTAGGTTCTACCAGATAAAGCTTTTATGATGCACCGTGTAGCTCCTTGCAAAACCAGCTAATTAAAAGTATCATATATTTCAAGGTAAATGTGGGATATCAGAAAACAGCTGCTTAAGGCTTTTGGAATAAAATTCTATTGAATTCGACACATTTTCCCTTTCATGCACTGTTTAGCCTGATTTAATTAACCCTCTAGAGATGGCAACGGTGACTCTCTCCAAATAGCCACAGTTCCTTATATGCATGTGAAAAGCATTTAATTTCTGCCTTATAATATTGCCACAGCACAGCTGTACGGATAAAAATAGCTGAACTGAGATATATGCTCTTGCATTTAAAGGACAAGGAAAGCTAAACTAAAGAAGTAGCTAGAAATGTTGTGCATTATGTTCTGGGCTTCTGTACCAGCCCAAGGCAACCACAGCCCTCTAACAGTAAAGATCTGAGTCTCCAAAGATGCCCCAGTAGCTCCTTATCTTCTTTTTTGCTGATTCACTTCACATGGTCTGTGCTGCTGTCACTTATTGAGCTTAGGGACCCACTCACAATATACAGCACACATAGAATAGAAATGTCACACATATAAGGCTGATTAGTAATTAATACAGTTAATTACTACATGGCAGCACAGAAACAAGGGCAATTAGCATCAGAATTTAATAATCAGCCCTGTAGCATCAGCTTATATTACAGGCCAACTTCATTTTCTGCTGGATAATTAGTGACGACCCCTAAGCTTAGCGTCTCAACAGCTGCTCAGAGCCCACTGAGCATGTGAGTGTCACAGACACTTTCCTGTTACAAGTCCTGGATCATTGCTGCTATCAAGAAGCTGAAACTTTAGGCTGGTGCAATAAGTTCACTTTTTAAAATATGGCAGTTTTAGCCAAACAGTTGATAGCCACTATTAGGTCTTGAGGGTGCCATCATATTTGCTTTGGGAGGGCTGAAATAGTTTACTGAAAATCACTCTTCTATAGTACTTCAGGAGTATTTTTACCCCATTCTTATATTACACTTTCGTGAAACTTTGATAACTTTTTGATAAGGCTTTCTGAATGTGCCTTCAGCTTGCTATTTGTATGGAGAGCTTTTGAGATGCCAAAAGCACCAATGAATCCACCTTTGTAGCCAATTAGAAGCCTCAATCCAAATGACATAGAACCCAGATTCCTTCCTTCATGATTTTTTTCTCCAAAAACTATTTCACAACAATGAAGAGTTTAAAAAAATATATGCATTACACAGTGATCCCAAGCCACTAAAACAACATAGTATGGTGACTAGATAATGGGCAGTCAAGTTATTAATGCTTCAGCTCCACTGGACACTTTTGGGTTCTGGGGAAAAAAATAAATCTGTTCTTAACTAGGGAGCCCACTTCTTCCTAAATGGGTTTCATGTTCTTGACCATTTTAGCCAAAAACTATTTCCAGTGGAAAGGGGAGTTGAAAAATATAGAAATTTTTTCATACTCACCGTAATTTCGTTTTCCAAGTCACTTCCATGGCAGCATTTACCAACATGGGTTAATCCCACCTATCAGGTCACTGGACAGGAAAGTGTTAACGATAGGTTTAAATACTCTGCTCCTCCCAGCAATCCTCGTCTAGTAACTAGCTCCAGGAGAAGGGTTGAAAGTTGGTGAATGCTGCAATGGAAGTGACTTGGAAATAGAAATTACGGGGAGTATGAAAAAATTTCTATATTTCCCAAGTCACCCATGGCAGACAATTCACCAACATGGGATTTCCCCAAGCTTAAGAAGGGAGGGACCATTGCCTATCAACCAAACTTTTTATTTTGAATAAACAACAGATTGCAAAATCTTTCTTCCAAATCTTGCATCTTGAGACAAAATCACATTTATAATGATGGACGAAGGTACAGGGAGATGCCCATCTAGCAGCCTTGCAGATCACGTCTGGCGGGGCCCTGGCTTCCGCCGCCCAGGAAGTAGCCATGGCTCTTGTAGAATGAGCCCTCAGGTCCTTAGGAATTTCATTGCCTGTCAACTGATAAACTAGGGCACTGCAGGAGATAATCCACCAACCAATCGTGGACTTAGCTGGAGCCATATCCTTCCTAGGGCCTCTGGGGATCAGGAATAACTTATCCGATTTACACCAACCTTCTGTTCGAGTCAAATAATGCAAAATGGCCCTTACTAGGTCCAACGTATGCCAATCTCGCTCCCTGTCTTAGGAGAAGGACAGAAGGAAGGAAGGAAGTGTTACTTCCAAATCGGCATGACATTGAGAAATTACTTTTGGAAGGAAATCAAAAGATGGTCTCATAACTACTTTATATGGGTAGATAACTGTATCCGGTTCTCTTGCTGAAAGTGCAGACATCTCACCAACCCTGCAAGCTGAAGTAACTGCGACCAGGAACAGAACTTTTAATGTTGCATGCCAATCCAAGGCTTTTTCTAAAGGCTCAAAAGGAGAAGACATCAAAACCTGTAAAACAATTGTAAGATCCCAAGGTGGAATCCTGGATTTTGTGAACGGACACACTTTTCATTGCATTGAAAAATCGGCTAACAAGAGGTTCCTCCACCCAGGAATGGTCACATAATGCAGACAATGCTTAGACTTGACCTTGAAGTGTACTTATGCTGTCTCTTATGGAAACCCACAAACAGGAACTGAACTACCCGTTGGACTGTGGGAACTTTTGGATAAACTGGTGTTCTGCAAATTCCACAATACACTTTCAGACCCTGTAATATTGAGCAGAGGTGGAAGCCTTCCAAGACTTTAAAGGAAAACTATACCCCCAAAATGAACACTTAAGCAACAGATAGTTCATATCATATTAAGTGGCATATTAAAGAATCTTACCAAACTGGAATATATATTTAAGTAAATATTGCCCTTTTACATCTCTTGCCTTGAGCCACCATTTCGTGATGGACTGTCTGCTGCCTCAGAGATCACCTGACCAGAAATACTTCAACTTTAACTGTAACAGGAAGAAGTGTGGAAGCAAAAGACACAACTCTGTCTGTTAATTGGCTCATGTGACCTAACATACAGTACAGTGAATCCTACGATCCCAGGGGGCGGCCCTTATTTTTTAAAATGGCAATTTTCTATTTATGATTACCCAATGGCACATACTACTAGAAAAGTATATTATTATGAAAATGGTTTATTTACATGAAGCAGGATTTTACATATGAGCTGTTTTATGCAATATCTTTTTATAGAGACCTACATTGTTTGGGGGGTATAGTTTTCCTTTAATAGGAAGTATACAAGGTCGACTTGGAAACCGTATTCTGACAACCTCTGTCTCTCAATTTCGACGCCGTCAGGGACAGGGAATTTACTCCCTCGTAGAACACGAGACCCTGGGACAACAGATCCGGCTGAAGAGGCAATCTTAGAGGTGGCCCTATCGCCAGACGCTGAAGGAGCGGAAACCACAGGCTTCTCAGCCAATAAGGAATTATGGCTATGTCTAGGGCTCCTTCGGTGTCCACCTTTTTCAACACCCTCCAAATCAATGGAAAGGGAGGAAAGACATATCTAAACATCCTGCTCCAATCCTGGAGGAGTGCGTCCACTGCTTCCGCTAGAGGACATGGCATTCTGGAGAAAAACCTGCTGCAATTGTGATTTTTGTTTGTGGCCATAAGATCGACTTCTGGCCTTCCAAACCTTCGCACTACGTCTTGAAACATAGGCTCCATTCTCCCAGCTGCAAGATGTTGCGACTGAGGAAGTCTGCTTCTGTGTTCTGACTGCCTGGAATGTGTAAGGCCGTCAAACCCTCCAGGTTTTCTTCTGCCCAAGACATTATTGGAGCCAGTTCTCTCAGAAGTCAAGCGCTTCTGGTTTCGCCTTGCTTCTGTACATAAGTCACTGCTGTGACATTGTCGGATTGAATCTTTACCCAGCCGTGTAATATTTCTCTCGAAAAATCCAGAAAAGCCTCTTTTATGGCCCGTAATTCCAGGACGTTTGACGAGATGCCTTGCAGATTCCAATGACTTTGAACACCACGGCCTTCTGATACTGCACCACAGCCTCTCTCTGAAGCGTCTGTTGTGATCATCACATATGGAGGGTTTACAAGGACCATCTCCCGAGTCAGATTTTCTATATCCAGCCACCAGTGTAAACTGTTTTTGGCATCCTCTGAAACTTCTAGCCAAGTATTTAGCTTCAACTGCCTTAAAGCATTTTCTCTCTCTTGCTGGAGAGGTCTCATGTGCCACCTGGCCCACTTTACCATCTGGATTGTGGATGCCATGAGACCTAGAATCGACATGCGTGACCTTACTGAGACTCTTCGCTGTTCCTTGAACTGTCTTATTTGTCTCAACATATGGCATACTTTCTCCTGTGGAAGTGACACTATTCCTTCTTGAGTATCCAAATGTGCGCCAAGAAGACCATCCTTTGTGATGGAAGTAGGTTGCTCTTCTCCCAATTTATCACTCAACCGAACTGTTGGAGTACCAAAATTGCTCTGTCCTTGAATTCCAGAGCCTCTTCTCTTGACACAGCCATCAACAGAATGTCGTCCAGGTAATGAAATATAGGAATACCTTCCACTCTTAGAAAGGCTAGGACTGTGACGAGAACCTGAGGGGAGACATGTAAACTGGACATGTTGACCTTTGAAGGCAAATCGAAGATACTTCCTGTGTGCTTTGTGAACTGGTACATGGAAGTATGCATCCTTCAGATCCAGATTTGTAAGCCATGAATGTGATGGAATTGCTTATAGAATGGATGTCAATGATTCCATCTTGAAACGCCTGCAGTTGACAAACTGGTTCAGAGGACGTAAATCCAGCACTGGTCTGAATGCCCCCGAGGCCTTCCGAATTAGAAAGAGCTTTGAGTAGAATCCTAAGCCCTGTTGGGACTTTGGAACCCACTCTACTGCCCCTGAGCTCAGGAGTTGATCCACATACTCCTGAAACACCTGATCTGAACCAGGAATCTGAGGAGCTGAAGACATTTTGAACACATTGCGAGATGGCGTTCTGTGAAATTCCAAACGATATCCCTCCTGAAAGACCCATTGATCTCTGATATTCAAGGCCCAGACCGCGTAAAAGGATGTTAGACGTGCCCCCACTCTGCTGGTCTGAGCTGGGCTGATCTCATTGCTTTTTCTCTGCATGGGCTGAGCCGAAAGTAGAACTTCTTCTATTGGGTGGACGACTTTCACCCCTTGTGGACTTCCAGTTTGACTGCCTTACAGCAGTCCTTCCATATCTAGGCTGTCTTGAACCTCAAAAAGGACCTATTTGTGGCGGAACTAGGCCTACCCCCTTGATGCCTGAACCTCTTCTCTTGCGGCAAAAATACGCTCTTGCCTCCAGAAGCCTTCTTAATGATGGAATCGAGCTTCTCGCCAAAGAGCATATCCCCTTCGAACGGAAACTGACATAGATTCACCTTAGTGGCTGCGTCTGCCAACCATGGTTTTAACCACCAGGCCCTTCTTGAAGACACCGAAAGTGCCATTGTTCTGGAAGCCAGATGTACCAGATCTAGAGAGGTATCTTTCATGAAGTCCACCGCTAGCTTCAATTCAGACAACATTTCATGTAAGACTGACCTTTTAACATTTGAAGATGGTATTAAGATGGTATTAATTCACTATAAGAAAAATGATCATGTTTGCCATATTGTGTTTGACAGCTATTGAACTATGTTTGTTGAAGCAATCCAACGTTATGATTTAATCAAATTTTTTTTATGTTGTACTGTAGATGTGGCATTTAAAATAGTCTGAGCTAAAAACATTATCAATATATTGTTTGTACAATATCACCATCTAGTGGTTAATTTGTGGCAAAGGCTTAAAGGGGTTGTTCACCTTTTTGATAAAAAGGCAAATTCAAAAACTATAAAAAATAAATAATGAAGACCAATTGAAAAGTTGCTTAGAATTGGCCATTTTATAACATACTAAAAGTTAACTTAAAAGTAACTTCTTTGGTCTTCTGTTATACTATTTACCAAAGAGATCTTTTCTAGGCTATACATTATTGTTAGATTGAGGATATGAAGTGTTATAACATAATGACAGTAAAATGTATGTAAGCCTTGAAAAAATTAACCTTTTAAGTGCCAGCAGAATTTCACATTTTGGTTACGCGAAATGCCAGCCGTTTTTGAAACATTTTGTGCTCTCTCACTTTAGGGGCATTTTCTGAGGGGAAACCTATAGTTTACCTAGGAAAACTATACATTGTTTTTTTCGGTAGAAACTGAGCTTTCTAAATCTGCCTGAGTTTTCATGTATTTCCACCTGTGCAAAAAAATTTATAGTGCTAAATACCAAAAAAAAATGAAAAATTACCATTTTTCATCGTATATCAATTTATACCAGAAAAATATTTCATTTTAGGGATGAAAATCCAACTGATTTGGAAAGCCTTATGTCTCTCGAACGTGCCAATACCAGATATGTATAGTTTTAGGGAGATTTAGGATTTCTGTACAGCAAAAACTCCCGGCAGTATATTACCGAATTTTGAAAGCACTAAGGCAGAAAACAGCATGCTTTAGATTCCAAGGCAAAAAATCCTGAAACCGTAGGTTTACCCCAGAAAACCATACATTTTTGAAAAGTACACATTCTGCCGATTACAAAATGGGTAACTATGTCTCTCTACTCCCAACTACCAAACATAAAAGCTTGTCTGAAAATAGCGGTTTTTCAAAAAAAAATTCAAATTTCTGAAAAATCATTTCAAAGGTTTTATTTTGCTGCTCCGCATATCCCAAACTATATTAGGTACCAAGAAAAAGCACCTGAAATATGATTGCCAGGGGTCCACTGAACAGTTTGATACCCATTATGCATAGGTTTACCAAAGTATCTGGCATTTAGAGGCCCCAAAATGAAGTTAGTGCATACAAATAGTCCTGTGGGTAACTTCAGCTAATGAAAGATAAACACATTGACTGCATTTTTGTGGGGTAAAAACACAGAAATATATGTTTACCCCCCAAACCCATACATTTTTGGAAAGTACACATTCTACAGAATCTAAAATGGGTACCCATGCCTTATTGCTCCAAACTACTGAGTCGCCAGGCTTTCCCAAAGTTGTCGGTTTTGGTGAAATATCTGAAAATTGCCTCAAAGCTTCAACTTCCCAGTACCATATCACCCATGTGTCATTACGTACTAAGAAAAAGCACCCTAAATATGATTGCCAGGGTTCCTCTGAACATTTTGGTGGCCATTGTTCATAAGTTTACCAAAGTATCTGGCATTTAGAGGCCCCAAAATGAAGTTAGCGCATACAAACAGTCCCGTGGGTAACTTCAGCTAATGAAAAATCAACACATTGACTGCATTTTTGTGGGGTAAAAACACAGAAATATATGTTTACCCCCCAAAACCCATATATTTTTGGAAAGTAAACATTCTACAGAATCTAAAATGGGTACCCATGCCTTTCTGCTCCAAACTACTGAGTCGCAAGGCTTTCCCACAATTGTCGGTTTTGGTGAAATATCTGAAAATTGCCTCGAAGTTTCAACTTCTCAGCACCATATCACCCATGTATCGTTATGCACCAAGAAAAAGCACCCTAAATATGATTGCCAGGGTTCCTCCGAACAGTTTGGTGGCCATTGTTCATAGGTTTACCAAAGCATCTGGCATTTAGAGGCCCCAAAATGAAGTTAGCGCATACAAATAGTCCTGTGGGTAACTTCAGCTAATGAAAGATCAACACATTGACTGCATTTTTGTGGGGTAAAAACACAGAAATATATGTTTACCCCCCAAACCCATACATTTTTGGAAAGTACACATTCTACAGAATATAAAATGGGTACCCATGCCTTATTGCTCCAAACTACCGAGTCGCAAGGCTTTCCCAAAGTTGCCGGTTTTGGTGAAATATCTGAAAATTGCCTCAAAGCTTCAACTTCCCAGCACCATATCACCCATGTGTCATTACGTACTAAGAAAAAGCACCCTAAATATGATTGCCAGGGTTCCTCTGAACATTTTGGTGGCCATTGTTCATAAATTTACCAAAGTATCTGGCATTTAGAGGCCCCAAAATGAAGTTAGCACATACAAACAGTCCCGTGGGTAACTTCAGCTAATGAAAAATCAACACATTGACTGCATTTTTGCGGGGTAAAAACACAGAAATATATGTTTACCCCCCAAACCCATATATTTTTGGAAAGTACACATTCTACGGAATCTAAAATGGGTACCCATGCCTTTCTGCTCCAAACTACTGAGTCGCAAGGCTTTGCCAAATTTGGCGGTTTTGGTGAAATATCTGGAAATTGCCTCAAAGCTTCAACTTTCCAGCATCGTATTGTCCATGTATCATTACCAGCATAAAGCATCCTAAATATAAACATAGGGGTCTACTAAACAGTTTGATGCCCAATATGCATAGATATACCAAACTATGTGGCGCACAGAGACCCCCAAATGACAATATGTATAGACATTTTCACGGCTGACGCGCTGGCTGCTGCAATATAACCACTCGGTGTGTGTATTATGCGACATTAGACCACCTAACAGTACAGAGACCCCAGAAAACCATATATTTTCAGAAAGTACACATTCTGACGAATCCAATATGGGTAAATAAGTGTTTCTACTGCAAACTGCCAAACTGCAAAGCAATGCTGAACATAACGGTTTTTATCAAATTTCTGAAAATTGTCACAAAGCTTGAATTTTACCCCATTATATGCCCCACATTTCGTAACTTATCAGCATAAAACATCCTAAATATGAACGCCAGGGGTCTACTAAACACTTTGATGCCCAATATGCATAGATAAACCAAACTATGTGGCGCACAGAGACCCCCAAATGACAATAGTGTATATACATTTTCACGGCCGACGCGCGCTGGCTGCTGCAATATGAGCACCTGGTGTGTGTAATATGCGACATTAGACCCCCCTAACAGTACAGAGACCCCAGAAAACCATATATTTTCAGAAAGTACACATTCTGACGAATCCAATATGGGTAAATATGTGTTCCTACTGCAAACTGCCAAACTGCAAAGCAATGCTGAACGTAACGGTTTTTATCAAATTTCTGAAAATCGTCACAAAGCTTGAATTTTACCCCATTATATGCCCCACATTTCGTAACTTATCAGCATAAAACATCCTAAATATGAACGCCAGGGGTCTACTAAACACTTTGATGCCCAATATGCATAGATATACCAAACTATGTGGCGCACAGAGACCCCCAAATGACAATAGTGTATATACATTTTCACGGCTGACGCGCGCTGGCTGCTGCAATATGAGCAACTGGTGTGTGTAATATGCGACATTAGACCCCCCTAACAGTACAGAGACCCCAGAAAACCATATATTTTCAGAAAGTACACATTCTGATGAATCCAATATGGGTAAATATGTGTTCCTACTGCAAACTGCCAAACTGCAAAGCAATGCTGAACGTAACGGTTTTTATCAAATTTCTGAAAATCGTCACAAAGCTTGAATTTTACCCCATTATATGCCCCACATTTCGTAACTTATCAGCATAAAACATCCTAAATATGAACGCCAGGGGTCTACTGAACACTTTGATGCCCAGTATGCATAGATATACCAAACTATGTGGCGCACAGAGACCCCCAAATGACAATAGTGTATATACATTTTCACGGCTGACGCACTGGCAGCTGCAATATAAGCACCTGGTGTGTGTATTATGCAACATTAGACCCCCCTAACAGTACAGAGACCCCAGAAAACCATATATTTTCAGAAAGTACACATTCTGACGAATCCAATATGGGTAAATAAGTGTTTCTACTGCAAACTGCCAAACTGCAAAGCAATGCTGAACATAACGGTTTTTATCAAATTTCTGAAAATTGTCAGAAAGCTTGACATAGATTCACCTTAGTGGCTGCGTCTGCCAACCATGGTTTTAACCACCAGGCCCTTCTTGAAGACACCGAAAGTGCCATTGTTCTGGAAGCCAGATGTACCAGATCTAGAGAGGTATCTTTCATGAAGTCCACCGCTAGCTTCAATTCAGACAACATTTCATGTAAGACTGACCTTTTAACATTTGAAGATGGTATTAAGATGGTATTAATTCACTATAAGAAAAATGATCATGTTTGCCATATTGTGTTTGACAGCTATTGAACTATGTTTGTTGAAGCAATCCAACGTTATGATTTAATCAAATTTTTTTTATGTTGTACTGTAGATGTGGCATTTAAAATAGTCTGAGCTAAAAACATTATCAATATATTGTTTGTACAATATCACCATCTAGTGGTTAATTTGTGGCAAAGGCTTAAAGGGGTTGTTCACCTTTTTGATAAAAAGGCAAATTCAAAAACTATAAAAAATAAATAATGAAGACCAATTGAAAAGTTGCTTAGAATTGGCCATTTTATAACATACTAAAAGTTAACTTAAAAGTAACTTCTTTGGTCTTCTGTTATACTATTTACCAAAGAGATCTTTTCTAGGCTATACATTATTGTTAGATTGAGGATATGAAGTGTTATAACATAATGACAGTAAAATGTATGTAAGCCTTGAAAAAATTAACCCTTTAAGTGCCAGCAGAATTTCACATTTTGGTTACGCGAAATGCCAGCCGTTTTTGAAACATTTTGTGCTCTCTCACTTTAGGGGCATTTTCTGAGGGAAAACCTATAGTTTACCTAGGAAAACTATACATTGTTTTTTTCGGTAGAAACTGAGCTTTCTAAATCTGCCTGAGTTTTCATGTATTTCCACCTGTGCAAAAAAATTTATAGTGCTAAATACCAAAAAAAAATGAAAAATTACCATTTTTCATCGTATATCAATTTATACCAGAAAAATATTTCATTTTAGGGATGAAAATCCAACTGATTTGGAAAGCCTTATGTCTCTCGAACGTGCCAATACCAGATATGTATAGTTTTAGGGAGATTTAGGATTTCTGTACAGCAAAAACTCCCGGCAGTATATTACCGAATTTTGAAAGCACTGAGGCAGAAAACAGCATGCTTTAGATTCCAAGGCAAAAAATCCTGAAACCGTAGGTTTACCCCAGAAAACCATACATTTTTGAAAAGTACACATTCTGCCGATTACAAAATGGGTAACTATGTCTCTCTACTCCCAACTACCAAACATAAAAGCTTGTCTGAAAATAGCGGTTTTTCAAAAAAAAATTCAAATTTCTGAAAAATCATTTCAAAGGTTTTATTTTGCTGCTCCGCATATCCCAAACTATATTAGGTACCAAGAAAAAGCACCTGAAATATGATTGCCAGGGGTCCACTGAACAGTTTGATACCCATTATGCATAGGTTTACCAAAGTATCTGGCATTTAGAGGCCCCAAAATGAAGTTAGTGCATACAAATAGTCCTGTGGGTAACTTCAGCTAATGAAAGATAAACACATTGACTGCATTTTTGTGGGGTAAAAACACAGAAATATATGTTTACCCCCAAACCCATACATTTTTGGAAAGTACACATTCTACAGAATCTAAAATGGGTACCCATGCCTTATTGCTCCAAACTACTGAGTCGCCAGGCTTTCCCAAAGTTGTCGGTTTTGGTGAAATATCTGAAAATTGCCTCAAAGCTTCAACTTCCCAGTACCATATCACCCATGTGTCATTACGTACTAAGAAAAAGCACCCTAAATATGATTGCCAGGGTTCCTCTGAACATTTTGGTGGCCATTGTTCATAAGTTTACCAAAGTATCTGGCATTTAGAGGCCCCAAAATGAAGTTAGCGCATACAAACAGTCCCGTGGGTAACTTCAGCTAATGAAAATCAACACATTGACTGCATTTTTGTGGGGTAAAAACACAGAAATATATGTTTACCCCCCAAAACCCATATATTTTTGGAAAGTACACATTCTACAGAATCTAAAATGGGTACCCATGCCTTTCTGCTCCAAACTACTGAGTCGCAAGGCTTTCCCACAATTGTCGGTTTTGGTGAAATATCTGAAAATTGCCTCAAAGCTTCAACTTCTCAGCACCATATCACCCATGTATCGTTATGCACCAAGAAAAAGCACCCTAAATATGATTGCCAGGGTTCCTCCGAACAGTTTGGTGGCCATTGTTCATAGGTTTACCAAAGCATCTGGCATTTAGAGGCCCCAAAATGAAGTTAGCGCATACAAATAGTCCTGTGGGTAACTTCAGCTAATGAAAGATCAACACATTGACTGCATTTTTGTGGGGTAAAAACACAGAAATATATGTTTACCCCCCAAACCCATACATTTTGGAAAGTACACATTCTACAGAATATAAAATGGGTACCCATGCCTTATTGCTCCAAACTACCGAGTCGCAAGGCTTTCCCAAAGTTGCCGGTTTTGGTGAAATATCTGAAAATTGCCTCAAAGCTTCAACTTCCCAGCACCATATCACCCATGTGTCATTACGTACTAAGAAAAAGCACCCTAAATATGATTGCCAGGGTTCCTCTGAACATTTTGGTGGCCATTGTTCATAAATTTACCAAAGTATCTGGCATTTAGAGGCCCCAAAATGAAGTTAGCACATACAAACAGTCCCGTGGGTAACTTCAGCTAATGAAAAATCAACACATTGACTGCATTTTTGCGGGGTAAAAACACAGAAATATATGTTTACCCCCCAAACCCATATATTTTTGGAAAGTACACATTCTACGGAATCTAAAATGGGTACCCATGCCTTTCTGCTCCAAACTACTGAGTCGCAAGGCTTTGCCAAATTTGGCGGTTTTGGTGAAATATCTGGAAATTGCCTCAAAGCTTCAACTTTCCAGCATCGTATTGTCCATGTATCATTACCAGCATAAAGCATCCTAAATATAAACATAGGGGTCTACTAAACAGTTTGATGCCCAATATGCATAGATATACCAAACTATGTGGCGCACAGAGACCCCCAAATGACAATATGTATAGACATTTTCACGGCTGACGCGCTGGCTGCTGCAATATAACCACTCGGTGTGTGTATTATGCGACATTAGACCACCTAACAGTACAGAGACCCCAGAAAACCATATATTTTCAGAAAGTACACATTCTGACGAATCCAATATGGGTAAATAAGTGTTTCTACTGCAAACTGCCAAACTGCAAAGCAATGCTGAACATAACGGTTTTTATCAAATTTCTGAAAATTGTCACAAAGCTTGAATTTTACCCCATTATATGCCCCACATTTCGTAACTTATCAGCATAAAACATCCTAAATATGAACGCCAGGGGTCTACTAAACACTTTGATGCCCAATATGCATAGATAAACCAAACTATGTGGCGCACAGAGACCCCCAAATGACAATAGTGTATATACATTTTCACGGCCGACGCGCGCTGGCTGCTGCAATATGAGCACCTGGTGTGTGTAATATGCGACATTAGACCCCCCTAACAGTACAGAGACCCCAGAAAACCATATATTTTCAGAAAGTACACATTCTGACGAATCCAATATGGGTAAATATGTGTTCCTACTGCAAACTGCCAAACTGCAAAGCAATGCTGAACGTAACGGTTTTTATCAAATTTCTGAAAATCGTCACAAAGCTTGAATTTTACCCCATTATATGCCCCACATTTCGTAACTTATCAGCATAAAACATCCTAAATATGAACGCCAGGGGTCTACTAAACACTTTGATGCCCAATATGCATAGATATACCAAACTATGTGGTGCACAGAGACCCCCAAATGACAATAGTGTATATACATTTTCACGGCTGACGCGCGCTGGATGCTGCAATATGAGCACCTGGTGTGTGTAATATGCGACATTAGACCCCCCTAACAGTACAGAGACCCCAGAAAACCATATATTTTCAGAAAGTACACATTCTGACGAATCCAATATGGGTAAATATGTGTTCCTACTGCAAACTGCCAAACTGCAAAGCAATGCTGAACGTAACGGTTTTTATCAAATTTCTGAAAATCGTCACAAAGCTTGAATTTTACCCCATTATATGCCCCACATTTCGTAACTTATCAGCATAAAACATCCTAAATATGAACGCCAGGGGTCTACTGAACACTTTGATGCCCAGTATGCATAGATATACCAAACTATGTGGCGCACAGAGACCCCCAAATGACAATAGTGTATATACATTTTCACGGCTGACGCACTGGCAGCTGCAATATAAGCACCTGGTGTGTGTATTATGCAACATTAGACCCCCCTAACAGTACAGAGACCCCAGAAAACCATATATTTTCAGAAAGTACACATTCTGACGAATCCAATATGGGTAAATAAGTGTTTCTACTGCAAACTGCCAAACTGCAAAGCAATGCTGAACATAACGGTTTTTATCAAATTTCTGAAAATTGTCAGAAAGCTTGAATTTTACTCCATTATATGCCACACATTTCGTAACGTATCAGCATAAAACATCCTAAATATGAACGCCAGGGGTCTACTGAACACTTTGATGCCCAATATGCATAGATATACTAAACTATGTGGCGCACAGAGACCCCCAAATGACAATAGTGTATATACATTTTCACGGCTGACGCGCTGGCTCCTGCAATATAAGCACCTGGTGTGTGTATTATGCGACATTAGACCCCCCTAAAAGTACAGAGACCCCAGAAAACCATATATTTTCAGAAAGTACACATTCTGACGAATCCAATATGGGTAAATGTGTGTTTCTACTGCAAACTGCCAAACTGCAAAGCAATGCTGAACATAACGGTTTTTATCAAATTTTTGAAAATCGTCAGAAAGATTGAATTTTACCACATTATATGCCCCACATTTCGTAACGTTTCAGCATAAAACATCCTAAATATGAACGCCAGGGGTCTACTGAACACTTTGATGCCCAATATGCATAGATATACCAAACTATGCGGCGCACAGAGACCCCCAAATGACAATAGTGTATATACATTTTCACAGCTGACGCGCTGGCTGCTGCAATATAAGCACCTGGTGTGTGTATTATGCGACATTAGACCCCCCTAACAGTACAGAGACCCCAGAAAACCATATATTTTCAGAAAGTACACATTCTGACGAATCCAATATGGGTAAATAAGTGTTTCTACTGCAAACTGCCAAACTGCAAAGCAATGCTGAACATAACGGTTTTTATCAAATTTCTGAAAATTGTCAGAAAGCTTGAATTTTACCCCATTATATGCCCCACATTTCGTAACTTATCAGCATAAAACATCCTAAATATGAACGCCAGGGGTCTACTGAACACTTTGATGCCCAGTATGCATAGATATACCAAACTATGTGGCGCACAGAGACCCCCAAATGACAATAGTGTATATACATTTTCACGGCTGACGCACTGGCAGCTGCAATATAAGCACCTGGTGTGTGTATTATGCAACATTAGACCCCCCTAACAGTACAGAGACCCCAGAAAACCATATATTTTCAGAAAGTACACATTCTGACGAATCCAATATGGGTAAATGTGTGTTTCTACTGCAAACTGCCAAACTGCAAAGCAATGCTGAACATAACGGTTTTTATCAAATTTTTGAAAATCGTCAGAAAGATTGAATTTTACCCCATTATATGCCCCACATTTCGTAACGTTTCAGCATAAAACATCCTAAATATGAACGCCAGGGGTCTACTGAACACTTTGATGCCCAATATGCATAGATATACCAAACTATGCGGCGCACAGAGACCCCCAAATGACAATAGTGTATATACATTTCACAGCTGACGCGCTGGCTGCTGCAATATAAGCACCTGGTGTGTGTATTATGCGACATTAGACCCCCCTAACAGTACAGAGACCCCAGAAAACCATATATTTTCAGAAAGTACACATTCTGACGAATCCAATATGGGTAAATAAGTGTTTCTACTGCAAACTGCCAAACTGCAAAGCAATGCTGAACATAACGGTTTTTATCAAATTTCTGAAAATTGTCAGAAAGCTTGAATTTTACTCCATTATATGCCACACATTTCGTAACGTATCAGCATAAAACATCCTAAATATGAACGCCAGGGGTCTACTGAACACTTTGATGCCCAATATGCATAGATATACTAAACTATGTGGCGCACAGAGACCCCCAAATGACAATAGTGTATATACATTTTCACGGCTGACGCGCTGGCTGCTGCAATATAAGCACCTGGTGTGTGTATTATGCGACATTAGACCCCCCTAAAAGAACAGAGACCCCAGAAAACCATATATTTTCAGAAAGTACACATTCTGACGAATCCAATATGGGTAAATGTGTGTTTCTACTGCAAACTGCCAAACTGCAAAGCAATGCTGAACATAACGGTTTTTATCAAATTTTTGAAAATCGTCAGAAAGATTGAATTTTACCCCATTATATGCCCCACATTTCGTAACGTTTCAGCATAAAACATCCTAAATATGAACGCCAGGGGTCTACTGAACACTTTGATGCCCAATATGCATAGATATACCAAACTATACGGCGCACAGAGACCCCCAAATGACAATAGTGTATATACATTTCACAGCTGACGCGCTGGCTGCTGCAATATAAGCACCTGGTGTGTGTATTATGCGACATTAGACCCCCCTAACAGTACAGAGACCCCAGAAAACCATATATTTTCAGAAAGTACACATTCTGACGAATCCAATATGGGTAAATAAGTGTTTCTACTGCAAACTGCCAAACTGCAAAGCAATGCTGAACATAACGGTTTTTATCAAATTTCTGAAAATTGTCAGAAAGCTTGAATTTTACCCCATTATATGCCCCACATTTCGTAACGTATCAGCATAAAACATCCTAAATATGAACGCCAGAGGTCTACTGAACACTTTGATGCCCAATATGCATAGATATACCAAACTATGTGGCGCACAGAAACCCCCAAATGGATATATAGTAGATAAAATTTACAAGGCAAAACAAAATAAGGCAGTAAAGGGTGAAATGCAAAAAAATCCAATAAAACCACAAAAATCAATGTTTTTTTTCCAGACTAGTGTTATCGGCCGTCAGAATCACAGTTTGAATATTTTAGATGGGCCAAACAGGTTCTACGGCTAGAAACAAGTGAACACAACATATGCAGAGCTGAAAATGCAATAAAATGGCTAAAAATTCAATAAAATGGCTAAAAATGCACCAAAATACCCAAAATTGCAATATAATCACCGAAATAACATACAAAAGGTATTGCACAGTACGGTTAGCGAATACGCTATGCGTAATGGCAATAAAACATTTTTTTCAGCCAAAAAAAGAAACGATGCGATAAGAAAAAAAAAAAAAAGCCACAATGCCATGTATGTGCGTGTGCGTGTGTACAAATGGTAAATTACATGTTATGTGCGCGTGTGTGCGTGTGCACATGTGTGTAAGTGCAGTGAGTGTAAGTGACCCCCCCAATCCCCAAAAATGTATGTGTAAGTGTGTGTAAGTGTGAATCTAAGTGTGTATTACTGTAATAAGTGTGTGTTGGTGTGTTTGTGTGTGTAATTGTTGCACTAACCTGAAAAAGTCGCTGGAGACTGTTGCAGGCGATCAGGAAGAGCCTCTGGAAGACATCTGCCTCGTGGTTCCTGTCTGTGTGCTGTGGGGGCGGAGATCGTCGATCCGGTGCAGGCTGCAGCAGCAGGACACGTAAGTAACACGTGCCTGCTGCTGTTTTTGGGCCCCTGGGCGATCGCGCCCCAGGGGCCACTCGATCCCCTGCTCTGCTCGTTGCCTAGGGGCAGGGGATCGAGCAGGAACGGAGCGAACGGCTCTAACAGCCGCTCCTCCGCTCCTGAACCAGGAAATGCTGCAGAACGTAGAATCTACGTTCTGTGGCATTTCAAGTACCTTTGCCACAGAACGTAGATTCTACGATCTGTGGCATTTAAAAGGTTAATGTAAAACTCTTCTGACAGGCAATTTCCAGTCCCCTGGCTCTCCAAAGTAGGCCTTTAGATAGTTTATCACAATAGCCTATGAAATTATGCTGGTCCAAGAAATCATCCAAGCCACTTTTTAAAGACATAAACAGAATCATCGACTCAACTAATGATTGGGTTTTCTCTGTAATAAAAAAAAAAAAAAAAAAACAGTACCTTATACTTGGTAACTAAGCTGTAGGAATCCATATTGGTGGCTAAACAATCCTATTTGGTTTATTTAATGTTAAAACATTTTTTTTGAAAACGTACAAATTACAGCAAATTACAAACTTGAGAAAGAGCATTCAATATAAACAAAAGATTTCCCTAATTAGTACTGTACATTTTCTTCAGAGTGGAATACAGTGAAACCTCAATTTTACATCCCCTGATTTTAAGTTTTCCCTCATTTTACATTGTTATTTTGTCGTCCCACCTATATATTATGCATAATACTTTTCCATGATTTTACATTTTCCTGGATTTTACACCATTTTCTCTGGTCCCCTGAAAAATGTGTTCTACTGTATCAAAAACAGCATTTTTTGCATGATATTTTGTAAATTTATGCTATAAAAAGCAAGGCCTGGTTTTCAATAAAAAAACTTTATTAGAACACTAGAAAATGAATACAATATTAATAAAATTTCATTTGAAGACAAAAAGAAACACAATGGTTAGGGAAAAGTTTTATCATCAGAAAGGAAATATGGGAGACACTATTACAAATTCCATGAGGTTATCTCATAGAGTAAAGCTTTAAGCTGCCTGGATTCATAGGTGACTGTATTCTTTCCGATGTGCATTCTCTCTTCTTCTAGTGGTTGCTCAATTACAGCAAGAATGTTTCTGCCATAAACTAGACAGAAAAGAAAATAAACATGAAATGATGGAAAACGGCTTGATTTGTTAGAAACCCACCAATAAGGTCTTACTTTTAGAGAAACGTACTAAAATTAAAAGACTTAAAACAAAGCAGGCAAGCACCTAAGCCATTACATTAAAGCCAGTTACATTAAATAATTGCTGTGCATTGTCTGTAACATTCTTTATAGACACAGATCCAGAATGGCTCTGCAATATACACCAACTTTGCAATATACATCAATTAAAAAAATCTGCAGACTTTTCATGATTTTTAATGGTTTCTGACAGTTCCCTAAGCCTAGCCCCCTGCTCTCCTGCTGATCAGTCTGACTACTTTGCTTAGCTGGCTGACTACTGTTACTTTGTATCAGCAGCCATCTGTTCTTAGCCTTCATACTCCAAACCCCACAATTCATTGCACATGTGAATGTGAATAAGGAATGGAACATTACAGAGCAATGCATTGTGGGTTATGTAGTCCCTGCATGCTGTCTGTAAACTATGGAGTAGTTGTTACAATTTGTAACATTAGTGTTTAGTCCCGCCTTCCCTGCCAGGATTTCAAATGAAGACAGAAAGACTGGATTTCAGTAAAGAAAATGGCATTTATTCATACTTTGATTCTTTGCAAGCCAAGGTTCATGTGTATCAGCAATGATAGTTGGTTCCTATTACATTTAAAGAGAGGTAGCACAGGCAATTTCGGGTGTTTCTCCCTATGGAAATGCACCACCAGACAGATACTATAAATACATTAGAGTTCAAAGTGCAAAAAACAGTCACAAACTTTTTAGCACCCTGCCCGGTTCCAGAATGAAGCACTAAGACCTGTACCTCTGCGATGAATACAAGACCTACACTCAGAAGTGCTTTACTTATGATGACCAGACTACGGGCAGCACATAGGCATCCTCTATCCTGCCTCCCAACTTGCCAGGTCCAGATTTGTGGGAAGGCCCCAAAGGCCCTGGCCTAGGGCAGCATAAAATTGGAGGTGGCATGCCACACCCATTCAGCATCCACTGTTATGATTGGTTGGTACAAAATGATGAATGGTTGATGATTTGTACAACAGAGCAATGCTTTAATACCCCCCAAAAACCATTTTTGCCTAATAAAAAAAAACGTACCTAATCAACTTTCAATTACACATTACTAAAACATTGTTAATGGTTTTTAAATAATTTGTAAATGTAATTACTATTAAAAGGAATATCTGTCTGGCCGTTTACATTCTCTGAAACAATGCAGCAGAAGCCAGTTGATTAAAAGGGGTTGTTCAACTTCCTATATTTTTTCCAGTTCAGTTAGTTACTTTCAGTATTTTCTAATATTACATTTACATTTTTCACCTTTTTATGTCTTTCTGAACAGCTAACTCTGTAACTGTTCTAAATTGATACATTTAGTTGAAACATTTGTTATCTTTGGCATTGCTTGGCTAAATCCCTGAGATTCATTAAAGGCAGTGATAAGCTATATTTCATTAAAGGCAGTGATAAGCAAAATTTTTCACAATGAAAAAGATGCTTAAAACTCCAATGGATGAAATGAATTGAAAAGTGCGTCAAAATTTTTTTTGATGTCCATAGACTTCAATGCATTCGGTTAATATGACGCTGTTTAGCTAATATCTGCGAAATGGGTAAGATTCACCCATCACTAATTGCTTGCTTGAATTACATTCTCCTTTGGGTGGAGGTTTCCTATAAAGGAACATCACAGAAAAGTGGTCATTGCTAGGATATATTACGTAATATAGTCTAAAGCACTGAAATAAAGCAACAGTGCAACCCAGTGATCCCCAACCAGTAGCTCGTGAGCAACATTGCTCTCCAACCCCTTGGATGTTGCTCCCAGGGGCCTCAAAGCAGGTGATTATTTTTGAATTCCTGGCTTTGAGACATGTTTAGGCTGCAGGAAACCCAGATGAACTGCCAAACAGAGCCTCAATGTAGGTTTGACAACCACATAGGGGCTTCTAAATGGGCAATCACAGACCTTATTTGGCACCTTATGAACATTTTTCATGCTAGTGTTGCTCCCCAACTCCTTTTACTTCTGTATGTTGCTCACAGTTCTAAAGGTTGGGGATCCCTGGTGCAACCCAACAGCAACTGAATAACTGTTGAGTAAATGTACATGAAGCCATCTATTAGGGGCAGATTTCTTAAGGTTTGAATGTTAATTTTTTTGGGTCAAAATTCACAAATTCGAATTTAAAAGCACCCACTCAAATGTAAATTCAAATGTGAGATTTATCACACCTTGAGCATAGACAACAGTTCTAATTTGAATATTCGCCACCTAAAACCTGCCGAATTCATTTACAGAGGTCCGTTGACCCATTTGAAGATGTTAATAGCCTTCCTGACATTTCGATTTTTTTTCCGAGGAAAAATGATCGTGTCATTCCCATTTGATCAAATTTTAGACGTTCAAATGTTTTTATAAACATAAGTTGTGAGTACATTCAAATTTATTAGAGTAAAATTCGAAAGTCGACCTTTGATAAATTGACCCCTTAATGTCATGATAACTTACTTTCACAATGCTCCAAGAACTGTATGCATTCCACTATAACGTCATCACGCAGCATGATCATGTGCTTTGACATATTTTCCAGCAACGAAAGGAAGCATCTCTTTGCGTGATACCATGTGTCTGTTCCCAGCTGGAACACAGATGAAAATAGCATACTTAACATAGTATATAAATACACACACACACATAAATGTAGATGGGTGGATTACAAATACAAGCAGTTGAGTAGGTGTTTCTAATAATTGTACTGCCAATAGAAATGGTAGCTAGTACCAGCCATCAAGAGCACTAGCAGTTTAGGTTTCAATAATTTGCTCACAGGTGCAAAAGCTATTATATCTCATTTACTGATCATCCATAAACATATCCTGTCCAAAGAGCGGTTACTGGCCCTTGATAGTCACTGTAAAAATTAAATAAATAAAATATAACAGAGACTGTACATCCTGGAAATACTGTAGGTTCAGACATGATCAAGGAGCAATATTCTCTAATATACCACTTTTTTATAAACATATTGCTTGTTAATGTGTGATTTTGTATAAATATATGGATTAGTAGAAAAACAGAGAAAGGTTAGGAGGGGAAATGGATGTGTAGGTAAAATGTTAGTCACCAGTTAATTAATTAGAGTTAATGAAATCTGGAAGTCAGGGTTAGTGGTACAAATACTGCAATCTCTGTCCATTCAACAGTAGTCCAGGAAAACATTTCTGCTTCAGTAACCCTGCTTTTTAAGCCAACATAGGAATAATTTCCAAATTAATTGTCCAAAGAAAACAGCTGCATGTGCCAAATGAATAATTAATAATGCATTGAATAATCCATTTGCAGCAATACAGCGTGTAACTGTCTGCTTTTAAGATCTTTAACTTGCCTTTTTGTTGTATGGCTCCAAACTTTTGATAACTCGAGAAATGCCAAACTCATAATTCCCCTTTGCACAGTAAAGTGTTCTGTTGAAGACAAATTAAATAAATATATTAGGTCAGAAAAATCAAAGCTTGATATTGGTATGGTACAGGGCTTACTCATAATCTTGCAGCATACTTGGCTTAACAAGTATAAACGCAAGCAAAGCTGCAGCAGGAATAATCCTCTAAAACTTTGTGTATACCATACAGACAATTGATGTACATGGAATATGTACTCCTCTATAGTAAGCACAATAAAAAAGGAACAATCAGAATACAGTTCTATAATATGACTGGGCAACCTGTGTTTCCTTGCTTCATTTGCTATCACAAATAGATATATTTGGGCTAGCAAATGTCACCTACATAATATGAATAATCTTTATTAAACTGGTCTCTACAAATTTGCCATACTGAAATATTAAAACAGTATTTCAAACTGTTGAATAAAATTAGAAAGTTCTGTGCTTAAAATGTAAAAAGCTCTAAAAAAAGTAGGTGTTTCATATGTCTTACCCAATGACTAGATTGACAATACAAAGATGGTAGATCTTTTTATCAGGGTTTTCATAAGCAATCTGTTCCTCCTCCTTTTCAATCTTGCGCATGAGTTCTTCAGCCTAAACAAAACAATTGTTACATCACCTTATTTGGATACAGCACAAATACCACAAACGTCTAAATACTTATGTTGATTTTATTTTTATTTTTGCTATTTAACATATCATTAACCAGGGAACCTAAAATGTGTGGCACCGACACCAACTGCGCATGCGCCAATAAGGCGTTTACTTCCCGAAGAATACAGAAGAGCCGGAAGATGGCACCCATGCGCTCTGCTGCACTTACTCTGAACCTATATGATCCAACTTCCTGCTTTTCAGCTCTATAACTCTGAGCTAGTCAGCGATTTGAAGGGGGGCCACATGGTGAACACCTTACTGGTAGGTTATATTTGGGCAGTATAAGTATAAGCAAATATTGTCTATGTTGCTGAATGTACAATGTTTTTGTATCTGAGATGTTTGAAAATACAAAAATGTTTTTTCGCAGCCAATTTGACTCTTTTTGTAAGCTTCCAAGCAGTATAAGGAGACAAGTGTATTCTGATGGACTTTTTAATTATATATAAAAAAAATGGACTGGAAATCACTTTGGACATTTGGACCAATATAGGCTTGTTTTTTCAACATTCCTATGTTGAGAGGTCAGGCTTAATTTCCCGTTTGCACTGACCTTAATTTCCCAATTTACCTGCACATGGGGGTGGGGTTATAAGGATTTAAGTCCCTGATGTAATATGATAACACTTGATAAAGAGCCACACTAGCTTGCAACATGTTGGGGAAGATTTATCAAGGGTCGAATTTGAAAAACTTAGAAATTCGAATTCAAAAAGACCAACCAAAATTAAGTCGAAGGTTTTTTTTGGCCGAATAGGTCAGTTTTCGATCAAATAGTTCTGTATTTGATCAAATTTGAATCGTACGAATGGAAGTAATAGCACATTCGATCGGACTCAAAGTTTTTACCAAAAAAAAAAAACTGTGATTTTTCAAAGTCCACCAATCGACTCCAGATAGGTTCTAGGAGGTCCCCCATAGGCTAAAACAGCAATTCGGCAGATAGTTGAAGTCGAATTTTTAAAGAGACAGTACATAAATTTAGATATTCAAATTTTTTTCAAATTCGAATCAAATTTGGACTATTCCCTAGTCAAGGTACACAAAAATAGCTCGAAATTCGAATATTTTCAATTAGAAAATTCACCTAGACTGGTGATAAATCTGCCCCGTTGTGTTAAAATGAGCCTTGCTGCACAATATCTGCGGTTTCTGAGCCTGTTTTCCCACATACATCTGGATTTTATTTGATTGACCCATGTGCCCCTCCCCTCAAGTCACTGATTGGTTACTGCCTGGTAACCAATCAGTGGGAACCAAAAGAGCTGCAAAGCAGGAAGTAGTGTTCTGGCTATTATGTTAGACATCCAGTCACTTCAGCCTTTACATTACATTTTTTATTTTGCACAGCCTATTTACCCAGTTTTTATTTTTATACTGAACAATTCCTTTAATGTAACAATTCTTTTGCTCTTTAGCTGTACAGTAGCTAAAAGGATGTCCATAATCGTAAAAGGGATGTTCAGCTTTACAAAGCGTGAAATGTGTCCCCCTGTGCTCATAAATAGAGTGTTGGAGTAGGTCAAGGAGGGCTGCATCGCTAAGGCAGAAAGCACAATTGCACTCTCTGCACTAGAAAAGCTACATCTGCAGTTAAATGATTGGATTTTCCGTTCTTAAAGTTACTAGGAATGCTGTCACAGAGGCAAGATTCTCACCTTGCTTCATGGTAGCAGTGCCCCTGACTAAACAAAGACAAATAAAGGCTAATTTAAAAATCTTTTTATTGTTTAGTTGGACATTTTAAATGATAAAATTGCTTGTACAGGTTTCATACATACCTCTTCATTTTGACTCGTCATGATGTAGGAAACACACAGATTAGCCAGAACAGCTGCACTGACATTTAATATCTGGAACAAAAAAATGCAAAATGTTATATGGAGCTTATATAATATTTTTATTTTAAATAAATGTCAGACATTCTATTTTACAAAAATATGTATCCTAAAAGCTGATGTGTGTGTATATGTTTTGGGGAAGTTTCAGGATGAGGAGAGTTTCACAACATTTGGATTAACACACATTTTTTTCTCTGTTCAGCTACACATAGCAAGAAAGCAGTGATTTACTGTGATGGATGTCATTCCTGGCCCAGGTGATGGATGTCATTCCATTTAATCTTCACATCTTTTTGTATTAAAAAAGGCTATTGTTAGTTTTGCTGTCCGATGTGCTTAAGTTTCTTCTGCTTTTTGGGCACTTAATCTCTGATTTCACGCACCTAAAACTGAGGCTGCTTTTTCTACAGCTTACTGTATCTCAGTCTGTGCATGGAGCAATGCATAGTGACACATTAAGGGGGTTATTTACTAAACTCCAAATGCCAAAAACCCGAAAAATTTGTGGGTTTTTTTTAGCAGAAAACCTGAATTTTTAGTGATAAAAAAATGTTTTTGGTATTTATTATACCCAGAGAATGGAAAAAGTCAGAATCCGAAAATCCGGCATCTCAGACCTGCCGAGGGAAGTTCCAAAGATTTTTTAATCAACTCTGGATTTTGCAATAAAAAGATTGAGGTTTTTGAGCAAAAATCTGAGGAAAACCTTAAAAATTTGTGTGATTCATATTTTTCACGTTTCTTACGGGTTTTTTCCAGCAAACAAAATTTTCGAAAAAGTGTATTAATTAATAAGGCAAAAAAACCCATGCGAATTTGGTTGGAATTTTTTTCCAGAAAAAATTTAGATAAATTTGGACTTTGATAAATGGGCCTCATAATGATAGCTCTCTGCAAACTAACTTAATTTTTAATTAATTCTATTGAGACGAAAATATATTTTTATAAATTTTCAAAAGTTGAATGATAAAAATACAACAAATGACATTCTTTTTTCACATAATTTGCAATTTTCGGTCTGTACTACTTTAACTTTCCTTTTTGACAAATGGTACCAAATGCAGTACTGGAGTTTAAACGGCGCTTTCTGGCCGTGACGTCAAAAGTCTCGCAAGCTGAGACTTTCGACGCAATGAAATCCTTGCTGCAGCAATGTCGCTTTGCCACCATGCAGGGTAAGTTAGGAGATGAAGTCAGTGTTTAAGCAAGAGTCGGACGAATTTAAGCACAAGCAACACTCACAAAAAATGATGGAGCTTCAGGCAGAAGTAAGCACAGTGGGTGAGTTGCAGCAGTATTTCTATTTAGAGCAAGCTGGAAGTAGTAGCCTCAGTGGGGATGTAGTTTATAAGGTATGGTGCAAGGCAGGAATACATTCCAACAGTGCTAAGAAAAGGCTAAAATAACAAAGAAAGGCAAAGATTGTCCTGGTTCTTACTGTTCCCAATAAGTGAGTAGTATTTTGGGCAACGAGTCTACACCTGAAGAAAGACCTAAGAAGGAAGGAGTGAAGCAACCAGTCCTAGCATGGAGTACCTTGGCTGCGAAGTGACTGCTTTGCTTTGTTAGTTTCCCTTGTATCTTGGCTGTGTTTAGTTCTCTTTCTGCGCTAAAACCCATCCGAAAATCTGTTCTCTGTGGCATTTTGTGGACTGTAAGCTCTTTTGTACTGGGCCCAACTCTTCGTGATGTAACACTGACCCTGTGTGTGGGCTTCAGTAAGATGCCATTGTCTGTATGTTGGACTGCTGCTTGTATCCCCCTTACTCTGTAAAACGCTGCAAGAGGCCATGACGCTGTGTAAATAATTGTCATACCAGACAGGGGGTGTCCGAGATGTCGATTGCGGTCTACCAGTCAATCGTGTTAACGTTTCTGGTAGACCACGGAATAAATAGTCGCGCATAAAAATAAATGGTCGCACGTAAAAGAAGAAATAGTTGCACGCCCATATAATTCAATGCATTGTAGTCGAGTGTAAAAAAAAAAAGTCACCATCCTGCTATGAGTTCTTAAGTAGATCTCATGATGGCGTCAGGTGGCAAGAGTAGATTGTGAGGTAACATAGTAAGGTTGAAAAAAAGACACACGTTCATCAAGTTCAACCTTTTATTTATTTTTTTTATATCTGCCTAACTGCCAGTTGATCCAGAGGAAGGCAAAAAACCCATCTAAAGCATCTCCAATTTGCCTCAGAGGGGGAAAAAATTCCTTCCTGACTCCAAAATGGCAATCGGACTAGTCCCTGGATCAACTTGTACTATGAGCATATCTTCCATAATGCTGTATTCCCTCACTTGCTAAAAAGCCATCCAACCCCTTCTTAAAGCTATCTAATGTATCAGGTGACAAAGTCTGGGCACCCCTGCTCTAGTGTTTCAGTCTGGCAGCTCAGTAATTCAGGCGCAGACTCTAAACTGTTACAATTTTGCATTGAGTTGATACATTTCTCAGCAGCATCTCTGCAGTATTAGCAACTATTGTATCAATTCTAACAGCTGCCTGCAACTATTGTATCAATTCTAACAGCTGCCTGTATTGAAACTCAGGGATTCTGCTCTGTAAGAACAAAGATAAGAAATGTATCAACTAAATGTATCCATTTAGAACAGTTTACAGGGTCGGTGACTGCCCATCCCAGGGCTACTTCAGAAGGTGAAAAAATGTGAAAAACTGTGACACATAGAAAGTCATTGGAAAAAGTCATTATTTCTGGAGATCTATGTGACCACCCCTTTAAGGTCACACTGCAGATGGTTATAAAATAACTGAGACACTAAGGCGAGTGACATAATGATCTGCGCGTGTGTAAAAGATGAGGGGGGAAGTCCAGAGGATAAGGAAAAGAGGAAACTAGGAGTAAGTGCAAGAGAGGAGTTGTAAAGTACTGTATGAATATAAATTGAACGGGGAACGGGAAAAAGGAAGGAGAGAAAAAATGAAATGGGTGTGCAGAACAGAAAGGGAGGCAGGGATTTGGGACTGCATTCATCATACTGTGTGCTGGAGCAATTAAATATATCGCTGGCACTTTTATTTATAGTGCAGTGTTTTGAAAGTATTAAACATGCATTAGGCACTGAATGTATATTGCTGTGCTGTGGCTGCATTTAACATAAAGTTGCCAATGCATTTATAATGCTGCGTGTTCTGGGGGCATTAACTTAATAAAGTTGGCACTGCATTTATACTAATTTGTAGGACCTTAAACAGGATGACACTGGCACTTCATTCATAATGAATAAAGTATTCTGGGGGTATTAAATGGGAAGAGGCTGAATTTATGCTGACAATATACAAGAAATCAGCACTGCATTTATACTATTTGTTCTGGGGCCTTCAACATAATAATGGTAATATACAGCTCACTGTGTATGTGGCAAACGTAAAAATGATGAAACTCATCTATTTTTGCTAACTACTATCTGAACTTTGTTATACCAAGGGGCCCTTGACAAATTATTATAAAAGCTTTGCAAGACAATAGTCCTAGTCACTGTAAACACATTTTACATGGAAAATAGTTTATAAATGCTCCTAACATGTCTTTACACTTACATGGGATGTATAAGCCTTTTGAATAGAATAGAGGCAAGCACAACAATATTTCAATAAGGAATGATATTCCTTCCATTAGAATTTTTTTTATTGTAAGCTATACTGTACAAACAGAGTGCAGCATGCACAACATTTCAGAGAACTCCCTCCTACCTTACTCAGGTAAAGATAAGTTTTGAATATAAATGCCTGTGCATAAGACGTGTATAAACAAGGATGCTCTGCACAAATCACTAAACCATATTTACATGGCAAAAAAGGCTTTCTGATGTTAGTTTTTTATTACTTTGTATGGTCTGCCAGGATGTAATAAGGGATGAATTAAAGGTGGCCATACATGTTTAAGATCCGCCCTAGGATGAACAAACGAATTACAAATAAGAGACTGGGCCCCGATGGGATGAGGACCGCATCAACTGGCAGAAAAATGAAACCTCCCCAATCGAAATCTTGGCCAGATATCGATCGGGGAAACCCGTCGGAAGCCCCCCATACACTAGCACAGGGATCCACAACCTTTACAACCCGTGAGCAACATTAAGAAGTAAAAGGAGTTGGGGAGCAACACTAGCATGAAAAATATTCCTGGGTGCCAAATAAGTTCTGTGATGGGCCATTTAGTAGGCCCTATGTGGAATGTCAACCTACATTAAGGCTCTGTTTGGCAGTACATCTGGTTTTTATACAACCAAAACTTGCTTCCAAGCTTGGAATTCAAAAATAAGCACCTGCTTTGAGGTCAATGGGAGCAACATCCAAGGGGTTGGTGAGCAACATGTTGCTTGTGAGCTACTGGTTGGGGATCACAGATAAGCTGTGGAATCAGTCTAAAGGCTATATCAGCAGATTTTGCCTGTGTATGGCCACCTTAATTAAGCACTGCCTAAATGTCTACATAAGATTTGAGCAGAAAGTGGAATACTGACTGAGGCCAGTTTTAGATTTGTTTGTTGCTTATATCAATGTAATTCTATATAAAAAAAAACATTTATAAAATGAAAATGAGTTTTCCAACAGAAAAATAAAAAAACGCAGTCAAAGAGCAACATTCACAGACTAAAATCTTCATTGTGATAAATAAAATGCCAACTTGGTCGAATAATCCATTAGCAAACATAAATGTGGCCAGTTTTAGTTATATCTATTATTAAAGCAGAAATGCTCAAAAAGTCTTTAAATTCTGCATAGCTAAATATAGTCCAGTGTTGCTGTAATTGCAAAGGTCTTGAGTCATTACAGATACTGTACATGAAGCCATGTACTCAAGGAAAGTTGTGTGCTCACTCACAGTATAGGTACAGGTATGGGATCTGTTAACCCGGAAACCCATTATCCAGAAAGCTCAGATTTACGGAAAGGACGCCTTCCATAGACTACATTATAATGAAATAATCCACATTTTTAAAAATGATTTCCTTTTTCTTTGTAATAATAAATCAGTTCCTGGTACATGATGGAAACTAAGATATAATTAACCCTTAATGGAAGCAAAACCTGCTTTTTGGGTTTATTTATTGTTTACATGATTTTCTAGTAGACTGAAGGTATGAAGATCCAAATTACGGAAAGATATGTTTTCCGGAAAACCCCAGGTCCCGAGCAATCTGGATAAAAGGTCCTATACCTGAATTTAAATATAGCAGTGAAGATTGCTGGTCTGAGAGTAAAGCAGCAAGTCACTGTACAAACAAGCAAGCAAGCAGTGTGAGAGGATATCTGTGTAACAAACACATCCAACTACACACAGCCCCACCCAAAATAAAAGCCATAACATCTAATTTTAAAACAAATGCAAAACAAAAAAAACTCTGTTACCGAAACTTTTCTCTTGCAAGGACATTCTTGAATGACACATTGTCCAAGCTACAATGCATATAAGACAGATCATGTTGAGAAGCAATACTTACTATTTTGTGAACAGATCAAAATGGAGCATTTTGTAGACTAAAAGGTTTTTTAACCTATTAAAATATTCTCTTACTAAGCATTTCACAAAATCTAACACTGACAGGTAATGTATGACATTTGTCTATTTATCCCATGCAGCAAGTGGACAAATCAGATCACTGAGCCATAAACGGTTAATCTTGTAAAAAAAACTGGCAAAAATTAACTATGTTGCCTAAAAGACTGGCTAATTCAATCTTCCAAACACAGGCATAGAATTTACCATCATTGTATGTTCATATTTACAGCAATAATTCTCATAGGAGTCAATTAATTTGCTCTTGGAATTTTTTTTTATTCGTATATAGGTTACCCAGAATGCTTGGGATCTGGGGTTTTCTGGAAAAGGGAGCTTCTGTAATTTAGATCTTCATACCTTTAGTCTACTAGAAAATGATTTAAATAACCCCAACAGGCTGGTTTTGTTTCCGATAAGTACAAGGTACAGTTTTATTCCTACAGAGAAAAAGGAAATTATTTTTAAAATTTGAATTATTTGGATAAAATGGAGTCTATGGGAGACAGCCTTTCCATAATTCAGAACTTTCTGGATAACGGATCTTATACCTGAATTCTTATATCTCTACTACTAAAAAGGCAGTGCACATACTGTGGAAGACTTTACCAATTTCAAAAGTTAAAAGTTCTGAGCTGGCAATAAGCATAGTATTTGCAAAAGATGGTTAATGTAGGGTGCCAAGATTTCATCCAGAACAATGCTTCCCAAATTACCGGTATGGGACCTATTATCCAGAATGCTCAGGACCTTGGGTTTTCTGGATAATGGATCTTTCCGTAATTTGGATCTTCCTACCTTAAGTCTACTAGAAAACCATGTAAACATTTAATAAAGCCAATAGGCTGGTTTTGCCTCCAATTCGGTTTAATTATATCTTAGTTTGGATCAAGTACAAGCTACTGCTTTATTATTACAGAGAAAACGGAAATTATTTTTGTATTAGTTGGATAAAATGGAGTCTATGGGAGGCAGCCTTTCCATAATTCAGAGTTTTCTGGGTAACAGATTTCCAGATAAGGGATCCCATACCTGTATTCTGTATTTATAATTAGCCCAGGACCCAAAGCAGTCATGTTCAAATTATTGTATCTGTATTTTTATTTTTTTAAATGTTTACAGTCTCTATCAATTTTAGCTGTTAACCTTTTTAATTGCTAAATTTCGGGTAACTCCTAACTCCCGGTAATCTCCTTACTTTCTGTATTGCAACACTGTTGAATAGTTTCCATGTTGTGGAAGTTATCGGATATGCTTGCCATAAAGCAGGTGGTAAGAACAGAGCCCCATTGAAGCCTACTGAACACACTGAAGAACAGAAACCTGTGGCAATATGCAGAAAGCAGAACACAGTGTGCAAAAAAATAAAAATTAAATGGCAGATTACTGTCTTTTTTAAATTTTAAACACTGTGTTCTTTAATGTAAATAACACCTAAATAGTCTGCTTCAAGAAAGCTAAATTTAAGGCTAGTCAAATGTACTTAATATAACACAAATGTATCCAGTTTCATGAACCAGAATCATTTAATGTATTTCTGTGAATGTTACTTACATTATCATAGTGTTTTTTGACAATGGGCTCATAAAAGCCAATAGCCTCCTTGTATTTGTTATCTTGCATGAAGAGAACATGAGCCACATTCAGCTTCCAGATATCATGCTCATTGCAAAACTCCACTGATTTACGGAAAATTTTTTCCACCATCTGGTAGTTCTCCATGTTCCAATAAATTTTAGCCTGTGCCATCAATACTGGAATGTACCTGAGAAAGGTATTTAAAAATGTAAAATCATGTAAATAATGGAGATATCCGCATATTAGTCTAAACTGGAAATACAGTTTGAAAAAATATATCATATGTATAAGCATATGCCAAGGTTAAAACTAATAACTACATATGATGCATATGGTGCCTGATAACAGCAGCACAGACAATGTCAACTGCACGTGCCAGCATTTTTTTTTTTTAAGAATTACTGTAAGGAATGACACTTAGGGGCACATTTACTAAGGGTCGAATATCGAGGGTTAATAAACCCTCAAATTCGACCCTCGAATTTAAATCCTTCGAATATCGAATTCTAAGGATTTAGCGCAAATCCTACGATCAATCGATGTAAAAATCGTTCGATCGAACGATAAAATTCTTCGAATCGAACGATTCAAACGATTTTAAGCGATCGATCAAAGGATTTTTCTTCAATCAAAAAAAGCTTAGAAAAGTGATGGGGAAGGTCCCCATAGGCTAACATTGTACCTCGGTAGGTTTAAACTACCGAAGTATGTAGTCTAAGTTTTTTTTAAAGAGACAGTACTTCGACTATTGAATGGTCCAATAGTCGAACGATTTCTAGTTCGAATCAAAGTAGAAGGTCGTAGTAGCCTATTCGATGGTCGAAGTACCCAAAAAAGTGTGTGATTTATCAACGTTCAAATTAGAATTTTGGCCATGATTCAAATTTGTATGCACAAAAACTCACAAATTCACATTATATTTTCAAAAACTCAAATGTTTGGTATTAAGCACAAAAAAACTTGAAAAATTGGAATGTAAAACTCTTAAATCTTGCAAGTTCTTGGGAGTTCTCCTAGGCAAAATTAAAGCTATTTTTTAATTCAAGATTTTTGGGATTGTTTTGAGCTTGTTAACGTACAAATTTGAATTCTAGTTTTTTTCACGATTATATTCAATTGAGGTTTTTACAGTCAGATGTTTTAATAAATAAACATTCAAATTTTTTGATAACTAAGCCCACAATACTATGATTTTATCTTTAGTTCCCCATTAAGGAAAAGGGAAGAAAATACTGAATTTTATAAATGACAGTCGAGAACAATATAGTACATTTTATAATAGGGTTAAAATTTAAAACAGTGATTTAATGATAAAACACTGAAGTGTCAATAACATTGTGTAAATGTAACTTCAACAAAACTTCCTAATACCTGAACTTACCATAAATGTAAGGCATTAATAAACAGAAAGATGAATTTAGATTAAGGGGCAGATTTATTAAGGCTCGAATGGTGAATTTAAATTTTCTTTTTGGTCAAATCTCAGAAATTCAAAATTAAAGGCACCAACTCGAGTTTGAATTCACCACCTAAAACTAACAGCGTTCATGTAGAATTCAATGGCAGAGGTCTCTTGAAAATTTTAATAGAACTGATGAGTCAAATGTTTGCCAAGTTTCACTACGAAAATGAAGCCCCATAGACATAGGAGAAAACAAAATTGTGCGTCAAAAAAATGGAGTTCTCAATTCAAATTTGATTTGAATTTTCGGGTCGTTCGTATTAGACCGAATATTAGATGTTCGCGTTTTTTCATAAATAATCTTCCATTTATTAGAGTTACAAAAAATTCACATAACTTCAAATTCGACCTTTGATAATTTTGCCCCTAAATGTATAAATGTTCAAAATAAAATGAATTCTATTTATACACGACCAAAGAAAACTGAATCCATTTACCACTTTAATGGGCACTTCTCACATCAAAAGTTATGGATGAAAATACTAGTTACACTCTTATACCTTGCCAAGACCTAGTGAGTTTTTTTGTATGCCATGGAATTTTCCCTTCATTAGCCAATTCAGTCACTCATAAACTGAATTATTTAAAGGGGTTGTTCAGCTTCAAACAACTAGTTGTTTTCTGATAGATCACCAGAAATAACTTTTTCTAATTACTTCCTATTTTCTATGTGTCACTGTTTTTCTAATATTGAAGACGTTCTAAAGCAGCTCTGGGTGGGGGGTCGCCAACCCTGTAAACTGTTCTAAATTGATACATTTAATGGATATTTTTCTTATCTTTGTCCCTGCTGAGCAGAATCTCTGAGTTTCATTACAGACAGCTGTTAGAATTGATATAATAGTTGCTAATCTTCCAGAGATGCTGCTGAGAAATGTATCAATGAAATGTTAAAAAAAAAAAATGAAAACTTTAAAAAAATAAATAATGGAAAGTAATTGAAAAAAGTCTATTTCTGGGAAAACAAGCTTAAAACAACTGAACTGAAAAAAAGTTTTGGAAGGTGAACAACTGTTAACAGGTTTTTAAATTTCTCAATGGTTCCTTGTACTAGACTGCTCTGATTTAACATTTTGCAAAAACTCAAACAAATATTTTTAGAAAGATCAAAATAATAATACATTTTGCACTCACTTTTCCAAGGTTTCATCATATTCATTTACAGCTTTCTTAACAGCCTCATCGTCCCTGTTATGCCGTGCCTCTTGAACCTATCAAAAGAAATCATAATAAAGCAAAGATAAATATTTCAATTATGTCACATTTTAACTAATTGCAAAGTTAACTAACAACAACAAAACATCATTAATGTTCGAAAAGTCTTTATTTCTGGTATGCTATCTGAAACCAAATGAGCTGAAAAAAAAGTGTTTAAAGGTAAACACGCACTGTATCATTTACTAGTACCAACCCCAACAATTCTTAATCGGTAGAAATGACAGCTGACATTAGTAAAATGGTGGGTTACAAAGTTAATCACATTTTTACTTTCCTTTAAGCTTCACTTTGTAAGCTTTGGACCCATACATGGGAACCAAGTACAGTCACCTGTAAATTCTACTGCATTTGCAAAAAGAAAGTTCCTAACATCTACCATCAGAAAAAACAAATGTTGTACTGTGCTCTCTACATATAAGCTTCCAGACATTCATTTTTATTATTAGTACTCAATAACAGTCCTATATATGTTAAGCTTCCTTCCACAAAAATATAATAAAAGTAATAATCCACACCTGTTTTGTTAACTTTCTCATTTGTTCCGTAAGCATTCCAGCTAGTTCATCAAGCTTGAGAAAAGCCTAAGCAAAATACAGCAAATTAAAAATCCTGGAACATTAGGACTTTATCAAGCCACTAGATCATGAAGAGCAATCATTTTAAGTGAAGCAAAACAGCATCATCGTACATTATATACAGTAGGAGTCAGAAAAACACATTTAGAGTTTTCATTTTGTCTTTTTTTGTTGTACAGGTTCATAAGCAGAAATACCTCTTCAGGTGCAGTCTGGCAGGTTATCATGGCATCCAGAAAATCGTACAAATACTGAAACATATGAAATGGATAAAAGTTGTTAAAAGTCAGAGACACACCCTGATGGCAAATAATGTCATAATTTCTGTATAAAAATATGTGAACTGAAATAGAACCTGTATGTATGTATCCCCACTTTGACAGGGTCAAAAGGCTGCACCACATTAGTGAATTAATAAAGCTCTTTATTCTATGATCTTTATAGTTACAATTTACATTATAAACACTGGGTCATTAGCAAAGATAGTACAGATATAAACACAAAATATGAGTAAATTACAAATCGTTGGTACTAGCAACCTTCTGTTTACAGCTAATACATTACTCCAGCACACCCACACCATTAATAGTCTAGCAAACTTTGATCTGGAGTGGGCAGAGATTGAACTGTTGAAGGTAGTAATAGCTGAAGATAAGCACTGTTGATGAGTGCATTCAGAACATGAGCAAAAACCCTTTATTCGACACCAGGTCTAGCCTAGCATGAGGCCAAACTTGCTGCTGAATAAAGGGTTTTTTGTCCTAGCAAAGGTCCTTAATGAAGTTTTGACTTAATAAATGTTGAGTCAAAATTGTTCATTACACTAAAGTAAAATACATGAGATGTCATAACCCTAGCTCTGCACTCAGTTCTCATAATCTTATGCTAACAATGGTCTGAATTGCTTATTTGTATGCATGAATAAGCTCAAAACATCTGATAAATAAGAGAAAATGGCTTTTACATGAAACAGTCAACAAATTACCGAAACTGTTGGCATTATATTTACACAATTAACTGTCTCTCGCATTCAACCCTTTCATGTATCCACCAGAATCCCAGATTTGTATTTACCTTCTGTAATAGCCCGCTGCATTTAATCCCCTATTTTGTTTCATATTATGACAGCAACTCCACCTTCACTTTACGATAACAGTTAAAGGGGAACTATCGTGAAAATGAAAATGTAATATAAGTTTAGGCATACTGAAATAAGACGTTTTCTAAATATAATCAATTAAAAATTCTGTACCGTTTCTGAAATAATCACGTTTATCTTCACTTTCCCTCTCTCAGCATCTGTTTCTCTTCATTCTGTCTTCATGCAGCAGTCGGGTGTCAGATATTCATTGACAGTTAGATCCAATATATGTTATGGGGGGGGCTTCCTTTCCTAGCAGATGTATTAGAGCTCACTCTATTAAAATCACCAGACATCATGTCTCTCTACATGCAGAATTTGTGCAATATGCAGTTATTTTGTTAGATTTTGTTATTTGAGTGAGCTCTAATACATCAGCTAGAAAAGGGATACCCCCTATAAGATATATTGGATCTATCTGTCAATGAATATCTGACACCGAACTGCTGCATGAAGACAGAATGAAGAGAAACAGATGCTGAGAGGTATAGTGAAGATTAACTTTCAGAAACAATGCAGAATATTTAATTGATTGTATTTAGAAAGTTTCTTAATTCGGTATGATGAAGCTCATATTAAATTTTAATTTTCGCGATAGTTCCCGTTTAGATACAGTCGAACTTACTGGTGTGAGAAATTTATAGGTGAGATGAGCATTTTCAGCCAGAACATCTGCTGCAAGATCAAAATACTAGGAAGAAAACAAATGCATATTAAACCTTCAAACAAAGCTAACATTGGACAGTATGTCTGTCTTGCAAAAATTCTACAATCAAAGTGATAGTTCTTCAGGCATCCATCTGGTAATCTTCAGTTTTGGTTGCTAAGGATATTAAGACCTAGCAAACAGATTTCAAGCCTGAGAGCTACAAGACAAAACATCTTACATTTTTTTGAAAACCACAAATAATTAACAAGGTCAACTGCAAAATGTCTTACTGTGTCATTATGTAGACAGTGTTATTAAGCTAACAGATCATATTGTATTCTACTTGATTTCATCTTCGATCTGCAATTCAATATAATATTTTTCAAACAAGAAAGAGGACAACCATTGTTTCAAACTGTGTATTGGTCTTTTTGTTTCTAGGTATCTAGAATTTCTTAAAGACAGTTATACCTCATATTTGCTGTATAAAAGTAAGAGATTGCCAAAGGTTTCTGGGGGGAAAGGATTCTGCTGTAGTAAGAACTGCAGTTTCTCAAACCCTTCAGTGGGTTTAGTATCCATATTCATCAAGGCTTGATTATGAAGAGTAACTGGATCAAGTTCCTGTATCATATATAGAAATTAAATAATTAACTACTTTATGACATCAAAAATAGAATGTATATAAAAGTGTCTATTTTATTATTTTCATTATGCATTTGTCTAATGCAAATATTAAGAGCAAAATATATATTAATTTCCTTTTTTATTTATTTTTCAAGCTTCTGTGAAGCTTCATGCTCAGACTAAACTTGTATGGTTGAACATGAGCATACAGTATGTGAGTGCTCATCCAGTATTACATGTAATGTCTACAGGCTACATGTAATTATTACATGTAATGTCTAAAGGCTAATGTCTACAGCTAGGACCAGGGCATAAAAGCACAGGAAAGCAATTCATTCTATACAGAGAAGTTCCTGTGGGCTGTAGCTGTATTTTGATAAACATTGGTTAGAACTAAACAGTTCCCACTTATTAGCTGTGTATGTAAAGTACAAAATAAATTCACTTTTTGACAGTTTTATAGAACACTTGTAGAGCTGTATAGGCCCTAGACATATATTAATATTGCAGTATGTTAGAAATCCTACCTCTTCAGATCTTGGGGGCATGTCTGTGAGGGCTTCTTGAGCTGCTTCATCTTAAAAATCAACATTAACAACATAAGCATAATATATAAGGCTTCACACAACATTGATTTATAATTGCCTAGCACCTGCAAATCAATCTCTTTTTAGAACAGCTACTACTTACACTTGATTACTTACACTTGGCAAGAATTCCAGAACCATTAAATAATTATAAATAAACAGAATACATCTATTCCAGTCCTTGACTTTATACATACAAGCAAAATGATATAAAATGAACATGTTCATAAGTAAAAAAAAAAAAAACAAAGTCTGCTTTGTAGAAATAATTATAAATATTTTGGAATAACAGCCTTCAGAATTTCATCTGTTAGAGATCTACACCTCCAAGCATCTGTCATACAGTCCAAAATTGATGGGCCCTACCACCAGATTGATTTAAGAATGTTGCCTTTTCTATTGAAACATATCCTTGGCTTTGACATTCTGTGGCCCCCACAAGATTACAAGAAATGTTTATTAAACCTACAAATTCATCTAATGAGAGTAATAAAAAATTTTTTTATTTATTTATAAAAAAGAAAACATTTATAAAAAAATAACGGAACATACAATTCTTTAACTGGTATTCAATAGCAGCTTTAAGGTTAAATGCTTCTATGAGTGCAGTTTCATGAAGTACAAGAGTGTTCCCCACACTTCGAACTTCAATGCCTTCTGTTGTCATGCCAACACCAAGCTCTAAAATAAACAAAAGATTAAATAAAATTATAAATATAACATAAGTTACTCATATGTAGGTTAAATTTCAGTATGTTTTAGAATGTGCTGATAGTAGCAACTTTTCAGTTGGTCTTCATTTTATATTTTTCATAATTTTTTTGCTGTCCTCTTCTGCCTCTTTCCAGCTTTCAAAATAGGGGTCGCTGACCCCAGAAAAAAAAAAAGTATTACTCTGTGAGGCTACAATTATCTTGTTAAATTTAGGGGCAGATTTATCAAAATATAAAATTAAAACACACGATAAAAAAACTCACACACTTTCTATTAATTTTTATGGGAATTCCATTGATTAATACAATTCTAAAAATCCCATATGAATGAAAATAGAAAGTGAGTTTTTTTGTTCTAATCTTACATTTTGATAAATCTGCCCCATAATGACTTACGTGAGGCTACCATTTGACTTATGTGAACAATGCCTAGTAGAGAGAATATTAGTGAAAATCTATACGCAGGCCTGCATTAGGGAAACTTAAGTTGGCATTAGCGGTTTCTCTTAGGGCCTAACTACAATCTGCCGTCCTATAATATAACATCTCCATAAACATTTACTTACATAATGAGGCAAATTTATCAAATTGTGAATTTAGAACTAATAATGCTAGAAATTCATTTTTTTGCATACTAAACATAAACTTACTGCACCAGAAGCCTAATTAAACAAACAATTGATGTTTTAAAATTTGGCAGCAGGGGGCTGTCATCTTGAACTTTGTTGAACATCTTTGCCAGACCAAGACCATGCACATGCTCAGTGTGGTCTAGGCTTCACATGGGAGGTTAAGCTTAGGGATTGTCAATAATTATCAAAACAGCACAAGTCAAATATCTGCCATAGAAGCCGATACAGCAAGACTGATTAATAATCAGAATATGCAGATACGCAGATTCTAGGGATACGAATCTCTACACAGTCGCCGGCTGCTTTACAGGAAAACAAACAAAGCTGATCGAGTTCTGGGAAGTAAGGTGGGGGGGCTCCCCCTGCTGTTTGAAATTATGATTTTTTTTCCCTGCAGAGCAGTTAGGGACCGTCTGAAGTTTCCTCTCTGCAGCTTTCAGAGCAAGTAAAACGAAGGGGGAATTTCACTGCACACAGTCAGGTTTATTATAAAAATGGTACACATTTTTTAATTAATGTATATTGGAGATATATTTCTTTTTCATTAAAGAAAGATATTTTACCAAGCACAGTGATGCAAAGTACAACATATAATATAAAATTACCAGGATGCTCTCGGATTCCTCGTTCAATTATATCAGCTATGTGCTTTAAGGCAGGAGCATACTGTTTCATGCTATAGTAACACAATGCAATGTTGAAAGATAAATCTGTAGAAGATACCACAAAAAAATAAAACACAAATTAGAGTTCCAAACATATCAATAAGCAAAATCTTATCTGATTTTTAGCCAATTCTGTAAATAATTTGCTGCAATTCCATTCTACATTAAAGAATGGACAACTAGCATATGAGTTTAAAGGGGTGCTTCACAAATAAACTGATTTTATCATAATGAAAGTAAGTGTCATTCCAAGCAACTTACCAATACATATTAATTATACATTTGAATGGTTTTAAAGTTCTTTGTAAATGCAACTAAAACTGAATGCTTAGAATGGAATATTATTTCATTGGATGCATTGTAGTTGATGCTCGACAACAGTACAACACAGCACATGCACTGAGCCCCTAGTCCTGTAATTGCATCCTTCCAATGACAAATGAAAGCATAGTCACAATGACTAGTTTGAAATGATTTAACATTTAGAGTTTAACATTTACCCCCCTTTGTAATTTGCTGCTATATGTGAATGCTTTGAAACTTGTTTTTTCCTTGACTTGTGAGTCCAATTTGCCTTCTTTATATAGTATAGATACCTGTAGCTTTTCCTAACACTTTAATCTATATATGGATGTCACAATTTACAGTTTACATCCTAGTTTGTAATTAGCCTTTAATATAAGTAGTTTGTACTTTAGGTGAACAATTTTACCTTGTTTATAGCCCATGACTTGCATTGCAGTAATGAACTTTTTGCAGGCTTCTTCATAATGTCCTTCCTTATACAGTAAACACCCCATATTAATCTCACTTTCAGGGTCTTCTGATGGCATCTGCTCTACTAAACTCTGGAAAACATAAAAAAAAACTATGATGAAATCTAGCTTATTTACAAAAAGTAAATGAATAATGAATTAATTGACATCAGCGTACAAATCATAGCATAAACAAAGTGTAAAATGGAGTAATATTACCTATAATCACTCTATCCATTTACTGTATTCAGGGCCACCATCAGACATTTGGGGCCTTGTACAAGTTATTTATATTAGCAGCAATAAATATAAGCACAAGTTTAAACTCTAAGTTTAAGCCCTACCCATCTACCTGCCCTTTACACTGTTGTGCTTTGTCATAACCATGTTACAGAAGTCTCTTTGAAAGTATTGTAAATTTTTACATAACTTACGTAAATGTCACAAGTTTAGGGGTCAAATGATCTTGCTGTGGGCTTCAATAAGTAGCCAGTAGTAGTTCATATGAATAGTAAATATAATTAAAGGAGAATGAAAGTCACATCCCACTTGGGGGTGCCAAATGTTAGACAACCCCAAGTGAATGTATTTACTTACCTGAAACCCCGGGTAGGTGCTCCTATCAGCAGAAATTTAAACCGGCCCAGGGTTATTCCATCGAGCACCACGGAGCAATCCTCATCCTACTTCTTCTTTCTTCTTGTGGTTTCGGAACATAAAAGTCGGCCATTTCATTCTACTGCCCATGCGTCTGCCCTAGGAAATGTATTATCCCCAACCATAGGTGCAGGCTGCACACCTTTAAATTTCTCTCTGCCAGTGCTAGGACACTCACACTTGGAGGGATCTCCCAGTGCAAATGGCCATCGCAAACCGCTAGCGCATAACACGCTTCGGACATGATGTGCATCCACATAATGAGCTTGTTGCAGCATTCGTTCATTATGCGCATGCGTGTGCCACAAAATGCTCAAACCGGGAGCTCTGCTAGGTGGCCTAGCGCTGGTGGGAAGCATTTTTTTTTTAAGAATAAACTACTGTTACCCCCAACCGGAGTTGTGGGCTCTATTAGACTGCACCTTTTGTTGGGGATAATACATTTAGCCAACAGGTGCCCTTTATGCTTCGTTGCATCGCCATTGCGTGATATGTAATGATCACAAACTTGGATGTAAGTTACGTTTCTAGGCAAGTCAGAGCAGTTTTTGCAGACATTACATAAATTGTGTATGGTTTAACATAACATTATATGTAACTTTTGCAATTTTCATAAAGTTTTCTACATCGCCAGCCCCCCTTCAGATGCAGATTTCAATAGTCTCCCCTCTCCCCCTTGATGGAGGCCCTGACTGTAATGGAAACAATAACTGAAATGCCTTAGAGACTGTTCAACCCACATATATCAGCATTACTTTCAAAATATAGCAAAGTATAATTATCTCAATTTCTATAGACATTACATCATTAAATGTCCAGTCAATATCCGCACAAAGCACAAGTGGCTTGTTTACCATATGGCTTACATTTACATAATAACCCAGAGAGTTATTACTTATTTTGCATTAGCTGAATGTATTATTTATGAAGTGCTTTGTACCCTAAGGTTAATACCAATACAAATATTTCAGAAGTATAATTATGAATGAATTGGCTATATTGATTGTACTAGTGACTAAGTACAGTAGATGCATCTGTAACAACTTATTGTTACAACTGTTACATCTGTTACAACTTATTTAGAAAAAAATATTATGTTTAGTTATACCTATTCAATTTACCTTAGCTCCTGAAATGTCTTCTTCTCCATATTTGACAGAAGCTTGTAATTTCAACATCTAATAACAAAAAAAAAACCATATATATATAAAAAATATATATTTGTATATATATATATATATATATATATATATATATATATATATATATATATATATATATATATATATATATATATATACACACATACACACACATATACATACATACATACATACATACATACACACACACACATATATCAAATTTGATATATGCTGCAACAATGAACACAAATACTGTTATACTGAATTTAGCACTCTACTATACATCTTGCTTCCAAAACAGATATCCTTTTTCCCTAAATTCAAAGATAAATGGACCATTACGGGGGACACTGATGTGCTGAATAATCTCTAGAGTACATACATGTATGGAATCTTTTATTCAGAAGTCTTGGGGGGGTTTTCAGGATAAGCATTTATTCTGTAATCACAGATCACCATTCCTTTAATTGACAAAATAACATGTAAACATTTAATACACCCAGTAGTCACATTTGGTATTCCAAAACCCAGAAGGAATGCCATGGCTCCAGTAAAAGGTCACGCTTCTGCCTATGCCCCTTATGTTGGGGGTAGCCCTTTGCTACTTGGATGCTGCCACGTCTTAAAGTGAAAGAACCAAGGTGAGGGTTCTGGGCAGGCAAGGGAACAGGAACGTGTGATGGTAAGCATAGTCGTGGAACAGGCCAGGGTAAATAATCAGTCAGTGGGGTACAGAGTCAGTATCCAGCAGCATAGTCAGAAATTGGGCAAAGGTCAGTTCAGGCAGCGATACAGCAGTGGCCAAGAACATGCAAGGGTCAAGGAACAGTAATTCAGGCAAGCGCACGCAGGAACTACCAAGAATATACCTACATTGGGTAATGGGAAACTGGATGATGTGCCTTTAAATATTTGTATGAAATATTAGTATTGATGACATTATGTGGCGTGATCGGTATAAAATAACACACGCAAATTGTTTGGCCACCAACATGATAAACTTAGTTACCCTCAAGTACAAGTTATTTTTACACAGTGTTTTTACAAAGGGAAATTTAAAAAAAATTGCTGAAAAGGGAGCCTGTGGGAGATGGTCTTTTCGAAAATCAAAGCTTTCTGCATAACATTTAACATAGTAACATAGTAACAGTTAGGTTGAAAAAAGACACGTTTATCAAGGTCAACCGTTTAACTATTAATGTTTGATAATTTATCCAAAATGTGTAATATAAAAAGGAGAAACTACTCAGCAATACCACTGCACTAGACAAACATTCATTGTATATACCTATACAACATCTGCCTTTTTTATCCACAAAGAGTGCTGGGCCACTGACTCCAGAAGCTAAAGTATAAGTCACCTTTATAAACAGTCACCTCTAGCCAATGTCTATTGACTTTTATAAAGAGAGAAAACACTATGCAATGTTTTAGATCTAATCAATTAACCATGAAGGTATTGTACACTGAATGTGTAAATCGAACACTGACTGTGTCTATAATTTATTGGTAATACCAGATTTGCACTATTAATCCCAAGGTATTTAATAATTTAACAATAGTTTCCTTTTTAGTCTTTCTTTTGGTGATCTAAATATATATGACTTATTAAGTCATTCATTTTTCTTTTACTGTATCTTGCCTAGGGTGCAGTGCAAATTTTAGTAGTGCCTGATTTCTAATGCATGTGATGTGGCTAGCTTTTTATTCCACATTTTACCTGGATAGTGAGATGTATGCAATAACAATGAGGCTTATTTAAAATTAATAGTCTTACCTTGCTTTGATAGGCAGCGTTGTCTAAAGCAAACGTTGCCTTCATTGCTTCTGGATACATGCAAGCCTTATACAGGGACTGTGCATAGTACAATTTATATTCTTCCACTTCAGGAGAGATCTGAATCAGCTGTTCATAGCAGTCTGCAGCATTCACAAAATCTTGGATCTGATAATAGCAGTAGCCCAGGAGGGAAAGGCCAGCTCTAGACTACAATAAAAGCCCATACAATTAGAATATACTTCAGGACAAGTCACCCTTGATTATAAATGTGGCTTATGTTGTGTCTGATTTTAACACTGTAAATTAACATTTTAAAGCAAATGGGCTTAGAAACTTTATTATTATGTTACAGTGAGCTAAATAACATGATGCATGAAATAATAATTCATATAAAAAGGCACAACAAATTGTTTGCAAAAAATTCACTCCATGGAGTCAATATAACATGGTACAAAGATAAATATTTAAATCATTCTTTGCAGCAATAGACCTTACCACCTAAGTTCCCCATAAATTGAACAGGGGGTCTGTAATAGAAAAATAAATGATAACTGATTGGTTGCTATGGGTTGCTATGGGTTGCTGGGCCAAAGTCCTCATCTTACTACATCAGGGGTCCCCAACCTTTTTCACCCCGTGAGCCAGACTCAGATGAAAAACTGATGAGCAACACAATAAGTGAAGAGTACCGCAAGCATAATTTTTATTAATATTAAGCATACACTCTAAATTAAAATTATATATAATATGTATCAATGTGAAATCTGGCACTGCATGTTTTCTGCCAGTTTTTGAATATCTGGGGTGTAGTTTGTGACAGCCAGCCTCATGTATTCTCAAGATGATCATCATTTCAATGTGTTCTATATTTAGATTTTAAAATTTTCATATCTAAAAATCCAGATTCACAGAGGTAGGTTTGCCCAAAACAGGAATTCAGTCTTTCTGAGGTTCCTTTTAGGATGGGAAACTTGAAGATTTCTATTAAAGTCCAGAAGTCATTTTGCAGTGATCTGGATCTCAAAATGTGATCTGGATGGGCAATATGAGGGATTTGCTGCTGCTGGTTCAGGTACATGGGGCTATATGGTGTCTGCCGGCAAAGGTACACAGATGTTTGGTGCAATATGATGGATTTTTGGCTTCTGCTGGCACAGGTACATATTTATGGACAATATTGTAGATTTTTGGCTCCTGCTGGAACAAGCAGATATTTAGGAGCAATACATTGGATTTTAGGCTGCTGCCGGCACAGGTACATTTTTGGGGACAATATGTGGGATTAGCTGCTGCTGGCTCAGGTGAATGGGGCAATATGGTGGCTGCTGGCACAGATACACAGATGTTTGGGGCAATATGATGGATTTTGGCTCCTGCTGGCACAGGTACAAATACGGGGCAATATGATAGATTTTTTTGGCTGCCGCTGGCATAGATACAGCTTGGGGGTAACAATATGATTGATGTTTTGTCTTATGCTGGCTAGGTACAGATTGGGGGTAATCTGAGGAATTGACTGCCATTGGCACAGGTACAAATGGGGGCATATGATGGTTCTGGCAATGGTAATGCAGGACCAGGTGGGGGGCACTAATTGAAACCCCTGCCAAAATACCTTGGCCCAGCCCTGGCAATGATACAAGTGGATGAGCAGGTGGCACAAGGAGACTGGGCAGCACTGAAACTCTGGTGCAAAGTAATCATGTGGAGTTGGGAATAATAATGGTACAACAAAAAAATAGGTGAGGGAGCTGGAGTTACAGAGAATGTGGAATTATCAGAATTGGCACAGTAATGGCAGGGACTAGGGAGAAGGGCTCACTGTGGGCTGGCATATGACATCAAGGCACGGCAGAAAAATATTGTGCTGAGGCTGGGAAGGGAGGGACAGAAACTATTGCGCTGTTATTAGTGCTCAATGCTGGATCTGCAAGCATATAATTTCTGACAGCAATAAGATTGTTGTTAGGCGACAGAACGCTCCCTTCTTTCCAGCCCCATACCAGTACTGTTTTACCCAGTAGATCCGACTTACTAGCCCTGTGTAACAGTAAGCATTTTAATAGATTGTGAGCCAGCGAGATCCCTTCTCCCTGACTCACCATAAGTGATAATAGCGTTATCTTTTCTCTCCATTCTCTTCCTGCACTTTCTACTCACTGCTCGCTCACAGGACTAATTGCAAACACGCTGTTATAATTCACAGATCGATTTGACAGGAGGCTCACAGAACTGATCGGCTGGCAATTTATAAGAGACTATGAGGGCTGGTTGGAAAGTATCGCACTGAAACTTTTCCACGTACTTCATAGGGTTGGCTATATAGAAAGGATCGTGCTTGAACTGAAACTGTGATATAGGCTTCTTATGGTCAGTCAGGAAAAAGGGATCTTGCTGGCCCACAATCTATTAAAATGCTTCCTATTACACAGGGCTAGTGAGTCGGGATCTACTGGGTAAAACAGTACTGGTATGGGGCTGGAAAAGCTTACGTGAGCAACACCAAGAGAACATGTTGCTCGCAAGCTACGGGTTGGGGATCACTGTACTACATAAAAGAATCCTGAGCTGAATTTCTGACATGTGTTGTGTCACTATGCATAGATCTCTGATTTACAGATTTCCGATAACTTGTTTGCAAAATGAAAAGCTCTTGTAAAGTGGTTCTGTTTAGGTGTGCCAGATTACTACGTCACACATGACCGTTATGTGCTCATGAGTTTCCATATGAGTTACTTTGTGGTTTATTATAATAAAGGCAGTCAGACAACAGCACATATACATTAGACGGGCTGTGAGGACCAAATGCAGAAAAATGCGTGCAGAAAATTACATTACCCTATATTGCTTCTGAAGTTCATTGCTAAGAACCTGGATAGCTTCTCCATATCTGGCTTCCTTTATCTGAAAGCAAAGAGAATCAAATATTATCCAGTCAGAATCATCCGTTTCAGATCTATTTCAGTCATGTTGCTGATTTCACATTGTAATTAGTAGCAAATGACCAAAGAACCGAGATTTGTGTACTGGCTGTACATGGAGCAAGAATAATTCAAACTGGAGGATGAGTTTGCATTATTTTTCCACAAAAGCCTAGATGGTGTTATTTGACTAAAGCTTTTGCATGTCTTAATCATTTAAAATACTGTGGAGCATTATGCAAACTGTAGTCTAAAAGCTGTGGAAGGTGTATGTCACTGTAATATTAGCACTTGAAACTACTGAATATTCAAATTGAAATACTTTTAGTAAATTCTGCCCACTGGATTTACGTCAGTTTTAAAGCTAAAATGATGTTGCTGCTTTTCCAATGATTTCCATAATTGACCATGATGTTGTGCAGGTATTTATTTATTAGATTAAAAGGTGTAGGCCATTACTGCATCATAAAAAATACATAAAAGGGCTTATTTAAAAAAGCCTCAGACCCAAAAGCTAGAGTTGCAAAATTGCACATTTTAGCGCTACTTTAACAAGCATTTGCATCTGGGATAGGGGGTGCTTAAGTGCCCATGTTAAGGGCTGCTGCCACCTGTGGTGGTGGTGATGATAATAAATGTAAAGAAGCACTGCTGGCATGGCAACCATGTGTATTTTACATGAAAACCTGATTCCATTCCAATTGAAAACTGTCTGTACCCTAAATATCTAGGAGAAAAAGTGGAATCTGACACTGCTTAGGGGAAGCAAGACATATAGGGGGCCCAGTGGCACAATGACTAATAAGCATTTTAAATACGTTTTGAAAGTTTCAAAATATTTTCCCACGGGAGCAAATAACTTTCCAGACGTCCGCCATTGAGAGAGATTAAGCGGATGCCGCTCTGACGACAGAGCGTGTTAACGCAGCCCCTGACTACGCGCTCGTTTGCGCCCGCGCGTCCTGGTTTGCGCACGGCCGCGGGGATTGACCTGGCCGGCATTGCCCTCCACTATTTCCAGTTGGCATGGTTTTTGCGCCAGACAAGGCTGACCCTCTGCACAAGAACAGGCACCCACAGACGCAACAGTATAGCTCTACAAGAAGCGCCTCCTTACCAGTCTGTAGATAGTCGCGGTATATTCTCCATCTTTAATCTGCCTTACAGCCATGTCCCCAACAGTGACAGCTTCATCCACTTGGCTCCTTCCTCCCCTGGTGCCAGCTAACCCGCAGTCTCACCTAATGCAATTCTGTGTTGCCAAGGCCGCTCTCCGCTATCCCATGGCAACAAACCGGAAGTTGTCAGTGCGTGCCTCGCCTTTTCTTTGAGACCCAACCCACTTTCATTACACTAATTCTGGGAGTGGAGTGGAATGGAGCACATTCAATGGTTACGGGTGTTTGTTACATTATAATCGCAGTTTCGAGTCTAAAACTACAGAGATAAGAAACAAGCAAACGCAAAACGTATTAAGATATTTACTGTTCTCCCCTACTGTCTAACCTGTAGCCCCAGTAAGGAATAAAAAAGGAGTTGCATTGGGGTTTGGATCTGTAACAACATCAACATTCTTTTTCTCACATCTTTACATTCCCCCTCACCGGGTCCTCCCGTACTTGCCTGGCTGCATATAACTGGTGGGATGTGCGGCTGGAAGGGGAGGCTACTCTCTCAGCTGTGGGGAAGTTAAAGGGATACTGTCATGGGAAAACATGTTTTTTTCAAAACGCATCTGTTAATAGTGCTGCTCCAGCCGAATTCTGCACTAAAATCCATTTTTCAAAAGAGCAAACAGATTATATGGGGCTAGACATATCGTCAATTTCCCAGCTGCCTCCAGTCATGTGACTTGTGCTCTGATAAACTTCAGTCACTCTTTACTGTTGTACTGTGAGTTGGAGTGATATCACCCCCTCCCTTCCCCCCCAGCAGTTTAATGTAATGGGAAGGTAACAAGATAACCGCTCCCTGGAAGATCTAAGAACAGCACTAAATAGTAAAAGCAAAGTCCCACTGAGTCTCCTTCAGTAGGAGAAATAGCCTGCCAGAAAGTTATTCCATCCTAAAGTGCAGGCACAAGTCACATGACTGGGGCAGCTGGGAAACTGACAAAATGTCTAGCCCCATGTCAGATTTCAAAATTGAATATAAAAAAATCTGTTTGCTCTTTTGAGAAATGGATTTCAGTGCAGAATTCTGCTGGAGCAGCACTATTAACTGATGAGTTTTGGAAAAAACATGTTTTTCCATGACAGTATCCCTTTAATATTCTGGGACAGGTTGGCAGTAAAGGGGCGCACAGCAGCGGCGTAACTAGAGTTTGTGGGGCCCCCCTGTAGAGGAACTTTCAGGGCTCCACTGTAGAGGAACTTTCAGGGCCCCCCGGCAAGGAACTTTCGGTGCCACCTCCATTTATATGATATTAAATATATCTTTTCTTTTTGAAGTAAGAATAACATATATGGAATATCTGGAAAAGTAAATTAGATAAAGGAAAAACAAATTAAACAAGGGCTGAAGAATGATCATTATGAAATTAGACTGTTGCTTGCTGGGACCCCATGTTAATACTAGGCCTGCTATCTAGATAACTAGGGCCCAACTTATCCTATCCATGTGCAGTTCTATTTGACAAAATTAAAGGGGATCGCTGCCAGAGAAAAAAGGGAGGGGCAGAAGGGAAAGGAGAAAAATAGAACAGCTAAAACCAAGAAAAGGTACAAGAACAAAAACATAGACAAGCATATAATAGGAAAGCTGAAGAAGAAATGGAATAGGACAATAGCACAGCGGCAAGGCTAGAAGAAATCAGCAAAAAATTAATAATATAAAATTAAAGTGGTGGAAGGCTGAAAGCAGGAAAGGCAATAATGAGGCAAAGTATTCATGGAGTATTAGAATAAAGGAAGAGCAAAAAATAAAAGGTAGAACTAAGCAACAATTAGAGCAGGTGAGTAGGGGGTAAGTGGATACGAGGGAATAGAATAAAAGGAGATAATGTAAATTGAGAGAAATGAAAAATGAGCAGAGGGCTAGAATGGGAGGGCATAAGACAAAGGATGCATAAAGTGAAGGATTGGAATAATACAAGATAATGAAGAAGCAGAGAGCAAATAGAAGCAGAAAGCAGGATAGATAAGATTTAGAATGGAAGAATTAATAGAAGACAAAAGGCAATTACAGAATACATAGCAGGATGGCACAGTGGCAAGTCAGATGCCCCCAGAATTCATAGTAGTATGGCACAGAGGCAATTCCATGTATAATAGCCCCAGAAGCACACTGGCACTTTCATGTAAGATACCCCACAGAATTCATAGCAGGTTGGTACAGAGGCAGATTCAGAAATACTGTACCCATTGAACAGTTATTTTTATATGTAATATCCCCCAGAATACATAGCAGAATGGCACAGTGGCAATTACATGTCAGATACCCCCATAATTCATAGATGGATGGCACAGCGGCAATTTCATTTATAGATACCCCAAAATAAATATCAGGTTGGCACAGAGGCAGATTCAGAAATACTGAACCCACTGAACAGTTATTTTTATGTAAACAGCCTCAGCACATTTAGTAAAATAAACATCACATTTTCAGAGGTAATGGCAGAAAGAGAAAGGAAAGAGTTAAGGCTGGAGATTCTTACTGGTCTTCTCATTCCTGGTGGGGGGGGGGTGAAGTCGAAAGAATCTGGAAAGTAGATAGCCATAAATTTCTGAAGAGGACCCCTTGTGTGGGCAGTAAATAAGTGAATAAGTGATATGAGATGCAGCCCTTTAGCTGTTCTTCCAGTTGCCTACTTGCTTTCTCTGGTTCCAGCAAAGTTGCAATAAAAGCTAGAGCAATTTGGCACCATAGCTAGAATCGTCAGGCAGGCAAGGGTCAAAACTGGGTAATCAATCAGATGGGATGAGGCAGAATCGGAGTCAAATAACAGGCAGAGGTCAAACCAGAACGTCGAACAGAAGGGTTAAGCAGAATCAAGGTCGGTTTCAGGCAAGGGTCAGGTTCCAGAGATCAGAGTATTCAAACAGCCAGGCAGGGGTCAAAACAGATAATCAGAATCAGATTCAAACAGAATAGCAACAGCTAACAGCACCAGGAACAAATCCTATCACGGGCAATGACATGAAGAAAATGTCCCTTTAAATCCTATTTGAATTGCGCAATGACGTAATCACGCCAGCGTGCATGTGCCTATAAAAACAAGCCGGCAGTGAAGGAGCAGGACGGTGCGGCGGGCGTCCCCGCTGCACCACCACTAGACCACCAGGGTAAGGATTCGTTACAGAAATATTTCATACAAGATATTGATACAAGTTTGGCAGTTTTAGAGTGTAGATGAAGTTTGCTAAATTTTTAATGTGTCTTCATTAAATAACACATGAGTTTTTGTTTATAAAATATATAAAGCTATCTGGTCTTGCTTATATTCTTGGGGACGCATCTGTTGTGCCGCGGTAAGCAATTGTAATTACAATGGAGGGTGCATGACACTTTGGCACCCCCCATTAATTTAAACTTTAGTTCTTAAAAATCAAGGTATTTAATTCCCCTTTTTGAAATAAAATTCTGAGCTGGACATTGTTTAAGAAAGTTAGATTAAATATAAACAGTTAAATGGCTCATTTGTGTCAAGGATTAGGTAGGGGTGCTGTGGAGGCTGATGAGGGAAGGATGAGTCCTTTAGACAGGGGCTGTATGTGCCAAAGGGAACACGTAAAGGGAAGGCAGGAACAGGCTGAAGAGGGCGATGATTCAGACTGGAACGGGTGATGGGGGAACAGGACAAAGAGGGAGAAGGTCAGGACTGGAACAGACTGGATAGGACATGATGATGAGGGCGTAGATCGGGGGCAGACTGAACGGCTGAGACAGGATGGGTGGGTGTAGATCGGGAGGACAGGATAGCGGGAGGAAAGGATAGTGGAAGGACAGGATACAGAAGGAGACTGGAGCGGAAGGAAACTGGACATCAGGAGAGGTAGAAAAAGACAGGGCAAGATGCAGAGCGAGATGAGGGGTTACAAGGTACTAGGCAGGGACAGGAAGCAAGAATCAAGAACAGGCACAACAAGGTCAATGCAGGGAAAGGTTTGGAGTGAGAAGCAGATCAAGATACAGAATAGCAAGGAAAGCAGGCCAAGGTCAGAACAGGAAGTAGGAACAGGCAATGCAAGGTCAGATCAAGGTCAAGGCAGAAATAGGTTAAGGCAAGGTAAAAGGTAGGACTGGAGCAGAACTGGGAGGGAAAGACAAGGTAGGAACAGAACAAGGAAAGATAAGGAGGAAAGGTTCAAGGTAGGGCAGAACAGGACTAGCCAAGGCATGGAGGCTAGAGCTGAAACCCTTAGCTAGGGGCAATGCCACACTGCTAGTCTGGGAAACAATGCCCAGGCAAGAAGTGTTTGGCGGACTGGCCTTAAATAGGACAGAGTCAGCCCTGATTGGCTGACTGCAAACCAATCAGGCTGCTGCTGGGCTGGGACTGCAAAGGCCAGGTAATATATAGTGAGCACCCCTGCAGACTGCTCACCTGGCCCAGTGGTCAAGGCATCAAACCAGAAACCCAAAGGTCCCTGGTTCAAATCCCAGCAGATCCTGACACTTTTCACTGAAAATTATGTGCTTCTTTCATGCAGGCAGTACAGTGATGTCTTTGCTTTGAAATCACTGCTGTTTCCACTACAAGAGACCCTGGGCCCTCTAAATACTATCAGGTGAGATATATGTCTCAGATTCAAAAGCAAACAGTTATGACCCATGTGGCTCTCCTCAAGCCATTCATTGTTTACTGCCTGGTAACCAAGACAGTTGAAAAGCAGGAAGCAGTGTTCTGGCTTTTATGTTAGACATCCGGTCACTCCAGCCTTTATACATTACATTTTTGGCTAACTTATTACCACCACTTGCTGGTGAGTGTGTGCATTCAGTCATGTGTGAATGCATGGCGAGAAAGTCGACAGAGCAGAAGGCAGGGCAGAGAGTTGGCCTGCTGGGTTGCCCAGGGCGCCCCACCAGCTTGACCCACCTATCATAAACTAACAACACACTAGGGCTAAGTTAGATCCATCAGAAGAAAATTAACCTATCAGTAACTTTCTGAATTGTAGTTTGAAAGGTGCAAACTCATGCTACTGTGCTTTCTAGATATTGATATGTTGCATGTAGATCATGTCACAGCAAAAAAAAAAAAAAATGGATTTTATATCTTCAGTTGGTATAGTGTTTACTAAAAACGATTTTACTAATGAATAGTTCTAACTGTTTTTTAATTTGTTTTTATACAGTTATGTACCATGGAATTTTCATGAGACAAAGCCAGGAGTTATGGAGATCATCATATTGAGTCATTCTTGAAACTTGCAAATGAAATTGGGCTGCTGGGGATCCTGAGAGCAAGTCCTTACATATGTGCAGAATGGGACACGGTAAAGCAAATTGGTTTCAGTAGTTATATAAGAACGTTTTGAAATGTGTCCAAGACCATTGGTTCCTGAATGTACCATAGAAGTCAATCAGATTTTACATTCATGAATTCAACCACCTCCCCTAGACTGGTATTTTGGTATCCAAAGACCAGAGATCACTTAACCAAGTTTATTATTTATATAATAAACATACACAAGCTACGTGGATCATGTACTCAAAAGAGACAGAACAAAGGATTGACCAGACATTATATACCCTCTGATCATGGGAAGGGATGTAAGGGAATACAAGGGAGCTATGAGCAGAACGTTTCAGTGTCCAATTAACTCGTATGGGAAAATAGAAGAGTAGTAGAGTAGCTGTAGATGAGCTCAGGGACAATACTCCTAGGCAAAAGAATACAAAAACAATACAGGATACTGATAAGAACCGACTCAGCAGATGTTACACATAACCTTCAAACAGTTTCTAGAAGGGCCTCATGGGCACTTCTGTTCACTAAACTAAGGGGGGCCAAGCATGGCATGCAAAACTGTTCCTCCACACTATGTTATTCTTCTGTTACCCAATAACCTGTTAGGCCTATGCACATGAAATGTCTGCTCTTTTTGGCAGGGCCCTTTTTACAGTTGTCTTTCACATGAATAGAAATAGCCTGTCACTGTACGATTTTTGACTTGAAAATGTAAGTACAAAAGTTTTTGGGTTGAAAACTGCTTGTTACAAATGGTGACAAATGCGCTCTTTCCTAATATAATATCTTGAGTATCAGATGCCCAAACAGCACTTAATTATATTAGACTGATAGAAGCTGTCTGTTTAAATTTTATTAAAGCAACATATTGTGTCTCACAATATTAAAATTAGGTTAAGTTATCAACTCTGCTTTAAGCTAGATTTTCAATGTTTACTGGGGTCACTCCAGGTTAGTTTTACACCTGCTTATTGTTCATACCTGTCAGTACCGCTGCCGCCGGGAGTGCACAGCGGCACGTCTTTTCCCGGTGGCGCGGATTCCAAAATGGCCGTGCCCATACTGCCACGTGGATGCCGAAAGTTTGAATAAAGGGCACCTCTGACTTGCATCATCGCCCAATTATAGGTTTATTCTGCTATATGAACCTGGGTGTTAATTCTACTGAATATTCCTGTTTCCTGACTCCTGCCTGTTTTGGATTTTTGACCCTTCGCTGCCTGCTTTGTGAACTCTTGCCTGTGACTTGTCTACGACTCGTGTTTAACCCTTTGGCTACCACGACTTGGACTTCTGCTCCTGTGCTTCCTCCTTGGTCCAGACTACTCCCCTTGGGAGCTGCTAGGCCCCCTGATAATACCCAGTTCCAGCCCAACTCTGGCACCTTATGTTAAAAAATAAAAATGCACTGTGCAGTATGTGTTTATTTATTTCATAAATGAGCCCTGTTCCTAAATAGAAAATCAAACAATTCAAACAACATATCTGCTTCTCACACCCAATAACCCCATCCATTCTGCAGTGAAAACCACCCTGTTTCTAGTCTACTGAGATGTGTTCAACTGGATATATCATAGAATGCATATTTGTTAGACTTACGGCAGATATAGCATTTTGACTGGCACTGCCATCCAGTGATGTCATGGGAAATACACTCCTTTTTACCAATCACGGCTAACCATATTACATATAAGTAAAACTCACACCGTCATCAGGCACAATCCATTCCATATATTAAGATGAGAACAGGTGACAGGCGGTCCTGAAAAAAAACATTTAAGTGTTGTTCACCTTCAAACATGTTTTTCAGTTTAGTTGGTTTCACCAGAAATAAAGGCTTTTTCCAGTTATTTTGTATTTTCTATCACCGTTTTTCTAATATTTAGGTGTAAAGTTTCATTTTTCACCTCTTTCACATTTTTCACCTTTTAAAGCAGCTCTGGGAGGGGGTCACCTGTTTTAAAATTCATACATTTACATTAATTGGTACATTTGTTAGGTTTGTCCCTGCTGAGCAGAATCCCTGAGCCTGAACAGGCAGCTGTTAGAATTGATACAATAGTTGCTAATATTCCACAGATGCTGTTGAGAAATGTATCAACTAATTGTATCAACTAAATGTAGCAAATTGTGCAGAATACTCCTGGATCACTGAGCTGCCAGAATGAAACACTAGAGACAGGAACATTAAGCTTTAACCTTACATTTCGGGAAATGGTATCAAATAAAAGCCACTGAAAAAAGTCTTTGTATATGGAGAACAATCTGAAAACAACTAAACTGAGAAAAGTTTTTTGAATGTGAACAACCCCTTTAACTTTAGCATTTAGGGCTGGTGTTTTTATTAATTTATTGTTTGCTGAAGAAGTGTGTGGACTGGGGAAATATTTAACAGTTGGGTGTTGGTCCTAACATATTCTCCAGTGAATTAGACTTCCGCTTCTTCAAAGTTTAAAATACGGCGCAAAACAATGTTTGGGCACACTGGGCTGATTTTTGGCCTGTGGATAAGTGAGAATCAGCCCTTATACTTGAATCGGCGCTCAGTTGCATCTGCGGGTATAAACACACACAGAGCAGATTTCAGTGCTGAAATACGAGTATGCAACTTGACACAAATTTGAGTGCCTTCACCCGGGCTGACACAACTGGCACCCCATGTAAATAGATAGAGTAAAAGGCAGTGGGGTAGAGACTCCTCAAACACATTATGCAGTGGGAGTACCTCAGTAATGTTAATACTCACAGTGACTGTAATAAATCATGGGGCCCCATAAGCTCACCTAGCGCTACTCAAACTCTGCCTGAGCTGTCACAACTCTGTCCTCTGGACACCTCTTCAAAGTAACCCATGAAATCAAACCTGCCCATACTGCACTGATAGCAGCCCTGTTCATACTGACCTAAAACTTATTTCAGCAAAGTCACATTGATGCCCAGAATATAACAGTAAACATTTACCAGCATATACATACTTTGCCTGCAGAATACAAATAGTTGAGCACCATGTATATAACAGAGCTATACATTATTGGATCGGCATATAATGGAACATTACCCCAAACATATAGGTATATTAAACCTTATATACTGTATCCCTCCTGCACAGTTTGTTGCCTTTTATTTGTGTTTAATTTCTCATCCATTCTCGTCTTAAGGTGAGAGATCCGCTCGTTTGGCGATGTCGTCAAACGAGCGTCTCTCTCCCCGATATGCCCACCTTGAGGTGGGCAATATCAGGCTGATCCGATCGTGGGCCCTAGGGCCCAACGATCGGATCCTAACGAATAGCAATTGGTGGTCAGATTGCGGAACCGCATCAACGAATAGATGCGGCCGCAATCCGACGGGATTTTTGTCCCATCCGATCGAGATCTGGCCGACTTTCGGCCAGATCTCGATCGGTGAAGCCCGTCGGGGGCCAATAAGCTGCAGATACGGCCTGTCGGCAGCTTTTATCGGCCCGTGTATGGACACCTTTACACTGATGGAGGTAACATCATACATATATGATGTATGATAAAAAATTATAACTTTACTGACGGTTTATACAATAGTATTTAATCAAGTCTGAGGACGGTACAGTATAGACAGATAGATGATTGATAGATAGGTGGCATTTGTAATGATCATGATCTAGACTGGAAATGTTCATTTATTAAAAGCATTCAAAGCCTTAAGCAACCCTACAATGAATAATTTTTGTTCGCTTTATGCCAGTGCAGAATTCTTTATATGGTTGACCTAAACAGTCAAATATGAGTGGCAGCATCATGCTGTTTGCTTACAAAAAAAAATGTGAATCTTTCACCGAGACAATGATTCCAATCACAAGACCAGTACAGGACCGGAACTAGGAATCGGCAGAAGAGAGAACTGCCTAGGCCGCAACGATAGGGGGGGTCACTGGGCAGTTTCCTGTTAAAGGGTCTCCTGCCTACCCATAGTTTGTGTTGGTTCCTCCCTGCTGTAGTTAGGGTGAGATTTAGAAAGAATGCCTATTTGCTCTCCTATTTGTATAGTGTGCTGGTCAGTTAGGAGGAGATTTATGGAGAAGAATTATTTGTTATTCTAGAGCAGTGATCCCCAACCAGTAGCTCGTGAGCAACATGTTGCTCTCCAACCCCTTGAATGTTGCTCTCAGTGGCCTCAAAGCAGGAGCTTATTTTTGAATTCCTGGCTTGCAGGCAAGTTTTGGTTGTATAAAAACCAGATGTACTGCCAAACAGAACCTCAATGTAGGTTGACAATCCACATAGGGGCTAACAAATGGCCAATCACAGCACTTATTTGGCACCCCAAGAACATTTTTCATGCATGTGTTGCTCCCCAACTCCTTTTACTTCTGAATGCTGCTCACGGGTTAAAAAGGTTGGGGATCCCTGTTCTAGAGATTATGACTATAGCTTAATGTCTGCCAAATGAGATCTTTAAAGGAGAACAAACCCCTAAAAATGTATGTGGCTACAAATGCCATATTTTATATAATGAACTTATTGTACCAGCCTAAAGTTTCAGCTTCTTAATAGCAGCAATGATATAGAGATTCAATCTTATCATATGGTCACCATCTTGGAAAATGTCTGCAACACTCACATGCTCAGTGGGCTTTGAGCAGCTGTTGAGAAGCAAAGTTTAGGGGTCGTCGCAAATTATCTAGCAGAAAATGAGTTCGGCCTGTAACATAAGCTGAAGCTACAGGGCTGATTATTAAATTCTGATGCTGATTTTACTGGTTTCTGTGCTGCCATGTAGTAATTATCTCTATTAATTACATGTATAATTACTGTATATTTTAAGTCGGTCCCTAAGCTCGGTCAGTGAAAGCAGCACAGAACTTGTGCAGCGAATCAGCAGAAAAGAAGATGGGGAGCTACTGGGGCATCATTGGAGGCACAGATCTTCCCTGCTAAAGGGCTGTGGTTGCCTTGGGCTGGTATTGTCTGTAAGGTTATGAAAGTCTGAACACATTTCTGGGAATTTTAGTGCAATGTTTTATGTATTTGACAGTTTTGCTAATGAAGCTTAAAAGCAAGGTCACACAGGCATTTTTATGTTGTGTTTTTACAAATGAGTGGTTGAGCAAAAATACGTGTGAAATTAAGCATACATAGTAACATAGTAAGTTAGATTGAAAAAAGACACACGTCCATCAAGTTCAACCTTCTTCTTCTTTCAAATCTTTTTATTGGTTGCGAAAACAGCATATACTTTTCTCATAACAAAACTTTTTTATGCATTCGTAGATATAGAAAATGTGTATCCTCCTACGCAGAGGGGATTATAGGCATAACATACAAATGTCCTGAGAGTGAAGGAAGAGCAACGGCTCCGGACACTCCACATAGCGACACATCAGGAAACAGCATGTAGTATAAGTAAAGAGTATATGTTGAATAGAAAAACAAAATAAAAAGAGAACTAAACAATATACCGAAGCAACCGTGTCCGTATTCATTAAATTGTCAACAGTTAGCTCTTAGTTCAGGTTTGAAACTGCCTTAAGTTCCATCATATAGGTTTCAATTTAGAATGAATCACTTGCTAAGCCAGGTACAGAGTGGTACAGAGAAAGTGGAAGATGAAAAAACCTGCACTAGCCAAAGTTTAGTGTATACTGGCATAGTGCATCCAGGGAGTCCAGATCTTAGTAAAGGTGGAGTAGGTATCAGTAGATATACTCAATAATCTTTCATTTACCATTATCCAATTAATTTTTAAGCGAAACATAACCATAGGAATAGAAGTTTTTTTCCATGAGGCAGCAATAGTCTGTTTCGCTGCTACAAAAACAAACTGTATCAATTTGCGATGATATTTGTCCGAAAGTGGAATATTGGTATTGAGTAAGACCATCTTAGGATCTTTTCGTAGCCTAACTCCCATTATTGAATCTATTAGTGTGAATATCCTGGACCAAAATCTGAACGCCTGTCTGCACTGCCACCAAACATGTAACATAGTGCCGTCCATTCCACAATTTCGGAAACAGAGGGGACTGACAGCGGGGTAATATTTATGTAATTTGGTAGTAACCAAGTACCATCTAGAGATCACCTTGTATAGAGTTTCCTGCGCCAATGTATTTATGGAGGATTTGGCTGTATTCACCCACGTTTGTTGCCAGGAAGCATCGTCTATTATATTACCCAGATCCCGTTCCCACTGAGTAGTATATTGTGGAGGGGAAGTAATTGCTGAATTTAAAATGTCCTTATATAACATAGATATTATACCCCCATTACAAGGGAACTTAACACACATTTGTTCCCAAGCGGAAGAGGATAGGATATCAGCACATCCTTTAGTCACTTCAGTCAGAAAATGTTGGATCTGAATGTAGCGAAAGCTTTCCGCTCGTGGAGGATTATACTGGTCGACTATAGTGGACCATTTCCTGAGGCCTTGCAAGCCAAAAAACTGAGTGACATACAACATGTTGTGAGAGTACCACCAATGAAAATCAGTACCTTGTAGACCTGGTCGAAAAACAGGGTTGCCAAGAACAGGCATAGCCGGACAATGAGGCGATTTTAATGGAGTTCTTAATATTACCTGGTCCCATACAGTCAGCGCCATTTTTAAAATTGGGGTGGAAGCGATGGGCCGCTTACATTTGGAAATCCAAGGTAACACTGCAGGAGTAATCGGCTTGAGTTGCGCTACTTCTATTTGAGCCCATAACGGGAGGGTAGGTCTATAAAAATGAATTAACGGCGCAATTTGCGCCGCTTGGTAATAGAAAAAAATGTTAGGGACACTCAGGCCACCCCTATTCCTGGGTAAAAAAGAGGTATTTCGGGCCAAACGTGATTTTTTTCCGGCCCAAATAAAATTCGCAAATTTTTGTTGTATTTTGTATAATTGTGATTTTGCAATTTCAATAGGCAGAACGCGGAAAAAATATAGTAGTTTAGGTAAAAGAACCATCTTAATTGCATTTATCCTTCCGAACCATGAGATATGTAATTTAGACCAGGCCACAAGAGACTTAGTAATATCTATCCAAAGTGGAGGATAATTAGCTTGATATAAACCTTCGAGAGTTGAAGTAATTTGCACCCCTAAGTAACTTAACTGTTTGACTTTCCACTGCAGATCAAAGTTAAGCTTAAGTAATTTTTCTTGGGATGGAGAAATATTCAAAGGAAGGGCTTCAGACTTAGTCGAATTAATCACCAGTCCAGATACCCACCCAAAGTGATGGAGGATATTAAACAAATGCAGGAGAGATGTCAGCGGTTTCGTTAGGGTCAACAATAAGTCATCAGCAAAAAGCATTTGTTTGTGAGTGTGGTGGGCTACTGTCGTACCAGTAATCTTTGAGTCCTGCCTAATCAATATTGCTAGAGGTTCAATTGCCAGAATAAATAAAAGTGGGGAGAGGGGACATCCCTGTCTCGTCCCTCTGTGGAGGGTAATCTTATCAGAGGCAAAAGGACCCCATTTAAGAAAGGCTTGTGGAGTGTTATATAGTGCCTGAATTGATGAAAGAAACTTATCCCCAAAGTTCCATTTGCGCAAAATATAATATAAATATTCCCAGGAGACGGAATCAAAGGCCTTTTGAATATCCAGAGCTAATAGTACTGCTGGAGTGTGGGAGGAGTTAAGGGTGTATAGCAATTGTAATAAACGTCGAATGTTATCCCCACCATCTCTATTAGGGACAAATCCCACTTGATCAGGATGGACTAAGGTAGCTAAGAAGGAGTTCAGGCGAGTAGCTAGTATTTTCCCAAAAATTTTTACATCGTTGTTTAATATGGAAATGGGACGATAGTTACCACAATCTAATGGATCTTTATTAGGTTTGGGGATCAAAGCAATCTGTGCCAATATTGAATCAGAGTGCAGTTTACCTCCGTGCATTAATTTATTAAATAAATTAGTAAGATGCGGAGCCAATATTGGGGCAAATTTTTTATAATACATAATTGAAAAGCCATCAGGTCCCAGAGTTTTAGAATTAGGGAGTAATTTAATTGCCAGTAAAGTTTCTTCCACAGTAATATTATTGTCCATTAAGAGGCGCTGGTCAGGAGTCAAGGTGGGCAAGTTTACAGCCGAAAACAAATTATCTGCATGTGGCACAGTAAAAGTGGAGGGATCCTGATAGATTTTGGAGTAGACAAGTTCAACCTTTTAACCTGCCTATCTGCTAGTTGATCCAAAGGAAGGCAACAAAAAAAAAAAACCCCTCTTAAATTTGTCTCAGAGAGAATTTGTCCCTAAAGTCAGTACTTTGTAGAGCCACCTTTTGCGGCAATTACAGCTTCAAGTCGCTTTGGATAAGTCTCTATGAGCTTGCCACTGGGATTTTTGCCCATTCCTCAAGGCAAAACTGCTCCAGCTCCTTGACGTTGGATGGTTTTCGCTTGTGAACAGCAATTTTCAAGTCTGACCACAGAGTCTCAATTGGATTGAGGTCTGAACTTTGACTAGTCCATTCCAAAACATTTAAATGTTTCCACTTAAACCACTCGAGTGTTGCTTTGGCAGTATGCTTCGGGTCATTGTCCTGCTGGAAGGTGAACCTCCGTCCCAGTCTCAAATCACAGGCAGAGCGACACAGGTTTTGCTCAAGAATATCCCTATATTTAGCACCATCCATCTTTCCCTCGGCTCGGACCAGTTTCCCAGTTCCTGCTGCTGAAAAACATCCCCACAGCATGATGCTGCCACCCCCATGTTTCACTGTGACGATGGTGTTCTTGGGGTGATGGGATGTGTTGGGTTGGTGCCAGACATAGCATTTTCCTTGGTGGCCAAAAAGTTAAATTTTAGTCTCATCTGTCCAGAGCACCTTACTCCATACATTTGGGGAGTTGCCCACATGCCTTTTGGCAAACTTAAAATGTGCCTTCTTATTTTTAACTTGAAGTAATGGCTTTTTTTCTGCCCACTCTTCCATAAAGCCCAGCTCTATGGAGTGTATGGCTTATTGTGGTCCTATGGACAGATACTCCAGTCTCTGCTGTGGAACTCTGCAACTCCTTCAGGGTAACCTTTGGTCTCTGTGCTGCCTCTTTGTTTAATGCCCTCCTTACCCGGTGTGTGAGTTTTGGTTGGCGGCCCTCTCTTGGCAGGTTTGTTGTGGTACCATTGCTGTGGTACCATGTCAGAAAAGGTGTGTCTATACCGACAGATCATATGATACTTAGATTGCACACAGGAGGACTTCATTTCACGAATTATGTAACCCTAAAAAGTTTTTTAAATATATTAATAGTAAAAAGATGCAGGTTGAGAGTGTTGCTCCATTAAGTAACAGTACCAGTATGGTTGTAACAGATACAAAAAAGGCAAATGTGCTAAATCAGTTCTTTTCTTCAGTGTATACAATAGAGGAGTCTGAGTTCCCAGGCTCACTTTATAGCTGCACTAATGGCTCGGCTCAATCTAGTCAGTGGCGGACTCAGGATATGATTCATAAAGCTTTAATAAAAATGAATGTAAACAAAGCTCCAGGGCCTGATGGCATACACCCCCGGGTTCTAAGAGAGCTTAATTCAGTTTTAGACCAGCCCCTATTTCTGATTTTCTCAGATTCACTTTCATCTGGAAGGGTGCCTATGGATTGGAGAAAAGCTGATGTTATTCCAATATTTAAAAAGGGATTACGATCTCAGCCTGGCAATTATAGGCCAGTAAATTTGACATCTGTGGTGGGCAAATTATTTGAAGGCTTGTTAAGGGATTACATTAAAAATTTTGTCCTAGTCAATGGCATTATGAGCAGCAATCAGCATGGCTTTATGAAGGATAGGTCATGTCAGACTAATTTGATTGCTTTTTATGATGAAGTAAGTAAGATGCTGGACAGTGGGGGGGGGCAGTAGATGTGATCTATTTGGATTTTGCCAAAGCGGTTGATACTGTGCCCCACAAACGACTGCTTTCTAAACTAAGGTCTGTTGAACTTAATGAAGTCGTTTGCACATGGATAGGAAACTGGCTACAGGATCGGGCACAGAGGGTGGTTGTTAATGGTACATTCTCTACTTGGAGTAAGGTTCTTAGTGGGGTCCCTCAGGGCTCGGTATTGGGTCCACTTTTATTTAACTTGTTCATTAATTACTTAGGGGAGGGTGTTGTAAGTAATGTATCATTGTTTGCAGATGACACAAAATTATCCAGCCCAATTAATTCCATCCAGGATGTGGCATCCTTGCAACACGATCTTGACAAACTGGCAATCTGGGCAGCTAAGTGGCAAATGAGATTCAATGTTGATAAATGTAAAGTCATGCACCTGGGATGTAAGAATATCCAAGCCACTTATACCCTAAATGGGACTGCACTAGGCAAATCCATTATGGAAAAGGACCTTGGAGTCCTTGTAGATGATAAACTTGGCTGTAGCAAGCAATGCCAGTCAGCAGCATCAAGGGCAAATAAGGTCTTGAGCTGTATTAAATGGGGCATAGAGTCACGGGAGGAGGGGGTCATTCTTCCACTGTATAGAGCACTTGTAAGGCCCCATCTAGAATATGTCGTACAGTTTTGGTCTCCATCACTCAAACAGGACATTATTGTATTCGAAAGAGTACAGAGAAGGGCAACTAAGCTGGTAAAGGTATGGAAAATCTTAGCTATTAGGAAAGACTGGCCAAATTGGGGATGTTCACACTGGAGAAGAGGCGCTTAAGGCATGATAACTATGTATAACTATATAAGGGATTCATATAATAATCTCTCTAATGCTTTATTTACCAGTAGGTCTTTCCAGCTCACACAAGGTCACCCATTCCGATTAGAAGAAGGAGGTTTCGCCTAAATACTCAGAAAGGGGTTTTTACAGTGAGAGCTGTGAAGATGTGGAATTCTCTCCCTGAATCAGTTGTACAGGCTGATACATTAGATAGCTTTAAGAAGGGGTTGGATTGCTTTTTAGCAAATGAAGGAATACAGGGTTATGGGAGATAGCTCATAGTACAAGTTCATCCAGGGACTAGTCAGATTTAGGAAGGAATTTTTTCCCCATCTGAGGCAAATTGGAGAGACTTCAGATGGGTTTTTTGCCTTCCTCTGGATCAACTGGCAGTTAGGCAGATAAAAAAAAAAGACTAAAAGGTTGAACTTGATGGACGTGTGTCTTTTTTCAACCTTACTTACTAAAATTTAATATGTTACTTTTGACGGTAATTGGTTACACCAGGATCTTTTAGGGGCTTCATGGAAAAGGGGGTGAATACATATATGCACATGCCAATTTTCAGTTTTTTACTTTTTAATTCTTTATATATATATATATATATATATATATATATATATATATATATATAATTTTCTCATTTCACTTCACCAACTTAGACTATTTTGTGCAGATCCATCACATAAAATAAACAATAAGATTAAGAAACATATAAACTACAGGTTAGAATGAAATAGGTAAAAAGCCAAGGGGATGAACACTTTTGCAAGGTAGTGTATATACAAATTTTATGAAATAATATAACCAGAAGATATTGTGGATGCTTGGTTTATTAATAATATATTATTACTGAAAAATACAGAGCCTGATGATGATGATGCAACACTAACTATCATGTTTTAATAAGAGCAGTGTGTTATTTTTCATGTAGCACTAGCATTTCTGCTGTGAAGCCATGGCAATGGTGTGTGTTTTTTGTGTCTACAGGTTCTTCATTTGGGCCATTAGTTCATCAAGGCTTTGCTCGGAGTCTTCAACTGTAAAGCCACTTGTAGGTTTCTGCAAGCAGATTTATGACAAGATTAATCATTGTTAGTAGGTTTACTAAAGCTCTGTGGCAAAGGCTCATTTCTGTCTGTAAATAAATGTCATGCACAATTCCAATTCTGTCCATTCTTCAAGAAATCATAAACAGTTATACTCTCTCCTTTTAACACTGACCTGTGGGTTTACCCAAAGAAGGATAACTGTATAGATAGATTACAAGTTTTATGTATGAGGCTAACAGGGGCTTTAAACTGCATAACACTGTATACACTGTGTCCCATAATACTGTATACAGAAATGCTTATTAACATACCGTTATTGGGATTGTATATGCAACCTTTATTCCCTCTGGAAGGTCAGGAACTGGCCCAGATGCAGCCTTTAATTCTTCTTCTGAGACCTCTGAAACAAGCTCGATACCTGGGAATGGGGTGGGGAAAAAACCCCATTATGTAATCACTTTAACAGATCTGCTGTTCATTTTACACAAAACTGCAACTTACTGACTGCAGTTATAAACGAGATTTATTTTAACATTTGTATTTAGCTGCATTGTGATAAGAATCTGAATTATTAACTAATCATCACTGTATGCCAAGTTTTATATTCTATGTTTACTGTATACTGCAAGGCAGCCCCTATGCTTGGGTAATAGACAGCAGCATAGGGCAAATGTTGTCAGCAGAAAATACAGGTATGGGATCGGTTATACAGAAGTTCTGAATTTCAAGAAGATCATCTCTTATAAACTTAATTTTCATAATATAATTCAAAATTTTAAAACATATTTCCTTTTTCTGTAATAAAAAAACCTTACCCTGTACTTGATCCCAACTAAGCTATAATTCATATTTACTGGAGGCAAAACAACCCTATTGGGTTTATTTAAATTTTCATAGATTTTTTAGTAGCCTTAAAGGACACCTGTTGCCAAAAAATATTATCCCCAACTAATAGAGCCTGCATTCCACTTGGGGGTAACTAGTTTTTTTCTTAAAAATTGCCCCCTGCCAGCGCTAGGACACTCGCACCAGGAGGGAGTTGTCGGTGTGAGCGGCCATATCGATGTGTTCACATGTGCATAACGCGCTTCTGATGTCATGTGCATGTGTAAGCATGTTGCGGCATTCATTCATCATGTGCATGCGTGCCCCAAAAATTTTTGCCAACAGGTGCCCCTTTAAGAATCATGGACCCTTTATCCAGAAACCTCCATGTCCTGAGCATTCTGGATAACAGGTCCCATACCTGTACTGTTTTTCAGAAAGAAACAAAAAGCATCATGATCACTTATAACAGACCTGCTACTCTTCTATGTAATGACTGCTCTCATAAATGGGATTCTTACTATTTGCATACTTAAACATTTGTACCATGCTAAATATATATATATATATATATATATATATATATATATATATATATATATATATATATATATATATATATATATATATATATATATATATATATATATATATATATACTAATTTGGTATATAAATGTCAGTAGATGGACTTAAAGGGGATGTAAAGACAAAAAATAAAATCATTTTTTTCCAATTCCCTACCTATAAAGAAACCTATTTTAAAAAATCTGTAGCCTTTTTTTTTTTTTATAAAAAAACGGATTGTTTGCTGATCGGATTCCCCTTCCCTTACTCGCTCGGACTGCTGCAGACACAATTGTCGGTTGCAGGAAAACGAACAGCGCTTCCAGAGTTTTGCATAGCTGGGAAGGAAGCTGCAGGGGTTATTTTGATCTGAGGTTAGCAGAGGTTGGCAGAAGTTAGCCAGGTTAAACAAATAAAACATTGCTGAACAATGCTTCCCTGCCATTCGAAAGTGAAATAATTTCCCTACAGAGTAACTGGCGATCATCTAGAGAACCGTGTCTGCAGCAGTTAGAGCGAGTAAGGGAAGAGGAATCTGAACAGCAAACAATAATGTTTTTATAAAATCACTATAGATTTTTTAATGAAAGTTACTGTAGTCCATGACAGTCTGTTAAATTCTCTAACACTGCCATGTCAAATTTCCTTACCCCAGTCATTATCCTCATGCACAACTTCTTCTTCTTCTACCACCACAGTTTCTTGCTTAGGTTTTGCTGCTTCTTTTAACTAGGGAATAATAGTTTAATATAGTATTAGTTTAAGGTAAAATATTTTACAAGAAGAAGCTGCTCTTCCAAAAACACCTGAGATCGATAATTATTATTCTAAATAATGATTTCTACACTGAGAGGTTCCAGTTAGTAAGTACAGTAGGTACCAAAAAAAAAAAACACTTTGTGTGAAGGTGCATCTATTCAAAGGGAGTGCAATCAGTTCATTTTTAATTTTATTTCATTGTAAGGGATCTTTTATCTGGAATATTAACAAAGATAAAGGTCAGCTTCCATAAAGTCCATTGTAGAAAATAATTCTTTTTTTACAAGAATGTCCTTTTTCTCTGTAATAATAACTTGTACTAGACAGTAACTAAACTGCATAAATGGTGGCAAAATAATCCTGTTGGGTTTATCTAATGTTTTTAGCAGACTTTGTGATCCAAATTATGGAAAGACCCTCTATCCAGAAAAACCAGATCCCTAGCATTCTGGATAAATACCTGTAATTAATTTATATCATTTTGCAGAGATCTGTTTTCATCTTGGCATGAGTCTATTTCTGTTGATCAGTGTAAAAAAACAACAAAATGTAATCAGTTGTGATTCTCTGTTCTACTGCAATAAAATATAAAAATATGAAAACATCCAAGGAGGGTAAACATTTTTTAGAGGCAATGTAACATTCTTTCTGGCTGTTGAGAATCACTGACACAAGGAGATAAACATACAGAGAACTCAAAAGGTAAATATCCTTATTGCAAGATTGTTGATGTGGCTTAGCTGAATAAATATATTTTGTATAGGTAACTGTTTCACCTTGAATTCTTCCTGCTGTTTCCTACAGTACTTGTCGTCACACTGCGGGTTGGGTTTCATTGCCATAGTTGGAAAAAAATCCTGCATTGCATTGTATCCCAGGTAAAAACTAACAGTGCCAAAATTCAAGAGATATCTGAAATAAATCATCAAATGAGTCAATGGCTGTCCTAATGAGGACTGACTTGAAGGGGCATTATAGTTGCCAGTATCACTTTAAAGGTGGAACTTTCACAAAAATGAAAGTTTAATATAAGTTTCAGCACACTGAAATAGGAAGTTTTCTAAATACAATCAGTTAAAAATTCTGTACCGTTTCTGAAATAATCAAGTTTATCTTCACTGTCCCTCTCACAGCATCTGTTTCTCTTCATTCTGTCTTCATACAGGAGTTGGGTGTTAGATATTCATTGACAGTTAGATCCAATATATCCTATTGGGGGCTCTAGAAGATGTATTAAAGCTCGCTATTAAAATCATCAGAAATCCTGTCTCTCTACATGCAGAATTTGTGCAAAAGGCAGTTTTGTGTTAGATTTTGTTTGTACTGGAATCAGTTTTCTTCATCTGCTAGGATGCAGAGCCAACAACCTGTCTCTCAATGTAGACAAAACAAAGGAGATGGTTGTTGACTTTAGGAAGACTAGGAGTGACCACCTGCCACTGTACATCGACGGCTCTAATGTGGAGATCCTCAAAAGTACCAAATTCCTTGGTGTCCACCTGGCGGAGAACCTCACCTGGTCCCACAACACCAGCTTCTTAGCCAAGAAAGCCCAACAGCGCCTCTACTTCCTGCGCAAGCTGAGGAAATTCCTGCACTGTCATGGAGCACAAGACCCTACAGAGGATACTGAAGACAGCAGAGAAGATCATAGGTGTCTCTCTTCCATCCATCACGGACATTTACACCACTCGCTGCATCCGTAAAGCCACCAGCATTGTGGCTGATCCAGCACACCCCTCACACTCACTGTTCACACTCCTGCCATCTGGAAAAAGGTATAAAGCATTAAGGAGTGTGCACTGTCTTTTCCTGTCCCTGCACTATGCTGTCCTGTCTTGCAGGAGTTGCATATTTTTGCACTTGCACTTTTTGTCTGTTGTCGGGTACATCTATGTTGTGTGTAGCACCATGGTCCTAGAGGAACGTTGTTTTGTTTCACTGTGTACTGTACAAAAGTATATGGATGAAATGACAATAAACTCAATCTTGACTCTTGAAAGGAAGCCCCTATAAGATATATTGGATCTAACTGTCAATGAATATCTGACAACCAGCTGCTGCATGAAGACAGAATGAAGAGAAACTGAGACAGGGACAGTGAAGATAAACTTGATTATTTCAGAAACAATGCAGAATATTTAATTGATGGTATTTAGAAAGTTTCTTATTTCAGTATGATGAAGCTTATATTAAATTTCCATTTTTGTGATAGTTCCCCTTTAACACAGAACAGTGTTAGTCACTTACTTAAGAACATTCTGTACCAGTATCCCAGCTACAACTCCCATGGTAGTAGGTAAACTGGCTGCACAGACTCCCTCCCGTTTTAGAGTTTTTTCATCAATGTTTGCTGCAACTACTAGAGGAGGGGCACACTGCAATGAGAAAAGAAAAAGACAACCAAGAAAGCTATTAAAGTCAAGATCCTTGTAATTAGAAGCAACTACAGCAACCTGCTAATTATCCTACTTCAAAACTAAATGTACAGATCCATATGGTCCCATACAGTTTACCCCTGAAAGGAAGTGGTGGAAGAGAGTCAAAGGTGCTGTGGAGATCTGAGCAAATACTTACTTTAGCAGTCAGGCAATTCAAATTTATAAACAATTTTTTTTTTCTAATGGAAGAGCTTTTAAACGGGGCATATCATCAAAAATTTAAATTTAGTTCCCAATCAAATATAAAACTTTGTCTGAGCTGGCTGGCTGCCTGAATTCTAGGGAGCAGAAAAGCATTATCCATCTGATTGTTACAAATCTAGAAGCCCGCAGATGGAATACATGAAAAAAAAAACTGTTGTGCAAAGAGTGCAAAATTAAAGTATATTGGCAAAGTCTTTGGGGAAAATAAATTTCAATGTTTGAGGATGTCACTTTTAACATTGTGGCAAATAAATCTAAGTGTTATCTGATTTCTTTTTTTTTTTTGGGGTGCATGGTAATTTTGTATCCCTTTTATATTTACTTAAAGATATACTAAAAAACTATTAATTATTTTAAGGCCTAATAAATATACAGCTGACTTGTCCCATAGGGAAACACATTTTACAATTATAATGCACTAGTTTTCTTTCAATACATTTTTAATACATTTTGTTTATTATGCAAAGAGAAAATGCCCTTTAATTACCCTAAAAATAAATAAAAACAACCCTGTAACTTAAACAACCTACTGCAAAACAGGCAGTTTCCCCAGGTTTAATGAGCTGAATGTGCCCTGATACAGCATTTTCACTGACTCCAGACTCCATCCAGACTTGGCCAAGTTCATTACAGGCCTTTAAAAGACAAAAAAATACATAAAATACAAAAAATACATATTCAAAGATCCTTTAATAGAAATAATTGTTTTTTATGTTGTATACACATAAAGAGTTTAAAAATAATTCAGGTTACTAATAAGGGATAAAATATTATCAATTTGGAGGGTAACATTAAATGTTTCCTAAATTAATTTTAGATGACATTTTACAATAAATAGTAGGAAATTCTCACAGTGTTAATTGCCATTCGGGCTTCAAAATTGTCCACACAGCTTAGCACCAGGTCAACGGGCGAACCTTCTTTGAGACCACCTTTGCTATAGAAAAAATACATTAATAGTTTTTAATTTGTGCACGAGAGCAACTGATGTCTTATCAATGCTAATATGTAAATTTACTTATGAAAATAAATTCATAAATGGTGCTGAAACACATGTGCCTAATGTGAAAAGCTTTTTAAGATAACCTAAGGTACATAACATATCTATAAAAAATAAATATTGCTACAATCCTTTTGGGAGATGTCTTCTCCCAATAATCCACCTCATGTTGTCTTTGCCAGCAAACAGGTTAAGACTGATATTTGACTTCAGGAATACACACGTTTTGTAGTTCTGCTCTGACCATCAGCCTTTGTGCTCAGAAATCCAGTCAGCTAGCGAATTACTGTATTTGGGATTTCTGTATAGCTTAATTTATGGGTTCATATTTTTTTAATACAAGCCCCCACTGAAGCTGAACCTCTGGTGATTGCCCATCCTTTGGTAAATGCTCAACACATAGTATTTGATCTTCATGCTAAATCTTGCCATATACAAGAAAAGCAAACAGGCATTCTTTCCAAATCTTAATTAACGAGTTTTGGGGCATATGCTATCTTTATAGTAAGAACTGTGCACAGGTCCACTTCAGAATACTGAATATAAATTAGAAACATGCACAGCTTCTTATTTAAAACCTTAGTGCATTTTAACCAAAGCAAAAATTCATATTAATACATTCAACACACCACAGTGCAGTGTCTTTCCCCCCCCGGTCTGCTTACCTTGTGTCCCTCCTGGCGCGTTTCGCGTTATTGGGTGCTTCATCAGAGGTCAATCAGAAGCGCCCAATAGTGCGAAGGCCGAGGGCTGGGTATAGTAGATATCGCAGTACAGCTTATAACACATTAAACATTGTCCTGCCCAGAGGCTGTGTCAAATTCTTCTATCCATGGACCCCAGATGCTCTCAAATATGTCTGGGCATCCTCTACCCAGGTATGTTAACTTGTATAGGGGAAGAGCTTAATTTACTAGCGATTTCCATCGTTTTAAGGAGGGGGCTCTAGGCTGCTTATGCCAAATTATTTAAATTAGCCTAAAAGCCCAAACTGTGCATACAGTCTATAATTGCATATGTGGTGATCTATCTGGATACCTTGCTAATCAAGTGTCCATGCAATGTACAGAAAAGCAGAGGGCACCCACAAAAAATATGCATACTTCTTATTCCATGTTTATTGAGATTAAATCTCTGTGAACATGTAATAAGCAGCACACATGCTTTCGGTGTGGAGTATAAAAATATGAATTTCTGATGATATTCCTGTACCTGCTACACACATCTGTGGTTTGCCGAACCTACAGAAGGCTAAACAAGGCCACCAACTCCCGTATAACGTCTTTAAAAATATTCAGCTAAGAACTAACATACAAAAAAAAAAATCACAGTTAAAATTTTAGTGTAAGATAAAATATTGTCCTCATAAGTACATCTCAGTTCAAGAAATAGGTCCCTGCTGATGTCCAAGATCGGTTCCCTGCAAAGCACAAGGATGGGGCACCATATTTTCAGCTAGAGAGATGTCACTAGAAAGTTACTGGCTAATGGATTCAGAAAGGAGAGAGATCCCTGGGGATATTTGTGCTCCTGGACCTAAAGTAGCTATTACTGCCATTGAAAATGACAAATGGAATCTCCCTAACAATTATTGGAATCTCTTTTTCTAACAAAACATTTTTACCTTAGTGTATAAAAGAGCTACAACATATTTTTTTTTTATCATTACCTTATTCTATCCATGAAATGTTGAAAGTTATCTAGAGTAGTTATATTGTAGTTGTGCACTTCAAACTGGACATCTGGGTTGATATTTCTATTGGAGATAGTGAGAGAGAGTAAGAAAAATAAACAATAATAACAATGCTAAAATATTGGAAGCACTTAAGCAGTTAAGGAGGAACTAATTCTAACAAGGGCACTCGCACACATGGAGATTAGTTGTCTGAGATACATCTCCTCTACTGCGGGATACCAATTTCATAGAACTGCTTTCCTACAGGCAATATTGGAAAACATCGGTGGGAAAACATGTGTTGCTTTGTTTTTCCTCTTGACTTTCTTTTCCCTTTTGTTAGAACGTTCTCATTTCAAAACTGCCAACAGAATACAACAACAGGGCTTATACTGAGTAAAACAAGATGAGTCAGTCTTTATTTAAAATTTGCTTTATTGTAAAATGATTGTAGGGCAAAGAAATCTCTGTACAATATTCCATTATAATTGTTTACAATGGGTAAAATATATTTAGAGAAGAAATATGAATTTGGATTTTTATTATTATTATTTGGATAAAATGGAGTCTATGGGAGACGGCCATTCCGTAATTCAGAGCTTTCTGGATAATGGGTTTCCGGATAATGGATCCCATACCTGTACTACATATAAACAAGCAGATATCTACTGAAATAGTTGCACACAGGCAGTAGGAATGCACCAGTAGGAATGCACCAAATTCCAGATTTGGTTTGGGATTCAGCCAAGATTTGGCCTTTTTCAGCGGGATTCCGACAAATCCGAGTGCCTGGCCAAACCGAATCTTAAAAACTACCTGACTTTAAAAAAAAGAAAAAATTTAGCAGCATGGTAGTGCACGGCTTCTCTTTTCCTATTCCTTGCCATAATTTGAATATGAAAATTAGAATTTGGATCAGGTTCAATACTTAGCCGAATCCCAAAAGAGTGGATTCGGTGCATCCCTACAGAATAGTCATTCTATGTACACACAAACATTAAAATAAATACGTGAATCTGTCAGTTACCGGAGTGTGTGCTCTGCAGCCTCTACTTTGCTCAGACCAGCTTGGTGAGGTTGGAAGAAAAGTCTGTTCATGTTTGCCAGCTCCACTTTGTCATAATCAAACAGAAGCAGCTACAAAGCAAGCAGCCTTCAATATAATACTGTAATATAACAAATACAATACACAAACCTTTCATAAGCAAAATCATATGCTAATCTTAGCTTTTAAAAATACAGAGAGCCTTTACAGGTTTTATGTTGTAAAGTGGTTTTGAGAGATTAAACGCTTAAAATTGAGTCTACTTTGCACCCGTAATATACTTATGCATACCATAATGAAGTTTAATATAAATAAATGGATTTTACCAGATATTTACCAGATCAAAACCAACAATTCAACTTAGCTTGGTTTTGTGCTCTATGAAGGCAATCTTCCACCAGGCAAATTAATTCAAAGTGAAGAGTTTATTGTGTCCACAGCCTTACCCGTTTAGTGATAAACACTTAATCATAGAGCCTATGATTAAGTGTTTATCACGAAACGCGCAAGGCTGTGGACACAATAAACACTTCACTTTGAATGTATTTGCCTGGTGGAAGATTGCCTTCATTGAGTGCCTGCTCCAAAGTTTTTTTGGGTTTGTCCACTCCCTGTGCTGAGGGCTCAGGGTAATGCACCTGGGCATCTTCCCTTGTGTGGTGAGTTATCAATTTCTACTTGCAGAGACTAAACTACAGATTTATTATTGGTTTTGTGCTCTGACCAACATGCCAGATTGCACTGGGAGATCCCTTCCAGTAAAAAAAGAAAACCTAAAAACATAGTGTTTCGTCAAGACATTTTTCTTTAGAAATCTATAAAAGAAACTATTTTAACCAACCTGCTATATTGTGGCCTATAACTTCTAACATAAAAATAGCCATTGAGAAAAATCCATATTACCTTACCAATGCCACATCTCGTCAGCATTTCAGCAGTTACACTGCCAACACCACCAACACCCACAACAGCCACTGTAAATGTGCGAATTTTCTGTATCAGAAAAATAAATAAATTAAAAACACTGAAAATAAAGACGAAGAGGTAAAAGAGGGATCACCCAAGAGGGTAACAGCTTCATGCTTAGAGGTACTTTACCCAAGGCTAAATAAGCTTCTGTTGGCAACCCAGCAAACTTGACTTTCCACCTTTACTCACAAATGTACATGCTTAAGAATATGTAACGATAATGGGGGTCACTTATTCAGACATACTGGTCATTTATAAACACTGGGCAAATTAGCATCTAGGCAGTAACCCATAGCAACCAGTGATTGGCTTTTTTGAGCCAGCTGCAGGGTGAGGTCTGAAAGCAATCATCTGATTGGTTGCCATGGGATACTGCCCAGATGCAAATTTGCCCAGTGTTTATAAATGACCAGTATGTCTGAATACTGCTGGCAGATAAACTATACTACACTATGGGGAGATCCTGGCTGACGTCATAATGCTGGATTTTTGTTAACCGTCAACCCGTGCTGGAGATTTAGTGTGAGCAATACTATACAGTTCCAAAACTGGAAAATACTGTGCCCACAGCAAATCTTCAGCACCTGCCCTCCCTCTTTTGGGGATAAGACTGGTATAGTATGTATATTTAAAATGCATGCCAGTCCACTCCTCTATATGCATGGGGCCCCCTTGTAGACATTAGGTCTGCTTCTCACCTGATTCTGTTAAGTGCCTGTTACAACTCTCTATTTATTCCTATCACTTATTAGCTATGCTGCAAATATACAGCAAGACTGTCTGGCACAATATATTCACAATAAAATCAAACATATAAACATAGCAAATGTAGATTACTTACTTCATAATTTTCAACTATTCCCATTCTTTTCAAAGCCATCAAACGACTGAAAAGAAAAATCAGATACATTTTCAATATTAGAGCTAATATAGTATTGTCTTTTTTCTGTCCGGGTTGTTCCTATTCTAAACAGTCTAACAACAAATTTCAGTGTACCGAAAATGCAAATAGTGGTCAAACACCCTATTTTTATTTTTTATAGGCATGGGTCCCCAACCTTTTTTTACCTGTGAGGCCACATTTAACTGTAAAACTATTTGGGTAGCAACGCATTCAGGAAAAATGTTTCTGGTGATTCCAAATAAGGGCTGTGATTGGCTGTTTGGTAGCCTAGAGGAGGCTCTTGGCAGAACATCCGGTTTTTATGCAACTAAAACTTTACGTCAAGCCAAAAATTAAAAACGAAGCACCTGCTTTGAGGTCACTGGGTGCAACATCCAAGAAGTTGGTGGGTAATATGTTGCTTACGAGCCACTGTTGGGGATCACAGTTTTTTAGTCATTTCTAAATTGTATCCAAGACACTATCTATCTATCTATCTATCTATCTATCTATCTATCTTACTACTCATATTCCAATCACGTATTCAAATCAATGCATGGTTGCTAGGGTAATTGCTAGAGCTGCTGAATAAAAAGCTAAAAGTCAAAAAACACATAATAAAAAATGAAAACCAATTGCAAATTGACTCAGAATATCACTCTCTATATTGTACAAAAATACAATTAAGGTGAGCAACCCCTTTAAATGAAGAAGTGATTTAACACAGTGGGAAACATGACCCTGTCACAACTTTTTTTAAACCTGTTGCTGGCATCATTATCAAACCCAGCATGTATCTAATATATTTATTACATTTATATATTTTAAATGCCATGATTTAGCTACATTGTACTCTGGTGGTATCTAAATAAATAAACAGCCTCCTAAATAAACATAGGATTATGCCACTGTCTGCAAACTTCTAGCACCAAACCCTACTGGATAAATTTCTTTTTTTTTTTTTTCTACAATTTTTATCAACATTGTTGATTAGGGATTTTTGTAATAAGATTTTTTTGTTTACCTGTGAAAGATGTGCAACTAAAGGTACAGCATGGCTAAAAATATCTGAAACACCCTAATCAAGAAGTAACAGGAATCCTGATATCCTGAATCCTGATAGGAAAACAGCTGTCAGGGCCATGGAGAGAGATGGCCTTCCACAATGCTTTATGTTTCTATGTGTTGTGGAATATCCCACACTAGCTCTCCTAACCTCTGTTACTGTGCAGGGCCCAGTGTCCCCCGCATGGAGAAAGACTTGTTTTTGTTTGTAAATGTTCATGGGTTCGACCCCAGCCTGTGGAGCTGTCACTCGCGTGGATGCAATTACCTGTATGGATTGGAGTCCACCACCTCCGCACTCATCTTCTCGATCTTAGTCCTGTGGCCCTCATGTTGTCCGTTCCGCACCCTGTCTAGTTCCTCCTCCAGCTCACGGACACGGCTCCGCAGCTCTTCTATTAGCCCCTCCATTTATTATTAGCCTTTGGGCAGGACAGTAACTAAGCCCCTTCTGCCCGCACCGGCCCGAACTTCCTAGGCTTGAGTGGCAGCTAGTGCGTGGGATATGGGAGTGGGACTAGGCTTTTACTTTCTTCTGCTCAGTGGGTAATACTGACACCGGCAGCCTCTTCCCTTCACCAACCTAGAGACACGTCTGTACTAGGCAAGAAGAGGGAGGGACTCAGAACTACCGTATCTGCCCACAGTTACCCACGAACATGACGCATCCCCAGCTACTTCCTGTCGCACCAGCAAGACCAAGGTAGCGGCTAGTTACTATCCTAGGAAAGGACCTGACGTCACGGTCATGTGATCCTACCATGTGACCGCTCCACTGCAGCTTACCTATTCGTGAGCGGCAAATTCAAACATGGGAAAGTGGTAATGGGTTCTGGTGGCGGCTGCGGACTCTTGCCAGGACCTGCAACTAAATTCCCAGGGTTGCCAACTTGTATTGTAGGTTTAGTACAGGTTGCAACCTCTACCTGAGGTTTTGGGGCAGTTTATTGTGTCGCTGGATGTTTGTAGGGATTGAAGGGATCACTGCCTCTGAATTTCTGTGGGGAGAGGGGGGATCACAGTGAATTAATGTCAGCTAGACTGTATTCAGTATTTAAACACCCAAATACAGCTACAATATTGTTGGAGCTGGGGTTTTTTTACCATTACTCATGCACAATTAGGGTGCAACAATGACAAGATAAAGATGAAAGACAAGACATACTGACACAGCTATAATAATATATTCATTAACCATAAACAGCTTTGCTTATATTCATTAACCATAAACAGCTTTGCTTTTCTGCCATGCACTGAAAGTCTCCCTTAATGGAGAATAATGTAATGGACAACTTGGGAACAATAAATTGTATAGAAACTGTTGTAGAAAATAACAAGAAAGTCTGGAGAGTCTTTGCAAGTGTGTAGTTTTATTATCGCACTACATGTTTTTCGGACCCATCTGGTCCTTCCTCTGGTGCATGTTATAAACAGTGTAAGAAAAAAACAGCTTTTAAGCACTCCATTACCCATAAGCCCCACGTGTATCTACAGCTCCATCTTGTGGCCAGTAGATAGCAATGCAACAGCATATTTTTAACATTTGAATACTATGTTTCCATCTATTCATTTGTAACACCAATAGCACTTCCAGTAGTTTAACGATACAGTTACAATTATGTTTGAAAAAGCGTTTAAATAGCAATAAATTATATCCTCACCATAGTTATTTAGTTATATTGTCCATTGTGTCAGTGCCCTCTTGTTCGAGACAACTGCAAAAAATACATATACAGATTTTCAGTTAGAAATTTAAAGATTTAAAGAAAAGCCATTTGTCTCTACAGCATTTTCAACAATTTCACAAAAAACATTTAAGACTCCAAGCTTCATTAATCCCGAAAGGTTCAATACAGTTTAGTCTTTCCATCCATCTGGCCTCACATTGTAGCAGTATTTTCTTTCTATACCCTCCTCTTAGAGGGCGATCAATTTGTTCAAGTACCATCCACCTAAGGCTTGCCGCATTATGTTTTGCTTCAAAAAAATGTTTCCCAACAGGTGTTTGAGTTTTCTTTTCTGTTGGATTATATGAACTGATGGACCTTTTGTGCTCACCTATCCGTATTTTTATATTTCGTGAGGTTTGTCCCACGTAAACCATACCGCAGGGGCATTTTAATGCATATACAACCCAATCAGTGTTACAAGTGGAATATTGTTTTATAGAAATTTTGTTACCATTATGTGGGTGGGTGATATAGTCCCCTTTTATTATGGAGTTGCAGCAACTGCAATTAAGGCAAGGGAAAGTACCATTTTTTGGGGTGCTCAGGAACCTTGTGTTCTGTTTTTTTACACAAATGTCTTACACTGTTTATAACATGCACCAGAGGAAGGACCAGATGGGTCAGAAACATGTAGTGCGATAATAAAACTACACACTTGCAAAGACTCCCCAGACTTTCTTGTTATTTTATGTTACTGAGGTGGAGATGGCTACTCCATTGGTCTGTGGAAGAGTCTGAATTACTAAACCAATTGGCGGATCACTGAGGAATAATTTCCAGTTTTTATAGAAACTGTTGCCTTGGTGTTTCATGAGCTGACAGAAAATGTGGAGCGCCCAGTCAAGTAATAGAACATGGGATAACGGTCATGAGAGGGACTTCTATTTAAGGAGAGGATCATTGCCCCTAAACCTTTTTAAAGGACCAGTAACACCAAGTTAGCTTAACACTTAATTCCCCCAAACTTCTATATAAGTCAGGCTTACTCTACCCTTTGGTTTTCTTTTTAAATCTTGAGCTTCAATCTGACTTCCAAAGTGCTTCATAACAGAATCTGAAAAGGTGACGGCCGCTTGAATTCCTCTGTGTGCTGAACCAGAAGTTCTTTTTTTTTTAAGCATCTGCAGTTCAAATGTCTGTTTCTTTTCCTTCAGACAGCTTTGGGGGTAATATTGTGAGCATATATATTAAAGGAACAGTTCAGTGTAAAATTAAAACACTGGGTAAATAGATAGACTATGCAAAATAAAAAAATGTTTTCAATATAGTTAGCCAAAAATGTAATGTAAAAAGGCTGGAGAGATTGGATGTTGAACAGAATAGAACAGAACCCAACCTCCTGCTTTTCAGCTCTCCAACTCTGAGTTAAGGTGGCCAAACACGGCCAGATTAAAGCTGCTGAAATGGGTCCTTTAGACTGATTCGGCAGTTTATCTGCCCGTGTGTGGGGACTCCCAACGGGTCCCCCCAATCGATATCAGGCCAAAAACTGGGCAGATATAGATCGAGCAAGTTCGATTTTTTTTCTTTGATCCAGGTTCTCATCGGCTAGTTGATGCGGTCCTGTGACCCGTCGGCGCCCATTCACAGCATTGTAATTTGCTTGTTCGGCCCCAGGGCCAAATGTTCGGATTAACCTGATATTGCCCAGCTATTAGTGGGCATATCGGGTTAAGATTCGCTCGTTTGGCGACCTTTAATAGTGTATGACCACCTTTAGTCAGAGACTCTCTCTGGACATGAGTAACTAAGTGCTTCAGAGAGTGCTTCAGAACAGACCCCTGCAGCTTTCACTGTGAGCAGGAACATAAGTTAAGGGCACAGCCTGCCGCTAGACATGTAAAGTCAAATGTGGTAATAACTAAGCTGGTATGCAAGAATATGATAGAAAAAATGTTATTTCAGATACTGGAGCATACAACTACCAGCATCCTCCCTGAAAATGGTTTTCTGATGGCAGCCCTGACCCCCAATCAAATAACACATGTGGGTGTCAAAGTGCCTAAAATCTCCCCATATGCCATCTCTAATGGAAGTGAGACCATAAAAACTTATAGTTCTAAAGCAATTGGTTTACTTGTTGCATTAGACAATTTTTTCTGCCTCTGCGTAAAACGATCATTTGCCAACTGTCATTTTCCAACGGTCGCACTCATCCTAGCAACAGTCAGTGGCCTCAGCACTAGAGTGGGTGGCAGTTCAGAGAGGTTTTAGTAGAAAGACAAGTAGCACAAATCAGAAGAATAAATGTCTGCCCTTAGGTTTCCTGGCATTATGGGTGCAGGGGCACTGATCAGAACACAGCTGGTTATGGGAAGCAGGCAAATTAGGTACATGCAGGGGGGAAGGGAAACCAATAGGAATATGGAGATGACCCCTGTATTAATATAACCAAGGATTCATAGAGCATGATGGGATCTGTAGTGCTGTTACATGCCCACCCTGATCATGACATTATAAGCAATACAAATGCTACCTACCTCTTATGGTCAACCCTTATAGTGCATCATGGGAGATGATGAAGGCCCTTTCCACATGCCAGTGATAAAAGCCTACATCCTGATTGCACAACATTTTTGTTAGCTAAATAGCACACACTACAGCAGTCAGGCTCCCTCACTTCCAATTACAGCCTAATAGTGAGTTAGTGCATTATGGGATCTGTAGTTTATGGATTGGCATACTATTTTTAATCACAGTGTAGAAGGATAAAGAGCTGACTGCCATTTAGGGCATTTGGGGCTCTAGAAGTGTCAGGGTCCACAGCCCCCCATTATGCTCCTGCTCACAATCTCTTATTATTTCTCCCCAAAAAGTTAAATTTTCCGAATGATTTGCGAGAGAACGATTTGAGAGAGAAAGCGATTATGAGATAGACAGGAAAAGAAGAAGAGAGAGAAGCAAAGAGAAGACAAAGAAGAAAGAAGACCTTGCTTGACCCCCTGCCAGAGATTAATAATATCTTCTCATTTGGGATCCTCTGGACAAAGGTACTGGTCCTGTATTTCCCCCTCTATAATATGCGCTTGCAACAGTATGCTTTTCTATTCCAGGGCACCCCTAACATGGGACCCCCTTGGAAAATTTCCAGGGTGGGGCAAATTATGTATTATGTAATTTAAGGCAGGTGGGCAGCCAATCGGAGCATTTGAATAGTTCCAGTTCAACACGTTCAGTAGAAGCACAAACAAAAGGGGCATAATATCATGGCAGATAAATCATATTAAAAATATAAAGAAAAGAATACCCCGTGGGTAACAACTTAATCAATAACCAGCATACAGGAAGCTCTTAGGATTAAATAAGTCAATTCAATAAATTCAATAAATAAATTAAAGTGCAATTAGTGCCTCCAAATAAATTAATCAATTGTACAGCTATTTAATTTTAGATTAATTAGTAAAATTCTATAAAGTGCCAATTAGTGCATGATATTCGAAGTAATTTAATCAATTATCATTCCCAAAAAAAAAAATTCAAGGTTAGCCTAAAACCAACAGGGCTAAAATAGAAATGATAAAATTCCTTTAGGGTGCAATTAATTGTGTAAAGAATTAAATTAAGTAAAATTATTAGAACCAAAAAAATTATATTGAATTAATCACTAATTTGTATATAATAATTGCTGGAGATTAAATTAATTACGAGATCTCGTTAAGTTAAAAAATGACCAAATTAGGATTAGAAACTAAAACCAAATACTGCGGTCAAATAGAAAAGAAAGAAGATATAATGAAACATAAGATGGTGGAGCTGTCCCAAAACTAACTACCTATTGTTTTCTAAGACTGGGACACCACAAAGTAAAAGTCAGGACAGGGTAACCGAGACTGTGGCCTTTGTATATTAACTTTCCCTGATCTTGTAGAGACTGGGTTAACCCTAATAAACCACAAATCACCGGCCCCTTAGAAAGGAAGGAAGATGGTTAAGATAAAAGAGAACCGCAGCAATAAGGAATCAGATCCAACCCCAAAAAAGTACCAGGAAAAAAATATATAAATATATAATAAAATCACAAGGATTAGGATTTTATTATATATTTATATATTTTTTTCCTGGTACTTTTTTGGGGTTGGATCTGATTCCTTATTGCTGCGGTTCTCTTTTATCTTAACCATCTTCCTTCCTTTCTAAGGGGCCGGTGATTTGTGGTTTATTAGGGTTAACCCAGTCTCTACAAGATCAGGGAAAGTTAATATACAAAGGCCACAGTCTCGGTTACCCTGTCCTGACTTTTACTTTGTGGTGTCCCAGTCTTAGAAAACAATAGGTAGTTAGTTTTGGGACAGCTCCACCATCTTATGTTTCATTATATCTTCTTTCTTTTCTATTTGACCGCAGTATTTGGTTTTAGTTTCTAATCCTAATTTGGTCATTTTTTAACTTAACGAGATCTCGTAATTAATTTAATCTCCAGCAATTATTATATACAAATTAGTGATTAATTCAATATAATTTTTTTGGTTCTAATAATTTTACTTAATTTAATTCTTTACACAATTAATTGCACCCTAAAGGAATTTTATCATTTCTATTTTAGCCCTGTTGGTTTTAGGCTAACCTTGAATTTTTTTTTTTTGGGAATGATAATTGATTAAATTACTTCGAATATCATGCACTAATTGGCACTTTATAGAATTTTACTAATTAATCTAAAATTAAATAGCTGTACAATTGATTAATTTATTTGGAGGCACTAATTGCACTTTAATTTATTTATTGAATTTATTGAATTGACTTATTTAATCCTAAGAGCTTCCTGTATGCTGGTTATTGATTAAGTTGTTACCCACGGGGTATTCTTTTCTTTATATTTTTAAGTACATTTGATTTTCGGACAGTTGTCGGTCCTCGTGTGGAACATTTGAGGTCTCTTTTATTTAGGGAGTGAAGAGTTGTTTCTCTTTTATTTTCAAGATAAATCATATTAGTAAATGTGCTTGTTCCTATGTGCTGTCCCTATACATATGGCACCACTCCACATTATTTCTATCCTTCCTAAATCTCTATTTTATATTGCAGGGGTGTCGGAGATGGGCTTGTGTTCAAGCAACTACCGCCTTTACATAAAAGGCTATCGCCAGGGAATACTAACCCAATTATTAACATTGTGTATCTTTCATGTAAATGTCATTAAATAGAAATATAACAGGGTTTAGTTTAGTGTTTGCCCTGAGCAATACATTTCCCATATTTAGAGTTAGAACTTACTAGTGAGAGTTGCCATGTTATTAATATGATCTGTAGAGATCATATTTACATAGTATACATAGTTACATAGTTAAATCAAGTTCAACCTCTCCAAATGAAAACCCATCATCCATACACACACCCCTCCATACTTTCACATAAATTATATATACCCATATCTATACTAACTATAGAGTTTAGTATCACCATAGCCTTTGATATTATGTCTGTCTAAAACATCATCCAAGCCACTCTTAAAGGCATTAACTGAATCAGCCATCACATCACCCAGCAGTGCATTCCACAACCTCACTGTCCTGACTGTGAAGAACAATTTACGTTGCTTCAAATGAAAGTTCTTTTCTTCTAGTCAAAAGGGGTGGCCTCTAGTACAGTGATCCACTTTATGGGTAAAAAGGTCCCCTGCTATTTGTCTATAATGTCCTCTAATGTACTTGTAAAGTGTAATCATGTCCCCTCACAAGCGCCTTTTTTTTCCAGAGAAAACAACCCCAACCTTGACAGTCTACCCTCATAATTTAAGTCTTCCATCCCTCTAACCAATTTAGTTGCACGTCTCTGCACTCTCTCCAGCTCATTTATATCCCTCTTAATGACTGGAGTCCAAAACTGCACTGCATACTCCAGATGAGGCCTCACCAGGGACCTATAAAGAGGCATAATTATGTTTTCATCCCTTGAGTTATGAATACAACCCTGGGATGAATACCATCTGGGCCCGAACCTTTGTTAATCTTAACATGTTCTAGTCTCTTTTGAATTTCCTCATGTGTGAACCATGCATCATTATTTGTATTACTAAAATTGGGACTATTAAGAAGGAAACCTTCATTAACTGGTTCCTCATTTATGTAGACAGATGAAAAATACGAGTTCAGAATCTGTGAATTTATTTTGTTTTCATCAACCAGCTGACCACCCTCTGATACGAAAGGTCCCGCCCCTTCCTGCTTCATTTTTTACTATTAACATATTTAAAAAATAATTTTGGATTATTTTAAAAAAATATCCTTTTCCATATCAATTTTAGCTTGCCTTATAGCTTCTTTGCATGAGTTATTGGCCTCCTTGTACCTTATAAATGATTCGGCTGTCCCAGCTAACTTGAAAGCCTTAAAAGCATGTATTTTCTTACCCACCTCAACACCAACACTTCTATTGAACCAGAAAGCTTTTGCTTTGCAATGACGATCAATGTAACAGCTCCCCTAGTGGTAATAACTACTGGGGATTAAACACAAACTGCTGGAAACCTTAATGTCTTCTTGTTTCTTACATTTCTCTAGGGCTCACAGTGGATCTACAGGAAGGAGGAGAGGATCTGTAAGATCACTGATTTGGAGAGCATGAGGAAGGACATCATTGGTGAAATAAAATGGACAAGCTATGATTATTGTATAGCTAGAGACAGCCTGGAATTAACGAGGTGGTGGAAAATCAGATTTATGGCTGAGGTCCTGCAGGACAAGATGCATGCCAAAGCCTAACTAAAATCCCTCTACAAACAACTAGAGAAGATAAACTGGGCAATATTCAGGAAGTACATGGAAACATATCCAGGTACAGTATCTAATGAATATATTTGTTGTATTATTACTATTTTGTAGGGTTAGGGCTGATGTATTTAAAGCCATTGCAATGCTGTGATTTTGTGAAAAACAACCACAAAAAGAACATAGAAATCCTGCGCAGCTGAAACCTATTGAGATGCCATAGAAACTAATAGGAAGTGTATCTTCATCATTTTGGCAAGGAATTGGGATCAAATGGCTTGAAAATGCAGAGAAACCTGTAATTTGCAACTTGTCCCATAATCACAGAGTGAAATGGTACATTCGCATTTAGTAATGTTAATTTACATAACTGCCATATATCTGATAAAAATCCCCCAAAATGTTATAGAATTTCTACAGAGATATCACTTGCTTAGGTAAAACCCTTGGGTACAAGTTTAATGTTATTTTGTTTGGTTTTGCAGAGAGCCCACCAGCCACCAGCACCATCGCAGTTTACACGTACCACGTATTGATGCACCTCTGTGTAGGTGATCTTCATGACACAGAGGTGAGTGAGCCATTCTCAATTCCACCAGCGTTGCCTCCACTCCAATACACCATGATTCCACCAGTGGTGCTCCCCCCTTACACCTAAAATATGGTTCCATAGACAGGAGCACCCTTAGGCCACTTGGTAGACCCTGCATTCCTTTTCAATCCATCCCTCAAACTGCAGAAGCTGGGTCTGCAGGCTGCCTGGGGTCCAATGGAATGATGAGGAATGCAGGGTTCACTTTGTAGCTTAATGGTGCTCATGTATATGCAGCCATATTCCCATCTATTTTAGTTCCCTCCACTGCAATTACAACCGCAGTGTCCCTTTCCCCAATTATTTCTACTGTAATTCCACCAGCAGTGCCACTCTTACACCTAAAATATGGTTCCATAGACAGCAGCACCATCAAGCCACTCGGTAGACCCTGCATTCCTTTTCACCCCATCCCTCAGACTGCAGAAGCCGGGGCTGCATGCTGCCTGGGGTCCAATGGGATGGAGAGGAATGCAGTGTTCACCTAGCATCTTAAACGCGCTCCCATGTATAGGTAGCCATATTCCCCTCTGTTTCAATTCCCTCCACCGTAATTTCACCAGCGCTGCCCCTCTTACACCTAAAATATGGGCACCCTTAAGCCACTCGGTAGACCCTGCATTCCTGTCCACTCCATCCCTCAGACTGCAGAAGCTGGGTCTACAGGCTGGCTGGTTCCAATAGAATGGAATGTAGTGTTCACTTTGTAGCTTAAAGGCGCTCATGTGTATGCTGCCATATTCCCGTCTGTTTCCCTCACCCTGCTTCCCTTGATTTAATTTGGCGCATTGATCCTGGGAGCAAATCCGATCGCCGTTAAGGGGTCGGGAAGAAATTTTTCCCTCTAGTAAGCAGATTGTCCCAAGCTTGCCAGAGGTTTTTTGCCTTCCTCTGGATCGAATAGCGCAGTTTATCTAATTATTATCAATAAAACTGTTACTTACACAGATTTAACATCAAGTTGCTTTGTGTGTGTCTTTATTCTGAGGGGTAACATATAGATGGGGTGGGTGGAGTGAGCATGTAACAAATAAGAAACACTAAAAAGTTAAAGAAGAATGAAAGTGAAATCTACTCATGTTCTTGTTTTATAAGAAACCCAATCAGTGGAAACCAAGTGAGCTTCAAATCAGGAAGTAGTTTTCTGTTCTGTTAAACATGCAGTCACTCCAGTCTTTATACATTACATTTTTGGCTAACTAACCATATTAGAAACATGTTTTTTTGCACAGCCTATCTATTTACCCAGTTTCTATTTTTATACTGAACAATTCCTTTAAGCTCAGCATAGCAGAGGAATTCAAGCTGCCGTTACCTTTCTGCTATGGAGCACTTTGGAAGTCAGATTCAAGCTCAAGATTTAGAAAAAAAATTTAGAGTAAACCTGACCTAGTACCTGACCTAGTACCTGACCTAGCTATTTGAGGATGAATTAAGAGTTAAAAAAAAGTTGGTGTTACTGCTCCTTTAAAGATAAGTTCTGTCATCCCAGTGTCTTTACTATAGAGACTTGACAGGGCTGGTAAACACTTGTAGGCTGCAGCTATATTTATATGCAAAATGTATTTCAATAAGTGGGGAGAAGTTATTGTGGAAAGGTTACTACACAGGACAGGATATGGTTAAAACTTAGCTGCACAAGGGAGATGAAAGCAAATTATAGACTAAGAAAACTGAAGGGAAAGGATAAAGTGAATGTATGTGTGCACTTTGTGGAGAACGTGAGATAACATGATATTTTTTTCCCTCCTATATAATGGAACACCAAAGGTTTTGTTGAGAAAAATGTTTGTCAATTCATTCTTATGGGTACAACTTGCAAGTGCTAGCTAATGCAATAATGTATTTACAGGCACAAGCAATTTCTACAGAAATGAGTTGGGTGGGGTTGGCAATTTGAGTGGTTTGGTGTATGTTCACAGCACTGAAAACACTCAAGCGGCAAAATGCTGGGTCCATAAAGAGGGTACACATCAATGACTGTTCCATTAAAAGAGGCTATTATGTGTATAGGATATATTTCATTCTTTAGGCTAATCAAAAGGCTGAAGAATTTGTTGCAATTTCCCATTGACTTAAATTGGAAGCTTGTGGTCTAGGGCACTACCAGAGGTGTTCTTCACACTGCTTACCTAAGAGAGCTGCAAAAATTGGAAAGTGGCTCATCTTTTAGGCCAAACTGCTTGGCAACTTGCTGCATTAGAAACTGATTGGTGGTCAAATTCTTCCCATTCCAACTGAGTTTGAGGGCATTGGAGCTGTAGTATGAAGGGATGTTACAGAGGGTTTACTCAGTCATGAGCAATTAGTCCATGAAAACTATTCTCAGGAAAGAAGGATACTACCTCCAGGTGACGGTCCTCCAAGCTCTGAAATACGTGGAATGCAGAAACGGAGTTTCAGTAAAGTCTCTGACCCTCTCCCCACTCAAGACATAAGCCTTCATGCACATGATTGACACGTTTCCCAGAAAGCACCAGCTGCCCTGTACAAGTGGAGTGTGTGGAGCTCAGGTGGCACCAAGGAAAAGGCTGGTCAAGATAAGACATTTGGCGCTTCACAAGGAAACATGGGCCTTTACTGCATTAGGGCTGCTGTGTATCTGAACTGGTAACATCACCCCTAGCACAAGAAACATTATTTCTATTCCAACACTTTTTCATCCATAATACATAATTTAAAACCTGCTTACCAGGTGCAAGCTTTAAAATGTATCAGTACTGAGATTAACTGGCCACTGCACAGATTACACTTCAAATTCAGATTGTAAAATCCTGCATAGTTCACACCTCTAATCCCCCCTGCACTATTCACACCTGTAACCCCTCTATTATTCACACCCCTAAAGCCCTTTACTGTTCACATCTCAGACTGAAAGTGCCCACAATGTTCACACCTAATGCAAACTGCTGGAGGGGCACCAGCATTGTGTCACTGTATGTAGCACAGTATGAACTGCCAGCGCTGGATTTATAATGCAGGTGCCCCTTGTCCTACTGCCGATCATCATCCCCTCCCCTTCCTTTGTGTACATGTGGAAATTTTCAGCATCGGGTCTGGAGTACTGGTGATTGGTGTACATGGCATTTTAAAAACTATTGTATCTCCTGCAAATTCCCAGTTCTTCCAAACCAATGCGGGCGTGGTTGGGCGGCATGCCGCCCCTCTAATATTCTGCCGCCCTAGGCCCAGGCCTTTCTGTCCTTTCCACAGATCCGGGCCTGTGAACTGCTCATGTTAGAGTGATAGGTTTCTCTGTCTCCAGCTGTAGTCTGCCTTCCCTATGCTCCCTGTATGTGCCATACTCTGCCTTCCCTATGCCTCCTGTGTGTGCAATTCTCTGCTTTCCCTATGCTCCCTGTGTGTGCCATACACTGCCTGCCCTATGCTCCCTGTATGTGCCATACTCTGCCTGCCCTATGCTCCTTGTGTGTGCCCTTCCATATGCTCCCTGTGTGTGCCATACTCTGCCTGCTCTATGCCTCCTGTGTGTGCCATACTCTGCCTGCCCTATGCATGTCGGAGCTGTGTGTCATACTCTTCTTTTAATGTTCCCACCATAAAACCCAACTACAACTGCCACAGATATGGAGAAATGTTTTGTGCAACAAAGTATGCCCTTGTATTTCAAAGTCTTGTAAGTCTAGTGATTGTGAATCCCACTTGGGGTTGTTTGCCTTAAAGGGGTTGTTCACCTTTAAGTTAACTTTTAGTATATTATAGAATATCTTATTCTAAGCAACTTTTCAACTGGCCTTTATTTTTTATAGTTTTTGAATTATTTGCCTTCTTCTTCTGACCCTTTACAGCTTTCAAATTTGGTCACTGACCCCACGTAAAAACAAATGCTCTGCAAGACTACACATTTATACTTATTGCCACTTTTTATTACTCATCTTTCTATTCAGTTCTCACCTATGCATATTCCAGTCTCTTCTCTCCAGAACCTAGGGTTTTCCTGATAATTGATCTTTCTGTAATTTGGATATTCATACCTTAAGTCTACTAGAAAATCATGTAAACATTGAATAAAGACACAAAGACATTGAAGTGAAACTGATACTTGTAACTCTCAATCCCAACCACACACTTCAAAGAAAAGCAGTTCAGTGTAATACATGTACAAAGTATCTACCCGCTCCCACCCTTCCATTTGTGCCCAACCTGTGCAAAAACCTGCCTATATACGTGGGGACAGGGTGGAAGCTACGCTAACCACCGTCCACCTACGCCTCCCAACGCGTTTCACCGATGAAGAAGCCGAGTTAGTCGGTGAAACGCTTTGGGAGGCATAGGTGGATGGTGGTTAGCGTAGCTTCCACCCTGTCCCCACGTAGATAGGTAGGTTTTTGCACACGTTGGGCACAAATGGAAAGGTGGGAGCGGGTAGCTATGCACTAAGGCCTCTCCAGAATTCAACTCCTGGAAAGGTGCTATTTATTTTGACTTTGATTTTGGCACCACCGTTCCACCAAATGCAGTTTTTAATCGATTAAGGAGTATTTATTTTTTAAGGACACGTGTCCAGCACTGCTACAGCAGTGAGTGTATTTTCATCAGCGCTCCTCTTTTAAGTATACTTTATTAAAAGTTAAATCTTAACAGTTAGATACTTTGTACATGTACTGTATTACACTGAACTGGTTTGCTTTGAAGTGTGTGGTTGGGATTGAGAGTTACAAGTATCAGTTTCACTTCAATGTCTTTGTGTCTTTAGTTATGTTTATACAAACTTGCAGTGTATATACATGTTTCGAACCAGCAAATAGCTCCCATCTGTAACATTACAAACATTGAATAAACCCAATAGGCTGGTTTTGCTTCAAATAAGGATTCATTTGGATCAAGTACAAGGTACTTTTTATTATTACAGAGAAAAAGGAAATTATATTTAAAAATGTGGATTATTTGGATAAAATAGAGATAGTCATTCCGAAATTTGGAACTTTCAGAATAATGGGTTCCCGGGTAACGGACCCAATACCTGTACAAGTTTCTGCTATAGGTTGTTTCCCATTACCCAGTATATTTACATCCAATTAGTAGTTAGCCAATGACAGCCCAGCAGTCACACAAGCAAAGACTGGCCTTAGTCCCCTACCAAGTCAGCCCAGCTGCTGATCCCCCAGTATCTGTCTATATTGCACTTGAGTACTTGTAATGTACTTGTAAAGAAGAATTATATCCCCTCGCAAGTGTCTTTCCTCCCCAAGATAAAACCACCACCATAACAGTCTGCCCTCATAATTTAAATCTTCCACCAGTTTAATTACACATCTTTGCATTTTCTACAATTATTTATATCCCCCCTAAAGGGGTGGTTTATCTTTAACTTAACTTTTGGTGTGTTATGAAATGGCTGATTCTAAGCAACTTCTCAATGGGGTTTCATTGTTTTTTTTAACTTATTTGCCTTCTCACAGATTTCAAATATGGGTGACTGACCCCATCTAAAATCAAATGCTCTGTAAGGCTACAAATGTATTGTTATTGCTAGTTTTTATTACGGGTATGGGATCCGTTATCTGGAAACCTATCATCTAGAAAGCTCCAAATTACGAAAAGGCCATCTCCCATAGACTCCATTTTATCCAAATAATCCAAATTTTTAAAATGATTTCCTTTTTCTCTGTAATAATAAAACAGTACCTTGTACTTGACCCAAACTAAGATATAATTAATCCTTATTGGAAACAAGACAGCCTATTGGGTTTATTTAATGTTTACATGATTTTCTAGTAGCCTTAAGGTTTAAAGACCCAAATTGCGGAAAGATCGGTTATCCAGAAAACCCCGGCCCGAGCATTCTGGATAACAGTTCCCATACCTATAGTTTCCTACTGTTAGCATTATTATGGTATATTGATTTACTCATTTTCTTACATTTCGTTTTGTTTAGATTACAACCATTTCTTTTAGCCAACACTGAACTGACTGCAACATCTTACACTGATAACAATTCTTATGTTAACACACTTTTAATCAAAAGGATTGTAACTTAATATGTTGCATAACCAATAAAAATACTGAAAAATATAGTAGCGAGAATAACCCCTTGCTAGCCCATTAGTTGGCATCAGAGATCAGAGAAAATCTTGTAATAAGCCAGCAGAGAAAGTGCCTTCAAGCAAACCTTACGATATATTTTAAATTTCCATTATGCAGAGTGAAATGTATTCAGGTGTGGGATCCATTATCGGGAAACCCATTATCCAGAAAGCACTGACTTACAGCATGGGCATCTCCCATAGACTCCATTTTATTTAAATAATGCAAATTTTAAAAAATAATTTGCTTTTCCTCTGTAGTAATAAAACAGTACCTTGTACTTGATCCAAACTAAGATATAATTAATCCTTATTGGAAGCAAAACCAGCCTATTGGCTTTATTTATTTTTGTTTACATGATTTTCTATTAGACTTAAAGGCATACTGTCATTTTTCAAAATGAATCCGTTAATAGTGCTGCTCCAGCAGAATTCTGCACTGAAATCCATTTCTCAAAAGAGCAAACATTTTTTTATATTCAATTTTGAAATCTGACATGGGGCTAGACATTGTCAATTTCCTAGCTGCCCCAAGTCATGTGACTTGTGCTCTGATAAACTTCAATCACTCTTTACTGCTGTACTGCAAGTTGGAGTGATATCACCCCCCTCCCTTTCCCCCCAGCAGCCAAACAAAAGAACAATGGGAAGGTAACCAGATAGCAGCTCCCTAACACAAGATAACAGCTGCCTGGTAGATCTAAGAGCAACACTCAATAGTAAAAACCAATGTCTCACTGAGACACATTCAGTTACATTGAGAAGGAAAAACAGCAGCCTGCCAGAAAGCATTTCTCTCCTAAAGTGCAGGCACAAGTCACATGACCAGGGGCAGCTGGGAAATTGACAAAATGTCTAGCCCCATGTCAGATTTCAAAATTGAATATAAAAATATCTGTTTGCTCTTTTGAGAAATGGATTTCAGTGCAGAATTCTTCTGGAGTAGCACTATTAGCTGATGCGTTTTGGAAAAAAAACATGTTTTCCGATGACAGGATCCCTTTAAGATATGCAGATCCAAATTACGGAAAGATGTATTATCCAGAAAACCCCAGGTCTTGAGCATTTTGCACAACAGTTCTCATACCTGTTCTGGTTAATAGGTCCCAAGCATTCTGGATAACAGGTCCCATACCCATACTAGATCACAGGTGGATAACAGGTCCATACCTGTACTAGATAACAGGTCCCATACCTGTACATCATTTGGATCTTAATACCTACTAGAAAACCATGTAAACATTAAATAAATCCAACACTGGTCACCAGTACTGAACAGGTACTGAGGCCCAATTTGGTCACATATGTAACTCTCCATTATCATGGCTACTTGTAATATAATCTCTTGGAACATCGGGGCTAAACTCCAAATTTAAGAGAAGCCTTATGCATAATTACATTAAGAAACACGCACCATCTATCCTTTTATTGCAAAAAACGCACCTAACAGGACAAAAGGTCCTTTCTCTGAAACGTCCATGGGTAGGTTGGTCATACCACTCCATGTTCTCCAGTAATTCCTGGGGAGTAACCATATTAGTAAAAAAAAGTACCATATTCTCGCTGACCCAAATAATTACGGATCATTAGGGCCGATACATTATTCTCTATTGTCCCCTTTATAACAAACCTATAATAATAGTTAATATATATTCCGCCACCCTTCTCTGGAACAGTATTAGATCTTGTTAATAACAAACTAGCAACTTTGGCACCAGCCCCAGTATGTATACTAGGAGACTTTAACTACACAATGGACCCCCAAATTGACCGTCTTAATGCACAAGGTACAACTCCCACTAAATTGGCTCAATGGGCAGAAGCACTTCAACTGGTAGACACTTGGAGATGGAAACACCCAGGGCTGAGAGAATACTCCTGCCATTCTACCACACACCAATCTTTCTCAAGGATTGACTTAGCATTAGTATCCACAGATATCCTCCCATACATTGACAAAGTGCAATTTCTGCCACGCATACTTTCTGATCATTCCCCACTTTTACGCTCCCTAAGATGGTCGACTTCAACGACCTAGAGATTGTGGAGACTCAGTCCTCTCACGACCTAGTACAGACAGCCAATAATGAAGGCTACTCTAATTATTGGGCCCTAAATGCAAGCTCAGCCTCCCAGGCTATTCTCTTGGACACCTCTAAGGCGGTTATGTGGGGTACGCCAACAGGAGAATTAACACAAGCCCGCTGACAAGCCAGAGAAACCATAGAACAGGCAGAGGCGGAAGCCTACCAAGCTGAAACTGACCACACCACTAACCCTACACCAGAGACGTACTCAATTCTACTAGAGCGTTAGAACGACATAATAACCTGTTGACAAAAAAGTCCTTCTCTACCAATCACAGAGATACTTTGAGCAGGGCAACTATTAGCATACTTTGCAAAGACACAATGCCCTAATACAGCAGTACCGACCATAAAGTCGGCAGGGGGTGACACAGTTAAGGACCCCAAGCTCATAGTAGAGGAATTTGCAAACTATTACCAAGCGCTGTACAAATCCACAGAGTCCCACTCCAGCAGCACCCACCTCCCCTTCCTAGTCAGCATCTCAATCCCAACCCTACATCCCTATGACAAGGACAACCTAAATCGACCTATTACAATAGAAGACGTAAAAGAAGCCATTGCCTCACTCCTGGCAAATAAAACACCGGGCATAGACGGTCTTCCCTCCAACTGATACAAAGCCCTCACAGAACAGATGGCTCCCCAACTGCTGGCTACCCTTCAAGCTTCCTTTGACCTTGGCTCCCTGCCCCCCTTCATTTAGTGAAGCACTTATAGTTGTGGTCCCAAAATCCGGTAAAGACCCTGACCAGTGCAGTTCATATCGGCCAATCTCCCTTATAAACACTGATGCCAAAATATTGGCCATGAGACTCCAACGCTATATAATAGACCTGATCCATCCTGATCAATTAGGATTTATGCCAGGTAGAGCCACTAATATTAACATTAGGAGATTATATATGTGGGGACAAGAGCGGTAGCCTCCCTAGACTCAGCAAAGGCCTTTGACTCAATAGAATGGTCCTACCTCTGGGAGACACTTCACAGATTTAATCTGGGTGACCAATTCATTAAATGGATACAGATGTTATATCACAGTCCAACTGCACGGGTCAGGGTCAACGGCATAATATCAGATCCATTCCAACTGGCAAGAGGTACGCAACAGGGATTCCCGCTATCCCAATTTCTCTTTGCCCTAGTCATAGAGCCTCTAGCCATAGCCATATGCGAATCTGAACAAAATGTAGGCCTCACAATTGGCCCACTTACTGAAAAAATCTCCCTGTACGCAGATGATCTTTTGATCTACTTGGCAGACACCCAGAACTCACCAGTAACACTACTTAGAGTAGTGGAGCAATTCGGAGTTTTCTCTGGCCTCAAAATAAACTGGGATAAATCCATCCTCTTCTCCATAGATAACCAGGACCGCCCTAACGATCTCCCCCCCAATGCTCCCCTTAAGTGGGTCCAGAAATTTAAATACCTTGGCCTCCACATACAGGCAAATCTATCAAACTACGTACAAGAGAACCTTGATCCTATAATCTCAAAACTTGAATTTGATCTACTGGTTTTGGCTAATCTCCCCCTATCTTTGTGAGGGAGAATAAACCTGATCAAGATGATCTACTTACCAAACTTTCTATACCACCTCCATAATGCCCCTATCTACATTCCAAAATCAGTATTCAATATAATCAACCAATTGATACTTCCCTTTATATGGAACCGCAAAGTACCGAGAATTGCCTGGGAGAAACTGAAAGCAGAGAGGGAGGATGGTGGACTCGCTTTACCCAACTTCTAGTTGTACTACGTAGCGGTCCAAGTGTATTACCTGCACTGGTGGTACCATCTGGACCCATATAACCCCAATATGGCGCTACAGGCAAATATAATAGGGTCACTGGAAGGACTTACAAATCTAGCCCATCTGAAAATTTCGGACGCAGGCAGTCTGCCATCCACCACCTTCACACCTCATAGAGCCTGGACCCAAGTGTTGAAAATATTTAAGAAAGGACCTATTTGTTTTAACCCCCTATTACCATTATGGGGCAACTCCAACCTACCTCACTTCCGAAACCTGGAGGACTTCCTCTATTGGCCAAGGCTGGGCATTAAATACCTGGGTGATCTCTTGCAAAACCATAACTTCCCTTCACATACTAAGCTTCAAGCCAAATGTGCCTCTCAGAACCTCCCACTATATGGATATTTTCAAATTCGGCACACTTTTAAGGTCCAGTTTGGTACACTTTCTCCAGTCCTTGCCACAATGACAATTGAGGAGACCCTCATAGCTGAACAACCGGTAAAGTTAGTGTCTAGGCTCTACAGAAACCTTTTAGCCAGTGTCCCCCCTCCATTCCATACAGCTGGAAAAACAAACATTTCAGAGCTGACCCAGGATGACTGGGATGAGGCAACAGAAACTATGTATAACAGTTTAATAGCAATAAGGGATAGACTGATACAATACAAGATGTTCCACCAACTCTACACCACCCCACTTAAACTAAAGGCAATGGGTAAGAAGGACAACGATACCTGCCCCAGATTTGGGACTCCAGAAGCCAACTTTATACACATGATCTGGACTTGCCCAGTAATAAACGCCTACTGGTCGCAAGTAATGGTTTTGTTAGCAAACACCCTGGAGTTCCCAAATATACTCTCCCCTCTGGGTGTAATGGAGCACCTTGTACCCACTGTCTGTGCAAGATTAAGGTTTAGAGCGTTATTATTCTATGCTAAAAAATGTGTGATTATGCACTGGATGGGACCCACCCCTCCCACAAAGGACTCCTGGATAAACCTAGTTGATTCAACTCTACCCAAAATAAAGCTTACCCATGAAGTGAGAGGCACAGCAGGAAATGGGCCCGGGGCGTGCAACCAAGAAATTATCATGCAACCGGATAATACATCTGTGTTACATTGTACTCGAAATGACTTCCAAGGTTAATTCAACCTCAATTTATGATGCAACCTTTGAAAGCAAATAATCCAGGACCAGTGACACATATTTTAACTGTAAACATGTTTATTGATATATTAATATTATTTTTTTCTTTTTTGTAATGTTTATTAAAGCAAATAAAACATAACCTTTAAAAAAAAAAAAAAAAAACATTAAATGAATCCAATAGGCTGGTATTGTTCCAATAAGGATTGATTATATCTTAGTTTGGATCAAATAAAAGATACTGTTTTATTATTACAGAGAAAAGGGAATCCATTAAAATCTGGATTATTTGAGTCTATGGGAAACGGCCTTTCCGTAATTTGAATCTTTCTGGAGAATAGGTTTCCCATAACTGTACCATAATTATAGCAACTTACAATTCAATGGAGCATGTACATCTTACTATTATCTGTAACTTGATATTATATCTGCAGAAGCAGAAACTCACGAATACCCAGGTATAACCCAAAAGACCACACCTAAACCTACACAAAGTAGAGACCGCGTTACTGTACAACACCAGGCATATGTAGCAAATACATTCCGTTTCACTGTATGGGGATGTCTTTGCTTCATTCGTATTAAAGCATAAGCTTATAGGAACATCAGACATTTCTACCGCAGTTTTCATGGGTTCCAGGTCACCTTGTGCAACAGCAAATTATAGCCACTTTAAATCAGGATGTACAGGTATGGGATCCGTTATCCAGAAACCCATTATTCAGAAAGCTATGAATTACAGAAAGTCTCCCACAGACTCCATTTTATCCAAATTACCCAAAAACTATTTCCTTTTTCTCTGTAATAATAAAACAGTACAGGTATTGGATCCATTATCCGAAAACCCATTATCCAGAAAGCTCCAAATAACAGAGAGGCCATCTACCATAGACTCCATTTTATCCAAATAATCCACATTTTAAAAAGGGAGTTTCTTTTTTTTGTCTGTAATAATAAAACAGTAGCTTGTACTTATCTCAACTAAGATACAATTAATCCTTATTGGAAGCAAAGCCAGTCTATTGAGTTTATTTAATGTTTACATGATTTCCTTCTAGACCTAAGGTATGAAGATCCAAATTAAGAAAAGATCCGTTATCCGGAAAACATCAGGTCTCGACCATTCTGGATAACAGGTCCCATACCTGTACCTTGCACTTGATCCAAACTAAGATATAATTAATCCTTACTGGAAGCAACACCAGCCTACTGGGTTTATTTAATGTTTACGTGATTTTCTAATAGACTTAAGGTACGAAGACCCAAATTAGGGAAAGATCCCTTATCCGGAATACCCCAGGTCCCGACCATTCTGGATAACAGGTCCCATACCTGTACCTTGCACTTAATCCAAACTAAGATATAATTAATTCTTATTGAAATCAAAACCAGCCTACTCAGTTTGTTTAACGTTTACATGATTTTCTAGCAGACTTAAGGTACAATGACCCAAATTGGGAAAGATCCCTTATCCGGAAAACCCCAGGTCCTGAGCATTCTGGATAACAGGTCCCATACCTATACTTTCCCTTTAGAACGCCAACACAATGAATTGTGAAACACTAAATATTGTATGTAGGGGGAACCACTTGCACTGCGGGTATAGTTTTGAAAAAAAATATGCATAGGGCCCGCAGGAATACAGAGGGTTGTACCGGGTATTCTACTTGGGAGCAGCAAGGATACCAGACACACGATGGCTAGTGAAGCGGGGATAACCCCTGCGTGTTTATTGCGTCAAATGTAACGTTTCGGGGGCGTGCCCCTTCGTCAGACATGCAGAACAATTCACACAGTGTGCTTTATAGCGTAAGTAATTAGCATAATTGTGTCCATACAAAATAATTAAACAAAAACATTATCTCAAACATTTTAGAAGAGGAAAAATTTTTTTTAAAAAACATGCGCCGACCGCTCCAACCAACACCGGGCTGTTACTTCAATAGAGAGGTGGGGAAAGAGGATCATTGTGTATTCTACTTGGGAGGCCATATTCATGGTTACAAGGGACAGCTGCTAGTGCCAGTCTGATAAGAGACTCATCAGAAAACTCATATGAAACAGAATATCTATGTTTTACCTTAAGCACAAAGCAGCACTCAGGTGCGGGATTTGTGGTCGTCTTTCAGGCATGAAACTGGCCTATAAAATATGTATTATTTCCTAAATCTATAAACTGGTCACAATAATGTGCTTTAAGGGGCAAATTTATCAAGGGTCGAATTTCGAAGTGTAAAATACTTCGAAATTCGACCATCGAATTAAAATAATTCGAATATCGGTCTTTTTCACCGAATTTGGCCATCAACCGATCAAAGTAAAATCATTCAATCGTAAGATTAAATCGTTCGAATCTTACGATTTGAACAATTTCATCGATCGATCGAAGGATTTTACTTCGACCTCTAAAAATGTTGTAGAAGGTCCCCCGCACTTTGGCAGGTTAAATTTGGCGAAATATTGAAGTCTACATTTTTTTAAAGAGATAGTACTTTTTAGTAGACTGCTAAACCCTGGTATCTAGGAGCAGTCCTATGATGTATGTCAATGGCTCTGTTAGGGAAGGTCCTTAGACAGGATAGAAATTACCTAGAATTACCCTAGTTTCTATCCCTTTACTGGACCTGTCAGGTATTTGCCTAATACAAATGGTTCCTGTACTGTTAGAGAAGGTCCTTAGACAGGATAGGAATTAGCTTGTTCTTATATGAACTGACTCGTTTCTATCCCTTTACTGGACCTGTCAGGTAATTGCCTAATACAGATGGTCCTTGTACTGTTAGAGAAGGTCCTTAGACAGGATAGGAATTAGCTTGTTCTTATATGAACTGACCAGTTTCTATCCCTTTACTGGACCTGTCAGGTATTTGCCTAATACAGATGGTTTCTGTACTGTTAGAGAAGGTCCTTAGACAGGATAGGAATTAGCTTTGTTCTTATATGAATTGACTAGTTCCTATCCCTTTACTGGACCTGTCAGGTAATTTCCCATTACAGATGGTTCCTGTACTGTTAGAGAAGGTCCTTAGACAGGATAGGAATTAGCTTGTTCTTCTATGAACTGTCTAGTTTCCAGTGGCATAACTACCGGTGGTGCAGGGGTGCAATTGCACCAGGGACCACTCCTCCTCGGGGCCCGCCAGAGATCGCGCTGCAGTGCTGTAGTCCCGCCAAAAATTGCGGTGGTAAGTAATCCGCGCATCTAGAGGGATGGGGGAGGGGCCCGGGTGCACATCCTGCGCCCTGGCCCGGAAGACTCTAGTTCCGTTACTGCTAGTTCCTATCCCTTTACTGGACCTGTCAGGTTTTTGCCTAATACAGATGGTCCCTGTAATTTTAGAGAAGGTCCTTAGACAAGATGGGAATTAGCTTGTTCACATATGAGCTGACTAGTTTCTATCCCTTTACTGGACCTAGTGTCAGGTAATTGTCTAATACAGATGGTCCTTGTACTGTTAGAGAAGGTTCTTAGATAGGATAGGAATTAGTTTATTCTTATATGAACTGACTAGTTTCTATCCCTTTACTGGACCTGTCAGGTATTTACCCAATACAGATGGTTCCTGTACTGTTAGAGAAGGTCCTTAGACAGTATAGGAATTAGCTTGTTCTTATATGAACTGACTAGTTTCCATCTCTTTACTGGACCTGTCAGGTATTTGCCTAATACAGATGATCCTTGTACTGTTAGAGAAGGTCCTTAGACAGTATAGGTATTAGCTTGTTCTTATATGAACTGACTAGTTTCCATCTCTTTACTGGACCTGTCAGGTATTTGCCTAATACAGATGGTTCCTGTACTGTTAGAGAAGGTCCTTAGACAGGATAGGAATTAGCTTATTCTGATATAAACTGTCTAGTTTCCAGTGGCATAACTACCGGGGGAGCAAAGGGTGCAATTGCACCAGGGTCTGCTCCCCTCGGGGCCCGCGCTGCATTGCGGTAGTCCCGCCAAAAATCACGGTAGTAAGTAATCTGCGCATCTAGAGGGGTGGGGGAGGGGCCCGGGTACACATCCTGCGCCCTGGCCTGGAAAACTCTAGTTACGTTATTGCTAGTTCCTATCCCTTTACTGGACCTGTCAGGTTTTTTCCTAATACAGATGGTCCCTGTACTGTTAGAGAAGGTCCTTAGACAGGATGGGAATTAGCTTGTTCACATATGAGCTGACTAGTTTCTATCCCTTTACTGGACCTGTCAGGTATTTGCCTAATACAGATGGTCCCTGTACTGTTATAGAAGGTCCATAGACAGGATGGGAATTAGCTTGTATGAACTGACTAGTTTCTATCCCTTTACTGGACCTCATATGAAATAACAGTAAAACAGTCTAACACAGATGATGGATTTCACACATCTTATATATGAATAACTAAGTACTATCTCTAAAAATGGCAGAAATATGTCCTTTAATGAGTTGCAAACAGTTTTCTATCTATTTAACATACCATACGGTTAATATATTGTGAGGGCCTTTATAAGGATGAGAAATAGCTATCTCTATTAGAACAGACTAGAGTCATCTATTTCCTATCCACTAGAGGGACGGTCCTTTCCAGGGATAGGAACTAGTTGCTACCCCAAGCCCAATCAGAGCGGTATACTGTTGTTAGACTATAACTCTCGTCATCCGTTGAACATCGGATGAGACGTTGTAATACACCAACCATGGTGGTATAAAACAGCCTATGATTTGCTACTTATTGACCTCTGTTCTGGATGCAAATTAATAACGACTTACAATTGCATTTGCTATGTTGAGGCACTTGCTCATATGAAAAATGGCGGCGCCAACAAACTCCCCCTGAAGCGCTACTGTCAATTGGTTGCTAAGCTACCTTACCGTCGTGGACCGATTTTTTTTGTCTCACTAAAATCTGGACAATCTGTGTAGTGTAGTGCTTGCCACCTTTGCTGATGGCTGAACCCAAACATGGTGGGGGGGGGGGCAGGGCAGATAGCATTGGGGATGGGGCATTGATGTAGGAACAGGCATGATGACATCAGAGGTGGGCACAATGATGTTGGTGAGTTATGACACGTGGGCAAGGCTATTGCAACCTTTTTTGGCCAGGGGACCAGTGTAGAGCCAAATTTGGTTGGTAAGGGTTGGCATCTAATTCTGGTGCACTGCATTAATTGGTCGCTAGGCTCGGTAGCCCAGTTCAAGACTGGCCATGGCTAGGGTTGCCATCTGGCCGGTATTTTACTGGCCTGGCCAGTAAAAATGATGGTTGATTTGAATGTTATTAATAGGGAAAAAAAAGATAAATATATAGGAAGTCTTTTTTTCCAGAAAAGGTGGCAACCCTAGTCACGGCCTTGCGTTATGGGACCCCTGTCTTAGATGCAACTGGCTGGATTTCTATCCAGTTTTCGCAATGTTTTAAAGTGTTGGTGCCCAGCTCAAAACCACACAGGTGGCAACCCTATCTCTAGCTATATTCTGGGGTTGCCACCCGGCCGGTATTTTACCATCCTAGCCGGTAAAACACCTGCCAAGGCCAGGGCCGGTATTACAAATTTACCGGCAATGTAGTTGCTGGTAATTTAAAGCCCTTGGCCCGCCCCCAATTCTCTCAGAACTTAACTTTTTTCAGTCTTCTAGACATTGCGCAATGTTGCTCTGCCCCCTTTTGCGGCACGATGCACAAAGTTCATGGTTATAATGGTTATTTAAAAATACAACCTGAGCAATAGTGTGTACATCATGTACACAGGATAGGGCCAGACGCAGTTGGAACGTTTGATCCAACGTAGGGGAAAGCAAGTAAGACGCTCATGTGTAAGAGTGGGATGCAGTGAGAGATTTCGGATACTGGCACTTGATAGATTGGGGAGCAGACTGGGAAGTCTGCTGTATAGTAGACCCCCCTCCACCCCCTGGAAACTAGTGGCGGCTGGCAGCCCCAATTAGCCATGGTGGGGGAGTGGGTTGGAGTTGCCTTCAGAGGCACTGTGCATGCTGCCCCCCCAAAAATGTTTTCGGGGGGGGGGGGGGTGGTGGCGCTTTCTAGTCATTCCACTATTACATATAGAATTTGTTTTTCAGGCCTAGCTGAGTTGTTTTAATGAGCACTGATGGATGTGTGTTACGCAAGGTTTCCTAAATCCATAAAAAAAACCAGGGTCCCAGCCTCAGCTCATGGTTCCACCCATAACAGATGTGGATGTCACCAGGTCTTATAGTGAGAGGACCAAGGGGGAGTTTTGGGCAGACAAGAGAACCAAATGTGAACTCGAGTGAATAGGGGAACAAGGAACGTGGTTGAAGGACAGGCCGAGTCAATACCAGGCAGAGCAGTACAGAATCAGGAGTCAAGTACGTAGTCGGGCCATAGGCTGGCTCAGAACCAACAGTATCGCAGTACAGAACAGGATCCAAAGTGAGTGGTCAATATACAGGCAAAAGTACAAGGAATAGTCAGGAACAGACAAGACTATTGAGAATAGACCTACGTTGGGCAATAAGTGGACTGTCAAGGCCCCTTTAAATATGCAATTTCACGCTGCACTCGACGTGCCAGCAGCGGGATTCGCGCATCAAAAACTGGAGGATGTGACAGCTACTGCAGGTGTCCCCAAAGGGAGCATGATGGGCTCCCCAGCCGCACTACTGGACCACCAGGTACCCTTACAGTGTGCTTTTGTGCCACTTAAAGCTCTTGCACTTCCTGTGTCCAGTGGATGAGATGGTATCCCTGTATGGTGATAACCTATTGATCTTCCCTACTGTGAGTGGACCCACGACCTACCCCATTCCTACCACTTGCATCAGGAGAAAATTGTAAAAACTCGTTATTATGTTATATGGTGATTTGATCTTGACCTCTATAATTCCAATTCCCATTATAGACCCTGCTGGTAGCATTATTGAAGACTCCTGCCATACAGAGATCTCGTACATGCCGATTGTACTGACACCCCAGCTGTGCATATCTGGTATGTTGATGATCTAGTCACCACCATCCATGCTAGACACAGATATGAAACTGCTCTATGCAAGGAAACTGCAAATACCTGGATGCACAGGAACCCCAAAATGCTCTGAAAAGCTTTGGAGTGTATTGTGGCCGACATGATTGGAGAAAGTGGTGCACAAGACCATTTTATGCTATAGGGACACCAGCCCAAAGACTCAGGGAAATAGGTCCTCAAGGATATACAACCTTTTATAACTACATGTAAGTGTGAAACCTAAGAATCTCTTGAATTACTCAATAAAATGGAATAATATATACATCGATAGATATTACATGCTATCCATTACTCCTTTTTTGATTTTGTTTGTAATGAAAATACTACAGGTATAGGATCCCTTATCTGGAAACCAGATATCCAGAAAGCTCCGAATTACGGAATGGCTATCTCCCATAGACTCCATTTTATCCAAATTTTTAAAAATGATTTCCTTTTTCTCTGTAATAATAAAACAGTAGCTTGTACTTGATCCTAACTAAGATATAATCAATCCTGGAAGCAAAACCAGCCTATTGGGTTTATTTAATGTTTAAATGACTTTCTAGTAGACTTAAGGCATGAAGACCCAAAGTACAGAAAGATCCATTATCCGGAAAACCCGAGCATTCTGGATAACAGGTCCCATACCTGTATTAAATTTACTGATGTGTATTCCACTGAGAACTCAAGAGTGTTATTCGACTCAGAAATTAGAAGTATGCTTTCAGATTTTAAAAAACAGCTCCAGTTAAATGAATAAACAGATAACCATTTAGTTTCCACTCTATATCTGCAAACTTAACAGATATTGCTATTCTAATGTAATTTTAGTCACATTGATGCTTTTTTAGGTTTGGCATTTTAACAGCTGTCTGTTTGAACCAGGCAACAGTTTGGAAGTTGAATGAATAAGAAAAAAGCCTTTACAGAAAGATAAGCAATACAAAAAAATAAGAATACTAATAAAATGTAAGCCTCTCCATCAAACGCTACAGTTGTGTTCAGAATAATAGCAGTGTGTTTAAAAAAAGTGAATACAGCTGAAAATCCTTATAATAGCTTTTATTTCCATACACACAAATGCATTGGGAACACTCAATATCAAATAAAAACCATGAAGAAAATGTATCAAATGTGTGTTATTCCTTTACAGAAAGTGAAGAAAGGGGAATATTAAAAATAGCAGTGTCTGCATTATTTTTTTTACAAACTAAGATATTCACTGTATAAACTGAAAAATGTTTCAGGATTTTGCTTTCCTTTGAATCACTGAACTAATATTTAGTTGTACAACTACTGTTTCTGAGAATTGCTGCACATCTGTGTTGCATGAAATCAACTTCTGGCACCTATTACATCCTACAATTCTTCTGCATTTCTTGGTTTCAGCATTTTTGATGTCACCCCACAAGCTTTCTATTGGATAAAGGTCCAGGGTTTGGGCAGAACTCTCCATAACGACAATCTTGTTGGTCGTTTACTGGTGTGTTTGGGATCATTGTCTTGTGTTGTCTTGTTGAAACACCCATGGCAAAGGCATTTGCTCTTTGGCATAAGGCAACATGACCTCTTCAAGTATTTTGATGTGTTGAAACTGATCCATGATCCCTGGTATGTGATAAATAGGCCCAACTCCATAGAATTGTGAAGGAAAAGTTATGCAGGCCATGGTTGGCCCCCCTTAGTGGAGTCAACAGTTTCAAAGTGCCCATGGGGTCCTTCTAGAAACTGTTTGAAGTTTATGTGTAGCATCTGCTGAATCGGTTCTTATCAGTATCCTGTATTGAGCGCACGGTTACTCCTTTATTTTCCCAAACAAGTTAATTGGACACGGAGACATACTCATTTTTACTCCCTTTACATAGCTTTGCCATGACGGCTCTTAGCAGAGGGCATATAAGGTCTGGTAAATCCTTTGTTCTGCATTCTGTCTCATTTGAGTACAGGATCCACGTAGCTTGTGTACGTTTATTATATAAATAATAAACTTGGTTAACCCTTTCACCTCAAGTGATTTCTGGTCTTTGGATTTTTCCCCAACAGTATCAGAAACATCCCCATATCATGATGCTTGCACACCATGCTTCACAGTGTACTATGGCTTGAATTCAATTTAGGGGGTCGACTGACAAACAGTCTGTGGCCCCTAGACCGACAAAGTACAATCTTGCTTTCATCTGTTCACAAAATGTTGTGCCATTTAGACCAGTCAATGTGTTCTTTGGCAAATTGTAACTTCTTCAGCATGTCTTTTTTTTTTCTCCCAACAATGGGACTTTGCGGAGGCTTCACACAGGCGTCTTCTAATTGTAACGATACTCACAGGTAACTTTAGACCAGTGATCCCCAACCAGTAGCTCGCGAGCAACATGTTGCTCTCCAACCCCTTGGATGTTGCTCCCAGTGTCCTCAAAGCAGAAGCTTATTTTTGAATTCCAGGCTTGGAAGCAAGTTTTAATTGCATAATTACCAAGTATAGTACCAAGTAGAGCCTCTTGTAGGCTGCCAGTCCACATAGGGGCAACCAAAGAGCCAATCACCGCCCTTATTTGGCACCCCAAGGGACTATTTTATGCTTGTGTTGCTCTCCAACTCTTTTTACATTTGAATGTGGCTCCCCCCCTCACAGGTTGGGGACCCCTGCTTTAGACTTTCTTTGATCTTCCTGGAGCTGATTATTGTCTTTGCCATTTAGGCTATTCTTCTATTCATTCGAATTCATTCATTTTCTTCCACATCTTTCAGGTTTTTGTTGCCATTTTAAAGCATTTGAGATCATTTAGCAGAGCAGCCTATCATTTTCTTCACTTCTATGTTTTATTATATGTTTTCCCCTCTCCAATCAACGTTTTAATCAAAGTACACTGTTCTTCTGAACAATGTCTGGAAGACTCATTTTACTCAGATTTTCAGAGAGAAATGCACTATAACCAGCATGCACAACTTTAATGCCTTCCTTCCTTAAATAAGGGCCATAATTGACACCTGTTTTTTTTCACAGAATTAATGACATCACTAATTGAACCCCACACTGCTATTATTTGTAACAAGCCTCAATTAATAATTCAATTACACAGATTAAGCAGCATACATGTCATGACTGTTGGGTCTGTTTACTTTCTATTACTCTACTACACCTACTAGTAAATTATTTGCCATGTAGAAATATACTGAACACAACTGTACACACACACACTTTTATCCGCTTTTCCTACTTTGCTAATTCAGGCCAACTAACTATTACAGTATATATATTTAGAATATGTACAGGGCTCGTTAGGCTCCTGTTTAGGGATCAGCTATTACTTTGGGGTGCTCAGACAGATCATAGGTAATATTGGGATTCATAAGGGTTTGACTTTCTGTCATTCACCCCAATTTAGCATTTACAAAGACCATTGTGCAAGATCTTTTCAAAAGGACAGTTGCCCCAGAACAAAAATTGCCTACTGCATTATTTCCCATCCACAAAACTCTATGCTACAAGTCGAAGCTATCGGATCTCCATACTGTTTAAGGTTCTGGTGATTGCCGCTGGTGCAGTGTTCCCATTTCCACTGGCATATAGCAGTAAGTACAGAGGTATGGGTCCAAACACATGCTAAGCAAGCAGCACCCATATGTAGAGCAAAACAATAACTGCCCCCAAAAAATGTACAATCCATAAATGTTTTGCTAAAAACAGATGCCATAAAACTGGCATCAGGATTTACATACTGTATTATGTATAAGTTAAAAAAACAGACCTTCATTTTCCAGACCCTGCAATGCTACAAATGTGCCCACATTTCTGACAGTTCAAATCAACACTGAAACATAAATATTAATAGAAAGAATTTATTTGTGATTGTTGCTCAGACACGAACAGTTGAGTTCAATTTTGACAATAATTTTTCTGTTTAAATATAGGTTCTTTCTGAATTTTGCGTCTTAGTTGTAAGTGGCAAAAGCGATATACTGTACAATTGCTGATCAAAAACCTCTTTCTTCTTACCAGTGATATATTTGTATTTAAAATGACTTCTGATTTTTCCTTAAGTCTAAGCATGGAACAGCTTATCTGTTTTACAGATGTAACTGAGAGTTCAAAGATATATGAAAATACACATGCACTTTACAAACAAACAATTTACAACACACAAGTTTCTACAAAGGAAACTAGGAGCAGCTGCCATCTTTATACAGGAAACAGGAAATAGTACTTTGTAAACAGATTCAACGAAGAAAATAAAAACACAGAGGTTTATGAGTTATGGCTTGTTTCAATGCAAAAAGGAGTAAATGCTATACCTCTACTGTCGTTTTACATTATAGGTGTAGAATGTAAAATGACTGCAGTCACTATATACAATTTTTTCCATTTACATGATCTGAGCTTACTAAATGCACCTTTATACTGAATAAGCCATGCCAATGTATTGTACTATAAATCTAAAACAAACTTAAATTGGGCAGGCATTAGTATGTATCTCTTGAAGCTTTACCATGAAGTCATGATACTCTGTGCTGTACCTGATGCACAAAGACACAGTGAAAGTTGAATGTAGCAGTAACTGCAGACCATAAATAAGCTTTACATCCACTTTGCCTGTTCTGTGCATCATGAAAATGCTAAGGATATATAGAACTTTTTCTCTTGACAGATCAATCGCAGTGTTCACATTTTTTTGTTTCTTTGAGGAAAAGATTTTCAATGCGCAGTTTTTCTGCTTCCTAGGAGAAAACAAAGCATATTTTATTTATAGCAGTATATAAAACAGACATAAAATCAGTAGCATTATACCATTTCTAAGATAATTATATTGTACAGCAGTGCTGTCCGGCTGTTTTCATAAAGTGGACCAATAATCCAAAGAGATCAGTGGAGCACTCACCAGTCTGGGGACCATAAAAAATCTTTTAAAGGAGAACCAAACCCTTGCTAATAAAAACCCCTACCCTACATAGACCCCCTCCCTGCTTCCCCCAGCATAGGTTATACCTTTGGTAAATGCCCCTAACTCTTTACTTCAGATTCAGGTTATTGGAGTTCACAGGCGCCATCTTCTTCTCTTCAGTACTCTTCGGGTCTTCTTCCGGCGCTTTGCTAATTTCCGTGACTTTTGGCACATGCGTAGTTGTTGCGAAACAGAAGATTGCTCCAACTGTGCATGCACCGTTACACTGAGCTCTTCCCGAAGATTACCAAAGAGGAGAAGATAGCCCAGTGAACTCCGATGCCCTGAATCTGCACCGAGGGGTAAGTAAAAAGTTAGGGGCATTTACCCAGGCTAGCAGCTAGGATGGGGGGGGGGGCAGGGAGGGGTCTATATAGAGTAGGGGTTTTTATTAGCAAGGGCTTGGTTCTTTTAAAGGGCCACATCTGGTCCACAGGCCTTCAGTTGGACAGCTTTTGTTTTGCAAAATCTAGACCTGCAGATAATTTGCCTGGCAAAACCATATTTGCCACAAAAAGAGTAAATTTTTGTATATACTGTATAATTTGTGCTATTGCATTTCCCCTCCCTCCTAGCATACTGTATATCTAAATCACAGATATAAGCAAACATCATATAATCTATAATGCAGCCATAGTTGTTCACCACAGATTTCACCTTTACTGAGCCTCAGCCTAGACACCTGTAGGTGTACAGCAGGACTAAATCAAACTTCTGTTTCATGCTTTTCATTCAGATATTTATTACATTAAGGTTACATAAGAAAAAGTTGTTTGTTAAAGTGATACTGTTATGGGAAAACATGTTTTATTTTTCAAAACGCATCAGTTCATAGTACTGCTGCAGCAGGATTCTGCACTGAAATCCATTTTTTAAAAGCGCTGCCCCCAGTCATGTGACTTGTGCTCTGATAAACTTTAGTCACCCTTTACTGCTGTACTGCAAGATGCAAGATATCACCCCCTCCCTCCCCCCCCCAGCAGCCTAACAACAGAACAATGGGAAGGTAACCAGATAGCAGCTCCCTAACACAAGATAACAGCTCCCTGGAAGATCTAAGAACAGCACGCAATAGTAAAAGCCAAGTCCCACTGAGACTGATACAGTTACATTAAGAAGAAATAACAGCCTGCCAGAAAGTAGTTCCATCCTAAAGTGCAGGCACAAGTCACATGACTGTGGCAGCTGGGAAACTGACAATATGTCTAGCCCCATGTCAGATTTCAAAATTGAATATAAAAAAAATCTGTTTGCTCTATTGAGAAATGGATTTCAGTTCAGAATTCTGCTGGAACAGCACTATTAACAGATGCGTTTTGGAAAAAACATGTTTTCCCATGACAGTATCCCTTTAAATATAACAATATAAATCATAAATCAATATTTAAGTAAAATTTTCTTTGGAACTAAATGCTAACAATGCTTTTATGGACGTAGATCACTAAAAGTAGACTTTGCATTAGCAAAGTATGGACGCTCCTGTTCTAGAGGAATAAAGTGCATACTTTATTGTAACTTGTATTTAGGCTGTTGTATTTAGATTTGAACAGTCAACTACAAGTTAGAAAAACAAAAGCAAAGCAACATCTCCGATGATCTTTGTCGCCAATGTTAATAAATAGACTAGTCAGAATGAGTTGGAATAGAAATGGCATGTATGCAGAGTGGGCTACTAGCGGAAGTAATGTATGTACCAAGATGGGTGCCTACATTAGTTAATGTTTTGCTTTATCGTCTGCATCTTAGCTTGGGGCTACATTTGCAGCCTCTGTTGTGCATTCAAGACTATGAATGCCCTCTAAATATGATAGAGGAACAACTTGAAGTGGGCCTTCCTGTATTGTCTGCATTTTCTGAATAAGGCCATGCTTTTTTTGCAGTTATATATATATAATCATACCTCCAGAAGTTTGTTATTCTCTTTCTTCAGTTTTACAAGGTACTGGATTTTCTGATTTGGATTCTGGTGACCAAGAATTTTGCCATTTTCTTCAGCAAGGAACGAGACTTGCTTTCTCAACATATCAAGCTCCTACAAAAAGATGACAATATATATATATCTATATATACACATACATATATATATATATATATATACATATACACACACACACATGTACTTTGCATCTTATTTGCTACCTGTGAAAGCTTTTCTGTCTCCTCATATTTCCCTTCTAAGACGGATCTGATCTGTTCTTTCTCGGTGAAGGCCTTAGCTTCTAAGGATCTCGTTCTCTCCATTTCATTGTTTAGCTCATTAAGTGAATGGTCTTTAGCACAAAGAAGGTTCCGGGTCTCTTCCAACCTGTTGGAAAATCTTAGTTACTGTGGATAATTAATGTTATCGTTGTCAATCATTTGAAACCTAAACATGCCCAAAAGCAGGAGGCATTTTGGGCAATCTGATCAATAGTCCTCCCAGTATTATGCAGTTTAACCACATTGAATTGTCCATAACAAATCCACCCACAGAAGTGTAGTCCTGCCTTGTTCCTGGTTGGCTGGTGACAGCATACTAAGGTTGAATCCAGTTTTGTGGATTTTAACAATGACATTACTATGTGACCAACTTAAACAGTAACTATACATTTATTATCTATTTTTCCCTTGCATTCAGTTTGCAGTTTATATATTGCCGCTGTCTCATAACACAGTCCAAGTTTTGCCATCACTAGTTTTTTTCTCTGTATATATTTAGTGACCATAGGCAAGAGCATATGCTGGAGTGATTCATTCCAAAGGAATTTGTTTACATATAACCAAAACTAGTCTTATTCAACAAGAAGAGTAACTCGTTTTATGAGGCACAACTTAAAGCTCTAGCATCTGCCTCCCCAATAACTAAATAAAAAGAAAACTGTTGAATAATATACAAGTACAAGAATCTCTATGCTCCATGCACCCTGGCCAGTTTACTCACATTTAATGTACATTGTTAGCTAGGTCTGAACTAGGGGAAAGCAGAAGAGAAATGTGCCTACAGCCCAACTGTAGTGGGTACTGTGCATTTACCTCTTCTGTCACTTACCCCTACATCAGGCCCTTGTTCCCCCACTGCTCACTGGTCTGGCCGTTCTCCCTGTGAGGAGGCTGCCATTGCTTTTTAGCTCAGGGCATTCCTTTAATTTCTCATTGGCTGTCATATATACACATTATACAACTCCTTTAACTTAGAGGAACAGTAACACCAATATTGTATTATATTAAAAATCCATTCTAAACACTATACACAGAAAATTAAATATTAGAAGTTTCTTTTAATGTAATAATATTGCCATTCATGTATAGGGCACACAAAAAAAAAAAAAAAAAAAAAAAAGGCGACGTGGTGGTTGCTTGATTTCCTGTTTTAACCATTAGTGTGTTTCTTGCATTCTCTATCTCGTTCAGATTTAGCTTGTGAGTGATTAATGATTTTGTATTGGGATGGGTGATGGAGGTCTTCTCTTCTCCTATTTTTGTCCATGATTCTTGGTAAACAGAGCGCACTGATTAGGGAGGGGTGGAGCTGCCCTGCTAGGATGTCACCAGAGTTGGAATAGATCTGTAGACTGAGCACTATGGTAATGATATTTATCAAAAATCCACATTAAATTAATTTTTTTTGCATGCTGTATATACCAATAAAAGTGTTTAAATTCTTAATTTAAAATGTTTGTTTTACTATTCCTTTAAGTTGCAGTACATGAAACACTGACATTTCATATCCTCATCTCACATACCTTTCCCTCTCATTCCTGGGACCCCTTGCTCTAAACCTTGGCCCCACTCCCACTTGATTTTACCATGAGTAGACTTTTACCTCTTCCCTTATGCCCTTCTCAGCAGAATGATACATCCCTTAAGGTTGTATCAGGAAGAATGTAAGGGGATATAAACACAGCTGAAACATATTATCAAGGTTAAGATCCCCTTCATCCTGTGCACCTCACTACATATCACTTGTGTCTTCATACCCTCTAGCAGACTTGTCCATTTCAATCAGAGCCACCATATGTTAAAGGAGTTGTTCACCTTTAAATGAACTTTTAATATGATTTAGAGAATGCTATTCTGTGAGAATTTGTAATTGGACTTCATTTTTTTTTTTTTTTTTTTATAATTTTCTTTTTTGACTCTAGTAGTTTTTTGGCTACTAGAGTCAGTGACCCCCATTTGAGAGCTCAAAAAAGCCAGAAAAGGATGGCAAACAAAAGAATGAAGACCACATGAAAAGATGCTAAGAAGTGGCCATTCTAGAACATAATAAATTTTAGCTTTTAACTTCATCCACTCCCACTAAGCTACTCGCTCTCCTGCTGCTCCTTGCATTTCATACATACATTTTGCTTTAGAGGATCCTCCCTCTATATTTTCTACACTAAACAAGGCCCTACTACATAGATGCAGTTATTTATATTAACATCCTCCATTTTTTAAGCAATCTGCTTAGCTTACAGTTCTCCTATACATGTCAGCTATTGGTCACACCTTTTCTGTAAGTGACAGAACATGTAATAGGCAAGTTAGGAAGTCGGTCTGTGGATCATACTTTCAAATACATTGTGTTAATTGCAAGACTTACTCTGCTTGTAATTTCAGAATGTGCTCTGTTGCTTTACCCTGTAAAAAGTTAGAAGTTTATCAAGTTAAAATCAGTAACATCAATAGTGTCAGCTCTAAAAACTGTAAAATACTAAACAGTTGTATGGCTGGTCATGTGCCAATTGTAGAGGACTTTCTGCTGCTATCTAACAACAACAAAATAAACCTATTTCTGTGGGTTTACAATATGGACTTTCAGCACTAATTAGCCCAAAAATAAATAGATTTTTGTCTTATACAAGTTGCTTGTGCCACACAGTCCTAAAACAAGAATAGAATGGCAAAATATACAGTAATTATGCATACTACAATGCAAAATGCGAAGTATAATAAACACATGCAATAATCATCTCAGTCAGCTAAAAACAAAAGCCAAACATTTTAAAGCCTCTATAGCATAATTTGCAACATATTGCTACATTTGAGCTAGTATATGCACAAATTCTACAAAAACTTGACAGGGAAGAGAGGCAGAATATAGCCAATATTAAAGGCAGAATATAGCCAAGTTTAGTGCTTTGAAGGGGATTATTCACTGTAAAAAGGTATAGGCAATGGCATAGATACAGATATGCAAACTGAACTTACGGTACTTTGGAAGACAAAGGAAAACAATACTGGTACTGCTCACTCACTTTATATCAATCTGTTTATGACATATCATACTCCTTAATCCTTTTCCTGCCAACAACATAGCTGCTACATGCACCGCCAGGCAAACATTCTAACTGCCAAGAGTGCGATAGCTACATTTTTGCACAGAGGTTTCTCTCTGCGCTAGTGATTCTTGCCACTGGAGCAGAGAGTTCAAAAACAAAGATAGCCAAGGCTGGCAGTCATGTTGACCCTGTAACATGATTGTTGCAGGACCAACCTCTAACCAACAGACATGAATGGATGGTGTGCCTGCTGTTTAGCCTGCTCCTTCCTCCTCCCAATGCCACCACTCACTTCCTGCTGCCGGGACTCTGTGATATCAAGATCCTCCATCACTGCCAGCAGCCCTGGCATGACTATTACATCATACACTGCCAGATGAGCTATATTATACAGTTGTGTTCAGAAAATATATAAAGAAGTGCAGAAAATGATAGGCTGGTCAGATAAAATGATCTCAAGGACTTTAAAATGGCAACCAAAACCTGAAATATGTAAAAGAAAACAACCATTCGAAGGGATAGAAGAATAGCCAAAATGGCAAAGACTCAGCCAATGATCAGCTCCAGATAGATCAAAGAAGATCTACAATTTGCCAAAGAACACATTGACTGAACTAAAGAGAAATGGCACAACATGTGGCAAGGTTGTTCTTTCTGCGTCTAGGGGCTGTAGACCGTTTGTCAGACGACCCCAAACACTGAAATGGAAGCATTGAAATCATTATGTTCAATATATACTAAGATAAACTAATGCACACCAGGCATCAAACTGTTCAACAGATCCCTGGTATTAATATTTAGGATGCTATATCTTAGTACCTAATGACATGTGGGAGATAAGCTACAAAGTAGAAGCTTTAAGATGATTTTCAGAAAATTCATGAAAACCAATACCATTTAGGAAAGCTTTGCGATTCAGTACTTTGAAAAAGAAAAACCTAGTTTCCCATTTTGTATTTGAAAAATCTGTACTTTCCAAAATCATGTGGCTTTCTGGGTGAAACTGTTTTTTGTGGCTTTATCCCCTTCTTATGAGCTAAATGGTCCCGTCTGGAGACTAGCTGGTGTGGGATTTGTGCTGAGGGCTTATTTAAGGCTTGAAACAACAGCAGTGAGTGAATATTAGGCCATATTTCACTGACTGTGCTTTTGTTCCAATATGGATGGCTTATAAAATGAGTCTTACAAGCACTGTATACCTCAGGGTCCAGAACATTAATTTGTATGGGGTCACATGATTTCTGATGGTGGTCCAGTCTAGTAGTGTAACTGCTTACTGTGTCAATTGTATTTCCTTTTCCAACCTTTATGCAAATGAACACCAACTTATCTCCTTTCCAAATGGACAGTATGAATATAGACAGAAGCCTCATTTTCATTTCTCAGCTTGGCCACCCAGGTATATAAGTCACCATAGATATGACAAATACATTAATAAAGAAATAATGAAAATTAACACTGCCCTTTCAAAAGTAAAATATTAAAGTCTACTAACATACAGTACATAGAAAAGGGATTGTTATCAGAATGATAAAAAAACAAAAACAAAACAAATTCATATTATAATAATTTCACACCTTTTCCATTCTTTCTGAAACTTCCTTTTCAATTTCCCTCTTTAAATCTTGCATGTCTGAAGGTTTCTGCTCATTGCTATGGTAAACGACAGGGATATGGTTAACAAATAGATACAAGTGATAAAAGATTACATAAGATATTTGCGATACCATTATTTTTGTTAATTGTAGGCTGTTATTGTACAGACAGTTATAACTAAGTGAATATATCTGTTGAGACAGCTAAACTATTTTTTTTTCTGGAAGGAAACAAGTACTTGTATTCTAAACCAATTTGAGGGAATGGTTTGCAAAATCCATAAATATTTAATTATTTTGCAGAACTGAAGATACCTTGAGCTTTACTTTTAGCTATAAATATTACATGCGGTATTCACTGCTTTGCTTTACTACAGGTTTTCTCTGTATTACATTAAAGACAAAAGAAAAAAAGAATTTTGTAAGCATACATAATATATATGTTTACTTATAACCACTGCTTATGGGACATAAACTATTTTTGTACTAGCTTTTTTATTTGAACTCTTCAGGTGACAGGAATGGGGAATGTGTTCACCCTCCCACATCTATTTATTCCACATGTCCTGTTTCCCACTTAATTCAATTTCCTGTTTCTCACTTAATTAGTCCTTATTGGAAGCAAACCATATTGGGTGTATTTAATGTGTAAAATATATTTAGTAAGTTTGAAGATACAAATTACAGAAAGATCTATCATCTGGAAACACAAGGTCCTGAGTATTCTGAATAACAGGTATCATATTTGTAATAAAAAGGACTAGCGATTTACCCGTCTTTCATGCCCTTTTTACAGTTTTCCAATTGGCTTTTCAGCTCTTTGCATATGCCCTGTAAATTCTGTATCTCTAGGTGCATATTCTCCGTTTCACACAACTGCATCTGAAAGATTTAAATGTAAGTTGGTTAGGAAAAAAAAATTCTACATCATCATTTCACTCATTCTTCTTTCTTATTAAATCTTTACAAAATCTCTACCAGTTTATTTTGGTAGTATAGCATGTAGAATTTAATTTGGACAAAAAAAATTGTATAAAATATTAATAAGAGCACAGAATAATGATGCAGCATACAAGACTCACCTCTGAACAAGTCTTAGAACTAAGCTAAGTCAGTTTGTCCTGTAACCCTATTATAAGAGCCTGACAGCAGTTGTTCAATAGCATGACTGCAATGGGATGTCCCCCTCCCTCAAGTCCAACTGTAGTGGAACATTTCAGGCATGAGAGGGAAAGGACCCCAGTGAAAAATGACAACATTGGGTCTATTAATTACATTGCATGGAAATTCTTATTATTGAAACACTTTATCAGTGGCCCAGCAGTACGGAAAATAGCTGAACGCTAACAAACCACTTTCAATAGCAATTCCTTTTACATATAACTCTAAAAATATTCAAATGTGTAATTACAACTGGGCAGGTTGTAATTACTGGACAAGGCGCTTATTGGAAATATTGAATAGTTGTAGTGAAACAATTGGATGTTGTGGTAACACTGCTGTTCATAGTAAACCCAAACAAACAAGTTGTAGTAGATTTACTGAACAGAAAAGTGCATGCTTTTAATATGCAAAATTACAACAATAATTTAAACATAAGCATACTAGCCAGCTTGTTTGACTTCTGTACCTTAAGCTTTATGATTTCTTCATTCTTTAAAGTTCTTTCTTCATTAAGTTCAGATATAAGAACTGCTAAGTTAGTGTTTCTGTTCTGGAGATTTGCAAATTCAGATTCATATGGATTTCCCACTGGTGTTCTGGGGGTCTGTAAAACAGGAATCATGTACCAGAAGATTTCTGCATGGTCTTAAATTAAACTGCAAAAAAATAAAAATTCTAAAATGATCTAAATTGTATTTTCGTGTTTCAATATATCAATATAAATAACACTAAGAGGCAGATGTATCAAGGGTCGAATATCGAGGGTTAATTAACCCTCGATATTCGACTGCCAAATTAAAATCCTTCGAATATCGAAGTCGAAGGATTTTGCGCAATTTGTTCAATCGAAGGAATAATTGTTCGATCGAACGATTAAATCCTTCGAATCAAACGATTTGAAGGATTTTAATCCATCGATCAAAGGATTATCCTTCGATCAGGAAAACCTTGGAAAGCCTATGGGGACCTTCCCCATAGGCTAACATTGGCCTCAGTAGGTTTTAGGTGGCGAACTAGGGGGAACTAGAAAATCGTTTTTTTTCCCCTCTATTCCTTCACTCGAGCTTAGTGAATGGGCCCCCAGGTATTGTACTTTGTCATCCACAGCAAACATATATTTATAGACATTTCAATCAGACTGATCAAAATAGTCAAAATTGGTGGTAAAGCATGCAGTAGCCATGGACACCCCCAGGAACATGTCTAGTGTCGATAGCTAGTGCACCAGTCAGAGTAAGGTAATTTAATTACAGCACCAACATTACCATGCCATGGAATGCCCATGGAATCCCTATGGTGCTCATTATATGCAGTCAGTAAGTTGCAAACACAATTTATTAGTGACTGCAAATAACAGGATTTTTTTACTTACCGTTAAATCTGTTTCTCTGTAGTCGATAAGGGGGACACAGGGAACGATGGGGTTAAGCTCCATCCTCCGGAGGCAGGACACTTGAATTATTTAAATTGAATGGGCGTGCCAGAGCAGGCTTAACCCCTCCCACTGAACACAGTCTTCAGTTTGTTCCAAAGCCGCTAACGGGAACTATATACATAACAAAAAACTGGCAGAACAGATAACCAGGGGAGAATTCAGTTTTGACAAAAGTCATGGTCGACGGCTCGCCGACGGGCGGGAAGCCCTGTGTCCCCCTTATCGACTACAGAGAAACAGATTTAACGGTAAGTAAAAAAATCCTGTTTTCTCTGCCGTCTCAAGGGGGACACAGGGAACGATGGGGACTTAACAAAGCAGTCCCAACACAACAGGGTGGGGCCGAGCCTAGACCAATAATGTAGAATTACTTAATCACTGAGTGTAACACCTGCCGTCCGAGAGAAGCCTCGGCGGAAGAAAAGGTATCAACATGATAAAATTTAGCAAAGGTGTGCGTGGAAGACCAAGTAGCCGCCTTGCAAATCTGCTCTAGGGAGGCAGAGTTTCGCCACGCCCAGGAGGCCCCCACCGCTCTAGTGGAGTGGGCCCGGATACCGTCTGGTGGACTCTTCCCCTTTACTCGATAGGCATGTTTGATTGTCTCTTTAATCCAGCGAGAGATGGTCATCTTAGATGCTGCCTGACCTTTGCGTGGGCCAGAAGGAAGAATGAACAATGACTGGGACTTCCTGAAGGGCTTGGACCGTTCAATGTACCAACGGAGGGCTCTGACCACATCAAGGCTGTGTAACCGACGTTCCTTGCTGTTCTTAGGTGCTGGACATAGGGACGGGACTACTATTTCTTGATTGACGTGGAAAGATGAGACGACCTTGGGCAGAAAGGTCGGGACAGTTCGAAGCACGGCTTTATCTTTGTCAAAGATCAGAAAAGGTGGATTGCAGGAGAGAGCGCCGAGCTCCGAAACTCTTCGAGTGGAGGTAATAGCCATAAGGAACACCACCTTCCAGGTGACCCACGTATCGGAGATCGAGCTCATCGGTTCAAAGGGGGGATCAAGAAGAGCCTCCAAGACTAAGTTGAGATCCCACCCCGCTACGGGTGGTTGGAATGGAGGAGCAATGTGAGCAACACCTTGAAGAAATGTACGTATGGCATCTTCGTTGGCCAACCTATGCTGAAACAACACCGACAGGGCAGATACTTGGACCTTGAGGGAGCTAGTCTTCAGACCCATCTGTAATTCTTGTTGAAGGAAAGACAGGACTCTAGGAATGTTGAGGTGAGTGAAGGGGAGTTCAGCAGCCCTGCACCATGTAGAGTAGGCATTCCACACCCTATAGTAAGACTTGGAAGATGAAGCTTTACGTGCCTTGAGCATGGTAGGAATGACGTCCTCTGTTACACCCCTGCTCCGCCAGATGGATGCCTCAACAGCCACCCCGTCAATGCGAAGAGACCTGGATTGTGATGCACTATTGGGCCTTGCTGTAGAAGGTCTGGTCGGAATTCCAGCCGAATGGGAGGCGCTATTGACATTTCTTGGAGGTCGGAAAACCATGTCCTCCGTGGCCAAAATGGGGCCACAACTATCACTACTGCCTGGGACATCTTTATCTTCTTTAGAACTCGTGGCAGCATAGGCAGAGGAGGGAAGACATATGCTAGCTTGAAGTCCCAGAGCTGAGTCATGGCATCCACCCCCGCGGCTAGAGGATCTCGGTAGCGAGCGAAGAACCTTGGCACTTTTCGATTGAGTCTGGACGCCATTAGATCTATACTTGGACGTCCCCAACTCCTGACAAGTAGGTCGAAGGCCTCCGGGTGCAATTCCCATTCCCCGGAATGCAGCTGGTTCCGGCTGAGAAAATCCGCCTTCGTGTTGGTCACGCCTGGAATGTGTATCGCCGACAACTTCACTGCATTGCTTTCCGCCAATGCAGAACTTGGCTGGCCTCCGTCAGTGCCAACTGACTCCGAGTTCCGCCTTGGCGGTTTATGTATGCCACTGTGGTGACATTGTCGCTCTGTATGCGAACAGATTGCCCTTGAAGTTGACTCGTCCACTGATGAAGTGCTAATTTTACTGCCCTCAATTCGAGGATGTTGATTGGGAGGCAGGCTTCTTGCTGGGACCAAAGTCCCTGTGCTGACTAATTGTCCCAATTCGCCCCCCAGCCCTGAAGGCTGGCATCTGTGGCTATCACCTTCCAATCCGGGGTTGCCCAGGACTGGCCCGTGGCAAGATTCTCGTGGACCAGCCACCAGCGGAGCGCCTCTCGAGTGGTCTGTGTCAACCGAAGTGGTCGTGATAATGCTCCCCCCTTCCAGGTGGAAAGAATGTTGGCTTGCAGGGGACGCAAATGAATCTGTGCAAATGGAACCGCCTCTATGACGGAAACCATCGTTCCCAGAACCTGCATCGCCTTGCGAACTGTAGTGGTTCGGTTGGATAAGAGGGATTGTACTTGACTCTTTACTTTGTTCTGTTTGTCTGTTGGTAGACTGACAATCTGCATCTCTGTGTTGAAGTCTAGTCCCAAGAAGGTCATTTGGCGACTTGGGTAGGGGTTGGATTTCTTCCAATTGATGGTCCACCCGAAATCCTGGAGCAGGAGGACTGCCTTGTTGAGATCCATCTCCGCCTTCTGCGGCGATGCGGCTGTCAGAAGAAGATCGTCTAGGTAAGGTGTCACCGATAATCCCTGGAGTCGTAGGGTCGCTGCAGTGACCGACATAAGCTTGGTGAACACCCTGGGAGCTGACGACAGGCCAAAGGGAAGAGCTACAAATTGGTAATGTCTGTTCTTGAACGCAAAGCGAAGATAGCGGTGGTGAGGAGGCCAAATTGGGAAATGCAAATAGGCGTCCTTGATGTCCAGAGACATCATTAGTTGATTCTGTTCCATTCCCCGTATTACTGACCGAAGTGTCTCCATTTTGAACCGTACATGTCGAATGAATTTGTTGAGACCTTTGAGATCTAACACAGGTCTGACGGTGCCATCCTTCTTCGGAACTGTGAAAAGGTTTGAGTAAAAACCGGAGAATCTCTCCGGCGGAGGAACGGGTACAATGACTCCTGTTTGCGCCATCTTCTCTATGCATTGCAAGAAGGTTCTTGACTTGGCAGGATTCGACGGGACCCTGGACATAAAAAAGGTTCTGGGTGGAACAGATGTTAAATCGAGATGGTATCCCTCCGAAACAATTTCGTTCACCCAAGCATCTGATGAGTGAGAGATCCAGACCTCCCGGAATCGTAGAAGCTTGCCCCCGATTTTTTCTAACGATTCCGGAGGGGGTGCCCCGTCATGATGACGCAGGCTTGTCAACTGATGGCTTGTTGTAGGCCTTGTTGTTGTTCTTCCATGATGGACGACCTTTCTCGTTACCTTTGGAACGGAAGTTGGAGCGTTGAGGGGGGCTATGCCGCCGAGAGAAACGTCCGGTTTGGCCACGAAAAAATTTCCCTCGTCTATGAGTTGTGGACGTGGGCCCTCTGGCTTGGGGGAGAAAGGTACTTTTACCTCCAGTAGCTTGGGAGATAATTTTTTCGAGTTCCTCCCCAAACAGTCGTTGCCCCATGAATGGTAGTGAAGTTAAGGCTTTCTTAGAACTTATATCGGCCGACCAGCTTTTGAGCCATAATGTTCTGCGAGCTGCTATGGATAGTGCCGAGGTGCGCGCGGTGAGTTGCGCGGCATCTAAGGTGGCGTCGCATAAGTAGCTTGATGCCTCTGCAATAGTCTGGGCGAAAGGTAAAAGTTCATCCCGAGGAACACCTTCCTGAATGTCTCTGACAAGGGACTCCGACCATGCCAGGATGGCCCTGGACACCCAGGCTGACGCTAGACAAGGCCTTAGTGTAGATCCAGCTGAGGAAAAAATGGCTCTCAGAAAACCCTCCGACCTTCTGTCTGAAGGATCCTTAAACGCTGCTGCGTCAGTGACAGGCAGTGTGGTGGATTTGGAAAGTCTGGACACTGGTGCATCCACAGTCGGGGGATTAGACCACTTGTCGACCAATTCTTTAGGAAAAGGATAAGACTTGGTGAACTTCTTGGTAGCCTGGAATTTACGTTCAGGGGCATTCCATTCGTTTTGGATAATACTAGTTAGCTGTTCATGGTCAGGGAAACAGGTCGACAACTTGTGTTGTCTTTTGAAAAGTGAAGACGTTTCACCGTGTTTCTTAGGCTTTTGAGATAAGTTAAGTACCTCGAGTACTCCCTTGATAATGTTATCTATGTCGTGTGGGGAATCCTTATCCCTGCCTTCTTCCCTGTCATCTTCCTCAAACTCAGAAGACTCATCTGAAGAGGGAAGTGCACCTTCTGAAGACAATTGCTCCTCGGCTGAATCATCAGAATGGGATTGAGGATTAACTGCTTTAGTTTCCTCGCAGCGTTTTCACTTGGCACCTTTCTTAGGTTGAAGGTGTGCTAGGGCCTTCCCTAATGTATCAGCAATAGCTGGTAAACCCTGCAATGATGCCAGGGATTGGGAAAGCTGGACCGCCCACAGAGGAGGTGGTGGGTCAGCAGAGGGACCAGGTGCCGGGTCTGGAGACAAGTCTGGTGATAAGTCTTCAGCCTGTGGTTCTGAGGGACCCCCAGAAGCAGCAGCTGCCCCCTGCCCCCTAGTGCAGGATAAGCAAAGAGGCTCCTTATGGCTCCCAGGCAACTTAACTTGGCACTTGGTGCAGGCCAGGTATCTCACCTGTGTTGTGGAGGGAGCCCTTCCCCCCGCCCTTGTGAATGGCCCCCCTGTCCTACCTTCTGCCATTATAGTGTCAGTGAGAGGGGTTGAGTCGTGTTCAGTCTCGCCTGCAGTGTGAGAAGCGAACGGCGCGAAGTCTAAAATGGCCGCCGGAACGCATGCGTTTCTGCGCATGCGCGAAAGCGCGAGGGAGACTGCCGCGCCAAAAAGAAATGGCCGCTGGAACGCAGATGCGTTCCACACGGAGCGAACCGCTGCGAGCGACGGAATTAGCCGCTCTCCCCCAAACTGACAATGGCGCTGTAAGTAGCAACAGTCCAAGGACCCTCCCAGGTCACAGAGCTGCAGCAGGCAAGACAGGAGGGCATTACTATAGCCAAGGACAGGCAGGCAGCGGGCCCAGGCGGGGGGAGGGGGGGGCTGGGGTTGGTAAGGGCAAGTGGCAGCAATAGGGTGCCCCCCAAGGCCAGAACCCATAAGTAAATGAGCCACTTACCCCTCACACCGGCCAGACCGTCTGCAATGAAGAAAACAGAGCAGGAAATCGTCTGGGTGGTCGGTTATAGCCTGTGGGCTAGGGAAGTGACCCCGGTGGGTTAAGTCCTCGTAGGGGGTTAACCAATGTAAAGCAGGGAACCCTGATTACGGTATCACCCCGGGTGTCAGCCAAAAGACTGACCGAAGAATTCCATGTCTGAATGTCCTTCCTCCCGGTAGCAGGACACTTAAAAAACTGAAGACTGTGTTCAGTGGGAGGGGTTAAGCCTGCTCTGGCACGCCCATTCAATTTAAATAATTCAAGTGTCCTGCCTCCGAAGGATGGAGCTTAACCCCATCGTTCCCTGTGTCCCCCTTGAGACGGCAGAGAAAAGTATTTATCGTAGACAAAAATCAAGTATATATTTAGAGCATATTTTGGCTCGTATTAACGAAGTGACGGAGATTGTGAAGAGGACCCAAAGAATAACAAAGGGCCGAGGGATGGCGCCCATGAGCTCCGCTGAACTTATTCTAGGCGATTAAAGAATTAGGGACACTTATAGGTGTTATCACCTATGTGGGAGGGGGAGCAGGGAGGGGGGACTGTGAAGGGTTCTGGGTAGGGTTTTTTATTAGTGCGGGTTGAGTTCTCCTTTAAGTTTAGGGCTGCTGTTGTATCAAAAGCCTGTTATTAGCAGTATAAAGCTGCAAATATCCATTTTGACTTCATATTTTAACAGTTGTAACTAAGCAACTGACACATATTGATTTTTTGCAACTACCTGTGCAAGGACTACTGGAGAATTGCTGTGTGAGGGCTTTATTTTCTCTTGCTCAGTCTTTGTGATTTCAAGGTCTGTCATTAGTTTAACCTGAAAGATAAAATGATTATGAAGTCAATTCAAGCAAGAAAAAAGTTGTGGCTGATTGGGCCACTACAGATTTATTTTTTATTTGTCTAATGGAGACTCATTAAAGCATAAGAAAAACTAAAACCACTAGGGATGCAAATACTAGGCACCCCCCAAGGACTATAAAAACTTACCTGATACTTGCACTAATGCTCCTGTTAGCACAGAGATCTGCTTCTTATGGCTGTACCCAAGGCTAGCACATATGCGGTAGAGTGAAAAAGATAGCTTTTTGCTTAAAGTTTGGCTTTTCACTCTACTGCGCATGTGCACCTGCCAAGAAGATGGAAGTAGAAAGACAACTGTTCTCCATGGTGCTTGCATAGAAGTACTGTACCCAAAGCCAGGTAACGTTTTGATGCAGCTAACATTTAGTACCCACCAGTAATGAAAATGTTCCTTTTCCTTTTAGAGGAGTATTTATAATTATGTTCCTCTAGCTTTATATTATCTAGCTTCTATGAAGTGGACTTCATAGTCAACTGACTCTACTTGCAGGTGTAAACTTTGCTTAGTACCACCCTCTCAGAATCAGTAGATACAAACACATATATACAGCATGACAATACCCTTCTCACATATATACAGTATGACAATACCCTTCTCCTGTAATGCTCTAAGTTTGGCATAGGCTGACATGTTCCTGGAATCATACACACAATAGGATGAACACATTAAGTTGGTTCATAGCTTGTATAGAGACTATAAAAACATAAATATAAGCAAAACAAGAAGCAAAATTAAATGTTTGACTATACAGGGCTTAAAGGAATTGTTATATAAAAATGAAAACTAGGTAAATAAATAGGCTGTGCAAAATAATTGTTTTTAAATTAAGTTAGTTAGCCAAAAATGTAACGTAAAAAAGGCTGGAGTGACTGGATGTCTAACAGAACAGAACACTACTTCCTGCTTTTCAGCTCTCTAACTCAATTAATCAGTGACTTGAAGGGGGGCCACATGGGACATAACTGTTCAATGAGTTTGTAATTGATCCTCAGCATTCAGCTCAGATTTAAAAGCAACCGTTATGACCCATGTGGCCCCTTTCAAGCTCAAGCGAGCTGAAAAGCAGGAAGTAGTTTTCTGTTATGTTAGTCACTCTAGCCTTTATACATAAAATTTTTGGCTAACTAACCTTATTAATAATTTTTTTTTATTTTGCACACATGGGTCATATCTGTTGCTTTTGAATCTGAGCTGCATGCTAAGGATCAATTGCAAACTCACTGAACAGTTATGCTCCATGTGGTCCCCCTTCAGAGAGCTGAAAAGCAGGAAGTAGTGTTCTGTTGTTAGACATCCAGTCACTCCAGCCTTTATACATTACATTTTTGGCTAACCAACTCTTTTAGATTTTTTTTTTTTATTTTACCCAGTTTTTATTTTCACGCTGAACTGTTCCATTAAATAACACACAATATGGAAGACTATTTGTGCCGCTTGATTATTTGTGTCATTGATGCTGTTTAGTTGCTTAAAAGCATATAATGCTAATCAGTCCAGATATACAGCTATAGTAATTCTACAAGTTTGCACAATAGGAATGCATCAGATCACAACTGCGCTAATGTCAATAATTTAATTGAGGGCTTAATTACATATATTTTAAGCATAATGTAAAGCTGTCATAATATTGCTGTACCGGACTGCAGGTATATTTGCCTTTTGGCACAAAAGTTACGGCCTGCTAACATGCCCATACAGTGTAATTCAATTTATTCTTCTTTGCCTTTACAAGCCAAACACAAACAAACACAAGGCATGTTTTAACCGGTTAACTCACAGTCTCAAAGTATGGAGATCCCTAGCAAGACTATAACTTTTGTTCCCTAAAGGTTGCTGTGCCAAGAGTAGTTTTACTAGGACTTCTTAAAATGATTGGTATTCGTATGATATGCTTTACTGCTGTTTTCTGATAATATTACCTTGTTGGTTAGTTCTGAGATTAGCTGTTCTTTTTCAACTAATTCTTTTTCGCAAGCATGCAGCATGGTTTCCTGCTTGTTAAAAGCTTCTGTTAGTTTCCCCAGCTCTTCAGTTGCATGAGCCAAATCATCACATAAAAGTTCTTTCTAATATCGGGAAAAAAAAACATTTAAAAAAAAATAAAAATACAATATCCACATACTTAAATGTTGCTGTAATTAGAATATTTTATTAGATAAACGTCTCTTTCACTATATTAGTCTTTGTCATTCAGTCAAAAATCAAATCTCCCAGCCATCAGAATTGCTCAAATGAATATTATCTCAGTCCTGGACAAAAGATCACCAACATAAAAAAGGGCATGTTGATGGAACTGAACTACAGAACTATATCAAGTACTCTTTTGGAGCAACTATAATAGCACAGACAAGTCTGTAGATTTAATTTTGTTTTAGAGCAAATTATTTAAAAGCCGCATATGTCTTGTAACACACTCAAAAATATTAATTATGCACACATTTATATTTGATATATATATATATATATATATATATATATATATATATATATATATATATATATATATATATATATATATATATATATATATATATATATATATATATATATATATATAATAACTGTTTACAGCTTGTCCTACCTCAATGTTATCAGCAGACTGCTTTCTTTCCAGGCTCTCTCTTAGCTCCTCAATTTGCTTCTCTTGCTCTTCATTAACAGTTTTACACTCCTCTTTGGCCAACAAAACAATACTGTATTTGCTCTGGAATAAATATAATGAATAAAGCATGTGGAAGCATAATAAAACATTATTATGCAAAGAACTTAAATAATACAAGAATCATATTTTTGCATATAATAAAACAAATGTGGGACTCATTTGCAGGACTGACCCAAAATAAAATTGATATTAAAAAAAATGTGAATTACCCCCAAGAAATATTTAAACTCTCTGTTCATCGTTGTGTTAGATTGGAGGGGGGGGGGGGCATGTTTTCTTTTACTTTTCCTAGAAGGACAGTAGGATGTGGATGGCAGCTCCTTGTCAGACCTGCCTAATTATGGATTGACTGGCACCCTAATGTTGAAAATAAGAGTGTCGTCAGTTGTCCTTAAGAGTCTAGGGAAGAGTATAGGGAAAGGAGTTACATTTAACCAGGCTAAGAGGAAACGTTACATACATGCCCCTTCTATTCTTAGAGTTGTGTAATAAAAAGATTAATAGTGTGTTACACTATATGTCACCTTTTAAAGGCATTTTAGTTGTTAATTACTTTGCTATCAAAGTATCAGATATGATACCAACATCATGTTTTTATATATTCTACACATGAAACAATGGCAAGCAATTAAATATTGTTTCCCTCATAATATTAAAATTTGCTGTACCAGGTATTCTTGGCAATACATACATTAATATCTTCAAGTTCCCTTGTCAGCAAATCTATAGACTCCGTCTTGTGAATAATAGTTGTTCTGTGCACTTGAATCTGGTTCATAAGATCAACGACAACCTCCTGCAATTAAACACAAGTTTATTAAAAATATTTACAAACTAACTTAAATACTACCTACAGTTATGTTCAGAATTATAGCAGTCGGACATCACTAACATGATCAATCACTGTTTTTGGTACAAATTATATTTCTACACGGCAAATAATTTAATAGTAGTAGTGTAGTAGAGTAATAGAAAACCAACAGACATGACATGCATGCTGCTGATTCTGTGTAATTGAATCATTAATAATAATAGCTTGTTCCAAATAATAGCAGTGTGGAATTTAATTAGCGAGTTCATTCATTCTGTGAAAAAAAACAGGTGTCAATTACGGCCCGTATTTAATGAAGGAAGGCAGCTAATGTCGTGCATGCTGGTTATAGTGCATTTCTCTCTGAAAAACAGTTCAGAAGAACAGCATACTTTGATTAAAAAGTTGATTGGAGAGGAGAAACATATAAAGAAGTGCAGAAAATGATAGGCTGATCAGCTAAAATGATCTCAACTGCTTTAAAATGGTAACCAAAACCTGAAAGATGAGGAAGAAAATTGTAAACTACCATTCGAATGGATAGAAGAAGAGCCAAAATGGTACAGACTCAGCCAATGTTCAGCTCCAGGAGGATCAAAGAAGGTCTAAAGTTACCTGTGAGTACTGTTACAATTAGAAAACGCCTATGTGAAGCCATATTATGGGCAAGAAGCCCCTGCAAAGTCCCATTGTTGAAAAAAAAAAAAAAATATATATATATAAAAAAAGGGTGTGCTGTAGAGGTTACAATTTGCCAAAGAAAACAATGACTGGCCTTTTTTGGCTCTAGGGGCCACAGACAGTTTGTAGACGACCCCTCAAGGATTTTGAACTTTATTTTTTAAACACACTGCTATTTTTCTGAACAAAACTGTACATGTAGTTAGTATTTTTAACACCAGTCTACTTACAATAACATCTGCAGCTTTTATTTACAGACTTTGTGCCATTGACAACACAATAGTCTACAGTACTTAAAGTTTTCAAATAAATATGGTGGCTGCCCTCCCTGTATAAAAAGGGGGTCCCATAGTTGAACTAATCACTCACCTTGTCAGCTGTGTTTTTCTTTTCTAAGTCTGCTATCATTTCTTTAGAAGACGTCAAGCTGTGCTCCAGTCTTTGAAGCTCTGTAACCTGAAGATTGTATGGTGACAACAAAATTGAAAAAACAAAAACAGCTAAAATGTTAGGTTTAGGTGTTCATACACTATGTATGAAAGTCAACAATTATTCAGATATACACAAGAGTATAAGGTGCCACATACAGCAGATCTGTGCGATATATTGCTCGAAAATAAAAAAAACAAATGCATTACCTGATGCTCACACTTTGTAACCAGCTCTGAGCACTGCTTTCTAAGATGCATATTTTCATCGACAACTTGCAACAGCTCTCTAGATGTACAAAATCAACAACACATTTTAGCACCATAATATAATAAAAATGTTGTATTTGGATTTTAGCAAGAACTCGGTATATGTTACTTCTTTTGTTGTGAATGAAAAGACATGATTAGCAATGTATTACTTAGTCTTGCTTTCTTTGTCTTCCTCCAGCTGTGATGTTAGCTTTTGTCGCCTTTCTTTTTCTGTTTCTAGCAGCTCCAATAGATTCTAATACAAAAAAAAAAAAAAAACAATTTATAGCCTTCAAAGCTTTTTGAAAATATTTTGTTTTACTTTAATACTTTACTGAGGGCACAGGTGCTGTTGGACATGTAGCTAAATGTGGGTGAAGGAAGAGGATTCACACCAAATAAACAATGCAACTTGCAAATAAATATGCAAATTGTAGGTAAGGACTCCAGTGCCCATAAGACCTGCACAGATCTCTAGCACAGTACATTTATCTACCTTATATTAGTAGGGGAGAGCAAATACAGTTTAATTTCCTAATATGCTTTTTGTCTCTGATAAAGGTTTCACTAATGACTGCTTTTAAGTATCAGCTTCAATGTAGTCACTGCCTGCCTGACTTTCCATTTTCTTTCATTTCTGGCAATATAGTTTGGGTATACAGTAACAACTTTGAATATTTTGCCAGTTATTGTCCTCGGTTTGTGTTGCTGCTGTTGTAAGCCTAGAGACTATTCTTAGAAGACGTGATGAATTTTCAATGTCTTGCTCCTCTCTAAATCACTTGGCTGGAGGAAGTTCAGATTTTGTATAAATGTAAGCAGGTTTAGGGTGTATAGCAAAAATAGTAGGGATTGCGTTTGGTTTGAGCTGTATTTTAGAACCATTAGAAACGTAGCAGTCTCAAGTAAAATGCCTTGAACATAGTCTGCAATTTGATGTTTTCTTCCCTTCCAAAATTTTTAAAGCCATTGCATCCAAGTCATTGCAAAACTGTCCAGTTTGAGTGAAGCCAATTTTTGATGGTATGTATATTTTTAGGGAATGGATGCAACATAAGATCAGGGAATACAGATTTCTGTCCTATTTTGTAATTACATCCCTTATCTATACAGCTTGGCATCGTTAAATTACCCTGAAGTGACAAATATACACGGATGGTTATAGTTGGTGCAAACACAAAGATAAATAAGAGTATAGAATTGTAGTGGTTTAAAGTGGAATTAATCCCCAAGAAAAATATAGCTGCATTGAGTTAACTATATTAAGATTTGGTTAGTGTGTAACTGCCCATGACCAAGCTCATTAATCCCAGGCTGCTGTTGATAGACTTTTACGTTCATTGTAAAGCATATAGCAAAAAATTGGACTCAGCAGCGAAGAAGATTGGCAGCAACCAGAGACACAGATCTTCATTACTAAAGAGCTGTTGGTGCTTTGTGCTAGTAAGGGCTCATACACATAAGCATTTTGCCCTGCTTTCTCCTCTCGTAGATTTGATCTGCATGGACTTCACCGGAACAGCACAAAGCACAGTCTAGTCTACCACATTGTACTAAAATAGGCGCGTTTAAGTGCCGTAGTGAATCATGTTGCACTTGCATGCTCCTGTGTAAGTATACCAGGATAAGGAAGAGTAGGCTGTGCTTAGTCCTGCACCCCCTCCAGTGAAATCCATGCAGATGAAATCCAGCACAGGATAAAGCAGGACTAAACACACACGTAAGGGGCCTTAAAGGGGTTGTTCACCATTGCGTTAAACTGTAGTATGACGCAGATAATGATATTCCAAGACAATTTGCAATTGGTTTTCATTTGTTATTATTTGTGGTTTTTTAGTTATTTAGCTTTTAATTCAGCAGCTCTGCAGTTTGCAATTTCAACAGTCTGGTTGCTAGTCCACATTACCCTGGCAAAAATGCTTTGAATGAAAGACTGGAATATGTATAGGAAAGGGTCTGAATAGAAAAACTGAGCAATACAAAGTAGCAATAAAAATAAATTTGTAGCCTTACAGGTATTTTAGGAGATGCCAGTGGTCCCCATTGCAAAGTTGAAAAGTTAGAAGAAGGCAAAATTAAAAAACTATGATACAATGAAGGCCAATTAAAAAGCTGCTTCAGTAGCCATTCAATAACATATTAAAAGTTAACTGAAAGGTGAACTACCCCTTTCAGTAGGCTATAATATGAAGTGCTGAATTTTTAGTCAATTGTTGGCTATACTTTAGTTCTCCTTGAAAATCTATTTTGTAAATGTGTGTGAGATGCTTTGTATGTCACAGAATATAATGTTCTTAGCTATTTGGCTTGTGGTTTTCTTCTTGAAACCAAGAGACAGGCTGTGAAAAATGTAAAAACTGTAAGACAGTCACTGAATTCAAAGTTATTATGTTCACAGTGTCTCTACAGATTATAATGCATGTAATAACATGTAACTTCATGCAAATGTATCAAATTTATACCCAAGGACTGATTAAGATTATAATGTAATATTGAAATAACTTTAGTATGGGAAAATGGAAAGGAAAATAAAATGAAAGAATATTTTGATATGATAGTTGATAGAGAAGGAAATATAAAACAAATTATACTTTTATACATCTATTGAAGAGCTGCTGGGTCACTGATGTTGTTTACTTTTAGAGGCACATTTCATTGGCACGGAAAAATAACTAGACTGGGCATGTTGGACATTAAAGGGATACTGTCATGGGAATAAAAATTTTTTTCAGAATGAATCAGTTAATAGTGTTGTTCCAGCAGAATTCTGTGCTGAAATCCATTTCTCAAAAGAGCAAACAGATTTTTTTATATTTAATCTTAAAATCTGACATGGGGCTAGACATTTTGTCAATTTCCCAGCTGCCCCAAGTCATGTGACGTGTGCCTGCACTTCAGGAGAGAAATGCTTTCTGGCAGACTGCTGTGTTTCCATCTCAATGTAACTAAATGTGTCTCAGTGGGACATGGGTTTTTACTATTAAGTGCTGTTCTTAGATCTACCAGACAGCTGTTATCTTGTGTTAGGGAGCTGCTATCTGGTTACCTTCCCATTGTTCTTTTGTTTGGCTGCTGGGGGGAAAAAGGGAGGGGGGTGATATCACTCTAACTTGCAGTACAGCAGTAGAGAGTGATTGAAGTTTATCAGAGCACAGGTCACATGACTTGGGGCAGCTGGGAAATTGACAATATGTCTAGCCCCATGTCAGATTTCAAAACTTAATATAAAAAAATCTGTTTGCTCTTTTGAGAAATGGATTTCAGTGCAGAATTATGCTGGAGCAGCACTATTAACTGATTCATTTTGAAAAAAAATTTTTTCCCATGACAGTATCCCTTTAACCAAGAAGCTTAGTGCGCATGTGCTGGTGTCCCAGACACAACGGGGGGGAAGGAAAGTGAACTCTACATAAACGGAGGTACGGGGTATTTGGAGACAGAGTTTAGGAAAGTGTTTTGAACTCAGCGACATCGGTCATATACAGAATTTTGCTATAGCTTGTTTATTAAAAAAAACTTGTGTCATGCATTTACTTGTCCTTTAAAGTTATTTGTAAAAACAATTGCTATTGATAGCTGCATTAGCTTAACTCCTGGTTGTTACTTTTTAAACAATGTTGCAGAAAAAAAAAGGTATGTTAATCAGCTGGTTTGTCTTACATTGTTTCAACATTCTGAGCTACCAGGACATAAAACAGAAAAGGACAAACACTGCTTTCAATAGCAGTACATATAACTAACAAAGATACAGATATCTGTGCATAACTAATTGTATGTAGCTTTTTTTTTTTGCCTGATCTTGTACTCATCTTTTTGGAATGGTTTACTCATTATTCACATAAAAATTTTAGGGAATGGCAAATACTCACACTAAGTTCAGCTCTCAGGGTTTCATTTTCATGTTTACTGTCAGAGAGCTCCTGTTTTAGTTGATCGGTTTCAAATTTCATAACTTCCTCCAGATTATCGAAGGCATCCTGAAGCGAACGCTTCTCTTCTAGTAGGGTTTCATGCTCTAATCTTTACAAAAGGATGAAGTCATAAAATATTTTTAGATTTAATAATTCGGAAATATAAAACTTATAAAACATACAATTACAGAAATATATCGTAGGTAGCATTAAATGAAAACAACGAAAGATGAAAACTACAAAATGTAATTTTGTTTGTAAAAAAAACATTTACCAAGTATAAATAGTGTACAATTATCAAAACGTCGAATAAGCAAGTCTAAACTATACATTTATAAGCGGTCTGTACATCAGTAGGGCAGGTTAATGTAATACCTGAAATTATCCAGTTGCAGTTGGACAGCCATGTGTCTTGCAGATAACTGGCTCAGTTCCTTCTCTTGTTTTTCTCGGAATAAGCTGTATTCTCCCTTCACAGCGCTCAACTCCCTGTCTGCAGACTGAAGCACCACTCTCAAGTCATGTACCTCACTCTTAAGAACTTAATATAGACAAAACGAAGGTTAATGAGAAAATTAAGTTAAAGTAGGAAAGCATTTTTTTAGTATTAATTAAAAAGCAAGCTCTCTAACAAATAATATCTACATAATAAATTAGCTGTACAGTATGCAAGTTTTCTAAATTGGCAAAAATAACTTTCCAAGACATATACATCTGAAAAGTTTATTAATAGGGTGCAGTGTATGCTATGATGAAGCTCTAGTTCATCTATTTTTAAACATACAGCTATGCCATAGTATAGTCACAGAGTTTCCTTGTATACAATATTTGAATTTTTTCTGTATTCTTCTAGACTAGACACTTGGATCAACCTTTTAAGCTAACTTCATGGTGGGTAATAAGTTTCTCAGGGAGGGATAAAAATAACATGATTAATAATAAATCTACCAGAATCACTTATAAGAATACCAAGCAATGCATTGAATAACTGTACTTTTTCCACTGTGTGTCCTTTGCACCTTAGATCCCTAAACTAAGGGAAATAGTTAGATGCAAACTAATTGAAAGCAAGTTACGTAGCCTTGAAAGTCAACACTAAGGGTCATATTTATTATGTTGTTTAAAACAAAATCACTGGGGGAAAAAAACTGTGTAAAAAGCTGTGTAAAACGATTAGAAAATGTATCACGGTTTGTGAAATTTTACAACATGCGAACACCAGATTTGATGCAGTTATTTTACATTGCTTCCGGTGAAAGTCACTCTAAAGCCGTGCTAAAAAACATATGCCGTTTTTTACACGGCAAAGCCTGGCAATGTGTGGTGTATTACCCCGCTGTTTTTTTAAAAGGAATGCCCCTAAAAGGATACAATTATCACCTAGAATTAACATTTGGAATATTGGTATTCATCTCAATTTTTGGCATGAGACAAATTATTTATAGGCAGAAAAAAGGTGAATGACGGGATTAACAGGAGATTCTCAGCACGGTTTATTTTTTTTACCATCTTCCTGGTTTTTGTTGTCTTGCTGTTGCTTTTCAAGAGACTTAATCTGTGCAATAAAGGCTTGTTGTTCTTTATTCCAGTTGGATCGTTCAGAATTAAACAGCTGCCAAGAAAGTATAGGACAATTATAAAGCAATCATAAAGCAATCGGTATGCCTCTCTGGATCTATAGCAAAACCAACCATTTGTACATAGATCTTAACACCTGTCACCTGTCACCCAGACACAAAAATCTGTATAATAAAAGTCCTTTTCAAATTAAACATAAAATCCAATTTCTATTTTTTATTAAAGCATTCATAGCTGTTGTAAGCTCATTTAAAAGTCTCACGTGTCAATCAAATATTGTCTGCCACTCCTCTAGTTCATTTTACTTGACTAATGTGATAAAATAGGATTTTAAATAATTTTTTTGGGTGACAGGTCCCCTTTAAATGCATGTTAAAAACTTCTGATAAAAAAAATAATTCAGGAGCTTCGATCTCACCTCTTGAATTTGCGTAGAGCACAGTTCAAGCTTATTAACCTGCTGTTCAAGCTTTATATTTTTACTCTCCTCCTCATCAAGTTTAACCTGAAGAGCTGTTACTTGTTCCTAGGGGAGAAAAAAAAACACAAAACATAATTAGATAATCAGACAATCCTTATATGCAAAGCCTGGTAAGCAATGCTAAATGGGCTACATCACACAATTACTCTCATTCTAACACTACTCCCTTCTACCACAAAGTCCCATATCAATGTACTCATACTGTTGTTAAGGTCAAAAAGTTCTAGCTAACCACGTAAAGTCTTATTTATTAACAAAATCGTGATTTCATTTTAATTTTAATCTACCCACAGGGTTTTATTTTAAAACCACTGCAAACAATGAAATGAAAAATATAAAAGTATCCTGCATGGTTTAGAATAAGTGATTTATATTAGTTACTTGTGTGCTTTGCTTTTACTATTCTGGTTTAGTATATCATGTACATTGTAAATTATTGTTTATGGAGAATATAGGGGTAGACATTTAGAAAGTAAGACAATATAGAACACATGATGGAACAATCCCTGTCACTGCACTTCATATACATATCATATTGGTACAATGGCAAATTAAAATTATTGTGCACAAGTACCTGATATCACAGTGCTAATGAAATAACTGTGCATGTCTATGCAGTTACCTTAGTAACTCTACAGAAACATACGTCTCATAAAGGGCTGAAGCTAGAACCGGACAGCAATATCCTTATTGGGTTTTATTAAACTCACCTGCACAATTCTTAGCTCTTCAGCAATAGCTTCATAAGCTTGTTCACTCATCTCTGGAGGTATGGGTTCATTGATGATGTCATCCATAACATCTCCGGATTTGGGTGTATCTGTCAGGCCATTCGATATGCCATCTAGACTGAGACGGGGCACTAGTCTAGATCTCAAATTGTATGCTTTTGTTGGAGTGGTCATATTCTGTTTGGGCAAACATTAGATATTGTGATTTCAGTATGCTCCCAAATATGCTCTATGAGGCAGATTTAATAAAGTTTAATATGTATATTAGAATCATGGATTATTTTAAGAATGGATCCAACTAGCCAATTTATTCCATAACCATCAATATTTGGCACTGTATGAACCTTCGGGATTTATAATGCCAAAACAGGCAAAATAATGGGTGGTCTGGGATGCTGAACTTCATAGAAGACTCTGGGCCTATCCACCTGCCCGTTAATTCAGAAAACATTGATTAAAACATGATATAGTTTCCTTGTCCTAATGGTAGTCATTGCAGAGCAATTTGTATATTAAACAGCATAAATTACTTTTAGAATAGAGGATGCTTATAGGCTGTAGAGTGTATACAGTTACGTTCACCGTCTATAGACACCGGTATTGACTGGTATGAAAAGTAATGAAATGCAAACGTAAGAACCCAAATACCCACCTTATCCATCACAAACCCAAAAACTTTTGTAGATTTACTCCCTTAACCAAAACTGAAAAAACTCAAGGTTTGTGGTACACTGTCATGGTCTGTCTAGAAGACACTGAAGGTGTGCAAGTACCTGAAACCATTGTGGACATCCCGTTAAGGGCTAATCCCTAAAAGATTGATTGTGGTGCCCTTTGACCTTAGCATGAAGGGGATCGGCTGGCTCTTGTCTGAAGGGACTAGAAGACTTCCTCTGGTTTTTCAAAGAAGTGAGCCTGGCCTCCACCTTGTAATCAAGGAAATAATTGTGCACGCACTCCTGCAGCCAAGGCGGTTGAAGTAAAACTTAAAGCTTTAATCGTTCATGTTAAAAGGTGAACGTCCTATAGGACCTTAGGACGTTCACCTTTTAACATGAAGGAATAAAGCTTTAAGTTTTACCTCAACCGCCTTGGCTGCAGGAGCGCGTGCACAATTATTTCCTTGATTACAGATTGCCTAAGCTATGGGTTCGGGGCACAGCACCCGGGCCATCCTGTCAACTGGGTGAGTGCAAGCTCTGCTGACTTATACACAATATAATCACTAAAGTCTATTTGGTTGTTCACTCAAGTGTCGGACCTGGGGTTTGTACACCCAGGTCAACCTTCCTACTCGGTGAGCCATTACCCAGTAGTTATTTTCCGTCACTATTAGCTTTAAGCACAACTATAGTTTGTTGCTTTAGATAATTAGATGAGATTAAATTAGTAAGATTGGAGCCAGCCGTTTTCTTTTCTTATGTGGCCTCCACCTTGCACTTTTTGCGGGAAAGGCATATTAAATTGTTGCAACTTCTTTCTTCCTTCCTTGAATTTAGAGCTTAGTTTGTGCACTTCCATGGAAAAGCCTGGGTATTGTGCCAGGAACGCTCATACTGGAGCGGTGGGGTCCTGGAGTGTGTGCAGAGGAGAGAGGTCTGGCTGAGGCAGTGCCATCTTGGGCTGTGGTGGACAGACCTGCAACACTCTGTGGCTCATTTTTTTCACCCATTTGTGATCCCGTGATAGGAAAGAGGAGGTGAATTGGTGCTGTGGAGGAGCAGTATTGAGGACTGCAGCCTTCAGGGACAGGGTATTTGCAGGTTTAATTATGGCATGGGTACGGAGCAGGGCTAAGGTGTGTGTCTCACTCAGCTCATGGTCAGGCCCTCCTGTAATATACTTTTTGAATAAATATTTTAGATTTAATCCTTTAATACTTAAAATTACATATCAAATGTAAAAAGAAAAGTGAAAACAATATATATTTAGTTGATCTAATTAGTGCTCAAATAATTTATATTAAATATAGATTTTCTGCTTGCACAGGCATATACGTGTATTGCTTGCTACTCATATGCCCATTTAATTTATGGTCCCATGAACATCACCAGAACTATTCCTGGAGTGCATTTTCTCTTATTTCCTTATGTAATCTCCTCTACTGTTTTTATACCTTAGTACCTAGACTTTCAGAAAAGCCTGTCCTTTTTGCAACATTCCTTGCTTTGCGGTCTGTATCTCACTCGCTCTAACTCATTCTGACAAAGTGTGTACAGAATTCCCCATGTTCATGTTTGTCACATTCTTTTTAAACTCGCAAATTTACTAGAAACATTTCATAATGTGTCAGTGTAATGTATGAAAATTAAAGCTATCTCCTTAGACGAAAGTGAGACTAGTGGACCACATTTAAATCAGTGACATGAGTAAAATTTATAGTTGTACAGTCCTTGGTCTAGAAGCAGTCTCAATCTGCTTACGCTACTGGAATTCCAGTGAGAACTGACTGCATGGTTTTACAACAATACAGCCTGGGAAGATAAAGGGATGCAACTAAAATAGCCATTTCCCCTTTTTAAATAAATAGTGCATACACTGTTACATAGTGAAGTTAAATAATATTATTTGAAATTATGAATTGCAATGCCATTGCAATACTTTAAAGTGGACCTGTCACCCAGACATTAAAAGCTATCTACCGTATATACTCGAGTATAAGCCGACCCGAGTATAAGCCGAGGTACCTAATTTTACCTACGAAAACTGGGAAAACTTATGGACTCTAGTATAAGCCTAGACACAACTATAGCCCTGTCTCCCAGCAGCGCACATTCTGCCAAAGCGACCCCCCCAGCGATCAACCGGACTTCTTTGCAAAGTTGATGGTGACAGAGAATTGCCAAACGGATTACTGTGTGCATTGTCCCACTGTCCCACTACCATGTGCAGAGGGCGCTGTGTGATATTGCCATCACTGTTAATCATTCGTATAACCAACAGAGGGCGCTGTGTGATATTGCAGTCACTGTTATTCTTTAATATAACCAACAGAGGGCGCTGTGTGATATTGCAGTCACTGTTAATCTTTCATATAACCAGGAGAGGGCGCTGTGATATTGCAGTCACTGTTATTCTTTCATACAACCAACAGATGGCGCTGTGTGATATTGCAGTCACTGTTATTCTTTCATACAACCAACAGATGGCGCTGTTTGATATTGCAGTCACTGTTATTCTTTCATACAACCAACAGAGGGCGCTGTGTGATATTGCAGTCACTGTTATTCTTTCATACAACCAACAGATGGCGCTGTGTGATATTGCAGTCACTGTTATTCTTTCATACAACCAACAGATGGCGCTGTGTGATATTGCAGTCACTGTTATTCTTTCATATAACCAACAGAGGGTGCACTGTTATACTTTCATATAACCAACAGAGGGCATTGTGGGATATTGCAGTCTCTCCCCAAGTGTACTGTTGATATAGGAATGATTGAAAGTGACTGCAGTCTCAGCTACTCCGGTTGGATACCGCTGACCCGAGTATAAGCCGAGGTAGACTTTTTCAGCACATTTTGGATGCTGAAAAACTCGGCTTATACACGGGTATACGGTAATAAAAGTCCTTTTCAAGTTTAAACAATTAAACCCAGATTCTTATTTTTTTTTTTTTATTAAAACATCTATACACGTTATAAACATGTTTAAAAACTCAGTTGTCAATCATGTATTGCCTGCCCCTTATCTATGCCTTAAGGTGGCCATACAAGGAGAGATCCACTCGTTTGGCAATAACGCCAAACGAGCGAATCTCTCCCCGATATGCCCACCTTGAGGTGGGCAATATCGGACTGATCCGATCGTGGGCCCTAGGGCCCAACGATCGGATCCTAACGATGGCTAACGGGCCATCGTGGGACCGCATCAACGAACAGATGCGGCCGCGATCCAACAGAATTTTTAGTCCCGTCCGATCGACATCTGGCCGATATCGATCGGGGAAGCCCGTCGGAGGGCCCCATACACTCGGTCTGTCGGCAGCTTTTATCGGCCCGTGTATAGCCACCTTTAGGCAAAGACACGGGGCAGACAATTACTTTACCATTCAGCACTTCCTAGATGTCACTGAGCTCCCCCACCCTCCTCACCATCTAATTGAGCAGCCAATACATGGGCTCGGTCATTAGGTCCCATAATCAAGATTTTGGCATGAATAAAATCTTGCCTCAATAACTGTGACCATAAAATAGCACCTGCCATTTTTTCTGTGATTGTGATTTCCAAGATTAAAAAAAAAACAAGATTTAAACAATTTTTATATTGGTTTAATTTGCTTGACTAGCATTTGGAATTATTTCTTAAAAGGCACCTGTTGCCAAAATATACTATCCCCAACCAAAGGTGCAGGCATCAGAAGCGCGTTATGCACGTGCACTCTGAGCTCCTCCCGGTGTGAGTATCCTAGCGCTGGCAGGGGGCAATATAAAAAAAAAAAAAACTTTTGGTTGGGGATAATATATTTTGGCAACAGGTGCCCATTATCGTGACAGGTCCTCTTTAATAGCCTATTGCCGATCTATTATTTACTATATATTGCCTTTTTCAGACAATTTACTTTGAGGATAATGTCTCACTGACTCTGGATATATCGTCCAATTGTTTTTATGTTAGGCCATGCTTAAAATCAAGTAAGCTACAAATTAATCATACCATTTCTAGAACAACATATATATTAAAGAATAGGTACAAGCTCCAATGAGGTTTCTTCCTATTGATGAATAAAATGAGCGATATTCTGAAATGGGGCACTTTTCAGACTTCAGAAAGTCAACAAAGGGTGGGTTATTTTGTGTATAGGTCTAAATAGGCCTTAACTTCTTTAAAGACCTCACTATCTGAAATTAAACATTCAGTTTAAAAGACCAGTTAGGTTAAACAGTTGAACATAATCTTTTTCCTCTGTGTTAACGGTATTGACAAATGTTTTTACTATACTTAATTGGAAGTACCTTTATTGTTTCAGCATGCATTCGATTCAGCTGTGAGACCTCATGCCTCTTGTTTTCTTTGATAGCATCTAGAATATTTTCAAGATGCTGATTGGACTTCATGAGGGACTGAAGCTCTGATTCTTGTTCAACCTGTTTTTTTCTAACGAAATTTACATGTTAAGGATAAAATACTTTGCATGCAAAGGATGGCTTGCAATACTACTAAATCAGGATATTTTACTTTATTTGAATACAAATAATTAAAGAATTTTCACTTTATCTACAAACTGTCAGTACTATACAGTAGTATTTTGATACATCCGCTGCTTTGTTTTTCCGATGTCACCCGAAGTTATCTTGCAAGGAAACTTCGGTTGACTTTGTGACAAGTAGGTTTCACCACCAGCGCATTAAATTATTGGTGGTTGAGAAGCATTTTCAGGAGATTTGTTGGCCACAGTTGCAGTAATTTATCACAGTCCACAAATTTCCCCAAACGCCATTACCTTTAAAGGAATTGTTCATTATATAAATAAAAATTGGGTAAATAGATAGGCTGTGCAAAATTAAAAATGTTTCCAATACAGCTTGTTACCCAAAAATGTAATCTGGAGGCTGGAATGACTGAATGTCTAACATAATATCCAGAACACTACTTCCTGCTTGGTTGGTAACCAGGCAGTAACCAATCAGTGACTTAAGGGGGGCGCATGGGTCATAACTGTTGCTTTTGAATCTGACCTGCATGTGGAGGATCAATTCCAAACTCACTGAACAGTTAAGTCCCATGTGCCCCCCCCCCCCTTAAAGTCACTAACTAACAGAGTTAGAGAGCTGAAAAGCAAGAAGTTGTGTTCTGTTAGATATCCAGTCACTCCAGCCTTTATTGTGTCACACAGGGATAATGGGGTATAGAATCTATCAGTAGAAGGCAGGACACTAGAAGAACAGTGTGACAAGAGGCCCCTTTCCATCCTGCTATAAACCGTTAGCTGTACATGGAAGTCAGTTTTGATTAACAACGAAAAAGATATGCAACATAACTGTCTAACAATAACTAAACAGGATAAGTTACCAAAGCTGTCCTCCAGACCCTAGGGAGGAAGCAACAAAGCCAGGCTGTTAAAGTACTGCAGCCTGTAGCACCTTCCTGCTGAAGTGTGCGTCCAATGTCGCAAATACTTCAAACTTGAAAAATTGTGTGAAGAAATGTAGGGAGGACCAAGTAGTTGCCCTACAAACTTGCCCTTGGTCATGTAAGCGCAATTGCCTCTACTATCCATCTGGAAATCGGGGTTTTGGCGGTTGCCAAACCCTTCTAGCTGCCAGAGTAGAGAACAGAATTTCATAATTCTTTGGAGCGGTATAGGCAGAATGAGTGCTCTAACTGGATCCAGGAAATGAAGGGAGACTTCCCAGAGTGTCCTTGGTTGGGGACAGAAGGATGGAAGCGTGATATCCTGGTTAATGTGAAAGTCTGCATTCACCTTAGGTACGAATGAAGGTGGGGTGTAAAACACTATGTGGTCTGAGCAGAAGACGAGGAAGGATGGCTGACAGGACAAGGCTCCTAGTTCAGAAACTCTGCATGCGGAAGCGATCTTGAGTAGGAATGCTAAAGGAAAAGGTATGGATGCCCATGGTTCGAAGGGAGAACTCTGGTGCTAAGAGCACCAAGCTCAATGAAAAAATGCCCCAATTAGCTGCAACCCCAGATCCATGAGAACAGCTCTGTGAAGACCAGGAAGCGGTCTACTGATTGTGACAAGGAGACTGATTTTCTTTGGCAAGCCTGAAATGCACCCACGCATGTGTGTCTGACCTGGATACAGAAGACAACCAGGAGACTAGCATTTGGCTGGCAAGTGGATTGGATGTTGGATCGCACCCTCAGTTATCAAGCTGTGTTTAGATGGCAAGCAGGAAGAAGCTGTATGGCGCCTGAGAGAGTAACACAGGAGCCAACTGACTGAATGCATCGATGGAGTGAAGTCCCATATGAAGATCGCACAAGATTGGGGAACGAATGGTAAAAATATTTCAAGACGCTGCACTGCTCAGATCTGCGCAAAGAGGAGCTGGGAGGCAGCAGAAGAACAAAAGTGGGCACGGCCAGAGGTGGAGTAAACTCCAGAAAGAGTTCACTGAAGATACTCATGGTGGGGGAGAAGCTATTGTGTGTCGCTAGTCCCTTGCTTTTATGAAAGCAGTTGGCTAGTGCTTGACAGTGTGAAGGTTTTTAGATAATACCCTCGTATTTGTAGTTGGCCTGCTCCCAGGGAGCCTTATCAGCCCCAGCACAGAAATCCGATGTAGGGGGAGCCTAACCGAGGTACTCCTGTAATGGAACCGTCAAGGACAGCCCCTGGTGCCATATAGGGTTGCCACCCAGCTGGTAAAACACCTACTAGGGCCGGTATTACAAATTTACCGGCAATGTTGCCTGTAATTTGTATTACTCTTAAGAAAAAGCCCTTGGCCCGCCGCCAATTCGCTCAGTACTTACCGTCTTTTTCAGGTTTCTGTCCATCGTACGTGTTGCTCCGCCCCCTTTTGCATCACTGAGCGCGATTTCGCCCCTTTTGCGTCATGGTCCGCCCCTTTTTGTTCCCGCCCCCCACTCCACCAGCGGGTAAAATTTTTTAGTAAAGGTGGCAACCCAAGTGCCATAAGGCCGTAGAATTCCAGCATGAGTGGATGCAGGTCTTGTCTCCTTAATGGCTATTAGTATAACGGACTTACTCCTATAGCTAACTGGGAGGGGGTATAGCAGGAGGGGTACAGGATTCTTGTCACTCTGTTCTTCTAGTGTCCTGCCTCCTACTGATAGATGCTATACCCAATTGTCCCACAGACGAATGCCAGAGTAATATAAAAATTCTTTAAAGGGTTGGTTCACCTTTAAGTTAACTTTTAGTGGGTTATAGAACAACCAACTTAATCAACTTTCCAATTGTTCTTCGTTATTTATTTTTTTTATAGTTTTTGAAATATTTGCCTTCTTCTGACTCTTTCCAGCTTTCAAATAGGGGTCACTGACCCCACCTAAAAACAAATGCTGTCTAAGGCTACAGATTTATTGTTATTGCTACTTTTCATTACTCATCTTTCTATTCAGGCCTCTCCTATTCATATTCCAGTCTCCCATTTAAATCAGTGCATGGTTGTCAAGTTAACTTGGATCCTAGCAACAAAATTGCAAACTGGAGAGTTACTGAAAAATAAGCCAAATAACTCGAAAACTACAAACCATAAAAAAATTAAAACCAATTGCAAATTGTCTCAGAATATCACTCTCTGCGTCATACTAAAAGCTCAAAGGTGAACAACCCCTTTAAGTGAATTAGGTGAGCATCAGTATATATTTTGAAATTCATCCACATTTATACTAACTTGGTCAGTTCTTTGAACTCTTCATACTCTTGCTTTGATGTTGCCAGTTCACTCTCAAGTTGTAGCATTCGTTCTCTCATTCTTGCTGCTGACATCAAGGAGCTGTTGTCCAGCTGTATAGGAGTGGAGTGCATTGGTGCAACTAAAGAAATAAAGCATATTCAAGTGTATCTAGTTGCAGACAGAACTATTTAAATTAACATTTTAAAGGAATATTCATCAAAATAAAAAAAAGCATATGCAAGTGTATCTAGTTGCAGACAGAACTATTTAAATTAACATTTTAAAGGAATATTCATCAAAATAAAAAAAATCTTATTATGCCTGAAACCTACTGGCTATTTTTAACAGAGTTATGGAAATAATCTGACTTGCTTTAATTAGACAGTAACAGTTATTGGCACGTGTTAAAAGAATTAGTCACAGGACTATAATTGCAATGAAAAATGTCTTATTCCCATAGTTTGGGTAATTTTGCTGTGGGGCCCAGTAACCTCTAGTAATGCCCCTGAATAGTTGAACATTTGAACTTAATATTTGGCTTGCTACATTTGCAAATGTTATTTTTTTTAGACTAAAAGATAAACTAAGATGAGAAGAATGTTAAGCAAAAGTTTCTTGACAACTTGGTCCAAAATGGGCTGTTTCACGTGACTAAAGAGTATATTACATCAAACAGCAAGTACAGAGCTTAAGAGAGTTGTTTTAGTCAAAACTACTGAAAAACACCTACCCAGTCAAAATAAAGGGTGCAAACTAACAGATCACAGGATTTGCTGGGACAAATATTAAATGAATGGTTACCTTGCCTATCTTTTTCAGATACGGATGCCTCCAAGAAAGCTTTTTCAAGTTCTGCCATCATTTGTGCACTGACTTCTTGTGCACGTTTGACAGACTGAAGGGAGCCAATGCGCTTATTCTCTTCTCTTAAACTGTGATTCTCCAGTGCATACTTAGCAACACGTGGATGGTGTTCAACCTACCAGAAAACATACGTTGAAAGAAAGATAGAAAGAAACAAAAATACACTGGCAATTAATTACCTCCCATGCACTACTTTTAACTAATGCACCTAAACTTCCAGATAGCAAGAGTATATAAATATTATGCGGTTTCATTTAGGAAAAACAAAAAATAAAAGATGAACAAAAACCCTATTAACATTTTCAAATAAATCTCAAATACATTAATTTTATAGAGTGAGACTATCATTAGAATGAACAACATTTTATGGATCACAAGATAACAAATCACTAAGGGAAATGGCACATGGGAATCTAAGTGACAAGAACACACTTCCACAATAAAGCAGTTAATGCTAGAAGCATATCAGTAACAGTGTGTAATCATGCTTCCCGCCACATTATAGTGTGATTATGCGCTTGTACTGACATGATTGTGAAATTACAATGGTTTACTAATATATTACTAATAAAACGCCACGTGCACCATTTCCCTAAGGGAATACACACAGTTTTAAACATTCTAGTACCTGCTCCTTTAAAGTTCTTATTTCCTCCTTAAGTTCTGCTATAAAGTTATCTTGTTCATTGTTGGATAATGAAATCTGTCCTTCTCTATGAGCCTTCTCAAGACGAACAATGTGGTCCTCCCTGAATTTAACAATCATTTTATTGGACTGGATGAACTTTTCTTTCTTATTGCAGAGATCTTCCAACTGAATTACTTTCTGTAGCAGAGCCTGTGTTATACAGAACAACAAAATCATAACTGTGCATAAACTACGTGAATCAAGACTTGCATTCATATATACACATGTTCTCTCCCTGCCTGGCAAGAAAGTTTATACATAGTCTTTAGCATGATTGTATGTGAATAATGTACAATATTGCTGTATAGAAAAATACACACAAGCAATACAAGCATTGTAATAGAATTAAAGAGCACCTACTGAATAATGGTTCCCCAATGGAGACGTGGGCTAATACTCTGGTTGGGGGAAACAATACTAATTGATTTTAAAAATGGCCCTCCACTAGGCTTAGCGTCCCAGTTTGCAGATTATGTGCAAGTGTGTGGCAAATCATGGTCCCTACACCAGGAGCACCCTCCCGGTGCAGATGACAGTGCTGGAGGGGGTATTGTTTCCTCTCACTGGGGTGTAGAACATCTTCAGTGGGGGAAACAATTTTTTTCACCTATAGGTGCCCTTTAATTTCCATGTGAGGAATAAAGTAGGAATGCTCTCCGCACCCCCTCTAGAGAGAAAATGTTTCTAGGTGTAATTGAAATCTAATGTAATGATTCCAAAAAACAAGTTAAAGTTAACAGCAGCTCTTTAGCAATGAAGATCTGTGCCCCAGTAAATTCCCATCGCAGTTTCTGTTGATTCACTAGCTTTAATTTTGAGACTAGAATCCCATTACTAACCAAGGAAAAATAAAACATGTGGAAAGCCTTGTTTAACAATTTTTATTATCTCACTTCTATTTTACTCTATCTTGATGAATTCTAGCTAATCACACAGGTCTCTGGGACTTCATGTATTACCAGAAAGCCTTAGGCTTATATTTGTGCATCCTATGCCTCATTTATTACATAATACATGCTTATAAGTATATACAAACATCAGAATAAATTTACGTTACATGTTCACATTAGAATGCTAATATTACACTGTCCTCTGTTTATTCTATTTTGTTACAACATTTTTTATTCATTTAGATTTTATTAATTTATGTTAAAAGTAAGAAAAGCAAAATCATTTGCAAGTCACTGATCGTACCTTTTTTTCACTATCCGATCTTTCAAGAAGCATCATGGCTTCAATAAAAGTATTCATATAATCCATGTTATCGCCAACAGATGGAGCTAGATATTTAAAAAGACGGTAAGACATAACATTAGACGTTGAACATTAGACTGCATGTGGGCCAGACCAGATCATTAATGACCTACATGCTAACAAAGCTAAATAATAGTGATATATTTATAAAGATGGTATAATACTGTATACAAAAAAAAAAAAAAAAAAGAGTAACGTAGCAACAATATCTTCAGTAATCTCTATGTCCGATGTATAAACAGATCTCTTGTACAGCACTGCAGAAGATGTTGGTGCCTTAAAAACATGCTACCAATAATACAAATATTATCATTAAAAACAGTAAGGCCTGTTGTTTTAGTTACAAGGAGCCCTTAAATCCCTGTTTGCATAGCAAACCTCTATATAGAAAGATTCCCTGGCATTCATTTTCCAGTACAATTACAATACTTTTCAGTGGTTGCAAATATATTTTGGACCCATATGGACACAGAATCAAACAATTCATTACATCTTCAGGTAACTATAGTTAATGTTCTATTTTAGTAACAGTAAACAAGTTGTAGCAGTGTAAAAAAAAGTATAAGTGCAGTTTGAGTAATTACATTAGAAGTAAACTGTCAATTTATAGAAATGACATTTAGAGCTATAACAAATTATTTATATAGTGACAGCTGGAAGCCATCATTATCATGCCATGCACAACATGGCTGGTGAAGGAAGTTAAGCAGGCAACAATATCTTTTTGAATTTTACTCTCACCTCTGGCAACAGATATATCCCCTGGCATCTGTCCGGAAAGGAGCTGAGAAAGCTGTTCCTTCAGCTTCTTCACCTCTGCTTGCAGCTGACTCACATTCCCCTGAGTGTCTTCATTAACAACAGCCTAAAGGTGTGGAAAGCACCAAAAATGAAATCTAAAACATATGTTGATACTGCAATGGGTGAATTTTGTTTGTTACTACAAATAATACAGTAATCACCACTGTATTATTTTAAATAAGAAACCCCAAAATGTGGCCTTAATTTCTAAAAATACATTATAAAATGTAACATCTTATAGACTGCAATATGCAGTACATGAAGAAAATTGGATTTTTTGATACTCACCGTTAAATCCATTTCTCTGTAGTCGAAAGGGGGACACAGGGACCGATGGGGTTAAGCTCCATCCTCCAGGAGGCAGGACACTTGATAATTAATTAAGGGGCGTGGCCTACTTGGCTTAACCCCGCACACTGTGCTCAACAATCAGTTTGTTCCAAATTTAACTATATGTGTAACTGAACATTATAACCGATTAATAACTATGACAGAATGAAAGCCAGGGACTATCCTGGACACGACCATCTGGTCACCGGCTCGTCCGAGGGCGGGAAGCCCTGTGTCCCCCTTTCGACTACAGAGAAATGGATTTAATGGTGAGTATCAAAAAATCCAATTTTCTCTGTCGTCTTAGGGGGACACAGGGACCGATGGGGACTTAACAAAGCAGTCCCAGAACAGCAGGGTGGGACGAGCCAATGAACGTAATTAATGTAGAACAGACTGCAACACCTTGCGACCGAAAGCGGCCTCAGCTGAAGATGTTGTGTCGAGTCTGTAGAATTTAGTAAAAGTATGAGCGGAGGACCAGGTAGCCGCTCTGCAGATCTGATCCAAGGAAGCGGCATTGCGCCATGCCGATGAGGCTCCCATTGCTCTTGTGGAATGAGCTTTGACACCCTGTGGTGGTGTCCTTCCTTTAGACAGGTAAGCTTGTCTGATGGTTAGTTTGATCCACCTGGCAATGGTTGTCTTGGAAGCTGGAAGACCCTTACGAGGACCAACTGGAAGAACAAATAGTGTTTGAGATTTCCTAAAGGGCTTTGACCGTTCAAGGTACCACCGAAGTGCTCTGACAACGTCTAGATTGTGGAGACGTCGTTCTTTGTCATTCTTGGGATCTGGACACAATGATGGGACTATAATTTCCTGATTAATGTGGAAGGATGATACTACCTTGGGTAGAAATGAAGGAACTGTTCGTAAAACTGCCTTGTCCTTGTGGAAGACCAGAAATGACGGATCACAGGATAGAGCACTCAGTTCAGACACCCTTCTGGTAGACGAAATTGCCACTAAAAACACAGTCTTGTACGTGATCCAGGTATCAGAAATTGAATGCATCGGTTCAAACGGTGGATCAAGCAAGGCCTCTAGCACCAGATTGAGATCCCAACCTGCAACAGGCGGATGAAATGGAGGACTTACATGTATCACTCCTTGCAAAAAGGTCCGTATGGTATCATCTGTTGCTAGCCGGTGTTGGAACAGAATAGACAATGCCGATATCTGTACTTTCAGTGAACTGAGTTTGAGGCCTAGTTGTAGGCCTCGCTGTAGAAAGGAAAGTATCCTAGGAATGTTGAGTTCCAGAAAAGTAAGTCCGAGTTCTTCACACCAAGTGAAATAGGAAAACCACACCCTGTGATAGGACTTGGAAGAAGTCGGTTTCCGTGCTCTTAGCATAGTTGATATAACTTCTTCAGTTATCCCCTTTCTACGCCAGATGGATGCCTCAACAGCCATCCCGTCAAAGCGAACAGTCCGGGATTGTGGTGTGTTACTGGGCCCTGGCTGAGCAGGTCTGGTCTGCACTGAAGCCGGATCGGTTGGTCTATCGACAGTTCTTGTAGATCGGAGAACCATGTTCTTCGAGGCCAATAGGGAGCTATCACGATTACGGTGACATCGGATTGTCTGATCTTCTTGAGGACTCGAGGTAGCATCGGAAGCGGAGGGAAGATGTACGCCAGGTTGAATGACCAGGGTTGAGTCATGGCGTCTACCCCTGCCGCTAGTGAGTCTCGGGATCGAGCAAAGAATGTGTGAACCTTTCGATTTGTTCTGGAGGCCATCAGATCTATTTGCGGTTGGCCCCAGAGATTCACTAGCATCATGAAGGCTTCCGGATGAAGTTCCCACTCGCCCGGTTGTACCTGATTGCGGCTGAGGAAATCTGCTTTTGTGTTGGACACACCTGGAATGTGAATGGCCGACAATCGGACTTGGTTGGTCTCGGCCCATCCCAATATCAATTGTGCTTCCTTCAGTGCTGCTTTGCTGCGTGTTCCTCCCTGACGATTTATGTACGCCACTGTGGTGACGTTGTCGCTTTGTATGCGAACTGGTCTTTGGTGAAGACGGTGAGACCAATGTAGTAGTGCTTGCTTTACGGCCCTCAACTCTAGGATGTTGATGGGTAGTTTGGATTCCTCGAGAGACCATTGACCTTGTGCGGATAGGTTGTTCCATGTGGCCCCCCAGCCTTTTAGGCTGGCGTCTGTGGAGATGACATTCCAATTTGGAGTCGCCCAGGATTGGCCGTTGGTCAAATTGTCCGTGATCAACCACCACTGGAGACTCTCCCTTGTTGCCTGAGAGAGACGTATTACTCGAGACAAGAGACCTCCTTTCCAAGCTGAGAGTATGTTCTCTTGTAAGGCTCGTAGGTGAATCTGTGCAAACGGTACCGCCTCGATGGTCGACACCATCAGTCCCAGTACTTTCATCGCCATGTGGACTGTCGGCCTCTGGTGTGAGAGCAGTGATTGTACTTGATCTCTGATCTTGTATTGTTTCTCTAGTGGAAGACATACTATTTGTGTCATTGTGTTGAATTCCAGGCCTAGGAATATCATCTGGAAGCTGGGCTGTAAATTGGACTTTGACCAATTGATGGTCCAGCCGAAGCTCTGCAAAATTCGAATTGCCTTGATTAGATCCTCCTTGGCCTTCTCTTCTGATCTGGCTTTCAGAAGAAGGTCGTCCAGGTATGGTGTCACCGATATTCCTTGTAGTCGTAAGGTTGCTGCCGATACCGCCATGAGTTTGGTGAACACCCTGGGCGCTGAGGACAGTCCAAACGGAAGTGCCGCAAACTGAAAGTGTTGGTTCGCAAAGGCGAATCTTAGATATCTCTGGCGAGGAGCCCAAATCGGAACATGGAGGTATGCATCCTGGATGTCTAACGACATCATGAGCTGTCCGTGCTCCATTCCTCGTATCACTGAACGAAGTGTTTCCATCTTGAAGCGAATGGACCGAATAAACTTGTTCAACTGTTTGAGATCTAAGACCGGCCTGAAGGACCCGTCCTTCTTCGGTACTATAAACAGATTGGAGTAAAACCCCAAGAATCTCTCCTGCTGTGGCACTGGTATAATTACCCCAGTGTTTTCCAGCTTGGTAATTCACTGTAGAAAGGCTTGAGCCTTCTTGGGATGAGATGGTACTCTGGACATAAGGAATTTCCTGGGGGGTAATTTTGTGAAGTCGAGGTGATAGCCTTCTGTGACTATTTCGTTGACCCATGCATCTGAAGAGTGATGGATCCACACCTCCCGGAATCGTAGTAGTTTGCCCCCTATTTGTTCTAGCGATTCCGGAAGAAATGCCCCGTCATGCTGAGGCAGACTTGTCTCCTGTGGGTTTGTTGAAGGTTTTGTTGGCCTTCCATGGAGGACGGCCCTTATCATTGGTTTTGCTCCGAAAGTGTGAACGTTGCGGTGGACTGCTTTTACGTGAGTAACGTCCGCTTTGGCCACGAAAAAATTTTCCACGTCTAGCTGTTCCTGTGGATTTATTCTTCGCCTGAGGGAGAAAGGTGCTTTTCCCTCCTGTTGCTTGTGAAATTATTTTCTCAAGTTCCTCTCCAAACAACCGTTGGCCCTTGAATGGCAGCGAAGTTAGTGATTTCTTGGAACTCAAGTCAGCTGACCAGTTTTTAAGCCATAATGTTCTGCGTGCCGCTATGGACAGGGCTGAAGTTCTAGCAGTGATCTGTGAGGTATCAAGGGTAGTGTCACTGAGATAGGCTGCTGCTTCTGCAATAGTTTGAGCAGAAGACACTAGGTCAGTTCTGGGTACTCCTTCTTGGATGTCCTTGACCAGTGATTCCGCCCATGCTTGAATAGCTCTGGACACCCAGGCTGATGCTAAGCTGGGCCTCAGGGTTGAACCAGAAGACGAGTAGATTGCTCTTAAGAACCCTTCCAGCCGTCTGTCTGATGGATCTTTAAAGGCAGCCGCGTCAGTAACTGGCAGAGTGGTGGATTTTGACAGTCTGGATACTGTAGCATCCACTACTGGTGGATTTGTCCACTTCTCCACTAGTTCTTTGGAAAAGGGATAGGTTTTTGAGAACTTTCTTGTAGCTTGAAACTTTCGTTCTGGATTGTTCCATTCATCTTGTATCATATCCATCAACTGTTCGTGTGATGGAAATACTATTGTGGATTTATGTTGTCTCTTGAATAATCTAGATGTTTCAGTTTGTTTTGGTGCTTGTGAAATATTGAGAATTTCGATCACCCCTTTAATGATTTTATCCACATCATGTTGGGAATCACGGTCTCTGTCACCTTCTTGATTCTCCTCTTCCTCCCCCGAGGACACATCTGAGGGTAGAATTTCGCCTTCTGACTGGGAAGAAAGCTGTTCTACAGACGACTCGTCTGGGGATGCATCCGCTAGGGTATTGCCTTTGGAATCATCAGAACGTTTGCGTTTGGTGCTTGGTCTATGACTGAACTTAGCCAAAGCCTTTCCTAAATTATCTGCAATGGCTGGAAGCCCTTGTAGAGATGCTAGGGATTGTGAAAGCTGAACTGCCCAGAGAGGGGCCGCCATATCTTGCGCCCGGCTGGGCCCTGGCTGGTGTGGGGGAGTTCCTGACTCAGTGTTCTCTTCTTGTGCCCCAGTTGGAACAAGGTTGTCCCCTGAAGCTGCTGAATTAGCTTGTCCCATTGAACAAGGTCTGCACAGCGGTTCACTCTGACCCCCCGCAATTTTTGTCTGACATTTTGTACAAGTAAAATAGGTTACCTGTGCTGTGGTGGGTGCTCTCCCCCCCCGCCCTGGTAAATAGACCCACTGGCCTACCTTCTGCCATGGAATCACCTGAGAGGTGAGACAGTGTGCAGGGCTGAAACAAGTAGTAGCTACTGTAACAGCAGATATCTGTGCTTCAGCAGATATAACAACAGGCCAATATGGTTCCGTTTCCACTTCCCTGCACTTGCTAGCACTCTGGAGTGTATGTGTGCGCTCCTGGTAGCGTGTTCCGCAGCGTTAGTGGAACCAAAATGGCCGCTGGAACGCATTTGCGTTCCACTGCGGACCGGATCCAAAATAGCGCTGAGCGCCAAAACGCCGCGATGCCAGACAGCCTCAGCCCTCCTCCTAACATGCGCCATACACGGAGCCTCTGTTGGAACTCCTCCAGCAAGGTATGCTGCTTAGCTTGCCTATGGGGAACAACTAGAGGATAGAGAGATATATATATATCCTCCCCTAGTGAATCAGGCAAGTGAAGCTGTTAGAAGGGCAGCTGCTAGGTGCGGATAAGGACTGGGAAGGAGGGAGGGGGGGGGGGGTGAGAGACCCCTGTGATAAACGGAGCAACAATAGCATAATGGCCATTGTAGAAACCATTCACCTACTGTACATTCACTGCGGCCAGACCCTCTGTCGACCCAATGGACGCAGGCACTGTCTGGGTGGTCGTTATAGCTATTACGCTAGGAAGTGACCCCGGTGAAATTATCCATGATGGGGGTTAACCTTGAGGATGCAGGCAGCCCTGCTCCAGGTTTCACCCCGGGTGTCAGCGAATCTGACCGTAGAATATTTCCCACTCTAGGGAAGTCCATCCTCCTGGTAGCAGGACACTTGAAAAACTGATTGTTGAGCACAGTGTGCGGGGTTAAGCCAAGTAGGCCACGCCCCTTAATTAATTATCCTGCCTCCTGGAGGATGGAGCTTAACCCCATCGGTCCCTGTGTCCCCCTAAGACGACAGAGAAAATACAACCTTTAAAGAAGATATAGATACATATCCTCTGTTAATGTTACCTAGTCAGTAATCCATGAGTACAAATGCATGCACAAAGCTTTCTGCTTACAATTATATATAAGAAAGGTAGCATATATTATGTGCCTTAGCTATGGCATCCTGCATTGTTTTTCAGATTAAGCTACAGATACAAAAAGTTTAATTACAGCTACCCAGACTAGATCATTCTTATGCATAGTTTTAATTGCACAGCATAATATTACCTTGTTTTTAATTAACTTTGCCCGTTGTGCAAACTGCAAAGTAGATAAAGTTTCCCCAAAGCACTTCGATCCAGGATGAACATTTGCAATGATGAAGGTTTTTGCATTGCCTCCAAGAGAATCCTGTTAAAAATTATTTGTGTAAATACAGAGCATAATCTTCAGGTTTAATTCCTTTGATATCTGTTGAAATCTAGATATTATGTTGAATATTGCTTGTAAAATTCATGTTTTCCATTGCAAGGTTATGGCTGGGTAATTCCAGCAGTGTAGGAAAAAAATTGCAATACATTTGTTGGAAGTTTAAATAAATGTAAACATATCTCTTTTCTCTCTGTTTAGCTCAGCACTTTAAAGCTACAACAGGTTGTTGCTGAAGCCAATCATTTGTATCTAGGCTACGGGTACTGCAGAAGTAAGAGAACATAATGAGGGATGACGTACAGTAAGGGAAAGAGCTTCAATAATTTTTTACCGCAAAAACTGTAAAACGAAATAAAGATAGGTTAGAAATTGCATTTGTATTATGGGTTTGTTGACATCTATCTATATCAAGGCTTTGACAAGCATTCCGAATACAGAAATTCTCAAGTACAGTGAGCTACCTGTGCCTTTAACCCAAGGCTCTGGGTTTATTACAAATGATATCAACATTAGCATATGTTATCAAAATAAAAATGGCACTTAAGGTTTTCCTGCAGACGCATATAGATGCAGGAAAATTCAAGGTTTTCCTGCACACGCATCTAGATGCAGGAAAATAAACACATTTGCAACTAATCTCAATAAGTCACACATTGTCATGACAAAAAATTGCAAAGTGCATTTTTCTACTCATTCATTCCCAAAAAATCCAGAGAAATTGCAACTAGCATAAAACTGATTGAATCTCGAAGATACAGAATCAAGTCAGGTTGCGTAATTTTACTTTTGTTTTTTAAATAAAAAACAAAAGCTAATTTGTTGCAATTGTTAAATATTTTCTTACCACTTCTTGGAAGTCTCACCATCAAACTGTGGAGAACTACATAGACATTTTTCACTATAATCAATGGCAAATGCTTATTTTGCATGCAGATAACTCACCCCATGCTTCATTTAAAGTAGTGCCAGGATAATATGGCCGTTCTAAACGAAACAGTGAACTCTCTCCAAACCTATTGTTTATACATGGACAAACTTCTTTCTAACATGGGGTCATATTTACTAAGATATGAATTTTCTCTTTGTCCAAAGCCTCAAAGGTTCCCATTAATATTTTTAATATATTTTTATGGTAACACTGCACATTTACTGAAAAATGTACTTACGCCAATGCAAATGTAATGTCCCAAAATGTTGCTGGCATAAATTCTCTGCGTAAATATGCTAGTGCATTTTTTTTTTTATACTAGTGCAATAATAGGGAAATTCATTACAGAAAGTATCCCTTAAAAAGATGATGTACAGTATGTGGGATATTAAAACAAAATTGGCTATATCCTCATAATGGTAGTTTGGCAGCATGAACCTGGCAAAACAACAATTTTTCAACAATTTTTTTCTTTTAACGCTCCTGATAAATTGTCACAATGGAGGAATTTCACCTGCCAAAAATATGTGAAGGTTTGCAAGTGGTGAGCACAACTTTCCCTTGTTTGTTATAGTTCTACAGGAGCAGTGACCAGCTCCATGTTGTAGCTCCCACCCTCTCAAACTATAGTCAGGTGATCCCACTGGTGTCTAATAAAAGGGCAGCCAAGTTTGGGAGTTTTACTATGAAAGCAGCTTGTAAGTTGCAGGTAAAACGTATTCGTCCCTTTTATAAAATGTATAATGAAACTATAGAATTCTTAATGAATCAGATGAAAATTGAGCATAGGACTGGCCAGATATGGGATGACTTTGATGTAGTTGGCCAGCTTAAATATATTGCAATATATGGACAATCAATCCCTTTTTTGTTTAAAGGGTAAGGCATTTTTCAGTAGCAGTATGCACAAAATGTCTCCGTCTTAAATATATTGATAATGGGTTGAGTGCAGAGGACTCTTGTAATTGTCTATATGTATTTTGTGGTCACAGCCTCATTGCACCCCCGCCTAATGGTTTTAAAAAATAGTGGTGAGCACAACTTTCCCTTTTTTTATAAATATATATACCGTATATACTCGAGTATAAGCCGACCCGAGTATAAGCCGAGGTACCTAATTTTACCTACGAAAACTGGGAAAACTTATTGATTCTAGTATAAGCCTAGACACAACTACAGCCCTGTCTCCCAGCAGCGCACATTCTGCCAAAGTGACCCCCCCAGCGATCAACCGGACTTCTTTGCAAAGTTGATGGTGACAGAGAATTGCCAAACGGATTACTGTGTGCATTGTCCCACTGTCCCACTACCATGTGCAGAGGGTGCTGTTTGATATTGCCATCACTGTTAATCTTTCATATAACCAACAGAGGGCGCTGTGTGATATTGCAGTCACTGTTATTCTTTCATATAACCAACAGAGGGCGCTGTGTGATATTGCAGTCACTGTTAATCTTTAATATAACCAACAGGGGGCACTGTGTGATATTGCAGTCACTGTTATTCTTCCATATAACCAACAGATGGCGCTGTGTCATATTGCAGTCACTGTTGTTCTTTCATATAACCAACAGATGGCGCTGTGTAATATTGCAGTCACTGTTATTCTTTCATATAACCAACAGAGGGCGCACTGTTATTCTTTCATATAACCAACAGAGGGTGCTGTGTGATATTGCAGTCACTGTTATTCTTTCATATAACCAACAGATGGCGCTGTGTGATATTGCACGCACTGTTATTCTTTCATATAACCAACAGAGGGCATTGTGGGATATTGCAGTCTCTCCCCAAGTGTACTGTTGGTATAGGAATGATTAAAAGTGACTGAAATCTCAGCTACTCGGGTCGGGTACCGCTGACCGAGTATAAGCCGAGGTAGAGTTTTTCAGCATATTTTGGATGCTGAAAAAGTCGGCTTATACTTGAGAAATTTGAACACTTGAAAATCTGGTGTGCTGGTCCATTTTAAGGATATATATATATAGATATATATATATATATATATATATATATATATATATATATATATATATTTATTCCCCAAAGTCTTTACATTAAATTCTAACTATTTTAAACCATCAGCCAAACAAAAAATGATAACCTTGTATGAACGCTGTAGTCTAGAATATTGGGACATGAATCTCTCCAGTCACCTATTAAATGTACGAGGATGCTTCCAATTCCCATTCATCACAAAAGGTGACAAACAGCCCATGTGCCATCACTGTGGCTCATGTTAATCAGTCCTTTTTGTTAATCTTCTTCATACAATTGATAAAAACCCTGCATGTGCCAGTTTTTACCTTATACGTTTACATCACTTGGCACTCAGGTCACAGACTTGGTTTGTGGAGTGCACCCATATGTTTTTGCTTACAAACACATGAACATATACAGTATATAGGTTAATGTGTGTGTATGCACGCTCCCTGCATTCAGCTTCAATTCGGTGCAAGTCACATGGTGGCCACCATCTGTTTACTTCAATGTGAAATTAACAGACAGCACTGACAATGAGAAATCTCTCATTTAAAATGCCTTTATTTGAATATGGGCCCTGACCCAGACACTCAGCAACGTTTCAGATCGCCAACGGTCCTTTATCAAGATTCGGTTTGTGTAGTGCACCTATATAACTGCATGTGTTTTTTGTTTTTGCTTACAAACACATGAACATATATGTAGGCAAATGTGTCTGTATGTTTTTGTGTTTTCTTATAAACACACATACATTTATAGGTGAATGCATACAGCATATAATATACACTTTGTATAAAAGAAAAAAAAAATTAGGATTTTACCCGCAATAGAAATGTAAGTTTGGAGTCTCTGTAGCAAATGTGCCTCTGCCTGCCATTTGCCACATCCACCAAGGCTGTTATAACCTGACCCAGGCAACTTAGTGAACGGTTTATGCTTCCAGCTTCCTATAGGTGAAAAAAGAATTTTACATTTAAAGATGTTGATTTCTAGTACGTTAGCTTCATAGAACTTCTTTTGCACCATATTTAACTTTTGCAACTTAATTTACCAAAAAAATGTATTTAAAACTTGGTCAAAGTGCTGTTACATTACAGGTATTGGATCACACAACCAGAAACAGGTATGGGATCCGCTATCAGGAAACCCGTTATCCAGAAAGCTCTGAATGATGGAAAGGTAGTTTCCCAAAGACTCAAATTATAATCAAATAATCCAATTTTTTTAAATTATTTCTTTTTTCTCTGTAATAATAAAACTTTACCTTGTAATTGATCCAAACTAAGATATAATTAATCCTTATTGGAAGCAAAACCAAAATATTGGGTTTATTTAATGTATACATGATTATCTACTAGACAAGTTATGAAGATCCAAATTACGGAAAGACCTGGTTATCCGGGAAACCTCCAGGTCCTGAGCATTCTGCACATTCTGCACAACAGGTCACATAACTGTAGCCTGAAAGCCATATCAATTAAAACCCATTTAAGTAAACAATCTTATTTTTTATTATTAATACCATTTTTTATGCAAAAATATGACAGTACCTTGTACTTGAGTCTAACTAAACTGCATAACCCCATATTGGTGGCCAAACAATCCTATTGGGTTACTTAAATCTTTAAATGGATGGTGATTTACAGAATAAACCCTATCTGGCAAATCCCACATCACAAGCTTTCCAGACAATGAATCCCAATACATGTACAGGTATATGATCCCTTATCCGGAAACCTGATATCCAGAAAGCTCTGAATTACGGAATGGCTGTCTCCCATAGACTCCATTTTATCCAAATAATCCAAATTTTTAAAAATGATTTCCTTTTTCTCTGTAATAAAACAGTTGCTTGTACTTGATCCCAACTAAGATATAATTAATCCTTATTGGAAGCAAAATCAGCCTATTGGGTTTTTTTAATGTTTAAATGAATTTCTAGTAGACTTAAGGCATGAAGACCCAAATTACGGTAAGATCAGTTATCCGGGAAAACCCCAGGTCCCGAGCACCCTGGATAACAGGCCCCATAGCTGTATAAGAAAAATATTAAGGGGATAAAGCATGAGACAAATTAGTTTATCTTTGTACTGTAGGGGGTCTGGCCAGTCAAGCAGATTCGGGGAGACTAGTCACCCCAGCGACAAATCTCCTCTTTTTTGGGGCGACAATTTCCCCGAACTGCCTTCCCCCTGCCCTCCGCCGGCAAAAATGAAAATCAACTGGGGGAATGCACATGCGGCGCTTCGTTTTCCGAAATCACCTCGCTAGGAAACTTTGGGCGACTTCGGAAAACTAAGCGCTGTGTGAGCATTCCCTAACGATTTTCATTTTAGCCGGCGGAGGGCAGGGGCAAAGGCAGTTCGGGGAGATTGTCACCCCAAAGAAGAGATTTGTCGCTGGGGCGACTAATCTTCCTGAATCTGCTTGTGTGGCCTGACCCTAAAAGTGAATGCACTGTCTATCAGTAGTTCCCAATCAAACTCCACTGACCTTTAGCCTGACTCCTTCAGTCTGAGTGTCCTTTTGTCTTTCTGACCCTGCTAAATCTACCAGGTTGAGCTGTGAGGATCTGATGTTAACTATATCATTGGTCTTTTCCATGGATTCAATGGTGACAGTGAAAACAGCATGAGATCTGGAGGATTCTCTGTTCATTGAAGTAGAAGCCACACGCCTGTTCCGCCAACCCATTGACAGAACCTATTATAACAAAATGTAGTTATTTAAGGTTCGTTAATGTAGACAAGCATGCAATTGTTATGAAATGATAATTTTGCTTCCTGATCAATCATAGCCACCTCTTAATTGGGGGGACCCTTTTGAACAATCTTTTTATATTTGTATACATATTATGGGGGGTGGGGAAGGGTTTGTGTTGGACCCAACAGACATTAAAGGGATACCGTCATGGGAAAAAACATTTTTTTCAAAGTAAATAAGTTAATAGTGCTGCTCCAGCAGAATTCTGCACTGAAATCCATTTCTCAAAAGAGCAAACAGATTTTTTTATATTCAATTTTGAAATCTGACATGGGGCTAGACATATTGTCAATTTCCCAGCTGCCCCAAGTCATGTGACTTGTGCCTGCACTTTAGGAGAGAAATGCTTTCTGGCAGGCTGCTGTTTTTCCTTCTCAATGTAACTGAATATGTCTCAGTGGGACATGGGTTTTTACTATTAAGTGCTGTTCTTAGATCTACCAGGCAGCTGTTATCTTGTGTTAGGGAGCTGCTGTCTGGTTACCTTCCCATTGTTCTTTTGTTTGGCTGCTGGAGGGGGGAAAAGGGAAGGGGTGATATCACTCCAACTTGCAGTACAGCAGTAAAGAGTGATTGAAGTTTATCAGAGCACAAGTCACATGACTTGGGACAGCTGGGAAATTGACAAAATGTCTAGCCCCATGTCAGATTTCAAAATTGAATATAAAAAAATCTGTTTGCTCTTTTGAGAAATGGATTTCAGTGTGGAATTCTGCTGGAGCAGCACTATTAAGTGATTCATTTTGAAAAAACAATTTTTTCCCATGACAGTATCCCTTTAAAAGCAGACATTTTCCGATTGATCTCCACAACATGCTCCTATTGTTACACTAGTACAATGTAATTTTTAAGTAGTCTTAAAGATTTAATAAGATTTTTTAAATTTGTTTTGCTTAGGCATCTCATTGACACATTATTAATGAAATGTTAAAAGTTTCATAACTCAGCTTGTGGGACATTTGGCACTTTATGATATGTTTAGATTATCAAAGGGGATGTTCACCTTTTAGTTTGCTGTAGAGTGGCATTTTTGGACAATTTGAAACTGGTCTTCAATTTTTATTGTTTGTGGGTTTAAAATTATTTGCATTTTGTTCAGCAGCTCTCCAGTTTGAAATTTCAGTATTGCAAATAATTTAAAATGTCTAAAAAAAAAAAAGATCAACTGAAAACTTGCTTTAAATGAGCCATTCGATAACATAGTAAAACTTAACCTGAAGATGAACACCCCTTTAATATATAGAATCTGTATACTGAATAAATTGCTTTGCATTTTACCATTTCATTTTTGCCCTACTATAACATTAGAGGGTCAGGTTTCTATATCTTTATTGTGGGTATTTCAGGTTTGACTGGGATGGTATATTGGTTTTGATAAAGGCTGGGTCATCCAACCAAAACATTGATGTTTTGCATAATACACTACTGATATCAAATCCATAGAGTGTGGATCTCGGAATGGTTTTTAAGCAGTGAACACTGCACCCTAACAAGCAACAAAGTGTTGGAAATAATGTACCCCTGATTTTGTTATAAGCAAGACAAGGGTCCAGTTTAACTTAGCAAAATGGCAGCAGTGTGAATGGGAGACAGGAAATGAAGAGGAGATTGCCGTAAATAAAAAAATAAGCAATAAAAATTATCAATAACAAACTTTTTGCTGCTGTGATATCCCACTTGAAAGCTGGAATGAGGCAGGTTTTTTTTATAGTTCTTTTTTTAATTATGACCAAGCCAAAGTTGCCATGAAAAGGAAAAGCTATAACAGACTAACAATTAAATTAAAGGTGAAATAACCTTTAAAAGCAAACTGGTATCCCAGTTTCCAAGATTTGCCTTGTGCTTGATAGTGTTAATCTTGTGTGTCTGCTCTGCTCATGAAGCCAACCTTGTCTAGCTCCTGCAAATAGTTCTTAAGCCAGCACTTCATTCTGAGATAGCCAGTTTGGAACTTGGGAGTAAGTGTTCTGAGGACAGTACTAGTCAGCCTCTTTCTGTGAGTTTGTATGGCCTACCATGTGACTGAATGGTTGCTCCTAGATGTTTCCGCTTCACTTAACATTCACTGGAACTTTAAAATACAGAAATTTGACAAAGTGGCTTGTTGGGAAGGTGGTATTATATGATGAAGGTACCCTATTTCCTATCCATTCCTGCTGTTTTGATAAATGCAGCAGCTCAAGTTAACCTCATTTGCAACAAATGAACTTATAATGTGAGGAATGCAAATAAGAGTTGATCTTTGTGTACTGTATTGGAGTCTCTTTCTTCCTGGTTTTGCAGTAAATGGAAAAAAAATACCAACACAATGATTCGAGGTGGATTCAGACTACTTTAATGGATTGATTACTCCATTTTTGGAGGAAATTTTACATTTGCTCCTGCATTCTTGGGGCACATGAAAGAAGGAAATCACCCAATGATTATATATTGATGATTTAAAGTGATACTGACACTAAAAAACTACTTTAAATATACATTGAGGGGCCCATTCACTTAGCTCGAGTGAAGGGACTTCGACCATGACTTCGACTCGAACTAAAAATCGTTTGACTATTCGATAGTCTCTTTAAAAAAAAACTTCGACCCCCTAGTTCGCCACCTAAAACCTACCGAAGTCAATGTTAGCCTATGGGAAAGGTCCCCATAGGCTTTGCTAGCTTTTTCAGGTCGAACAAAAATCGTTCGATAGATGGATTTTTCGTGATCGAACGAATTCCGGTGAATCCTTCGACTTTGATATTCGAAGGATTTCAATTCAGCAGTCGAATATCGAGGGCTAATCAACCCTCGATATTCAACCATAAGTAAATTTGCCCCTCAAAGTTACCTGTAGGTCATGTTGTTTTTTGATGAGAGGTTTGTTTTTGTAAGTAATTGTTAGTTGAAATTCCTTAACCTGACTGTTTTGCCAACCTGACTGTCCCATCTCAGCCTGTCAGTTAAAGTTTCTAATGCTAATGGACGCCTGCTGCACAAATATGGCAGCCACCTCATAGGTGATCACAGGGAGTCAGATAGGTAATGTAAAAGCATCTGGCAAATGTATCGGGTAATGTAAAAGCATCAGGCAAAATTATAAGCATGCAAAGTCAATTTTAAGGTACCGGTAGATGTAAAAAAAAGGTTCATTTTCTGGTATCCGCATCTCTTCATGCAGAGTTCTCAAACCAGCGTTAAGAACTAGCCACCAAACATAGCATGCTAAAAGACCTATGATGGAATACACAATTAGGGCGTTTATAATGGGCAACATCACCAAGAATGTCTCAAATGTTAACCAGTGAGATCTTAGCTTTTGTTTTCTAACTTGTAGGTGACCATTCAAATCTAATTGCTGATTGGTTACGTTTGTCTTTAATGTTAATAAATATGACCCTTAATGTGTATTAATTCCTGTAAATAAAATTACATTGTTAACTTTTATACAATTACCTGATATGCTTCAGCAGCAGAAGTTACCACCTGTTCAACAGCTCCTACAACAAACACTCCTTTCTTTATATGTTCTCTTAGGAACAGTCCTGCTGACGCTGAATCTAATAGATCAAATATCTGTTCGTTGTAGATCTCAATAAAAGAACACTTACACAAAAAGCTTTTGCCATCCCCAGCCTGTAAAAAACAGAAAACAGTACCCAAATTTAATTTTGGTACACAACAATAAAAAAAAATCAGATATTAGAAAAAAGTTTGACTAGATCAAAAATGTTTACACTTTTCACTTAATGAAAGACATTTGTCTTTTTGAGCTCAACCCCATTTTTGAAATGCAATCAGAGCCCATCTGCCTTAACTCATAACAAGGTTATAGATATATAAAAAATATTGTGGTATCAGGCATTCAACAATACTATCAAAACTACCTAGCATAAAAAATAATCTGTTCCACAAAATTGATTACTTTGGTCACCCTTAATTGTGGCAGCTACACCACCTGGTTCAATACTATTGCAGTAAACTATCAAATCATGTAATAAAGCATGTCACTTGGCAGTGGTAAAAGTTGTATATTATATATAAACATCAAATCAGAAGGTTTCTGAACCAGACTAGAGAGAAATTTGCACGAGAAAGGACATTATTTGGCATAGAGACCAGCTAGGCTTCTAGAAGAGAGATGTCATTTTATTGATAAAATGTAGCGAATATTAATCAAAATAAGTCAAATAAGGCACCAATCCAAAATGCTGTTAGTTTTTCACATTTAAACAGGACCTGGGGGGGGGAACAAGGCATCACATGGTTGACCAATGTTGTTAGTTTTAAGAGAATCAGCAGCTAAGCTATGACTTTCTAGTGCTTACTCAAGAATTGTCACTTTTTGAAATGGAATAAACACAGGGCAGAAATACAATGTCCTGACAAGGAAAAATGTAGACTTTAAATTGTCATATAGCTTGACTGTATGTATACCTTACCTTTTCTTTTTCACGATTAATTAGGAAAAATAAGTACTCAAAACTCCGGGGAATAACTCCCCTGAGGTTGTGTGTGAAATTATCAGACTCAGAAGGCCCTGCAGAAAAAAGATACATTGATAGCACAATTTAAAACAAAATAGAAAAAAATTCAAAAAACAAAAATAAAAGCTCAGAAAGGCAGGTAACCAAATTCATAAGGAATAAAAGGAAAAAGTTTACAAGATAACCAACTGAATTATGATGACAGTGTTTTCTATACTGAATCCCTGAGTTAACTGAAACTTATGTGAGGAAAGACAACCAGGAATGGAGCTGGGGTGCCTGCCCCAATAGTTCAAAATCAAAAGACGAGCAAAAAAAAAAAAAGCAGCACTCCCATCTTTACTATTTCATACAGCAACTTTCGGACCATCCAGGTCCTTTTTCAAGCTAACAAAGTATCAATTCACATTGCCTGCCCCAATACTCAAATGGTTGAAATATGATAAAGAAGCTATCAGCTTACCTAGCATGGTGAATGTCTTTCCTGAGCCAGTCTGGCCACTGTAATGAAAGAGAATTGTGAAGGAATTAGACTTTAATATAAGCGTAAAAAAACCCTCTAAACCCCAATTCAGAGAAAATGGTGGTAAAATCATTATATTTGGAAAGAGCTGCCATTGAATATAAACCAGGTTTAATAATTACCTACATTTAGATTCACGCATTCTCTAGAACAGACAGTTAATGCAAATATAAATTATTTATATTTATAAAAAAAAATATTACAAAGCATGGAAAACAGGAAATATTTTTCTGATTTTCATTGCCAACTGTAAGACGCACACATTGCAATGCAAAGACAATGGAGGACTGGCAATATTGGCATGGGACAAAGATTTAGGGTAAGGACACACTGGACGATTTGTCGCGAACGTTTTAAAAAAGTAAATTGCGGCGACAAGACGATCGTCTTTTTTGAACAGACGATTCACATCGACTATTGGCACAGAGCGATTTGTATCCCATTACTCTGTGCGGTACGTGCTCCACCCAAACCGGAAACGGTTTGTGCTTCCCGCTGTACCCTGGCGTCTTTACGTTCTTGCGTCATTGCGTTCGCATTGTAATTTGAATACAATTGCTGCTACTTATCTGTATGTGTGTGCGTGTCTAGGAGATTTCAGTGCTTTTCTAAGTACATGCTTTTTCTGATAAATCGCTCGGAAAAGGGTCTCAGTGCGTTTTGGAGCTACAGGCGATTCACAAACGCGCTGTGGGCACAGGAGCTGGCGTCTTTCATTTGGTTTTGTTCAGAGACAAAACGAGCAATATTTCGCCGCAATTTGCTTTTTAGAAACGTTGACGACAAATCGTCCAGTGTGTCCTTACCCTTAAAAGCTATAATGTTTCTAAGCTACTATACTCGGACATGGGTGAAGCCTCATTTTAGCACAAGAATAAAAGCCATTCAAACCATTGTTGTGTAAAACAAACTCCTACATTTTTTCTTCATTATCTAATTAAAAACATTCAGTGATTCAAAAAAGTAATATACACATCAAAAGAGAGGGAACTCTGTTACCCTTATAACAAGATTTTTGTTCATATTAAAGGGATACTGTCATTTTCAAAAAAAATTCAAAATTCATTGGTTAATAGTGTTGCTCCAGCAAATTTCTGTACCGAAATCAGTTTTTCAAAAGAGCAAACATTTTTTTTAAATTTTGAAATCTGACATGGGGTTAGGCATAGTCAGTTTATCAGGTGCCCCCAGTCAATCTTTTCTGCTGCCCAAGCCCAGCAGCAGAACAATGGGAAGGTAACCAGCTCCCTGGTAGATATGAGAACAACACTCAATAGTAAAAATCCATGTCTCACTGAGACACCTTCAGTTACATTAAGTAGGAGAAACAATAGCCTGTCAGAAAGCAGTTCCATAGTGCAATACTGGCTCTTTCTGAAAGCACATGACCAAGCAAAATGACTTGAGATGTCTGCCTACACACCAATATTACAACTAAAAAAAAAAATACATTTGTCAGGGTCAAGAATGAAATTTTACATGGCAGAGTGATTTGCAGTGTAAACAGTAATTTATAAATAAAAACTACACCATAAAATTATTCACAAACAAAAAATGATCAGATTGCTAAACCTTCAGTCTTTCTCCTTCTGCTGGTCTAGATACAATCTTTTCAAATATCATTACAAAATGTCCAAGAAAATCATGACAGAATCCCTTTCAGGTGTACAAAAAGGGCACATGGCAGCATGCTCAATATGCATTCAGTCCCTATACCGACACTTTAAAACTGTATCTTTAATTGTTGGTGGCCAATAACACCCAGCTTGTTTTAATCCTTAATCATATGTTATGGAGACGGTGTGTTATTTGTGTTACTTCCAGAGCACAATGTGTTCCCAGTATACTGGCAATGCAATGGGGACACTTGGGGGCAGATTTACTAAGCTCGGGTGAATGAATAGAGGGAGTTTTTTGTGCTCCTCGACTATCGATTTGGCGTAAATTCACCTGAATAGAATGATTCGAATAGATTGAGCGAAAAAACGATGCGACTATTCGCACATTCGATAGTCGAAGTATTGTCTCTTTTAAAAATCATTCGACTGCCTACTGCACCCGATTAAACCTACCGAATTGCTTTAAAAGCCTATGGGAAAGTCCCATAGGCTTTTTTTCTAAGTTTTTGATGGAATAAAAAGGCATTCGATCGATCATTCGATCGAATGAAAATCCTTAGATTGAATATTCGATCGCTCCGGGCGAATATTCACCCATTCGACTATTCGCCCATTCGACTATTCGCCAGCGCGTAAATTTGCCTGAATTCCCTATTCAATTCTATTCCCCAGTCGAATTTCGAGGGATTTAACCCCTCTAAATTCTACCCTTGATAAACCTGCCCCTTGGAGGTGGAAGGCTCTGGGAGTAATGTACATATGCAGCAGAGCTCTGCATTTGTCAGCTTAGATCCATTTTGTGTTGCAAGATAAAGGACTGACTTAAATGATGTCCAGAGAATCTGTGCACTGCCCGCTGTAAAAAGCAAAGACTTTAAGTCCCAGAATCCACAATTTAGCATGGAACAAGGTGAAGAATTTGTAGAATGACTCTGCTAGGCAAGGTAGGCAAATGGGCCTGCTAAGGCAGCAGGCCAACAAGGTTTCCTTTCAGTCACAAAAAAATACAATTGGAATGGTTATGAACCATTAATACGTAGGCCCTGTTGTATGAGCCTATGTCCAAATTCAAGCACTACTGCACTGCTACCCATAACCAAAACATCAAGTTAAAACAAAATTCTAATCAATGGGGTTAATTTATGAAAATCAGATTAGTGGTCTGGAGAGCAATTGAATGACGTATGCTTTTTTGTAATATTTATTTTAACTTACTAAGCAAAGATGGTGCCATTGTAACCATTCATGCAAGATTCAACAATGTTTTTTGCCACACTTGAAAATACAGATTCCTGAAAAAGAAAAGGAAACAAAAAATATATATATGTATTTAAGTGTTATGAAGCTGCTATTAAATCAATAATTACAATAAATAAAACCATGTCCCCATACAGAATACAAATCTGCATATCTTCATAAGAGAGAACTGTTAAAGATACAACAGCAAAGGAGGCTCTTGTTCAACTATAGGCCCACAAATTCTTCATAGCCAGAATTACTGCCTAGGTCTACACATAGCCTGTATTTCCCAGTACTAAGAATAATTCTAATGCAGATTTTGTCAGTATTGTGGCCCTTTATAATGGCTCTACTTAAATGTGACCTGTCTCCCACACATAAAATGCTGTACAGGTATGGGACCGGTTATCCAGAATGCTTGCGACCTGGGGTTTTCCAGACAACTGATCTTTCTGTTATTTGGATCTTCACACTTTAAAGAGGTAACTTATTAAAGTCGGAATGTCAAAAACTCGAAAAAGGTGAGTTTTTTTTTACTATAATAACCAGATTTTTAGTGAAAAAAAAAACAATTTTTCGTGATTTACCGTATTATACCTAGAAGATGGAAAAAGTCAGAATCCGGCATCTCAGATCTGCCGAGGTTGTTTATAAGTCAATAGGAGAAGCCCCAAAGATATCCTGGTTTGTGCTGGGTTTCGAGCAATAATCCAAAGATTTTGTGGGTTTTTTTAAAAGGAAAATCCGCAAAATTCGTACGATTTGAATTTTCGGACGACTTTTACAGTTTTCTCAAGTTTTTTCCCGAACTGAAATTTTACGGTAAAATGTTGGAGTATATTTCAGAAAATAATGAGATAAATTCAGGTTTTGATAAATAACCCCCTAAGTCTACTACAAAATCATGTAAACATTAAAAAAAATCCAATAGGGTGGTCTTGCTTAAAATAATGATATATTAGTTTGGATCAAGTACAAGGTACTGTTTAATTATTACGGAGGAAAGGGAAATAATTTTTAAAAAACTGCATTATTTTGCTTAAATGGAGTCGATGGGAGATGAACTTCCTGTAATTCTGAGCTTTCTGAATACCGGGTTCCATATACGGATAACGCATCCCATACCTGTATAATTAAATTCCTTTTCAAATTAAACATGAATCCCAAATTTTTGTTTTTGTTAAGTATAAGCAAAGTTGTTTTTGCTTGATTAACATGATAAAATAGGATTTGGAATTAGGTTGACAGGTGTTCATATGCAGGGAGCCCCTCTACATATATATTTTTTTAAAAGGTAAACCTTATTGTTTTGAACATTAAAAACAAAACAACCCATTTATGTTACATGGAGTCAGGCATTAGGTATGAGACGACAAACCGAGAAGTGTAACAGTAAAAGACACAGGGGGGTTAATTTGACACATTAAAGAACAGTCCTCACACATTGAGGTTTAGGGCACAGTTTGCTCCACACTAGGTTGAGGAGGGGCATGACTAGCTTGTGTGGAAATGTATGGGGCTTCCCCAATTCAGATTTCATCAAAGAATGTAGGGATGGGGTCAATATCACGCCAAGGGACAACTTTGTTGACTTGCTGTTTCCAAGTTCTGAGGGAAGGTGGAGAGTTACCCATCCAGTGCATTGCAACTGTTCTTTTTGCATAAATTAGTAATATGGGGATCTTAACCTGGCATATTTGCATTTGCGATTATATCTTCTATGACCCCCAGAAGGCAAATAGTTGTTGTTATTACCCTTGGGAAGTCTAGGTTGTCTGCCAGGTAATTTATGACTTGGGTCCAACAGTTAAGGATTTGTTGTCATACCAACAGCAAGTGAAATAAGTTGGCTGCTGGTTCTTAGCGTCAAGGACAAAAGTCACGAGGAATTTGACCCGTTTACTTAAGTTGGATGGGGGTCCTATAAAGATGGTGTATGGTCTTAAGGATAGGCTAATACAACTCAGATGAGATGAGACAACTAAAAGCCTTTTCTATTGCTGTGTGCCAGTCATCTTGTTCAAGTCCCAGAATCTTGCTAGACCACCACTCTTGCGAAGTTTGGAAGGGTTTGACCAGAAAAAAGGCCACATTGATTGAACACATTGAGTAGAGCAGTATGGACATTGTTAGGGTCGGCCAAATAGATCATCTGCAAAAAGGCAGGTCTTCTCTTGTATAGTGGAGTAAGTTAAGCCTCTGATTTGGGTGGGATTAATTCATTAGAATAGCCAGTGGCTCAATTGTCAAGTCAAAAAGTATGGGGGACAGGGGGCAACCCAGTATCATTCCTCTAGTCAGTGGAAAGGAGAGAGCTATGAAGCCATTGACCTCGATTCGGGCTATGGGATTCTTGTATAGGATTCATGCTAGACATCTTGAAACAAGACCAAAGTTGGTTAGGACTTCCAACTGGTAGTTGGTAGTGTCACTCTGATGAGTCACAGGCCTATGCAGAGTCCAATAAGACCAGTACTCTGGTTCCGGTCTCTACGTGAGTGATTGGAGGTTGGTAAAGTGTCTATGGAGGTGGATATTTGTAGAGTGCCCAGGCATGAAGCCCGATTGGTCAGGGTGTATAAGATCTGGGACTACCTGCTAGAGGTAAGGATCTTGGCGTCTGTGTTGAGAAGGTATATAGGGCAATACAAGTAACAAATGGATGGCCCTTTCCCCGGTATGGGGATGACCACTTTCAATGCTTCTGCATACCAGGGGGGGGGGGGAAGGCGTTGCTATCATACTCACTTTAGAGGGTTTCTAAATATTTAGGGGCAACTATATTCTACATAACTATACATTTATGAATATGTATATCCATCTACACCATTCATAAATACAAGAGGTAGTTACTACTCCAAAGTCCAAACTTTTCAGGCTTCTATGCAGGATAGTATTGCATACTGCAGTATATTTTTTAGACTGAAATGCAATGTATCATGCTACCATTAAAGAAAACAGCATTACCTGAGTTGTATCCACATTTGCAACATGATCAAATGTGAACATTTTTGGCTCAGGTTTGGAATGGAGGCGGATTGTAGTGGAAGACAGAGCTGTGAGACATGAACCCTGTTCCCCATCTACTCCAGTCAGTGTTCCCTCCACAGGAGGGCGGATCCGGACAAAAACTTTAATAGCATCCTCTTCAGCACTGTAGAGGGGAAAAGTATGTACAACAGTTATTTTGTGCTCTAATGAATATAACATGGTTAACAGAATCTCCGCCTGTGGCATGTCAAACTTTTAAAATTAAACTTTATCCATTGGCTATACTGTAACATATACATAGATATAATTTCTATATGCAGACTTTAATTTAACGATTAAAGAATAAAATTTGAGCCATATGGGCATGGCTGTTGAAATGCAGCCCTATTGCTTGTTTTTACCTGGGCAGGCAGGGGAGAGGTTGAGTTACATTAGATGGATCACCTATAAAGCAAAAGATATGTATGTTAAAAAGGATCAGTTTTCAATATACAGAACAAAAAAAGTCAACACTGCATAAATTGCATAAACACAGATTTTATACTGGAAAACTGTTAAGTGCCCAAATCATTATGACAACTAAAGCTCCAAAAAAAACATTTTGTTACACAGGGCTACTGCACATGTCACAGTTACAGTAGTCCAAAGATACTAAAGATCAGGCACAAAATAAATTCTGCCAATATCACTGTTTTCTGAACTGTGGGGCTGGTTCAGAATATCTAAATTGAGGCTGTAATAACCTGCCTGCCTGGAGTTGAACTGGGGACCTGGTGTTTCTGTGCTGTCTACATTGCCGCTGCTCTATGTGAGCAGATAGCCAAGGCCCTGGTTCACTCCTATTAACTTTCCATGTAACTGCAAGTAGGCTTGGCTTGTTTCACCTGTTGTCAATCTGGCCACAGGTGATCTATGTAAGCCGTTTAAGGGGTTGTTCACCTTCCAAATACTTTTTCAGTTGAGTTGTTTCCAGAAATAAAGTCTTTTTTCAATTGCTTTCCAGTTTTAATTTTTTACTGTTTTTCTAAAATCTAAGTTTAAAGGGGAACTCCGGCTTCCAAACCAAAATTTGATAAATAAGCCCACATAACACATAAATCCCTAATATATCCATCACAGTTCCCGGTTTCTTCAAAACGTATGAATAAATGCCATTTTCTTTGCTGAAATCCTGCTGTTTAACAATTCTTCTCTTTCCGCATCATTTGAAATCCTGGCAGGGAAGGAGAGACTAAACACTGATGTTATAAATTGTAACAACTTCTCCACAGTTTACAGACAGCAGTGCTCTCCAACTTCTGTGCTACCGAGGGCCAGAATTTTTCTGGTTTATATAGTGGAAGACCGATAATGGAAGCCAGTGTTAGACACTCCCTGTTTTAGACCACACCCATGTTACCACAAAACCATGTCCACATTAATAGCACACCAAAAAAACAAATGGTTGGTGCTCACAGCAGGGATATCACTTAAACTGTATGTGAAATAAAAGTTAAGTCATATTAAGACATACCCTTAAATCCATATACCTCCTCCCCTTTGGATAACACAGCACCCCCAGAACAAATACCAGGCTTGTGTTTTACAGACAGAGCAGGGCACACACAGGGAGTTTATGGAAGGCAGAGTATGGCACACCCAAGGACAATAGGGCAGACAGAGTATGGCACACATAGGGAAGGCAGATTATGGCACACACAAGGAGCATAGGGCAGGTAGAGCATGGCACACCCAGGGAGCATAGGGCAGGCAGAGCATGGCACACACAGGGAGCATAGGGCAGAACAGAGCAGGAGACAGGGAAACCCATCAGGACTCTAAAATGTACTACATACAGTGACACATTGCTGGTGCCCCATTAGCATTCTGAATAAGGTGTGAACAGGTGAACAATGTGGGCAGTTTCAGTCTGGGTCTCAGTTGTAACCAGTACAGGGATTAAGGATGTGAACAATAGAGGTGTCACAGATGAGAACAAAACTTTCATGTGGAGGGCCACACAAGAGGGGGGGGCAGTTGGAAAGCCGTGGCATGTAGGAACTACATAATCCACAATGCAATGCACTGTGATTTTGGAGGTTGCAGGCTAAGGACAGATGGCTGCTGATACAAAGTAACAGTAGTCAGTTAGCTCAGCAAAGTAGTCAGACAGATAAGCAGGAGAGCAGGGGGCTAGGGAATTCATAATTATAGCATGTACGCAGCAGCCATTTTGTGGACACTGTTATTAATGGGGGACCCAATGTCCATCCCCATGCCCTGGCTACACAATTAAATAGTGAAGAAAACGGGGGAATGTGGGGAGAGCAGTGACATCTGGGACATCTCTCTCTCCGTGGGACTCTCACTCTCTCACTCCGTGGGACAATCTCTCTCTCACTCCGTGGGACAATCTCTCTCTCACTCCGTGGGACAATCTCTCTCTCACTCCGTGGGACAATCTCTCTCTCACTCCGTGGGACAATCTCTCTCTCACTCCGTGGGACTCTCTCTCACTCCGTGGGACTCTCTCTCACTCCGTGGGACTCTCTCTCACTCCGTGGGACTCTCTCTCACTCCGTGGGACTCTCTCTCACTCCGTGGGACTCTCTCTCACTCCGTGGGACTCTCTCTCACTCCGTGGGACTCTCTCTCACTCCGTGGGACTCTCTCTCACTCCGTGGGACTCTCACTCCGTGGGACTCTCACTCCGTGGGGCTCTCACTCCGTGGGACTCTCACTCCGTGGGACTCTCACTCCGTGGGACTCTCTCTCTCACTCCGTGGGACTCTCTCTCTCTCACTCCGTGGGACTTCTCTCTCTCACTCCGTTGGACTCTCTCTCGCTCTCACTCCATGGGACTCTCTCGCTCTCACTCCGTGGGACTCTCTCGCTCTCACTCCGTGGGACTCTCTCGCTCCGTGGGACTCTCTCGCTCTCACTCCGTGGGACTCTCTCGCTCCGTGGGACTCTCTCGCTCTCACTCCGTGGGACTCTCTCGCTCTCACTCCGTGGGACTCTCTCGCTCCGTGGGACTCTCTCGCTCTCACTCCGTGGGACTCTCTCGCTCCGTGGGACTCTCTCGCTCTCACTCCGTTGGACTCTCTCTCGCTCTCACTCCGTGGGACTCTCTCACTCCGTGGGACTCTCTCGCTCTCACTCCGTGGGACTCTCTCGCTCTCACTCCGTGGGACTCTCTCGCTCTCACTCCGTGGGACTCTCTCGCTCTCACTCCGTGGGACTCTCTCGCTCTCACTCCGTGGGACTCTCTCGCTCTCTCTCTGGCACGCTCTCTCTCTCTCTGGCACGCTCACACTCTCAGTGGCACTCTCTCTCAGTGGCACTCTCTCTCAGTGGCACTCTCTCTCAGTGGCACTCTCTCTCAGTGGCACTCTCTCTCAGTGGCACTCTCTCTCAGTGGCACTGTCTCTCAGTGGCACTGTCTCTCAGTGGCACTCTCTCTCAGTGGCACTCTCTCTCAGTGGCACTCTCTCTCAGTGGCACTCTCTCTCAGTGGCACTCTCTCTCAGTGGCACTCTCTCTCAGTGGCACTCTCTCTCAGTGGCACTCTCTCTCAGTGGCACTTACACATTAGACAGAAAGCAGACAAAGCACCACAAAGGACTGTCCAACTCTATAAAGCTCCAGCTATTCTAAGAATAAATCTTACTGCTTGCATCAGTGATATAATCATACCTTTGGTTCCCGGTGGCATCCTGTCTATTTTAGTTCTGCTGGAGCCGTCACCAATTTAAATCTCGATTCCTACAGAAACACTCTCCCTTCAAAATGGAGGAACTTTAAAATTTGGCGCTCCTACAGTAGCAGCAACACAGAAAATCCTGCGGTTGTCATAGGCCACGCCCATTGAAGGCCGAGCCATTTCTATCTTAGCCAATGTTCACAGAGCCCATACATACCTCAGGCGGCCATGATTGTTACTGGCGTATAAGCTTCCGTCGAGCAGGAAAGATTGTCCTTTCTGAGACCTCGTCGAATTCATGTTGTTGTAGGAAGTTCTCGGAAGCAGTGTGCAGCATTGTGGGTATGTGTGAGCTGAAGGTTCATTCTTGATGATTGTGTCAAGCTTTTAATATATCATCGGCATAACGTATCTTAATATGTTAATATTTCTTAGTATATGTTATTACATTAGTAGAAATACATAATCGTTAATAGAATACATGCTGTTAGTCATACTAGATCATATGCTCCTACAACTACAATATTAAAACTGAAGAGAATTTTTGGGAGCTGCATCCTTAGGGATATCGCTCACTGTAAGGTTTAGTAATTAATAAAGCGACAATATTCTACTTTATTTCAATAAGAAACTACCTCCAGATATTTCTGACTTTTTCTAATTTGTTTTTACATTTCTTTTGTGTTTTTCAATCTATTCTAAATCACCATCTTAAAATCGGAAATGCTGTGTGTGTGACCCTGGGCAAGTAGAATGCAGACTAATCCTGAAAATATTGTCGTATTCTTTCCAGACAGATCATCTTCACTTCATCTTCCCTTGCACAATTCAACAACCACCAATCAAGTAAGACCTTAAATAGTTTCAGAAATCAATAACATGAAAAATCCTTTGGATCATTGTGTAGCACTGTAAATGTTGCTACGAGCTCCTTTGTGTCGTTATTTTTGGACTTATTGTTAAAGGGATACTGTCATGGGAAAAACCATTTTTTTCAAAATGAATCAGTTAATAGTGCTGCTACAGCAGAATTCTGCACTGAAATCCATTTCTCAAAAGAGCAAACAGATTTTTTTATATTCAATTTTGAAATCTGACATGGGGCTAGACATTTTGTCAATTTCCCAGCTGCCCCTGGTCATGTGACTTGTGCCTGCACTTTAGGAGAGAAATGCTTTCTGGCAGGCTGCTGTTTTTCCTTCTCAATGTAACTGAATGTGTCTCAGTGGGACATGGGTTTTTACTATTAAGTGCTGTTCTTAGATCTACCAGGCAGCTGTTATCTTGTGTTAGGGAGCTGCTATCTGGTTACCTTCCCATTGTTCTTTTGTTTGGCTGCTGGAAGGGGGAAAGGGAGGGGGTGATATCACTCCAACTTGCAGTACAGCAGTAAAGAGTGATTGAAGTTTATCAGAGCACAAGTCACATGACTTGGGGCAGCTGGGAAATTGACAAAATGTCTAGCTCCATGTCAGATTTCAAAATTGAATATAAAAAAATCTGTTTGCTCCTTTGAGAAATGGATATCAGTGCAGAATTCTGCCGGAGCAGCACTATTAACTGATTCATTTTGAAAAAATTTTCTTTTCCCAAGACAGTATCCCTTTAAGCTTCTGTGCGCAAGTAAATATCGGTTGCCAAATTTGGCTAGCTATGGGCCCAGAATGATAAACGACATGCTTAAATGGCTGATGATGGACTTGTCAGATATTGATTAGGTCAGCTGGAAGAAGCTTTTTCTAATTTATGGCTGTGTATGCCCCTTTCTGTGATTTAGTTATTGCAGGAGGACTAAACCGTTGGATCAGCCCAATTGGTCCAGCAAATTGTATGTAGAAATCAGGCAAAGATCTGGTGGCCTGGTCAAGAGACTGACTCTACTACCTGAGTATGGTTTGCACTACTATAATAAAAAAACATAATTTGTTAGAAGGTAAGGCATCCTTTAAACCCAAATGTCCTTCTGTCTCCGTTTTAGGTAGTCTATTAATATATACAGTTGAAACTGTGATTCTTTTCATTGTGGATAAAATCTGTTATAAATGAACTACTGCATTTTCAGAGTTTGTTTTGGATTATTTTTTGGGAGATACTTTTCAGTAAATCATTCTTTCACTCGGTTTCTTGTAGTCATGAGTAAAAGAAACAATGTGTCCTATGTGAAACCAGCCGAACCCTCCTTCATTTCCAAGTTCAAGAAAGATGTTTGCTACAAAGAGGGCCCAACAGTGGACACAAAGGTTTGTGTTTATACAGATAACATTTTTATATTGTGGTTTCTGTGTTTAGTATGATTAACAAAAATTCTTATTTTCTTTGTCAAAACAAAGGGGCAGATTTTTTTTTTTTCAAATGCTTCAGGTCTCGGGGAAAAACTTTTACCTGCTAAGAATCACTTACTACTCCAGTTGGGTCTTTGTAGCTGATAAATTATGAAGATAAATGATGATTCAGGTCAAGCAACATTTCTCTTTTTACATTTGTTTCATTGACAACCACAGTAACTTTGTCAATTGTCAGTGGGGCTGCAGCAATATGAAATTATTTCCTAATAGCAAACACTTTTTTTGTGATGGTAAAAGCTGTCCTGTAGAAAGCCAGTCTGGTCAAATGAAGTGGTGTGAGCAATTAGTGTTCTACTTTATGGATCCCTGCCATTCTAGTGAATGGATTCTGCAATGTTCTGTACATAATTGCAGCTTAGAGACGCCAATCCGCACAGCTGTCTGCTGTCCCATGTTGTCTTGACACTGTAAATCATTAAATTACAGACAATTAAAATAAATATTGTCTTCTTTAATTGTTATTTAGAGGAAAAGCTTAGCCAAAAGAGTGGATCTTTCACTGATATACCCACCTTGAGGTGGGCAGCATCAGGCTAATGTGATCATTTGGCCCTTGGGACAACGATTGGATCATAATTGGCACTTTGCAGAATGTTATTACAAGGACTGCACAAATAGATGCCTTCCTCAATCTGACAGCAAAGTCAAACCTGCCTGCTCGATATCTTCATGATATTGTTCAGATATTAGTTGATTAGGCCCATTGGACATTAAGGGGGTTATTAATTAAAGTCCATTTTGTTCTAGTGTGACTTTTAAAGGGCAAAAACACAATTTTTTTCGTGGAAAATAAACTCGGATTTTTCTAAATTTATTAAACCCTGATAATGTTAAAAGTCTTAATAAAAAAAGTACTCCAACTCAGACCTGCCAAATTCATGTTAAAGTCAATGACAGATGTCCCGTTGACATTTTGAAAATATCCTGATCTGCGCTGGGTTTCGTTCAATAATCTGATGGTTTAGGGCGTCAAATCACAAAAAGTGGCAGGTTTTGGGCATCAAGTCAGAAAAAGTGTCAGGTTTCAGGCGTCAAGTCTGAAAAAGTCACAGTTTTTTCACGATTCTTTTCAAGTCTTTGCCCTCACAAAAATTTTAGTGAAAATTTATTGATTATTAGGGAGAAAAATCAGTGCGGATTTGGTCTGAGTGGTTTCAGAAAATAGTAAGAACAATTAGAATTTTTGTAAATAACCCCTTCAAAGTCACTAAAAACACTGCAAGATTTTTTCCATGTATTTAGTTTGTTTCCAAGGTTTCCTACTGTGCATGTGAAAAATGATATTAAGTAAAATCAGCCTCCAAATTCACATGGTGAACATTGAGCAGTCTTCTTCCTGTAGGCTGCACAGCTAAATCCCTATTTAAAAGGAAATGCAATGTCATTTATATGAAGGACCTTACCAAATATTACACACCTGGTACCCTGTATATAGTTTTAAACTGTAAACATATACCATCTTTAAAGAAAAGCACCAGATATTTACTTACTTTCTCCATTAGATGACAGAAAAATCAGTTTCTTGGTATCAGGAAATTAGTATTCAATGTATACCATGCTTTCATTAACCATCTCTGTAGGGAGTTGGTATCCTACAGCTGAAATTAACAACTGCTCAGTATAAAATTACAGACACTATATTTTAATATAAAAATATATTTTAATAAACTAGAGAATATTGTCGGTGTAATCATAGTTTTAGATGCCATAGTACGCTCTGATTTGTCAGAATAATGCCTAAGGTTTTCTTATAGCTTGTACAGAGAGATCTGAAGGTATTTACTAAAACTTGACTTTTCCTCACTAGAATAAAAAAAAACATTCAACCAAACTCCCAAATCCCCTAAATTTACCAATTAATCTGAACGAAGTTGGTGCAGAAAAAAATTTGAATTCGAATTAGCGAACAAAAATCTTCCCAAAACCCTCGAAGATCATGAAGGCGAGAAATATCTTCAAATTGGTAAAGGTACCATCTGCCAGTGACTTTAACGTGATTTCAACAGGTCTTAGCCGGATTTTTTTCGGATTCGGGGTTTTAGCAGCTTTGGAGCATAATAAATCTCAAAAAATCTGAGGGTTTTTATTCCTCTAAATATTAGTTTTTCCGCTTTAAAAAATCGACCAGAAAAATTTGAGGTTTAATAAAAAGGCCCCCAAGTCTTTGCCAGCATAGTTTTTTTTTTTTTTTTTTTTTTTGTTCTAGGGACTGTTATGAACAAGCTATTTACAAGCACACTTGAAATGAAATTATGTCATGCCCGCTTGATCATTGCACCACATCCCCATTTGAGTTATTATAAAAAGATTAAAATCACAAGAGGAGACTTTTGAGAGGTGATAAGGAATTGTGATTAGCTGCCAGTGAGACAGTGCTTGCTTAGTCACCGCTATGTACCAGTAATACCTTTACAAAAGCTTGGTGAAATAAAGTTATAGAAAATGAATATACAATCATCTGTTAATTTTTTTCATCAGAAACTCTATAGGGAAAATTAAAAATGATATGCAGTACAAGTGTAGGATCCATTATTCGGAAACACGTTCTCCAGAAAGGTCTGCATTATGGAAAGGCAGTCTACCATAGACTCTCATTTTATCCAATTAATTCAAATAAAAATGATTTCCCTTTTCTCTGTAATAGAAAAACAGTACCTTGTACTTGATCCAAACTAAGATATAATTAATACTTATTGGAAGAAAAACTAGTTGATTGGGTTTATTTAATGTTTACATGATTTTCTGGTAGACTTAAGGTATAAAGATCCACATTACAGAAAGATCTGTTATCCGGAAAACCCCAGGTCCCGAGCATTCTGGATAAGAGGTCCTGTGCCTACCATTTTAAGCAAAGGCAATACACAAACCCAAATTAGGTTTATTTTCAACATGTTTTATGTCCTTGCAAAGTGACAGAATGATGACAACTTATTTAAATGTATTTTTGTCTGAATTTTATTATACCCTGCAGAGACAGGAACTTCCCATACTTTCAGAGGACAGTGATGGAAGTGATAAAGAAGATGAGCAGCCTCAGGTTGTTGTCCTAAGGAAAGGTGACCTCTCCGAAGAGGATGTTATGAAAATTAAACAGCAGATCAAGGAAAACACAAAAGGTCTGTGTATCAGATGTTTATAAATACATAGTTATGATCGTAATGCAAGCTGATAAGAAAAATAATAAAATAGGTTGTGCAAGATAGTGTTATGTACTTAGTTTTATTTGTTGCAATGTTCATTGACAGTTAGATCCAATATATCTTACAGGGGGGTTACTTTTTCCTAGACAATGTATTAGAGCTCACTCTATTAAAATCACCATGTTTCTCTACATGCAGAATTTGTGCAAAATTTTGTTTGTACTGTATCAGTTAGAGTGAGCTCTTACATCTGCTAGAAAAGGAAGCCCCCCTATAAGATATATTGTATCTAACTGTCAATGAATATCTGACACCCAACTGCTGCAAGAAGACAGAATGAAGAGAAACAGATGTGAGATGAGAGAGGCATAGTGAAGATAAACTTGATTATTTCAGAAACTAAGTTATCTTTATTTTATGCAGATGAAGAAGCAGCACCCTCTGATGGTAAGATTTTATTTAAAAAGCCAGTGAAGCGCTTATCTGGTGACACGACTTCTGGCGTAAATGCATGTTCGACCAAGAAAAAGAAGCAGGAAGATACTAAAGAGTCATCAGGAACAAAGAGCAGCCAGAAACAAGTTAAAAATAGCAGCTTACTTTCGTTTGATGATGAAGATTATGATGATTAATTCTTGTATGTCAATTTAATGTGAAATCACCACTACTGGCTACATATGAACTGATATTTGATGCAGCTTGATTGGCATCCACCTGAACTATATTCTATTGATCAGCCTTTGGTGCTATTGCCAGAGGATGTTATTGGCCATCCATCTTGATTGCTACAGTCCAATATCCAAAAACTTTGCCTGTGTATGTCCACCTTACCTAGCATAAGATACGATTGTGAATGCTTTTACAACCGATTCAACTTTATGGGACTGCCGTAAACATGTCAGTTGCTATTGGTTACTAAACCTGGAGGAAAGTTGGGCTTACATAATATAACTCCTTAAATGATCTGCAGTTATGCAGTTCCTAACTGGGTGCTGTGGTTACTAACTCAATGCTGTGTAGTCAGCTTGTAGGTTTATTTTTTATGTATTTGGGAGTTTGTTTTGTTTGTTTTTTTTTTTTTAAGAAATAAAAATTTGCCTAGCAAATCCAACATTTTCAAAAAAGCCTGTTTCAATCATGACCAGTAATGTTGTCTTTTAAAGGGGTGGTTCACCTTTAAGTTACCTTTTAGTATTTTATAGAATGTCCACTTCTAAGCAACGTATAGTTCTTAAATTATTTGCCTTCTTCTTCTGACACTCTCCAGCTTTTCAATGGGCGTCACTAAAAACAAATGTTCTGTAAGGCTACACATTTATTGTTATTGCTACTTTTTATGACTCATAGTTCTATTACACCCTCTACTATTCATATTCCAGTCACTTATTCAAATCTGTTGCTAGGGTAATTTGGACCATACGTAAAACTGAATGAGGTGCTCTATATTATAGAATGGCAATTACCTAAAAATAAAGAAAACCTCGATCGTGTATTAACCTTTAAACACAAAAGGTAAAATGCGCTGAGAACTACTCACATGGAGTTCGTGAAGTGTCAAACAGTTAGAAACCCGTGATCTCTTCAGTATCCTGTCGGAGTCGGTCTCATCTTTTGTGTGTCTAGCGGGGAAAATCTTACAATAGTGCAGAACAGTCGGCTGGCGTACGAGGGAGGACAAAAAGTTTTAAGCTTACTGGACAAAGGTTTTACGTTTTAAGTGGATAAGTGGATCCATATTCTCGGTGCAGCTGTTATTTTCCCCCCCCCCTTCCAGCTAGCACGGACTCCAACCTCCTGTACCTAATTTGGACCATAGTAACCAGATTGCTGAAATTGCAAACTGGAGAACTCCTGAATAAAAAGCTGAACAGCTCAAAAACCACAAATTGGACCACAAACCAATTACAAATTGTCTCAGAATATCACTCTCTAGTCTACATCATACTAAAAGTTATCTCAAAGGCTAACGAACAACCCCTTTAAAATTATTCTCTTTACAATTTTTCATGCTGGGATTCCTGAACCCTATGCCCATGCTGAAGGCTTTTGGCCACAAAACCTGCTGTGAAGCTCTTTTGTATTCAGTCGGTTGTTTTACACTTACACATATACTTCAGCAATGGTGGAATGGAATAACATTTTTGTCATAAAGGACAACCACAGATCACCACTGTAGCTGACAGAATATAGGCTGAGGATAGCTGTTTAATATACTATTTTCTTTATTACTGATTCAGTACTGTATGTCTTTGCCTAGATAATTTATGTAAACTGGTTCCACCCTGAAAACAAAAATTTATACTGACATGCAATATTTTAAAGAGATCTATTAAATACCCTAGCTCTCTCAAGTAGGAATCTCAAGCATAATTACAAATACAATATGATTCTCTAATGAGATAACTACAAAGTCATCTTAATGCTAATATATTGAGATTACAGTGCAGGTTTTAGCGTACAACTACACGGACAATTTCCCCATGATTGTGCGGGATCCGACACTGCTAAAACGCAGGTGTCAAGTCGGATCGACCGGAAAACAAGGTAAGAAATATAAATGTCGGATGGTGTCGCCGACAGTCATGTCGCGTCGAACGAACTATGCAAGACCATCTGACGTTGCTGTTGCTTACCTTGTTTTCCGTCGCATCCGACTTGACGCCTGCATTTTGTCGCAGAGCGTCGGATCCGGAACGATCGAGGGGAAATCATCCATGTAGTTGTACCCTTATTTGTCAATATTATACTGTAATCAAACTTTAGAGGGTTGAAGAGTGCAGTTACGTGTCCCGAACAAGCAAGAAAATATTTAATATTTTTGGGAATAATCAAGTGAAATCAAGAACAGAGACATTGTTTTATCGTGCAGCATAGCTGCTGGACTAGAGCTCTCATTGTCTTTTATACCCTTGATATTCTTGAGATGTTGTCCAACATTTGGGTGGAGCAACACGGCTATGAAAAATACAGTATAGTATGGTGCAGATTTATCAAGGGTCGAATAGTCAATTTGAATTTTTGAGTGTCGAAATTTACACATTTGAATTTTAATCCCTGTATTCTAATGTCAATTTTTATGAGAGATTTATCATACCTCGACCATGGAAACATGTAGCTGCGCATCCCCAGTGCTCCTCAGCAAGTGGCCGGGCGGCATGCCGCCCCTAATAGTCTGCCGCCCTAGGCCTGAGCCTTTGTGGCCTCACCACAAATCTGGACCTGTTAATAGGCTTCCTGACATTCAAGGTTTTTTGGGGGTTTTTTTTCGAGAAAAACTCGATTCGTATAAATTGAATACGATTAAAATTTTCAGTTGGGAACCATTCTATCGAATATTAGCAATTAGATTTTTTTTAGATTTTTATTTTTTCTTAAATAACTTCCCAGTCGAATGGTGAGTATATTCGAATTAAAAAGAATTCACATGACTTCGAAATTCGACCTTTGATAAATGGGCTTCTATATGTCTTCAGTGTTCTCCACAGAAAAAATGATAGGCAAAGATCTGGGGAGAACACTGGTCAAATATTTTATACAGGTCTCTGGCAATGTATATTGACGAGATATATTTTTGTTTTGTTATTGTTTAAGTTTATACCCCTCTTAATTGATGTGAATTTTGTGTGCTGTGTGATATGTCCATCCCTGTTAAATAAAACTCTTTTTTTATAACATTTGGATGGAGAAATGCTTTGTCTGGAATCAACAGGAGAGGTTCAGCAACTGAGATATCAGTCAGGAATAGCAGACTCCCAGTCTTTACCAGCAAGTGCAGAACACTTTGCAAGCAAGCATAGGCACAGGTACTATGAACTCACCATGAACGAATGCACGGATAATATGTCTTTATAAAGCAGAGTGTATCTGATGAGCTTATATGGCAGGTATGTGTCCCCTTTAAGAACTATTTTTATATAGATCTAATGTACAAGTAGCCGAGTATTAGTTAAGATTTTCCATAGAGAATGCTACAGGTAGCTTTTATGGAGAAAGTGTATTATTATTTTCAAAGGGTAGTCCATCTTTATGTTAACTTTGTATTTTATAGAAAGTCTTATTAGTTAGCATCTCTTAATTTGTTTTTTAAAGGAGAACTAAACCCCCAAAAATACAACAGCCCCTTCAACTTTCCTCCATCTGCCCCTCATCTCTCCCTCCCCGCACAATGTTTTACCTAGAATGGCGCTCCTATTTGGAAACCTGAGCTCAAAATGCAGAGCAGCACAGTGCAGTTACCCAGCGCCATCTTCTGACCATTCGTATTCTCTTCGGGTCTGTTCGCCAAAACAGAGCCTGTAGGAGCATGTTCTGTGTCGGCAAACAAACCTGAAGAGAATATGAATGGGCAGACAAGGGCACCAAGGAACTCTGCTCTGTTTTTTGAGCTAAGGTTCCCAACTCGGAGAGACTTTCTATGTTATACACTGTTCGGGAAGGGAGAGGTGAGGGGCAGTTGAGGGGGCTTTTATACCTCTGGGGGGTTTGTTCTTCTTTAATTCTTATTGTTTTTCAATAATTTTATCTTCCAGTATTACCTCTTTCAAATTTTCCATCTTTTCATTGTTCGGGGGGGGGGGTTGGTCATATTGTTTAACTAAAAAATATTCCTCTGCAAGGCTACAATTTTATAATATTGTTGCTTTTTATCATTTATTCTTTCTATTCAAGCTTTCTCCTACTCCTATTCCTGTCTCTCTTGAACTATTGCCTGTTTGCTAGGGTAAATTTGACCCTAGCAACAAGACCGCTTCAAAACGTTTTTAAAAAGGCTGAAATATTACAGTCTACATGATACTAAAAAGCTAAAATAAAATCTACTGCTTTTAAGCAACTCCGAGAATTTGGTCTGCTGTGGACACTAATAAATAAAAGTTGGGAGATAGGACTTGTGGGTAAAAAAAAAAAATACACAACACTTGTGAACAGAAAAAATATTTCAGAGAGTATAGATAACGTGGCTATTGTCCACTCAGTGTCTCAACAATACCTTTGATCAGTGTGAGTGCAGTCCTTTTCATAATGCTCCCTGAGCATTGGTGGGTTGGATGGAGGCAAAATAAAAACATTGACTTGCTGCCCAGTAACTTTTAGTTACACTCCTGAGACCACTACAGACTCCCCTTCACCGTGATGTTGGTGCAGGCAGATGTTTGCTCTGTGGATAACACACCGTTTAGCAGCACAGTAATTGCTGCCTCTACAGATAAAAAACTGTGATAGGAAAACAGCAGGGAGGTGGACTATAAATAATGTAATGTTTTCATTCATGTTTTTTAGCATGCTTGGTAGAAATTAAAAATGATGACCTTTACCCTTCTATACAAGGGATACACGGTAAGCTTTAGACAATAAAGATCTTACAAAGCATACCATAATAACTTTGTTATTCAGTTGTTAATTATATTTTCAAAGTATCTCATTTGAGGATTGAAAGAATATAATTAGAAGGTGAAAATGTAATTCATGCTGAGCAGACACGGGAGTGATTTCTCCTGCAGGTGGCAGTAGTGGACTACTGGAAAATATACAAATTTGCCTGTTTTGTTTGGATCTGAAACAAGAGTTTCTTACCAGAGCGTCACTGCAGCAGGATAAATTTGATTGTCTATATTTGTTTGTAAATGGATTATATCTCATTTTCATTTTGAAAGTTCTTAACATCTGCTATTCAAAGAAAATAATCATTGTAGAATATCGGCTTGGGCGCCAGCTCGCGTATTTCCAGTAAAAAATATCTTGCTATTCCATTTCCTTCTCCCAGCCTCACTCTCTTTGTGACCTTTTATCTCAGCAGGAGGCCTGACAAGAAAGAAGCTTCTGGAACCTCAGTGTGTTTTTCATTAGGTTTTTAAAGCTGTGAGATGCATGGCACATTATTTTTTCTTCCACATATCTGTACCAGCACCTGCTGCTTAGAGTTTATTTAATTTGAAATGCACAAAGCTCCACATGAGAGAGAGAGAGAAATAAATGTACCATATTTTAACTGTTTTTTCTTTACTCATCATAAAGAACTCATCATAATAACTTTAGTGACATGTACTCGTCAGTCTGTCTTAATTTATTTAATAGTAGAGTACTATTAGGTTTAGCAACGCAGAAACCCGTAAAATTTTAATGTTTCTAGATAGGGAAACAGGTTTGCCCCCAAATTGGTCCCTTTTCATTTTAAAACCCTAACCCAGATTTCCACCATCACATTTATTAATTAAGCCCAGCAAATAAACTGACCATGGCATCAAGGATAGAGTATGGCGGGTTTATCTCCATACACTCATCGTACAGAGTACACTCTGGCATACATCGGTTCTCCAAACACTAATTGTGACTAAGAAATGTGTGTTTAATGTGTTATAGTAATAACGGAATGATTTCCACAACTTCAGTATACTTCATTGCCAAAAAATTATTATAATCACCCCAATAAATTATGATCACAAAAAAAAATGGTGATTTGCATCTATTTATGCACATAACACTTGTACCTGTAAATGAGCACAGTAACTAGGTACTCTACATGATACCTCTGCCTCTTAGGGTGCAAGTACCCATTGCCTACTCTACATATAGGGGCAGATATATTAAGGTTCGAATGGTAAATTCAAATTTGCAAATTTCTTTTTGGTCAAACTCACAAATTCGAATTTTAAATCACCAGCTCAAATTTGAATGCGAGATTTATCACACCTCAACCTTGGAAACATTTCTAATTCAAATATTCACCACCTAAAACCTGCAGAGTTAATTTGCAATAAGTTCAATAGCAGAGGTCCATTGAACCATTTGAAGATGTTAATTGCCTTCCTGACATTCACGAGGAAAACTGTATTCGAAATTGGTTCGAATATTCGGGTCGCTCGCATTGAATCGAATATTAGGGGGCCCATTTTGAGTTCGAGTGAAGGAATAGAAGAAAAATAGTTTGAATTTCGAATGTTTTTTTTGGCTATTTCGACCATCGAATGGGCTACTTCGACCTTCAACCTCGAATCGAACGATTCAAACTAAAAATAGTTCGACCATTCGATAGTCGAAGTACTGTCTCTTTAAAAAAAACTTCGACCCCATAGTTCGCCACCTAAAACCTACCGAGGCCAATGTTAGGAAGGTCCCCATAGGCTTCCTAACAATTTTCTGATCGAAGGATAATCCTTCGATTGATGGATTAAAATCCTTCAAACGAATTGCGCTAAATCCTTCGACTTCGAAGACGAAGGATTTCAATTCGGCAGTCGAATATCAAGGGTTAATTAACCCTCGATATTTGACCCTAGGTAAATTTGCCCCTAGATGTTCAAGTTTTTTGATAAATAACCTCCCATTCAAGTTTTGAGTACGTTCATATTTGTTAGAGTTAAAAGAAAGTCACATAACTTCGAAATTTGATCTTTGATAAATCTGCCCCATAATGTACTTTTGGGTGCCAGGGCCCACTTTGACTCATTTACTAACCATGGGCAAATTTGTACTAGTGCAATCAAATCTAATGTTTGCTTCCTGCATCGTCACTAATGGGGAAATGTAATATGTTATGTTAGAGCAAAAACACATGCAAACACGCAAACGAGGTTAGCAACCAATATTTTTGTTTGCATTGTTTTGACTCCCTCACAAAGTTTGCGAATAAATGGCTTTTGCCAACATGCACAGTGCATGTAATAACATTTCGAAAAGCGTTTTTTGTGAAAAAATATTTAGCGAAACTCCAGAGCAGAGGTTGATGCTAACCTATGCTTAGTGATAATAAGAGATAATATTCACCAGCAAATGATTTTACATTGCAAGCAGCACTAAACATTTTTTTTTATCAGTATTGTTATTCACATCATATTGGGTGGTACATTGGTGCGTTATGCACTGTTATACAATCTACTCCTATTGAGTAGTGATCGAAAGTATATACCACTTAGCTTATATTCTCATTTAGAAGCTGTGGACATAAGTCATACATAATATAACAATGTAAAAGAATTTAACTTTAAACCATTTGAGCCCAGGGGAATCTTAAACTTAGCCCTTGTATACTCTTAGAGGGGAGAGAGGGTCTGTTCCCTCACTTTTTTGCCTTGGTTCGAAAGGGGTAGTCGACTTTAAGTGAAAAGGTTCCTAGTTAGATGTAGGATTCAATAAGACCCACTGTGACCATACTTTATCAAAGTTTGAAAGCTGGGAGTGATCTAGTGCTGCTTGGTACTCCATCGTTCTGATATCCTGAATAGCTACTTTCAGCTCATTACCTGTAGGAGGCCCTGGTTTCTTCCAATTATGAGCTATGAGGTGTTTAGCTGCAGTCAATATGAGATTGGCCTGTTTCTGTACATATCTCTTAAGTCTGGGAAATGGTTTCCCTAAGAGGAATGTTTGTGGATCCAAGCGCAGAGATTGCCTCAGCAGGGGTTCTAATAAAGCCATCACCCCTTTCCAATAGTCCTCCAAAAGGGGGCAAGTCCAGAATATGTGGTATAGTGTGCTTTCCTCACCACATTGTCTCCAGCATGATGCTGTAGTAGCTGGGTATATAGAGTGCAGTTTAGTGGGTGTCATATACCAATGTGTAAGGATTTTGTAATTTCTCTTTATTTGTTGAGGCTTTCCTGAGATTTTCCCATATTGTAGCAAAAATGCCTTTTTAAACAACACGTGATATTAATTATATTCACTAATTTGAGCCATCTAGCCTATGTTGTGGAAACTGCCCAGCATAGGTCCACAAGCAAAACTTGTAATAATGGAATTCTGGTACCACCTAAACCTGTCCTGTGGGCCATGGTCTAAAAGTAATTTTTCACTAACATTTGTAGCCCACTGGGCCATATTTAGTAAAACCTATAGGCCCCCATACACAGGCTAATAAAAGCTGCAGACAGACCGAGTCGGCAGTTTATTGGCCCGTGTGTGGGTCCATCCGATGGGCGATTGATATCAGGCCATTCGGGCAGGTTAAAATGTCTATGCAGTCCCGCGATCCGACTGCACGTTTTCGGATCCATTATGATCTGATCGTTGGGCCCGATATTCCCCACTTCTACACTGTTTTCTTCAACTGCTTTTTTTTTTCCTTTAAAGGATTAATGATCCATGAGATTGTACAACCACAGCGATCTACAATAGTAGCGCTCAGGTCCCTCTCCCAACTATAGACGGGAAACTTTCAGGACACATCAGGCCAGCCCACACAGCAATGTGACTCAGAGGCAGGCTGGCTGATGTACTGCCTGTCTGAATATGTGAATGTTGGTGCTGTATTGATAAAGCTTCCAGAGCCTGTGCAGCTGTGTGCAACTTAGAAATACAAAGTTTATTTTAAGTGGCATAAGAGAGCCTGTGACAAAATAAAATTTTGCGACTGGCCTACTTTCAGACTACTTAAGTCAAGGGCAAGTGGATAATAAGATTCAGTACAATACAGTGTTGAGTTCTCAAGGGCCCACTTGGACTGGGGCCCACTTGAAATTTTCCCGGTGGGCCAGTCCGACCCTGACTCTCCGACTGCAACAAACCTTTGATGCTTATATATCCACAAATGTAAACATATAACACCTTATTACATCTGGATTCTACATGCATAACTGTACTGTAACCTTCCAGTGTATTTTGTGCACAATAAAAAAATCTTTAAAGAGGTAATTCACCATCTTTTTACCTTCAGAGATTTTAACAGTAATTTTTGTTTAAAAAAATGGGACCCCTGTGCATAATGGTCCTGCATAGCTAGAGAGTAGGATGTTTACATTTGTATAATGATCTAAAATTGAAAAACATAAAAAAAGATTGGTAGAAGCAAAAAGACAATAAAAAGGCTAAAACAATTTATTTTAGATTTGCTCCTTAAAATAATATGAAAACAAGAAGCTAAAAAACAAAAATAAATTAATAAAACAGGACAAAAAAATGTCCTGAAGGCTTCTTCTGTGTTCATCTGGACCTGACATACTGCATCTCTCTTTGTCAACAGCACAATGCAATTCTCACCAGAATCAACACACTGCAGCTCTCTTTGCTGGAGGAGACCAACACACTGCAGCTCTCTTTGCCGAAACCAACATTTTTTGCCTCAGTACTGTGATACAATGCCGCTCTCTTGGCCGCCTCTTACTTTTCTACCTAGAAAGCAAGAAAGAAAAGATTGTTAGACCATTTATGTTCTGCAGTTCTGATTTGCAATTTACGCTGCTATGAAGGAAGGTGAAGGGCTGAATGGTTGCATGGAAGAATAAGTAGAAAAGTGGTATGAAAATCAACCAATCTGATCTTTAGATCAACGAAACAGAAAGAAGAACATTGTTTGTAAAGTGAATTACCCCTTAAGGGTGTTAAAATGTTGGGAAGGTGACTTTTGCTGCATTCTTCTGGACCTGACACACTGCATCTCTCTTTGCCAACGACACAATGCAACTTTTGCTGGAATCAACACACTGCAGCTCTCTTTGCCAACAACAAAATGCAACTGTTGCTGGAAAGACACACTGCAGCTCCCTTTGTTGGGGGAGACCAACACGCTGCAGCTCTCTTTGCTGATACCAACATTTCTTACCTCAGTGGCCACTCTCTTGGCCAAGTCTCAATTTTCTACCTAGGAAATAAGGGAAAAAGGATCTTTAGAGCATTTATGTTCTGCAGTTCTCCATTTTGGTATTTACACTGTTATACAGTATATTTCCTAGGAAGGAAGGGGAACAGGAGAAGGTCTGAAAAGAAGAATTAGTTAAAAAAAAAGTGGTGTAACAAAGCACACAGAAAGTAGAACGTTGTTTGGAAAGTAACTTACCCCTTAAGGGTTTAAATGTTGTGAATTAATTCTTTAATAGTATCCCATACTCCAAACTTATATATATAATGTACATACTTAGCAAAATAAATTCTCTGTTTTTTACCAGTCACATTCGCAAAAAGGAATTTTTATTTTTTGCCAGATCAGGGATACAGTCACCCAGTTGCAAAATGTGCAAACACAAAAGTGAAGAACAAGTGCAGAAGGGTGCAATTGCCTTTTTTCTTAATACAAAGTCCTGTACTCCTAATCACCAGGCCAAAAGGCAATAAATAAAAAGATTATTTAGACTCCCCTTCACAGAATCTTGAAGATCACCTTTTATCCCCGACCTCCCTGACTAAAAGACCCAGAGGAGACCTCTAATTTTCCTTTAAACCTTGGTATAGCATATGTTATATTGATTGTTGAGGTACATAGTGTAAATAAGATGATTTGTATACTCTGTGCTCACATGCTTTTGTAAAATACAAACTCAATACAAAAAAAAATTATTACATAGTAATTTGTAGAAATTATTCATTATTAAATGGCCCTTTTCCCAGTGGAAGGTCTAAGGTCCCTATCACAATCAAATACCAGACACTAGGGTCAGTTTCATCAGCCAGTTAACCTGCATATACTGTATATATGTGTTTAGAATTATCATGTGCACCAAAACATATTTGAACTTACGTGAGAATCAAACAGATTGATGTGAATTTGTCAGGTCTTAAAAACTGACCTGGTTAAAGAGGGGATAATGTTGATAATCTGCTTTACCGGAGGGCATGGAAATGGGTTTTTCATCTAATACATAAGGACTTCTAGATCCATAAAGACTTGGTAATAAAAAAAAACTATTTAAATTTTACTCTGGATCACAACATGTTTCATCCTAAGGGTGTATACACAGTCATGGATGACATTTAATGACAATCCTCCCCACGTCAGTAGTAAAATGATTGTATTTTAAAAAGCATAGCAGTTATTTCTATGCAAATTGTGTCCCAAAACCCTTTTTGGCTCTTTAGCTCCCCAGCTAAAAATCTGAAGCTAAATAAGAGGTTTAACAGTTGCACAGCACATTATTTGCATTTTTGTATATAGTGATCTTAAAGATGGGTGAATAGACAGTTTTAGTTTCCATTTGTTTTATTCATAAGTGACCTCTACAAAAGTAGTTATAAATTTCTTATAGCTAAATAATAATTTATGTTTAGAGTAAAGTTACCTAGGTAGACAATGTACAGGTAAGGGACCTGTTATCCAGAATGCTCGGAACCTGGGGTTTTCTGGATAAGGGATCTTTCCGTAATTTGGATCATACCTTATGTCTACTAGAAAATTATTTAATCATAAATTGTAGGTGGTTTTGCTTCCAGTAAGGATTAATTATATCTTAGTTTGGCTCAAGTACAAGGTACTGTTTTATTATTAAAGGGAAAAGGAAATCGTTTTTAAAAACTTGGATTATTTGGATAAATGGTGTCTGCAGGAGACGCCCTATCCCGTAATTTGGAGCTTTCTTGATAATGGATTTCTGAACAACGGATCCTATACCTGTATATTGCTATATTTAACAAGCAATTATTGCTTATGTAACCTTAACATAAATATCTGAATGGTAAGACTGAAACAGGGGCAGGGCCGGAATTATGGGTAGGCAGTAGAGGCACTTGTTAAACTTTTTTCCCCTCTCCCCTCTGTCACTCTCCCCTCCGTCACTCTCCTCAATCTCCCTGTCCTACCATCTGCTAAGGCACATGCACACGCACGTTTGCATTCGAGCGTGTGTGCACGGTGGGGGAGTGGGCTGGCCGGCCATGTTGCTTTGGACGCCCGATCGACATGACCCAGCCCTGGAAAGGGGGGTAATTTAGTCAAGCTGTTTGTTGGCATTGCCTTGAGAGCTACTGATCACCAGCTAAAGGTCTACTGGTAGATCCCAATCTAAATTTTGGGCACCCCTGATGTAACTTAAATATGTACTTTTTGTCCCCAAGTATCCAGTGTTTTGATATACAATACATGGATGTATCTATATAAAGTATATATACACTTTTCACAATTTACTTTATATGCTATAACTGTTGTAGAGGAAATAAAATAATGTTTATAATATAATATGGTTAGCATTATGGGACACCTAAGTTGAAGTGCAGATGAAGGGCACAGTTATTTGTAATGTATATACAATTACAAAGTGCACACATTGCAACTAATGGTCATCCACTGCACCTCTTCTAAATGTATCTGCCATAATGAGCCATAATTAATTACCTGAGAAATAGAAACATCATTGTGTCCACTTACCTATGTGTTGGCAGCCAACACAACACATTTGCAACAGTGAAGGAGGTCAGATATAGGGAAAAGCATGAGCTCATAATACAATCTAACACTTGCTCTTAAGCCATTGAAGTTGAATGTGAAAAAATGGATAACGCAATTGGATTTTTTTCTGTTTAAAAAAATGCTATTAAAGATTGCTATTAACATTCTGTAATGTTTTATTCAGTAAATTGCAAATACAAATTAGGATGATTAGAAAAGGAGCCCGAATCTAAATCTTTAAGATACAAAGGAGAGCCCTGAAACAGATAGTAGAAGTTGGGGGGGGGGGTCAGAAATACAATATCAATGGGACTTTACTGTTGGAAAAAATATTGCCATTGAAGTGGAAGTAAAGGGAGTTCTATTTAACTGAATATTCCGCTGGGATAATAAATATTGGTGGAAAACTGTACACAATAATTAGCAATGTGACAACAAAAACATCAGACCCAACAGTTGGCCTCTTAGGGTTCCGGCTTGTGCCCCATTTCAGTATACATGTGAAATAAACATAAATATACAAGCAATTCTATGTGCCATTTGCACTAAATCTGCCTTTCTTTTTACTGAATGAACAGCCCATTTAGAATAAAAACTCCTTTTTTTTGCATTAGTATGCAAAACATCTGGATCCCTAGGAAGAAAATCAAGTTTCCATTACCATAGAATTGAATTTAGGATTTTGCAGCATATGTAAGATAAGGAAACTGATCCACTAAACAGCTTATTTGGAGTCAGGAGACTTTTATCGTTAGGATTTGCATATTTATAGAACGCCTTTTAGGGTTAGCAACTTGCCCTGCAACCATAGACAGGGGAGCTGCTATTCAGGTGGGTTCCAATATCCAATACGGGTGAAACAAGTCTGTAGCTGGGATTTGGTTATAGGCTACCAAGTGTATGTTGGTGGGTAAACTTCAGCCCACAGAGCATTCATGAGAATGGAAGTTGTAGGAGTTCTTTCCTTTTTGCTATTTTTCTAAAGCTGCTCTTCCCATATGTGTTAAACTTCACGGGGAGTGCAATAGAGATGTGAAATACCTTTTAAATACAACATGTTCAAATAGTAACCGTAACAAAGCATAAACATATAATAAGAGAAATAGGCCATTGTTTGCTAAATTAAAAAATTATAAAATACAAGGTAATGCTTATTCTAAAGTGCAGTATAGAGGCACAGAATGCTTAAATCTTCAACAAAATATTAATGCCAAATTAAAGTGGGATCTGATATTAAGGAGAGGAAGGAAGCTAGAAATCCATCCAGTGAAATTAACCCTGACCAGGAAAAATATAACAACCCCCTGAATAAATACAAAAGGCTAGCTTCCAATATGATCTTGCAAGCTTCATTGATTCAAAGCTGCTTTTCACCTCATTGCAGATCAGGCCAGTAGAAGAATCACACTGTGTTTTCTTTCATCCTTATTGAAGTGGTCTCTATATATTTTCATGGTAAGGGATTATCTAACTATGCATTTCTCTACCTCTCTTCCAATATTGAATACCAGATCACATTTTAGCCTGTTATTTAATATCCACTGAAAGGGCTAAACTTTCTTCTTTCTGACTTTTCATAGTATATATATATATATTTTTTTCTGGTTGCAGTTTTAAAGGGGAAAATACCATTTTTTCTAAAGGAAAAAAACCTGAATTTTTTGTGCTTTATTAAATCCCGAGGCTCCTTAAACTCATAATAAAAGAGTATTCCATATCAAACCTGCCGAGTTCATGTAGAAGTCAATGGCAAATGTCCCATTTGCAATTGGAAGATATCAGAATCTGCACTGCGTGCCATACAATAGTCCAAATAAATTGTGGTTTTGGAGTTTTTGGGCATCATATCCAAAAAAATCGCATGGTTCAGATCTTGTCGACTCTTTTCCCTCACCAATTTTTTTCTAGTTAATGCATTGATCAATACAGTAAAAATGTGGATGGGTCTTTGGTCAAAGTGGTTTTTAAGAAAATAGTGAGAAATTTCCTTTACCGTTGCACTATTCTAAATCAAGCTGTTAGAATATTCAAATAAAAAACATGGTATCAGAAAGGTTATATAAATGATACATACATAAAGAGCATGTGCTGCAAAATAATATATTAAGTTACCTATCATACTATGAAGATGTTAATTGTTTGTGTGAATGGCTTTCAGTACTGAGGTTGTAATTGAGAGATCCAGCCTTTCCTATTAGGTTTGCAGATTTTGAAGAAAGGTGTTGAGTGTCAGTACAGACTTACAGAAACAGTAGCATATCAGTAGCATTTTTAAAGAGACAGTACATAATAAATTTAGATATTCCAAATTTTGATATTCTAATTTTTTTCAAATTCAAACCGAATTTGGACTATTCCCTAGTCGAAGGACACAAAAATAGCTCGAAATTAAAAAAAATTTAATTTGAATTTTTACTTCGACCCTTGATAAATCTGCCCCTTAATGAAAGTCCTTTCACAATTTTTAATAAATCTGCTTGGAGGAATAATGTGCAGTATCAAGGACTTCATACTTTTTTTTTTTTTTAACATCATCAATGCAGAACTGAATCTAGTTGTGAAAACATATTTCTTATGTTCTATTCCCTTTTTTGTCTTTTGCAATTTGTGGTCTCAAACTTAGGGGTAGATTTATTAACGGTCAAAGTGAAAATTCGAATTTGAATTTTGTTTTGGTCAAAACTCAAAATTTGAATTGTGAATTATCCAAACTCGATTCCAGTTTTAAGTCGAATTTGAATTTCTAGATTTATCATACCCTGGCCCTTTAAGAACTCGAATTCGACTATTCACCACCTAAAACCTGCAGAATTACTGTATAAGTCAATGGGAGATGTCTAGTGATCAATTTGGTGATGTTCGTAGTTTTTTTGACAGTTGAGTTTTTTTCGTATCGAGTTTTTATAATTCAAATCAAATTTGATTCGAGTTTTCGGGTTGTTTAAATTTGTTAGCGTTTAACAAATTTGGTTTTATTAATAAATTTTGATTAGCCGAATTTCGAATTTATGGGAGTTTAGGGGAGTTTAAAAAATCTCACATGAATTCGAAATTCGACCCTTGATAAATCATATTTATTGCATCACCTCTGTTTAAGCCCATTACCAAACAATACAGACATAACTTCATTTAAGCATGACACTACAGCCTTTTTAGGATAGCCACTGCTCATTATGCCTCCATGGGCAGAGGGGGAATAAGAGGAAGAGACAGATTTTAGTCATGTCTTTAATCTATGCTGTTCTAGGGTTGCCACGTTTTCAACTGGTGGAGACCAGGCAGGGGCTGTGACATGGAGGGGCGGTGCCATGATGGGGCGGTGCTGTGACATCGGGGGTGGGGCTATGACATGGCAATCGGCAAATGGCTGATTGCTATGTCAATCATGGGGAATTCTGTCTGGTTTTCCTTATTTGCAAAACCAGGCAGGAAATTTTGACCTGGGCAACCCTTCAAATACTGGGCTGTCCGGGTCAAAACCAGACAGGTGGCATCGCTATGCTGCTCCTGTTCAAGTATCATTTGTGAATAATGATCACTGTAAATTGTACTAAATTTCAGTGTAAAGCACTGAATATATATAAAAGCTACAGTCTAACCAACCTCAAATATGTTTTTTAAGGGTAACACTCCAATTTATTTTCTTTTTTTTTAATATTTCTTTTTTTCTAAACTGAACCCAAGACTTCAAACAATCAAATATATGGTTGAACCTCAGGTTCAGCAAAATACTGATAACAACAACAAAGTATAATAATGTGAAGATTTTCACCAGTGCCAAAACTGCCTGTCCGTTAAATATTGCCTGTTATTCACACTTTTTTATAGTACACAGTATTTACTACAGAGAACATTTTACACAACAAACTATCGAAGTGCCACGGTCCAAGAAAATTTATACTTGTCTTTGAGTGTTATGTACAAAGTGGGGTTGGTTAATGTATGAATGATGCTGGATGAATATAGTAACTATGATGGATCACCTATTATATTATTCCTGAAGCTGCAGTATGCATGTTTGAATGACAGTTCATACGGTAGATATACATTTATACATGCATATGAACATCAGCGGAATACAATACACCAGATGGGGCTTTCTTTTACACAACAGATAATAGATAGTTAAACAGAGTGGAGATGATAGAAAAATGTTGCAGTAAAAACTTACAAATAAAAAATTTTTCAGGCACAATCTGTGGGGGCCAATGGATCAATTGGGTTTATTTGTCTTAAAGTTGGCCCTCCATAAGCAGAATAACTGTTTTCTGAGAATGGTAGTAATTTATATGTATATATATCACATATGTATATCACATACATACAGGTATGGGACCTGTTATCCAGAATGCTCGGGACCTGGGGTTTTCCCGATAATAGATCTTTCTATAATTTGGATCTTCATACCTTAAATCTAGTAGAAAATCATGTAAACATTAAAAGGGTTATTTATTAAAGTCCGAAAAATTAAAGTTTTTTTTTTACTATGAAATCCAAATTTTTTGTGAAAAAAAACTCAAAGTTTTTAGGATTTATTATACCCCGAGGATGGAAAAAGTCTGAATCCGAAAATCTGGCATCTCAGACCTACCGAGCTTGTATATAAGTCAATGGGAGAGGTCCCGAAGATATTCTGATCTGTGCTAGGCTTCGTGCAAAAATCCGAAGATTTTGTGGTTTTCGGGCAAAAATCCAAAAATGTTTTCGGGGTGGAAAATCTGAAATATTTGTACGATTAGAATTTTCGGACGATTTTCATAATTTTTTAAAGTTTTTTCCCGAACTGGAATTTTTCGGGAAACTGTATTGACAAATATATATATATTTCAGAAAATAATAGGATAAATTTGGATTTTGATAAATAAGCCCCTTGCTTCCAGTAAGAATGAATTATATATTAGTTGAGATCAAGTACAAGGAACTGTTTTATTATTATAGAAAAAAAGGAAAATATGGATTATTTGGATAAAATGGAGTCTATGGGAGACTTTTCGTAATTCAGAGCTTTCTGGATAACGGTTTTCCGGATAATGGATCCTATACCTGTATAACATATATAATTATATGATGGATAAGACAGTTGAAACTACTGGATCTAGGTGATAGATGTCTGCTAATGTAGCAATGCTACAGTATTTTTCCTAAGATTGTGTATGACATTGTTACTACCTGCATGTAGAAATGATGTCAAGATATCCATATTTTATCAAGCATATGACAAGTAAATCAGAAACCTTAATTCAACACCCTTTCATTAAAAAATGTAAAAAAATAACATACTTGACAAGTAACTATAATCTTGTGTGATATGATTATCTCCCAAATTATATCTGTTTCACAAAATGCTATTTTCCGAAAAATATGGCTTCTGTGTTGCAGTAATCATAAATATAATGACATGTTATTACTGGAGAGATTCTCTTACCTACTCACAATATGACTGCTCAGTTTGATCAAAGTGGCCTCCTGGTTTTGTACAGGAGGATGGCATGCACCTACATTGTCTGTAATGACAAGGCATTTGGGTTATATTGTACTTTATATAAAGGTGATAGGATCTGTATGTGCACACTAGTCACTAGAAGCAAAAAGGATCATTTTGCATTAATGCTGAGAATTTGGAGGGCATGTCATTGTTACAGTTGTAACACACATGTAAGTCCATTGACTATAATAACAATAATTAAAATAACATTTCTAAGAAGTTTTGTTTAACACCCATGATAAGTTTGTGAATATGATTGTCATTCAAGAGAAACACAAAAGATATATCAACAAATATAATTCTGACTGCTGATCTTTCTAGGTAATTTTGATAAACATTTGCAAATTTGTATTATTAAAAAATATGTATGGACTTTCCCCCAAGCTTTTATCTGGTTTTGCTTACTACTTCATTTTTTTTCAATCTTCCTCAACCATTCCTATTGTGATCACTCAGTTGGGGGCATTTACCATGTGACTCAGTTCGTCTGTAATACAAATGAAAACTCAGTGTGAGATACTGAACTGATTCCTTCAGTGCCCCAAATGCATATAAATCCTGCATTTAAAGCATGTAGTTTATGGTAAAAAACAGTATTGCTGTGCTCTGATGCTCATTGTTTGGAAAGGAGGCTATGATGCTGTCTGTTAGAGGTACATTTCTCACTATTTTCTACAGTCCACCTACATTTTGGTGCCTTAACTTTGTCATTTTCTAATGTTACTGTCTCCCTTTGAACTATCATTTAAAGGTTTGGCTTTTGCTTTGCTGAGCTGTTAGTGCCAGGCTGCAAGCCTGTAGAAAAATAAGTCGCTTTTTAAATCTGCATGTTCAGATTATAATTATAGTAACAAAGGGTTATTGTTGGATGTTCTTGTTTTATCTGCTTGCATAAATGACTTTAACCTAAACATCTGGAAAGGAAAACAGTATAGTATTGGAAAACTATTTCAAACAATTATGCATAAACTTAGCAACTGCAAAATATTAGCAAGGCAACGACATTTTACTTTTAAAACTAGGACTGATGATGTATTTAAGAAATGTTGTGCCTTGTTTTCCCCAAAAACTTCCCAAAACAATATTCATAAATTATATTCATTTGCATGTAATAGGTTTCCTCACAAGCATTGGCAACCTGTACTATTTAGGTCTATTAAAAGATCTCCCTTAATTTATATTTGATTTTTGTGTGTGCATATTAGCTTCTTCAACTAAAACTTGAATCTTTAGATTACGAAATATATTATTTTCAAATCTTTAGATTAAAGCATATATCATTTTCAAGAAAAGTATTTGTAAATGTTTTTTTTTTTATTTTCATGCAAAAGCAATAGAACAATAATCATTCCACAATCAGTATATTATAAGAAGTACAAGTTTTTATTTTTTACAACCAACGGTAATTAAATTTGCTATTTACACTTATGTGTGTGTCTATATATATAGGCATAAAAAGCTATTCTGACATGATACATCTATTCTGACATAATAATCAAAAAAGGACAAACTACTAAGCATTCCATTTAAAAAACTGACCTTCAATTCACTGAAGCCACCAAAATATTCTTTAATGTCATTGTTAATTTTGAGTACAAGTCGGATAGATCAATGCTTTTTAATTTTTATAAATTTTCTTGCTGTATTATGTTAGAATTGTATATGAACCCCATATAAAGACATAAGCTATATTAAATGTTACTGGGAAAATGTTAAATGGTCTCAGGTTTTTAATTTCATCTTCTCTAGTTTTATAATAATTATGAGAAATTAGTTCTGATACTGTGCATTAAATGACAACATTTTATTTTCTAAACCATTTGTCTATAAACTGTGTAATATAGGCTACTAATGATTCTGTTGGAATGAAATTAATTAAAGTACTTTAAGGTCCAAGAGAGGATTGTTTTGCCCTGTTCAATGTCACAACTTCATCTATTCTGAAATGAAATGGAAACACAGATACTGTATTTGGATAATTGCATGTTTTTTTTCAATTAAAGTGTCATAAACTATTGTTTTAAGTAAAGGCTGTATAAATATAAGTACATAATTGTTAAATTACAGCGTGTCTGTTTAAAGGGCAATAAATTATTATTTGGCTTCATTAAAATAATTTGCTTGTTTTTAGTATTTCCTTTTTTAAGAACCTAAGATGTGAGCATTAAAAAAATATTTCATAACATACCCTTTTTGAAATAAGATAGCAAGATATGCTGTAAAATATTGAGCAAGAATATATGTAAAATAATAAATATCTAAATACAATAGGCAATGAAATAAATCAGTTTCTATCTCGTTATAGGAGTTTTTATACATATGAAACTAATAATATAATTTGCTTAGCAGGAGAGGTAGATCATGCAAGTATATTCTTAATAAGGCATATCATATTAATTAATTATTTGACAATTTTATACAATGGTAGACAATGTTCTGAAACCAAAATGTATTTATATTTAAAGTGTATAGTCTTACATGGATTTGTTAACTATAAATAATATTGGTATTATTCAAACACGCATTAAGGGATTTAAATCACATTCTTCATGACTATGAAAAGCCCTTAAAGTAACTGCAGACCTTGTGGACAATTCAAAGCATAAATACAGCTTTTATCAACACCACAGATGGGTTGACAGTCTGACTTATCAATAGATAATGCATTCCTTCCCTATTTATAATGTGTAAGCCCCATGTCCCTTGCAATCACAATTGCTACTTGCTCATTAAAGCAGCTTTATTCCATTTGAGGAAAGTTCAGTGTAGCAGCATATCTGAATGCGCAGCTTGGAAACTTAAAGCCAGATTTATAAATGTTGGTTATGGATCTATCAATTTAGATAGATCAATAATGATCACTAGTATTTATTAATTCAAATATTGATTCGGAATTGATCACATTTTACTGATCACATTGGAAAGTAAGTTCCTTCTTCACACAAGTCGATGAATTTCAGATGAAAATGATCATTGCCCAAAGTCTTGTATGGAATTTAAATTGCAAAGTAATTGTTCTGAGACGACAAATCCTAAAGGCTTGAAATATATAAATATAGACTTTGATGCATATTTATCAGAACAATCAACCTGATGCAGCATAACGAACTGACTTGGATCGATCCCATGAATGTATGAATGTATGAATTTTAGAAAATTCTGCAGGAAACCAATGAGATTCTCAGACAAATGTTTGATATGCTGCTTGTGTCCACTTGTAATTAATCTTAGGTTTATGAAACTCATAGATGCCTTAAGACTGATCTCCCTCAAAGGGCAATAACAAAATGTTGTGATTGTTTTGCAATTAACTCATAAGACACATTAATTGGCAGTATAATCCTGGTAAAATAGTTAAACCAATATAACAATAACATTCTTTTAAAAAATTCTAGCTTTGTATTGTATAGCTGCTAATTGCAGGTGTGAGTTTGTAATTGTTGGAGTCCAGATAATTTGAGAGCCTAAGGACTTTAGTACACAGCCGCTATTTCACCCCTAGCAAGACCAACATGTGAAACATTGTCTAGATAGGAATTACCTGCTGCGCTGCATAGGGCAATTTAATAATATGTGTAAACCAAGTGCTAAAACTGACCCAACACAATAATGCTCTTGTTAGGGGGTCTGGTGGTGTTTTGTGATATATTTGTCCTCTTGTGTAACTGTCAATCATCTCTAAATGCTGAAAGCAAACACATGCAGGACACAAGATGTAGTGCAATTAGGTATTATGAAGACTTGTTTGCTCTATTAGCAAGCAACCTACACAGATGATTCACTTTTTAACAGTAATATAGCCCACTTCTGCCACTTAGTTCTTATATATATAACAAAACCCATATTGTTTATGTTTACCAAATCTCTCTTCTGGGGAGCAGTTATTTAAATACTTATTTGTAAGCTGCTGCTCTTAGTAAAATATCATGCGCGGTATCTGGCACACGATGGAGTGAAAATATGGTTGAAAAAAATTAATTATAGGATTTATTTATTAACATATAACCTTGAAGCATTCCCAGCTGCTGGAATTATATCATAGCTGTTAACACTTTCCTGAAAGTCTGAACAAGGGTTAAGAAAATGACTCATTTATTAAGGTAGGGTCAGTTTCAACACTGAACTCAACTCTTTCTTGTGGGTTTTACCATTCAGCACTGCCCGCTAAACTCTAACACGATACTTATTTAGGAAGTAGCAGAAAAAGTAAAACAATTGTGTTAAAATTGACTTTTCTGAATGGGTAAAAATACATTTTCGTGTTAATATGAATCTTGTGGAATATGTGTTTTTTTGACAAGTGGTCAATACTGCTCATAAAAAAAGCCATGATAGTTTTAAAAAAAATGTAATTGGCAGGGATCCTAAGTAAAGGACACACATTTATTTGTGGAAAGTGCTGCTGCGGAATATTCTCCTTCAAGGCCTAGTTTAATATATTCATGATGCTATGCAATTTATAAATAAGAAACTGCTGGGCTTCGGACCTTTTCCCATACATTCCCTATATGTTTTAGTATCACATTCACTGGCATCTATTTTGTTAACCTAAACATGAATCCAACTGATTAATAACCTGATTACATTTATATCAGATGAGCTATAACTACATTACGCAAATAGCTTTTGAACGATATGTATTTTATATGAAAAGTGCTAATCTGTAATTTCTTTTAGCCTCTTGTGAAAACAAACCTAAATGAATATGTTCTAGATGTTCAGCAATGTATAAATATAAACAATCGGTTGTGTCCTCAACTGCATCTACTTTATAAAAATCTACAATAATATATCTCAATCTTTTTTTATAAAGATACATAAGGCAGATTAAACAAGATATTCTAGAAATCACCTTCTGTACTGTGCTTTTTTTCTGCAGCCAAGACCCATTTAAGAAATGTACCATGAGTGGCAGAACAATGGTTGCAAATGAAGTCATACCAGATTGATGTTAAAACCTCAAAATGTTTTGGGATTCTTTGCAAGTGTAACTTTTTTTGCAATGAAACTAACCCAAACCCATGTTTGGGTTAGTAATCCAAATGTAGAGGCTTGAAAAGGTAAACAATCAAATATGTTGTGTTTCGTTTAATAAGTTGTTTTAAATTGCCTTCACGGTAGCTTCTGTACTGTGAATGTCTTCATTATCTTGAATGGAGTACCCAATTCAACAGATTAAACCAACAGAAATGTTGTGGGTGGTTAAACCTTTTATTTTGCTTTTACTTCTGTGTTCTGCATCACCTATTAGAACGGAGTCAGTCTTTTATAGCAGAGAGAGGGTTAAAACGAACCAAGCTGATCTTTCGCTTTTATTTTGCTTCATCAGCATAGGCCCTCAATCAATGGCTTCACAGGGAAATTGCAAAATACAACTTTGATAAACCCGCCGGACTTCATTGTTTCGCAGAAGGTAACATAATAAAGGCAAAAAAAAACCCTAATTAAAAAATATCATTTTATTTTTTAATTTTAATATTTTTATTTGATGAAGAGATAATTATCATATTATAAATTTCCCTTGGTACAGAAACAATTCCATATATTTGTGTGTCTCTAAAAAAATAAAAATATTCATCTTTAATGTAATGTATTTAAGTGATGAAATAAAAAAATTGTATACACTAACATTCCATTTAATCCCCTGTATCTAGAGGAATCTTTAGCTCGCTAATATATTTTATTAAAGTCTCATGTTGGTTTAAGAAAAACTTTATATATTCGATAGAATAAACAAACCTTTACTGATTTTTCTTTTAAGTAATCCTTATAACAAATATTTATTTGCAAAGCTTTTAAACCCAGAGTTTTTTTATACCGTTTTTGTGCTTTTAGACTTTCATTGTTCCCATCTTTTGTGTTTTCCTTTCTTTCATTCTTTGTGTCATTTCTTTACAAGTAGTTACTTTTACTTTTTTTCTTGGGCTTCTATCCCACTGTGTTTCGGCAAAGCACAAAGGGTAATCACGCACCCATACTAAATGGGGCTTATCTTCAGTATGGCTATTATCTGATGAGATTTTCCAGCCAAGGATCAGAGACAATAGCCAGGTGCAGGAAAGTTCACACTTTGACTTATCAATTTAATCAATATATATTGCAGGCCCTTTACAAACTGGGGCTCGCCAGCGTCCTCCCTTACAATAGGAAGAAGTCATCTGTACTTTAAATTTTTTTTTCAGAATCTGGAAAATAAATTCTACCTATACTAACTATTTACAGAATGTTTATTTTACTTTTACATTTCTTAAATATATTATATGTATTCATAAATCTATTATGTCGTATACTGTATGTGACTACATCAACATATCACAGACACCAAAAAGATAGAGATCTATAATAAAATTAAATTAGCTGCCAATTGCATATAATTATTTTTAATGGCATTACATATAATATTGATCATATTTAATAAATCATATTTATTGATATTAAATTGTTACATATTACACATCACTAGCATTTCTTTCCCAGTTCTTTGATTTAACATACGTAGATATTTTAAGGCAGTTCATCTTGATTCTCGAGGAACTGGTCATTTTCAGCCATATGTAACTAAAATTATATTTTCATGTTTCATATTTACCTAAATAAATCTGCCTAATGTTAGGATCCCATAGTAGTATCAGTACATAAACAGCAAATGTGGGTTGCAGTGTGTGGAAAGGTAGGAATCAGTAATGCTGAGTCTCTTTAAGCAAATATAATAAATGATTTAACATGACAAGGATATATTGTTTTATTTTTAAATAGTCTTGCTTGTGAATAGAAATTTGAACTGCTTCCTGAAGAAGTTCTGAGAATAAGGCAATTCTTTAAATAATAAACCAATACATACATAAATAATACTATATAATGTTGTTTTTAATATACACTGCACACTGTCGGCAGATAATTTGAAAATAGTTGTACTTATTTTATGTTTATAAAAAAATTGGAGAGAAAGCTTCACAATTTTCTATTTTGTGGGCACCCTGCAGAGTGTGGGGAATCTAAAGAAATTAGGTTTAAGGATAAAACACATTAGTTCGGCATTTGGAGCCTGTGAAGTTTGGCCTATGGATACGGACATGGTTTGTCACTTTTCATCTCCAGTCCTATAGGATAAAAGAAATGCCTACTTTTATTTTCTTCAACAAATCAGTTGAAAATGGCTGATTGAAACTTGACCAACGGAGACTAACATTTTTTCTTTAAGTTTACATTTGTGGTTACTAATTCTTGATAATTGTTCTAATGGTTTTAATTATAAGATTATCGTATTTTCTTCTCACATTACAATCATCTCCCTCTCCACTTTTTCCGTTTTGGTTTCAACATTAATTTTTATTAATGCTTATTTTATAAGGAAGCGCCCAGCTGTCAGAGCATTTCTTCTGATGTTTGGCATGTTGTTAAATTATAAATTAAGGACATACGAGAGGTATGTTATTTATTAGCATTTCCACTGCTACATTGCTGAATCCAAGTTGAGCTTTTATTCCACTTCCACATCTGAAATACGTCCAGTGAACAAATGTGTTTCCAAAAATACAGAACAAGAGTGGACAGCAGACAATGTCACAAAATCTTCATGTTTTACTGGTTCCAAACCCTGAATGTAATAAAGTGTGCGCTCGAAACAGGCCCAACCAGGTCATCAATGTCTTTTTAGTTGGAAAGCAAAACAGATTTAAAAGAAGAGAAAGGGTTAAGGTTTGACAGTGATATCTCCAACACAGTTAATCCGCATAAAGCTCTAGGATTTCTCAGTAGTCATCTCTGTGGTTTTCATTAGCATTTTCTTCTCCTTCTTTTGTGAAATATTTTCTTCTTTCTCTTTACCCTTGCACACTTGCAGAAATTAGCATATTATACCAGGACTAGAAGATGTAAGAAGCCGACCCCCTGCTGTTCAGTGGATTGTGCAATCTGCAGGCGGCATCAATTTTTCAGCAGCTTGCTCATTACAGTCAGAGCACCAAGTGTCTCTCAATCCAGCACTATTTCCCCTGGTTCTGCAGGCGAACATATGGGCTTTGTATAGCTACTGTATATCAGTACTTTCATAAATATGATTGTCTGTACTTGTTTCTCAATTTATCTTTGTACCAGTATAGACTGTATAGAGTTTGGATTTTTGTATCTCACTAATGGTTTCCAATCATATCTTGCAATTATGTCCTGCAAAGCTTCACTGTGTATAATTGACAGCAAATTCGAAACCTTGCTGTTGGCATATTACCCTTTGGTCTCTTGTCTTCTGTTACAGAGTGGAGATGAAGTAGAAGTACCTAAATAACAATAAGCACAATGGGTTTTGCTGTCATTTAAAAATAAGAAAAAAATATGTATTGTAACACACAAATGCTTACTGTATTGTAGATTCTGTGGCTTCCATCGTAACACTCTTTATAGGAAATTGCTCAGATGATGTGCTAGTTAATCTTGCTAAAAAGCTAAAAAGTTTGTAACATCAATGTGTGTTTAAAGTACTTATGTCAAAGCCACACCTTGCAGTTCCATACAGTTGTGATCCAAGCCTCTGAGTCCGTCCTGCCTTCTCTTGAGAATTGCAGATTGTACCAATTGATGCTGGGGAATTGTTCCCAAGACTGTCTGAATGAATAGATGCGCCAAAAACTTGGACATAGATACTATTTTGACATTGAGTGCCAAAAGGATGACATCCCAACACCATATATTTTAAGTGCAACTGTGCAACCACAAAATTAATGCATTGCCCCCAACTGAACCAGGCTAGGTGTAATAAGAGTACAGGTATGGGATATGTTATCCAGAAACCATGTTGTCCAAATTACAGGAAAGGCATCTCCCATAGACTCCATTTTAATCTATTAATTCAATTGTTTTAAATGAAAAAAGATTTTCTTTTCCTCTGTAATATTAAAACAAAATACCTTGTAATTGATCCAAACTAAGATATAATTATCCTTATTGGTAGGAAATCCATTCTGTTTAATTAATGTTTAAATGTTTTTTTAGTAGAGTTAAGTTATGGAGATCTGAATTGAAGAATATCTGGAAAACTCCACATCCCTAGCATTCTGGATAAAAGGTCCCATATCTGTATTATACATGAAACTATACTACCGGGTGATACTAAATTTATCCTGAAAAGTTTTCTGGCAGATATTTTATGTGACGTTGGCAGTGCATTTATCCTGCAATGTTTTCTGGGTATTATACAAAAACTGGGCCTGGGAGACAATTAATAGTCCCAATAACTATCCAAACACAAAAAGTACTCTCTACTTAAGACAAAGTACCAAATGAAATGGACAGCTTTTATTTTTGATATTATTCTTCCATTACTTTGGCATTCTGTAGAGACTTTGTTTACATTTACATTCTCTGCATTTCTATGATGTATCATTGGTAGCCACTTGTTATATAATACCACTGTATTGCTGTAGACCAACCATCTGATATTTGTTGTTTTTAGCAGGACCGATTCGCACAAATGATCAAGAACAGGTGCTCATCCGAATGTGCTTTGAAGTTGGAGAGCTGAACTCGCCCAGCCAGACTAGGGTAGGCATTAGGGAAGGTACATGCCTGGGGCCCCAAGCTTTGTGTTCTATTCATGTGCCTCTTCTGCCTGCCCCTAGTTGTGGCCCTGGTGTTTAGAGATTAAAATAGTCAATTGTCAAAGTTTGTCCTATCACAATAACTATGTATGATGAGCAGAAAAACTCCCTGCACACACACTCCTGTCCCAACCTGTTCAATTCAAAAATGTGTCCAACCTAACCTGAAAGTGTCTAAAAACATTCAGATCCATGATGATATTAGATTCCATGTGATAATGTTTCATTAACTTTTGGGATGACAAAGAGTGACATTGTAAAGTAATGTAAACCACATGGGAACCCATTGTGAGCCTCACATACAAGCATCTGCTTCTTTGTATAATTATGGAAACATCAGTCAGTAACAAAACCTAAATAGAACATAAAAGTCTCTGAAGTCATAAAGTATGATATTTATAGGAAATTAAATACATAACAAAATGAAAGAGAAACCGTGGCTGGGTATGTGATGTAATAAATGTAATGTAATAAATTAATTTAGGGTATATTTACTATGAGATGGTACAAGTGTTATGTATGGTGGTAGATCTAAAATGGAGAGCAAAGAGTTGTGCCTCACTGCATGCAGTGCTGCCTGTGTTTGTTGATGTGTCATCCAATTTATATGGTAGGTGGGCAGAATGAGGGCATGCAAAACAAAATTAAGAAAATAAAAAAAAAAGGGCACACTTCCTCATGTAGTAAATTAAAAACTACTGTTTATTAATCCATTAAAAAGCACAAGTGGCTGCTGTGGAATGGATGCCTAACGTGTTTTGGGAACACCCCTTAATCATAGGCTAAATTCATGAATGGGGCATACTCTGCAAAACCTCTAGCTTTGACATTTTATTAGGAACCCTGCGCTTACCATCTGTCCATGGCAGGCAACATATAAAGGGGTTTCTTTCAGCCAACACAACCTGCATGGACAATTGCCCATGGTATACATGCTCTCTGCATGGTAAATAAAAAAATAATATTGTCTGTTTTTATTACAGGTGTTGCTGGGTCTAAAAAATTACAAATATATTTGGGCTATTAGTACTGCAGAGAGAATTAACATTTGTGGAAAGAAAACATGCAGAGATGCCCTGTGCTGAACTGTGCGATTCCAAAAGTATTTGACATAATTAAAAAAAAAACAGCAGAGGGTGCTTTTGGGACAGTTAAGCTCTGGGTACAGGCCTATGTCATACTAGTGCTTGTTAGATATGACTTCATTATTTATTTGTCTTGCAGCAATGCTGATACAAGGTCACACGGGCCATTTATATATATTTTTTTTTCTTTTTTGATCAGTATAAAACAACTGTGTCAAAAGTTACAGTAATGACTTTCGACGCCATAAAGGGTAACAAGAAGCACTCCTACAGTGAGAAACCTGATTTTTACAAATATAGTTGTAAAAGTGTTTATAGGACACAAACAATATATTTTTCTAATCCGTAAAGGGGTCCCTGGCATAGAAATTTGTAAAGGACCATGAATGAAGATGGTGCTAGAATTCTTCCTAATCGATACAAAATGATTCGTGCATAGCCCCACTACCCAGATTTGCTGTATTTTGCTAGTTGTTGTTCTCTTCTTAATGAGACAACGTTCGCCCCCTTCATGCTATGGTTAAAACCTTATTAGGCAGGTACAGCATCTTTTACTTATCACAGTTAAGTTAATTGACAGCTTGTCACCACCCTGACATGTATCTCTAGCTCTGCATAGCTTGATATCTCACATTTTGCACCAGCCTTCTTTGTTAAAAAGGATAATACACAGGAGATATGCAAGGGCATATTCTAATACGTACAATTGTTATGTAGTTAAACAGCGTGATATCAAGCCATTTTAAATATAATGGAAAAATATCACACCATGCTTCTGTGTTACATCAGGCTGTAACTTAACAGGGAGTTGTCAGCTTTCAGCTTTATCTGCAGAGGAAAGGCATCTTTTTTGGTGGATTTTGCATGAAATATTTCTGTACATTATAATACCATTTTCCTGTTTTCCCCTAAGGTATATGCATATTTTGCTAAATCTCTGCATGGATGAATAACTGTTTATGTGCTCTGGTACTATTAGATTTATACTTATATGACACCAACTAGTATTCTCATCTCCCATCCTATCACCCTACTGTAGGGCAGGTGAGCAGGGACTAGAATATGGAGGGCCTGAATAGAAAGACGAGTAATAGAAAGTGGCAATAACAATAAACTTGTAGCCTTACAGAGCATTTTGTCAGAGACTCCCATTTAACAGCTGGAAAGACTCAGAAGCAAAATAATTAAAAAACGTTAAATAAATAATGAAGGCCAAATAAAAAGTTGGTTAGAATTTGTCATTCTGTAGCATACTAAAAGCAACCACCCCTTTAAATATCTCGTTTCACACTTTTAAATGAGTCTGTAACATCCTCTTACGAGCAAGCTACCGTGATTGTGCATTTAAGGAACATATACACTTGGATGGGCATTTAGCCAAACTGAAGCCTAGTTTTCCATTTATCTAAGGTAATTTTCAAATGCAGGTATAGTAAGTTTTCAATGCCATACGTAGTTTATATACTAAATAATAATCCATTATCCACAAAACCGTTATTCAGAAATCTCCATTTTATAGGAAAGACACCTCCCACAGACTCCATGGTATACAGATAATTCTACTTTTAAAAGTCCGAATTTTTCGTGAAATCAAAGGAATCTACGGAAAAGCCCAAAATGTTTGGATTATCATACAAAACCCTGAGCAGACCATAATATCTTCAAATTGCAAATAGGACCTCTGTCATTAACTTCTACAGGACCTCAACAGTTTGAATTCAGACTTTTTGCATCCTCAGGGTATATTAAATATCAAAAAATGCAAGTTTTTTTTCCACACCAAAAAAAATCTGATTTTATAGTAAAAAAAACTGGAATTTTTCGAGTTTTTTTAGCATTCAGACTTTAATAAATAACCCCCTAGATGTTTAAATTATTTTTAGGTAATTTCAAAGTATGGAGATCCAAATTATGGAAAGATCCTTTATCCAGAAATCTCCTAGTCCCAAAAATTCTGGATAATAGCATCTATAACCGTATCTTTAAGAGGTCCCACTGAACTCTTACGTGACAAGAAAATATAGGCAAACTACATTGCTACAGGCAATAAATCATTTAAGTTACTACTGCTTCTGTTTATATTGGAAACACTATATTAGGATGAATGGGCTTAATATCAAGACTTTGCTTTTCTTATTAGCTGATGAAATTCTAACTTGGAGAGATGCTGAACAAAAAGCTAAATCATCAAAAAAAAAACACTAAGGGAGCTATTTATTAAAGTCCCGTTTACTCTTTTCAGAGTTTCAAAGGGGAAAAACACAATTTTTTCATAGATTTTTCCCCCCCAATATTTATTAAACCCTGATGGTGTTAAAAATCAAAATAAAAAAAATACTCCATCTCAAACCTTCTGAGATTTATTAAACCCCGATGGTGTTAAATGTCAGAATAAAAAAATACTCCATCTCAAACCTGCTGAGGTCATGTAGAAGTCAATGGCAGATGTCCCGTTTACAATTAAAAGATATCATGATTTCTGTTGGGTTTTGTATGATAATCCAAATCATTTCTGGCTTTTGGGTGATAATCAGAAACGTTTTTGGGGGCGTCAAATCCGAATTTTTTTTTTCCCGCACCAGATTTTTACATTTATTGACAGTAAATTTATTGATAAATTTATTTTTATTATTTTAATTTAATTTAATTTATTGATAGTGAAAATGTGCACGGGAGTTTGGTCGAAGGGGTTTTAAGAAAATAGTGAGACATTTTTGGATCTTAGTAAATAACCCCCTAAGCCTTATTAACAGTGCAAATACTCTAAGGGGTGCAAGATTGCCCTGATGCAGGCTGCACCTCCTGCTTCTATATACCTTATATCTAAAAGACATGCAAGGTACAGTATGGGTTTGCTTTATTAGGGAAGGGAGCAGCAGGTCTCTGCTCTCCATTTTGGATTCTCCGGTTATTTACACAATTCCAAAGTACAAAAAAAATTGCTGATTGTGACCTTTATTGTACTTTGCACACTGCATGGGGCCTTCTGAATGAGTCCTACCATGTCAATTCTTCCTGAGTCATAGGCTCTTCTGTCTCTATATAACTAGTCTGCATTCTCCTTCTAACACATTTGGAATCTATATAACTAGTTGCCTGTCTGCATTCTCCTTCTAAAACATTTGGAATCAGTGTTTACAGTATCTATATGACAGATGTAAGAAATAATGTTTCTGTCTTCCCACGTGGGTTTTCTTTTATGATCTCACTTCCCCCAGGCACATTGTCTCGAGCCAATATTTTTAAAGACAGAAAGTTTGAAATTAAGAGGTTAAAGAATGTATTTTTCTGTTCATTTCAGCATAGTTGTAAAACTGAAGAAACCAAAAAAGTAGTTAATGTAGGGCTGCAGAAAGTCAGTGCTAGGTCAGGTAGTATTTGTGCCACAGTTGCTCAGCCCAGTCCTTTCTACCACCCCACCCCTGCCTTATTCCACACCTACCCTGTCCTTACATGCAACCATCTCTCCCTCCCTGCACTCAGCACACACTGCCCTCTGCCCCAGTTTCACCATCCTTAAATCATTCCCCACAGATATCATGCCCACCAAGTTTGGATTCCCCTATCTGCACCCCGTCATCCCTAGTACAGCCCTACAGACAGTGGAAATAACCCATCTAGAACAGGGCCCATAGTGATATTTCCTGACAGGCCCTAGCAGCCCATTCCAAGGCAGAGAGCAAAGGTAAAGAACAGATACAAATCTCCTTGTTTTTTTCCCAAAGTTCACAGTGTCCCTGCTCAATTCTGTGGACTCTGCTATGAGGGCAAAAAACCTGAGAGCAAATTGCATACCTACTAACTGTCCTGATTTTCATGGAACAGTCCTGATTTTGAAAGCTCGGCCCGCTGTCCCAGATCCTTATTGAAATGTCCAGAATAGTTCTTTGCTTCCCCTACAAGTCTTTCTGTTTGTGCGAATTCACATTGGGAACAAATTTTTGCAAATGGCTCACAAATGAGATGGGTGCTTGCTTAAGTGCGCCCACTGTCTGAGGCTTCTGTGCGCAAAAGTAGTGTTGACAGCAATTTAAATTAGCAATTTGCTAAATTGTTTTGCAAATATTTTCTCCGTGGGGTGTGCGCATGAATATTCGCAATTTGTGATATTTGCCATATTTAAAAAGCTCTTTATGGTCATTCACAGTGCAAAAAAAATTGTAGCACTTGTGCCTAGCCCTTTGTAAATACGTCTTCTGGTCTGAAGTAAGCGAGGAAATATTATCAACTATAGTAATACATTTTAAATATTAATATTGTAACTGTACTGTCCAAGTTAGTTGGGTCAACAAGTTATAAACAGTCATTTGCTCATATTTTGATTGGAGTAAATATAAATAACTAGTATCTGCACTAACAGAACAAAAAATTGTTATTGAATCATTTATTGTATGATTCTTTTTCTCAAACAAGATTAATGGACATATTTGCAGCCCTTTGCCTTCTTCTAATCTAACAACTAACACTTTGCACCATCAGTGTATAAAAGGGCCGAATCTATTGACATATTTAAAAGTAAGATCAAAGAATATACCTTACAGGCTTCAATCAGTTAGCCGATAGAAGGCTAAATCAATAGTTTTTTTTTCATTACTTCTGTGCTTTATGATTTTCATTCTGTTCTTATTAAATTAAAAGAGGTATTGGTGGTCTATTTCTGAATGGTGTCTTTCAACATGAATCACATCTAGAAATGTGCCAGCATTTCATAAATCCAGAAGTAACACAGGGCTTCTAGTAACATACTAGTTCAAGATGATTGCTCACTGCACATTGGGATGGGTTGGGTGGAATTTAGATGTGACAGAGGGAGGAGAGTATACAAAAAACATCTTGCAGAATGGTCCATTTCAACTAGTGCAGTTTGTATTAACCACACATTTCAAATCAAACTGGGTTTACCCACAGTACAATACAGGAACATACCAGTCTGTCCAAAATAGCAAACTGTGTAACTGGCTGTAGTGAAAAAAAGGCAGAATGTAGGATATTTGTGGTTAAAAACCTACCTTAATTTGGAGGTAAACGACTGCAAGATACCTTTAAAAATATACTATAGTTTTCTTAAAATACTCATAAAAAAATGGTTGATTATTATCTGCTATTCTGATATATAATGTTAAGATTATGGGTATTAATGTAATATATATATATATATATATATATATATATATATATATGTATATATATATATATATATATATATATATATATATATATATATATATATATATATATATATACTCTCAGGTCTTAAAAAGAGAAAAAGTTATTGAAACTGATGTTTCAGCTAGCACTCTAGTCTCTAGCCTTTCACTTTTTAAGACCTGAGAGTGCGGACATTGGTGTTCGATTATTCTATATTTTATGACTGCATCCAGGCAATTTGATTTTTTGAGACTTGTTATCCAGAATGCTGGGGACCTGGGGTTTTCCGGATAACAGTTATATTTGTAATTTGGATCCTTCATACATTGAGGGGGAGTTATTTATTGAAGTCCATTTTTCTGGCTGGAGTTTTAAAGGGGAAAACACAATTTTTTTCCATACCAAAAAAATGAAATTTCTGAAGATCACCTGAAAGCTTCAACTTATGTGGGGTAAAGCTACAAAAAAGTATGCTAACCACAAAAAGCAATATATTTTTGGAAAGTACACATTCCCTTGAATCCAAAATGGATAAATATGTCCTTCTATTCCAAAGTACCAAGCCTCAAAGCTTTCATAAATTTGTCAGTTTTAATGAAATTTCTAAAAATTACCTGAAAGCTTCTACTTAGAAGCATCCTATCTCCCACATATCATTAGGTATCATCAGGTTCTTCTTCTGACTCTTTTCAACTTTAAAATGGGGGCCAATGACTGCATCTAAATCTATATGCTGTGGAAGGCTACAAATGTATTACTTGTAGCCTACTACTTTTTATTACTCATCTTCTTATTCAGGACCTCTCCTATTCACATTCCAGTTGCTGATTTAATTTAGTGCAAGGTTGCTATTGTAATTTGGAACCTAACAACCAGATTACTAAAAATGCAAACTGCAGAGCTGCTGAATGAAAAGCTAAATAACTCAAAAACACAAATAATAAAAAATAAAAACCATTTGCCATTTGTCTCAGAACTATTGCTCTCTGCATCATAGTAAAAGTTAATTTAATGTGAACAACCCCTTTAACACAGATTGTTTTTTCTCATAAATATCCTTTCTAAGGACCAAGGTCCACAACTGCACTTCATACTCAAGGTGAAGCCTTAACAGAGATCTAGACAAAGGCAAAATTATGCTTTCATCCCTTGAGTGAGTGTCTTTTTATTCTACTTTCCTTTACGCTAGTAGTATTAACTTTAGTAGACACTAAGGGGCAAATTCACCTTTGAAGTTGGCCCAGCGTTGGCTTCGCCGCACAAGTTACCGATCATTTGCAAAGTTGCGCTAGCGATGTTATGATCAGCGGTTCGAAGCTACACTATCGATCGCAATTTTGCATATGGCGCCAAGTTAAAGTACAATGGACATATATGTAGCAGCAAATACATTACACTACACAAGCCTGGGAAAGCTTCATAAAATAAAATAGAGTTGTTATATTGCCCTATACACGTGCCCACTGTATAGTTTAGGTGCCAAATGTAGGGGGGAAGGAACCCAAAATAATTTACGGTCTTTTTCAGCCTATCACCCTTAAAAAAGTAAAAGACACCAGCATTTTTTGGGATATGAAAAAATGTTCAACTTTTTTTTAACCAAGTCCTATCTACTCTATTGCACTTCGCCTGGTCTGAAGTAGTGAAGTAAAGTCTGGCAGAAGGTAACGTTCATGAAAATCCACAACTTAGTGAATTAGCGTAGTTACGTCCCTTCGCCAGAGCGCAACTTTGCCTGGCGTAAGGGTGGCAAAGAGTAGGTAGTGGCAAAATGACGTAACGCTGGTGAATTTTCAATACCATTAGCCACTTCGCCCTTTAGTAAATTTGCCCCTAAGGGGGTTATTTATCAAAGTCCAAATTTATCTCAATATTTTCTGCACAAAACTCTGATCAAATCTGCTCTGGTTTTTTATGCTTATTTATTACATTTTCCCGAAAATTTGCTTTGCTGGAAAAAATAAGATTTTTCCTTTTTTTCCAGATTTTTCATCTGATTTTCACAATTCTCCAGTTTTTTACCCGAAAACTCAGATTTTTGCAATAAAACTTCGGGGTATTGCACAAAACCCAGCGCACATCAAAAAATCATTGGGACATCTCCCATTGACTTATATGCAACCTCGTCAAGTCTGAGATGTAGGATTTTCTCATTCTCACTTTTCCATCCTTGGGGTTTAACAAATTCCAAAAAATTTGTAAAAAAAGAAAATCACAAATGTGTGCTATTAGTAAAAAACCCTGGAACTGCACTATTCACAAAATACCCAAATTCTTCTTAATTTAGGAGGCCCCAACACAATTACCTTTAGGGGCAGATGTATCAAGGGTCGAATATCGAGGGTTAATTAACCCTCGATATTTGACTGCCGTATTAAATTCCTTCGACTTCGAATATCGAAGTCAAAGGATTTTGCGCAATTCCTTTGATCGAACGATCGAAGGAATAATCGTTCGATCGAACGATTAAATCCTTTGAATCGAACGATTCAAAGGATTTTAATCCATCGATCAAAGGATTAGCAATCAGAAAAACCTTGGAAAGCCTATGGGGACCTTCCCCATAGGCTAACATTGGCCTCGGTAGGTTTTAGGTGGCGAACTAGGGGGTTGAATAAATTTTTAAAGAGACAGTACTTCGATTATCGAATGGTTGAATATTCGAACGATTTTTAGTTCGAATCATTCGATTCGAAGTCGAAGGTCGTGGTCGAAATAGCCAATTCGATGGTCGGAGTAGCCAAAAAAAACATTAGAAAATCGAATTTTTTTTCCTCTATTTTCCTCTATTCCTTCACTCGAGCTGAGTGAATGGGCCCCAAAGTATTGAATTTATAATTGTTGAACCTCCATTTCCAGTTTGCTGCCCAGTTCTCTAATGTGTTCAAATCTCACTGCAAACCAGCTACCCCATATATATATATATATATAAGAAGACCTTAAACATCCCACTTTTTTAATATCACCAATTCTGTTTGTGTATGAGGCAGCACTGAGCAATAAAATAAGTAATGGGGTCCGAAGGGACTACAGGGACGCTGCTGCCACGAGGCTAGTTTCTCAACTAGATTAGAGGGAAATAGTGGAAGCACTCAAGGCTAAATCAAAATATATTTAAATATAATGGAAGTGCTACTTACAATGCACTTCCCTGGGCCCCTGTCTCATAAGTAATTCAGTATAAATGCAAGTGCATGTTTACAAAACAGGGGTTTTTAGTTACCAAAGTTATGATCATAAAATTGAAAAGCCACCATACCACGTCAAGGTAAACCCCATATGGCGGTCCCTAACTTACTTATTAAAAAGAAATGTTTCTCTGCATAATAGCATTACCTGTGTTCAATGTATGTTGAGCATTGGTTTCAATTTGAAGGCTGAATCCTCCCCCGCCAGTAAAGGCTTTTAAGAGAGAGTGATTGCCCAAACCAACGCCCACATTTAAAAGCGTAGGACCACCATTAGTTTTAAGGGGTGGGTATGGGGTGCTATTGAAAAACCACATGAAGCTAGGCCACAGCTTCAGCCAATATACTATATTAGAGGGAAATAGTGGAAGCACTCAAGGCTAAATCAAAATATATTTAAATATAATGGAAGTGCTACTTACAATGCACTTCCCTGGGCCCCTGTCTCATAAGTAATTCAGTATAAATGCAAGTGCATGTTTACAAAACAGGGGTTTTTAGTTACCAAAGTTATGATCATAAAATTGAAAAGCCACCATACCATACCATTGTAAGTAGCACTTCCATTATATTTAAATATATTTTGATTTAGCCTTGAGTGCTTCCACAATTTCCCTCTAATATAGTATATTGGCCTGAAGCTGTGGCCTAGCTTCATGTGGTTTTTCAATAGCACCCCATACCCACCCCTTAAAACTAATGGTGGTCCTATGCTTTTAAATGTGGGCGTTGGTTTGGGCAATCACTCTCTCTTAAAAGCCTTTACTGGCGGGGGAGGATTCAGCCTTCAAATTGAAACCAATGCTCAACATACACTGAACACAGGTAATGCTATTATGCAGAGAAACATTTCTTTTTAATAAGTAAGTTAGGGACCGCCATATGGGGTTTACCTTGACGTGGTATGGTGGCTTTTCAATTTTATGATCATAACTTTGGTAACTAAAAACCCCTGTTTTGTAAACATGCACTTGCATTTATACTGAATTACTTATGAGACAGGGGCCCAGGGAAGTGCATTGTAAGTAGCACTTCCATTATATTTAAATATATTTTGATTTAGCCTTGAGTGCTTCCACAATTTCCCTCTAATATAGTTTCTCAACTAGCATCAGTTGGCAGCAGCCCGCAAGTAACCAGTGTTGGCAAAGAGCTGCTTCTGGTAAATTTAAAAGCCAAATTTAAGGTTATTAAAAAAAAATTCAGCTCTTCTAGTGCAGAGAGAGTAATTGCACTCTCTGCACTAGCGATGCGACCCCCAGGACCCGCTCCAGCAAAAAAAGGTAAGCGCTGGTTAGGGGGGTGGTGTCATAGAAGCACGGGGGTCAGGTTGGGCATGGGTTTATAAGAGATCGTAATGCATCACATTGTCTTCTGCAATAAGCATTTCTCTCGTCTAGGAAGAATGACAAGTTCAAGAGAGAGATCACTGTGTGTTTTTCTCTTCTGTAGTGAAATCGAGATCTAGAGAATAGAGAAAATGACTCAATTCCCTGCACAAACATATACAACCCAACCACAGCCATATTTACCACTCCTCTTCCTAATTTCGTTGTATCTACCAAAGAATCCAGTTTCTACATATTTTGCTTTTGTTTGCTCTTGAGCTGTTAAAACTCCAGACAGTTTAACATATTTTAAGGTCATTTAGGCGTTGCTCTTTCAAGCAGCAGAGTGATTTACATTGTGCTGCCAATTGCCTGGCAATAGAGTTGATTTTTCTTGGCCTGCTCACAGAATCCATAGTTCTGCTTCTAGCACAGCATTGATTTTCTTCCTCTCCACAACTGATAACCTAAGACAGAAAGAGAGCGAGCGAGAGAATCGCTCAATCATAAAGGGGAGGCTTTGAATCTGTTTATTGAATGCCTGTTCAGCAAGCAGCAGGTCTCTCCTTTCCATCTCTGTAATCTATTGAGCTAATTTACTAATCTCTAGAGCAAATGTCAACATACAGTACAATCAAATGGGATTGCATATGAGTAAAGAGTTTGCAAATAGATTGCTTTAACTGGAATGATATCTCATACACTGTATCTATGATAAACAAAGCCTTTTCTTTATATACAACCAGAAAAAATGAACACACACTCCTGGAGCCAGCCGATGAGGTAAAAACAAAGTTTATTCCATACTGCTAAAAGTGACACGTCCTAACGCGTTTCGTATCCAGCGATACTTAATTATTGTCTTTATATAAACAGTAAAATAAACATGCTGCCTTATATGCACATTATACTGCTGCTATGATCAATTTAGTTTAAATTTGCTCTAAATTAGAGATCAAGGAAATATTAACTTTTAACACACTATGGGGGAAATAAAATGAAATTTGCCTATGAAGTAGACTGGCAAGGTCCTACCACTGCTGTGACAAAAACAACTTAAAATACATTATCCTATATTCACTGTTTTAATCCAGAGGAAGCAAAAAACACAGCCTGAAGCCAGCGTCAATCTTGCCTCAAGAAGGAAAAAATTCCATTCTGACCCCAATAGCGATCAGAAACATTCCCTGGATCAAACATTTGCCATTTAACATAAATTAATACAATGCTGACTCTAGGGTTGCCACATGTTCTTTTTTTTAAGGCTTGTTTGGGTCTTAAATTTATGTTCAGTTTTAACCTTGTGAAATCCAAACAATAATCTGGCCAGTAAATGAAAAACATTTAAATACTCACCTCAACATGGCTTAGTTATTATCAAGTGCAGTTAATTTCATATTATTACAGAAACAAAAAAAACAAGTAAATAAGTTTATTTTTTTCTAAATTAGAATTGCTATATTTCAGAGCTTTCTGGATGACTGATTTATATATTTATATAGGTATAATAGATCCCATACCTGTAATTAAAAGGTTGGGCTTACTCATCAGGCAGACTATAGATAGAGACAGGCTTGCCACCTGTGTGGCTTTGAACTGGACATCTCAGTTTTTCAAAGGACTGTCTGTTCTAAACTTTCTGTCCAGTTTAAAACATTGAGAAAACTGAATGGAAATCCAGCCAGATACAATAACCCCACACTGGTGTCATAACTCCACCAACACCATTGTGCCACCTCTGATGTCATCATATCCTCCTCAACATCGCTGCCCCAACCCCATGCGATCTGCCCCTCTCTCTTTGTACGGGTTTAGCCATCGGCAAAGATGGCAACCCTAGCTGGTTCTCAAGTTTATATTGTTATACAATATTATACAAAAAACACAATAAAACAGTTCATTTAGGAAAACATCCACATTAAGGGGCAGATTTATCAAAGGTCGAAATTCGAAGTGGAAAATACTTCGAAATTCGACCATCGAATAGAATCCTCCGACATTCGAAGTCAGAGGATTTTATTCATCGTACGATCGTATTCCGATCGTACTCCGATCATACGATCGTACTTCGAAACGTACGATTTGAACGATTTTATCGTACGATCGTGTGATTTTCCTTCGAATATAAAAAACTTAGAAAATTGCTCCGGAAGGTCCCCATAGGCTAACATAGCACTTCGGCAGGTTTAAGTTGGCAAAGTATTGAAGTCGAAGTTTTTTTAAAGAGACAGTACTTCGATTATCGAATGGTCGAGTAGTCGAACGATTTTTACTTTGTATCGAAGTCGAAGTAAATTCAAAGTCGTAGTATCCTATTCGATGGTCGAAGTATTCAAAAAATTACTTTGAATTTGAGTTTTTTAACTTCGAAAATTCCCTTAAATTCACTTTGACCCTTGATAAATCTGCCCCTAAGTAATTAATAGATAATATGAGAACATAAAGAAGAAAACTCCTGAGATTTTGCAAAATATGTAAAAAAAAAAATAAGAAGGGAGAGGGTGGGTAGGATGTTTCCATTTGCTCAGGAGATAAGGAAGTGAACTTCTTCTTCCCCTAATATTCTGTTTCTCCACCCCAGCTTTCCCCTGTCTTAACTCATTTCTTCTTACCCAATCACAGCTGCACCTGATTCTGCCAATCTTTAAACATAAGCCAGTGGCTGCTGGTCATTCTGACCCCTCATTGCTCCAGGGCTTTCCTTTATAAATATATAGTAGTGATAATAATAATAAAAGTTATATTTTATTCTTTTCAATTTTCTTTTTAACAAAATACCATATAAGGTGAAGCATATATTGGCTGTGTTCCAAAACTTAGAGGGTGAGCTTCTGCCTATAGTGTATTCTGTGATATTGACAAGTTTAAACTAAAACCTGACTGCTTTCTAAATGTAATCCCTATGACTGTAAAATCTTTATAGGAATATTCACAATACCCAAAACTCTTCCTTGCACCATTTTATTTAAACAATCAGTACTAAAGAAACCATTCTAACAGTGAGATAACAATATCTTAGTCATAACATTTAAATAGAGCCATTTCCTACTACATTGTTTGTATAAAAAGATCTTGGCAAGATAGCTCAGATAATTGGCTATTCTGGGAATGGGTTATGGTTTAGGTTATACTTGATTATGCATTGAAATGTTATATTAACTGAACAGTTATTAGGAACATGCCAGTTGGAATTTTCCTAATAACATAGAAGCCCTTGTAGACATCACACAGCAATCTGTGGATCAGTGGACACAGGATCTGTGTCAATATAATTAAGAAAAGCTGGGGTTATTATATGTGGTGGGTTTTCTGGGCTCCACTTATATCAGATAAGCTCATATTGCTGCTTCTACTTGTCTAATTCTGTTATTCAAACAGCTGCCTTGCACACATCAATCTCCTTCCACTTGTCTCATTTACAGTATTAGGCATGTTTATCAAAATTGGATTTGTGCAATTTTAGAGATTTCTACTTTGAATAATCTCACCATTTAAAAAACAACCACAAAAGTTACCTTATTAATTTAAAAAATTAGACTATAAAAATACTCGAATGAATACAATTATGGGAAAATAACTCAACTCATCAATTTTAATGAGTATATAAGCTCAAAAATACTCTAAAAATACTTTCATATTATGGCTAGGACAGCTCCCATTGACTTCTCTTCAATTTTGCAAGTTTTAGATGCTGAAATTTTACATTCACGTTTTTCCAAGTTTTTTTCCACTTACTAAATATTGAAAATTTGTGTTTTTTTTTAAACAACCATTTGTGATTTTTCGATTTTTGTGATTAGAATTGCAGATAAAATATGAATGTTGATAATATGTGTTTACCAGGCAAATACTTGTCCTGTACCTTTGTGTCCATTAAGGCCATACACCTGCCCCATTCTGCCCTATGGAGTGATAGGTCACAGTCTGATTCTTTAATTGCATGAATATATGACCCATTTTGCACTGAAATCTAGGCCAGCAGATCGCTTGATAATTGGTGTATAAATTCAGGCTGAGAATCAGCCCTGTGTGTCAATAGCCTAAAAAGAGTGTGAAACCCAAATTTACTGGAAGGTTCCAATATTTTAGGCAGACCACAGTGAATTAAAGTGGTACATTTTTCCCCCAAGGCTGCAACAGACGGAAGTTTCTATCCCAGCTGGGCCTGCAGGGCACCGGGAAAAAAAATCACTTATTTAACGGTTTTTAATAGTATTTTGATATATAAATTGCAATTATTTATTGTTTTAATAAAGATATACAGTATAAAGGCAGGTCAACCAGCCAATTTTCAATGGAATGTATGACAGCATGAATTCATAATACCAATACATTCACTAATAAAAATGGACATTCACTTATGTTGCATATTTGCATTGATTACTGTGGCTAGGCAACAGACAATCACAGTATTTTGGAGTGTGGTATTGTGGTTAAAATGTCTGTGTGATTTGTAATATGTAACACGTGAAAAATAGCACACCTTGAAACATGTTGTGTTATTCAATTAAAGGACATGTAAACCCTCCCCAAAAAAATATAATCAGTGAACAGCCTTTTTGAAAACTTTAGATACTATACCTGCCACTCTGGTTGTTAAAATGTTAACAGTAAGGCTGCAGCATCCCCTTAATCAATTAGAAATCCTTCTCCTCCTCTAACCCACTCTGCCCTAAGCTTACCATTCATCCCCATTTCACGGGGACAGGCCCCGTTTCAGGACCTTGTTCCCAATTTGAAATTGCCCCGTGAAGCGTCCCCGTCTGCAGCAATATCTTAAAAAAAAGCAGCTGATCCTGCCCACATTGCATAATTCCAGGGGGCAGGGGGCACAGGAGAGAGCAAGCAGGCAGCAGGCTGATGACATCACCAGCACGGCCATGAGGAGACTGTGAAGAGGAAAGGAGCGCCTATGCACCTCAGTCTGGTGGACTCTGCAGGATCGTGTTCCAGTATCCATTATACTGCTGATTCCCCCTCCCCCCCCTCCTCCCAGACGATCAGTGGCAGGCTGAGAATGCTGGTAATGTTCTGTTTTTTTTCTCTGTCTGTCTAACTCAGTTTCACTCCCCCCCCCCACTATTCCCTCATCAATGCTCTTGCAAAGTTTTAGCTGCTCCACCTAGTTTCTCCCATTGTGCCACCATTAACCCTTCCCTTACCTGTAATTCTGGGGGTATTGTACATGGAATTGTCTTTATGCCGTCCTACCGTGAATTCTGGGGGTATTGTACATGGAGTTGCCTTTATGCCATTCTACTATGATTTCTGGGGGTATTGTATGTGGAATTGCTTTTATGCCATCCTACTATGAATTCTGGGGTATTGTACATGGAATTGCCACTACGTTCATTAATATATTCACAGAGGGTGTATTAGTAAAATGGGGAGTGGTTAGTGGGGGTGTGTCTTACAAAGGGGGCGCGGGTGTTTTGCAGCAGCGCACTACGTGCTCCCCTTTCTCCCCTGTCCCTGGATTTCTTTCCAAAAATCTGGTCACTTTACTCTGCCCCCTCCCTCAGGAATTTACTTTGGCTGTTGGCTCATGAGCATGCTCAGTTCTTCTCAGCTCAGATTACTAAACACACCCTCCAGTCTAACAGCCAATGAAGAGATCGCATTTCTGGTTTCCAAACTCTTGCTCTCTGATCCTATTTTTTCTCCTAGCCACCTCTCCTGAGCTCAGCTTTACCATTACAGTGCTCAAACCCAGAAGAACTTTTTATCAAAGTATGTTGTGCCTGTGTAAACCCACATTCTGCATTGAATAAACTTTACAGCATACATTTCCTGTTTGTACATGTCAATGTTACTGATGATGTGTCAGAGGGAAAATGGTTGCCGGGTGAAAGCTCCTATTTGTTTTAGGAAAATGTGAAAGCACTGGCAAATGGAGAGGGTATATGCAGTACAAATGATGTGGCTTGAGTGGGGAAGATATGCCCAACTTATAAACATGGTAGGAAAATGTAGCCTTTACATGTCCTTTAACAGAGGTTTTCAGCAGAGATCTGGGTCAGTGACCTTTGTTCCACACATATGCTTGTTTTCAGACATTAAAATGAATGTCTCTCTGGCCCACTATGCATCCGGAACCACTGCTTTAATTGCATAGATACAGCCTAATAATATATTTAAACTTGCAGGAAGCCTCTTTTGATTCCTTTAGATCTCATCAGTGCAAGATATTGGAACATGACTTCTGAGGGGTTAGGACTTAAAAAGCAGCAAAGCAAAAGAGCCATATTGGTTAGGGTTAGAGGGGTTAATAGGAGCCTTCTTAAAGGCATGCACAGAGACCCTTCTTAAAACAGAATGTATTCACGTGTCTCTTGCTTAGGGTTACCAACCTTTCTAGAAAAAAAATACCAGCCTTCCTATATTTTTATCTTTTTTACCTAATAATAAAGCATTACTTTTTACAACCACCCTACTCATTCTACACACATAGCACTGCATTAGGCTGTATCTGTGCTGTTTAACCAGAGGTTCTTGATGCATAGTTGGCCATTTAATGAGGTAAACTGCTTTTTAAACTCAGCAAATTACCCCCTTATTCTAATCTTTTTTTTAATAGTAACTTTTTATTGAGTTTTCATAAACAACAAGAAGGAAGGAAGGAAGGAAGTAAAGAAGGAAGAAAGAAGAAGGTAGACATGATAGGCTATAAAGACAATTCTCAGTAGACTTATTTAGTCGTTGTACCCCCTTATTCTAATCTTAGTGTACATTTTACAGAAGCCACTTGAATATGTGGAAATTACATATTTCATTGCATTTGCATTATTAATTACATCTGTGGATTGTCCACCTGAAATACATTTGAACAAATTATAAAAGAATTTAATGAATTAACACCCTGGAGAAGTCACACATTCTGAAGGACCTCTTAACAACTCTCCCCCAGACCTAGTTTTTTTCATCAATTTTTTTATTTTCTTGGGAGCCATAACAAGCTAAAACTATGATAGGAAAATTGGTTTGTTATTATTCTTTAATTTAAAGTGTTTCTATAATTCTAAAAACTTATCAGATCCTACTTCCAAAAGCCAAGGGGCTTGAGGTAAGAAAGATAGAAAAATGTTACCAAGCATCCTAGCTCCATTCCTGTTGGTCTGCAACTGTATGTCATAAGGCAAATGTTTGTCCCCTGTTCTCTGAAACATGCATGCACAGATAGTATTTCAGCTGAATTCATAGCAAGGACATTAGCTTATTTTTGAACTTAACACAATACAAGCAGCAACTATTTGTATGAGGTATGTAATACATTAGATTTATATGCAGGTGCCAGTTGAACTGAGTGCAGTCTGAAACCTAAGGGTTCTGCAGAGTGCATGTTTTGATAGGGTGAATTATAAGGAATTAGATATTGATGGACCTTACCAGGCTGTTTGATGTTTCTTCTCAAATTGCCCGCGGTGAGCCAAATCTTTGCTTCTTCTAGATAATTGTATTTACAAATTATGGCTGAGCATTAAGTGCCTGGCTCTCAGAAACTGTAGTCCTCTGATATTATTTTTGAAAGTGTATATAATATCAGGGCTCAGTCTGATTTTAATGTACTGAGTGCATATGTAAAGGCATTAAGTACATTTCTAAGTGATTGCACAATATTATTATGGCATTATTTTTATAGATTCCTGTTTGTATCTGAGTATTGAGTTTTGCTTTCAATTTGTGCCTGAAATCTCATAGATTAAAAAATATGACAAGGGAAAACAAGGGAAAGTTGTGCTCACCACTACTTTTTAAAAACATTAAGCGGGGGTGCAAAGAGGTTGTGACTACAAAATTCACATAGACAAATACAAGTGGTCCTCTACACTCAACCCATTATCAATATACTGTATTAAGGACATTGAAACATTTTGTGCCTTAAAGGGCACCTATCACAGCCAAAATCAAACACATATTAATAATCTGACTAGTACAATCTAAACACATTTAATCAAACTACATATATAGTTTTTTTTTAAAAAACTGCAGGTTTTAAAAAATCCCTTACTTTGTCAAATGGGTTATTTCACCATACTGTGACTATAACATGCAAATTTCAGGAGCATGCTCAGATTGTAGCATTGCCTTGAGTATTCTACCCAGAATGCCTTGTTTTAGTAAACTCTTCCATTAGAAGTATCATGAGATTTCCCTATCTTGTCCCCTGCTGGTGATGTTATTATGCAAATGAAGGGCACACACTAACTTGCAGAAGGTGGCAGCACTACTGTAAAGCAGCTTACATAGAGGTTTGGCTGATTTAAAAATAGCTTAGAAGGGTTGATAAGCAAACAAGGAATTTCAACTGAGCATGTGCGAGATTTCAGAGCTACAGTTGGCTGGGAATATATATGTAGGAGGAGCCAGTGAAATCCAAGATGGCTGCCTCAGCTAGAACTGCAGTGGAGATAGGTGAGATCTTGCAGAAGGTATAGTGAGCTGATGATTTACATTATACAAACAATTTTAACTGTTTTAAAAATTGGATTTCTTGAACTTAGTGTATTTACTTAGTAAACATCATTTGTTTCTACTTTGTACTTTATTTACTGTATATGGCTGAAATCACAATAAAATCCACTTGAACTTGAACTTGAACTTGAACTTGAAATGATTTTAGTTAAGATTGGTGCCCTTTAAGCTACTAAAAATGCCTTGCCCTTTAAACAAAGCAGGGATATATATTGCAATATATTTGAGCTGACCAACAACGTCAAAGTTATCCCCAGCATGGCCAGTCCTGCACTCAACTTGCATCTGATTCATCAAGAATTCTATTGATTCATTATACATTTTATAAAGGAACTAAGTTTTACCCACAACTTACTTGCTGCTTTCAAAGTAAAACTCCTAAACATGGTTGAAGAAAGACGAAAGGCTGGCTCAAACGTTGCATGTAAAAAGTTTCTATAGCTGTAGTAATTCCAGGAGTCTGTATAATCCCACAAGTAATCATGAAGTAGATAGGAATCGGCATAAACAGCTTTCAGGCAGTAATTTTCTAACTGCAAATTTCTTTTTATTTTAGCAGTGTAAAACACTTCTAAACATGGTTGCCCTTTTATTGGCCACCAGTGGGATCACCTGAATGTAGCTGAAAGGGTGGGAGCTACAACATGGAGCTGGCCACTGCTCCTGAATAAATTATAACAAACAAGGGACCTATTGTATATTTCTATGTGAATTTTGTGGTCACAGCCTCATTGCACCCCCGCTTAATGTTTTTAAAAAGTAGTGGTGAGCACAACTTTCTCTTGTTTGTTATAGTTTATACAGGAGTTTCAATGTTCTTAATATAATATATTCATAATGGGTTGAGTGCAGAGGACCTCTTGTATTTTGGTTCTGTATATTACCACAATGAATTTTAAATGAAACATCTCAGATGCAGTTTAACTGCAGACTTTCAGCTTTAATTTAGTGGCTTGAACAAAAAGATTGCATAAAAATGTGAGGAACTAAAGCCTTTTTTTAAAACAATCACTTCATTTCAGGGGTTCAAAAGTAATTGGACAATTGACTCAAAGGCTATTCCATGTGCAGGTGTGGACAATTCCTTTGTTATGTCGTTATCAATGAAGCAGATAAAAGCTCTGGAGTTGATTTGAGGGGGGGGGTGCTTGTATGTGGAAGATTTTGCTGTGAACAGACAACATGCGGTCAAAGGAGCTCTCCATGCAGGTGAAACCAGCCATCCTTAAACTGCAAAAAAAGAAAAAAACCCACCCAAGAAATTGCTACAATATTAGGTGTGGTAAAATCTACAGTTTGGTACATCCGGAGAAAGAAAGAAAGCACTGGTGAACTCAGCAACGCAAAAAGACCTGGGCGTCCACAGAAGACAACAGTGGTGGATGATCTCAGAATCATTTCCATGATGAAGAGAAACCCCTTCACAACTGCCAGGGCCGTCCAGGGGGACAGGAGCAATGGGGATTGATGCACGGGAAATTTAAAAAATGATTGTATCTCCAGCGATGCTTTTGAACCAATGTGGATGTGGTTTGGCAGCATGCCACCTCCCCTAAAATCCTGTTGCCCTAGGCATGGGCCTAGGTGGCCTTTCCATAAATCCGGTCTGACAACAGCCAAACAAGTGAACAACACTTTCCAGGAGATCTGCATGAAAGTAAATACAGAGGGTTCACTGCAAGGTGCAAGCCACTCATAAGCATCAAGAATAGAAAGGCTTCTTGATGCCCCTGTAACGAAAGAAGAAATTTCAAGAACTATCAAGCATTTGAAAAATAACAAAACACCGGGACCGGATGGTCTCTCTGCGGAGTATTATAAATTACTAGTATCTGAACTCTCCCCTATTTTAACTAATCTCTATAATAAAGTCTTGCAAGGCTCACCACTATGGCACGAGGCCAATGTTGCCAGAATAATATTAATTCCAAAAGAAGGTAGAGATCCAACTGACTGTACCTCCTACCGTCCAATATCACTATTAAACCAAGATATTAAAATCCTGACCAAAATTATGGCGGACAGATTACAGCACATTCTTCCCAAAATACTCACCGAACACCAGGTAGGCTTCCTCAAACATAGGCAATCGGTACAGGCTATCCGCAAGATACTGACAGCACTATACCACTGCAATTCGGAGAAAAGGAAACAGGGAATATTGTTAAGCCTAGATGCTGATAAAGCTTTCGACAGGATTTCACATATACATATTAGACGATTGCTAAAATATCAACATATTGGTATCCAAATGTTTAATCTCTTCAAGACTTTATATTCTGCTCCTAGCACATTTGTCACAGTGAACAGCCAGAACTCAGAAAGATTTATGATCCGAAGAGGAACGAGACAAGGTTGTCCACTCTCTCCGTTACTATTTAACTTAGCCATAGACCCCTTACTTCGACACTTCTTGAAAAACCCCAACATCTCAGGTATCCCAATTGACCAAACACAGCTGAAAGTCACTGCATTTGCTGATGACATATTGCTTTTTGTACAAAACCCCCAAACAGAAATCCCAACCATTTTGTCAATCATAAATAGATTCGGACTGATAGCTGGCTTCCAAATTAATGCAGGAAAATCTGAGGCGTTACACCTTCATGATACCAGGCCACAAAATTGTTCCACCAATTTTCCTTTCAAGAAAGCCCAACATCATATAACATATTTAGGCATAAAAATACCAAAGCATCACAAAGATCTCTATGGTTTGAATATTCGATCAATTATTGATAGAATTCAACAGGAAACACAACAATGGAAACACCTCAATTTAACTTTTTTAGGCAGAATCCACTTTATAAAAATGATCCTTTTTCCGAAACTGATTTACCCAATACAAATGCTGCCATATCGTATCAAACCTACTGACCTTAAACGTATAAATCATATATTTCGTACCTTTATTTGGCAGAACAAACGCCCCCGACTCGGTACTTACAAATTGCAACAGCCAAAGAACTTAGGTGGTGTTAACCTGCCTAATGTTAAGGAGTACAATGAAGCAGCATTACTCAGATACGCTGGTGACTGGCTAACAAATAGAAACTGTTTCGCTAATACTGACTTAGATCAATCTTACTTGGACGGCCTTACTTTAAATTATTTTCTACACTCCCCGCTTTCGGCGATCCCCCAAAAGCTGAAAGAAAACCCGTTATTTTCGGACACGCATAAAATCTGGCAATTGCTAAGACTGAAACATCACCTACCTCAACATCACTCTCCGTATCTAACATGGTTAGGTAATACAAACTTTCCCATAGGACTGTCGAACCCGATCTTGTATAACTGGCGGGAAGGTGGAATAGCCACAATCCGTAACCTTATCAAACAAAATCGAGACTTGCTCTCTTTACAGGAATTGAAAGAGAAGTTCCCCTTCATTCATCTACACATATTTCTCAGCATGCAGATACTTCATTTTGCGAGAAACGCGATCCATAACATGAAACACACAAACAGTGATAACCCGATAGATAACTTATGGAAAGAAAAATCGACCGTGCACTCTACTGCACAAATATATCATATCATTCGAACGACCATAAACCTAGATACCAGGGACTCCCATTTATTTAAGTGGACTACTCTCACACCACAAATCCCCATTGTAGAAATTTTAAAAGCATATACACGTACCACTCAGATGTTACCGACCAGCAGATACCAGGAAATGACCCTACAACTTCTCCACAACTCATACCTAACACCTGAAAAACATTTTAAGATGGGAACTTTTCCCTCAGATAGATGCACTCGATGCTCAGCCCCTAAAGCGGATCTTCTCCACATGCTCAGGTCATGCCCTCAAATTCAAACCTTCTGGCTGGAAGTAATCTCCTACTGGATGCAAATGACAAACAAAGTGATTCAACCAACGTTAGAATGGGCTCTATTTAGTATTACTCAACAATACCCGACTTTAAATAAGGGGGAGAAACATTTGGCAGCTAGGCTGGCAGCAGCGTCTCGGAAAACAATTCTACACCAATGGCTATCTATGGAAGTCCCATCGACCACACTCATGAAACAGAAATTACACCATATCTTTCATATGGACTGGCTGGAGGCCACGATGAGAAAAGACTTACAAACAGAACAATTTTTATCCATCTTGACCACATACATAAATAGCCTTCCTTTACCACTCAGATATTTAACCACTTACAACTTCATAAACACTACATGGTATGATATGGAAATCTTAAAGGGTAACTCCTTACTACAAGAAGCTAATGACTACATCCAAAACTCACTTCAGGGCACCAGACCATCCACAAGTTCACCCCCCCAGGAGTCACCGTACTAATAGGCTTTTGACGTCATATTAAAGGTAGATAAGCCTGACCTGTTTACTTGAATCTGGATATTTATGCTCATTCTCAGAAACTTGATAGTCGAATGTTGCAAAATAACAGAACTGTAATGTTATGCTAGCTTTGTTTATATTTATGTTTATTTTTCCCTCTCTTTAACTTTACTATATTAAATAGCATGCATTCTTCGTTTACAATGATAATCACCAACTGGATACTTATGATCCAATATTTGTAAGACATGCTTAAGAACTCTTAATAAAAACAAGTTTAAAAAAAAAAAAAGAATAGAAAGGCTAGGTTGAACTTTGCTAAAAAAACATCTAAAATAGCCAGCACAGTTCTGGAAAAATATTCTTTGGACAAATGAAACCAAGGTCAACCTCTATTAGCATGATGGCAAGAAAAAAGTATGGAGAAGGTGTGGAACAGCTCATGATCCAAACCATACCACATCATCTGTAAAACTGTGATGGATGCAATGTGATGGCTTGGGCGTGCATGGCTGCCAGTGGCACTGGGACACTAGTGTTTATCCATGATGTGACACAGGACAGAAGCAGCCGAATGAATTCTGAGGTGTTCAGAGACACACTGTCTGCTCAAATCCAGCTAAATGCAGATTGGGAGGTGTTTTATAATACAGATGGACAATGACCCAAAACATACAGTCAAAGCAACCCAGGAGTTTATTAATGCAAAGAAGTGGAATATTCTTCCATGGCCAAGTCAGTCACCTGATCTGAACCCAATTGAGCATACATTTCACTTGTTGAAGACTAAACTTCAGACAGAAAGGCCCACAAACAAACAGCAACTGAAAGCCGCTGCAGTAAAGGCCTGGCAGAGCATTAAAAGGGAGGAAACCCAGAATCTGGTGATGTCCATGAGTTCAAGACATCAGGCTTTCCCTGCCAGCAAAGGGTTTTCAACCAAGTATTAGAAATTAACATTTTATTTTCAGTTTTTTAATTTGTCAAATTACTTTCGAGACCCTGAAATTAATTGATTGTGTTAAAAAAAGGCTATAGTTCCTCACATTTTTATGCAATATTTTTGTTCAACCCACTACATTAAAGCTGAAAGTCTGCAGTTCAACTGCATCTGAGTTGTTTCCTTTAAAATTCATTGTGGTAATGTACAGAACCAAAATTAGAAAAAAAGTTGTCTGTCCAAATATTTATGGACCGAACTGTTTATATATATATATATATATATATATATATATATATATATATATATATATATATATATATATATATATATATATATATATATATATATATACAGGTATGGGATCGGTTATTCAGAAACCCATTATACAGAAAGTCCCGAATTACAGAAAGACAGTCTCCCGTAGACTGCATTATAATCAAATTTTTAAAAAGTATTTCCTTTATCTGTGTAATAATGAAACAGTACATTATACTTGAGCTAAACTAAGATATAATGAATCCTTATTTGAAGCAAAACCAGCCTATTTGGGTTTATGTAATGTTTATATGATTTTCTAGTACACTTAAGGCACAATGATCCAAATTACAGAAAGATCCGTTATCTGGAAAACCCCAGGTCCCGAGCATTCTGGATAACAGGTTCCATACCTGTATTATAGAATATTTAGCATTGTGATTCTGCCTACGTATCAACAGAGGCTACAGTCTTGGGCACTATGCTGACCTGCTTCTGCCTGAAATCATATGAATCTGACAAATTTGATATGAATGAAGTTTGAGAATAAAAAATGCATAGGTATACCCTGTTTACCCTGTTCCGGGATTGAATTATTTTTTATTTTTACTACATTTTTAATACATTTGGGCAGATCGCATTCAGCTACATGCAGGATGCAAGATTAAAGGGGGTTTGACTTTACGTTTTACTTTTAACATCATTTTGCTACATATGTTAATGGTTAAAGATTCCCAGAGTATTCATATACACACTCTCTCTCTCCCTATATATATATTAAATGTAGTGCAATAGTTTTATCTGAAAAACCAGTCACGTGAATGAAATGTGCATAACAAAACATTTAGGAGCAGGATAAATATTAGGTTTGAAAGGCATAACACATGGCAACTGAGGCTTGCAATTTAATGAGACACATACAGGAAACTGAAGGCAGGAAACATTACCATGGAAACAGCTATTTCTACTAAATGCGTAATTCACCCAAACCTCAGGTACATTTTTTGCAATGCTGTGTCATTTTACATTGCCTGTATCTGTGTTATTTGTTTTTAAATTCAATAAAACACTTTAAAAATGTAGAATGAAATGTCTACGCATGGCTGCTGCTTCTCTCTTTGGTGTTTCTGCTTAGGAATATTTTTATAAATATATTTAGATATACAGTGCAAGACTACCCTATAACTGCTACAGGAGATAAAAATAATTTTTCAGAAAAATTAGACTTTTCGTCTAAGAATATTTTTCTGCAGCTTTAATTATCAGCATGAACAAGACTTACATGTAACAAAGAAGGCTAATGGTTATGGCACATAAGCTGTTCTGACCTCTATATCTTTTCATAGGACAAGGCATGACAGCAGAAAATGCACAGCTTGCTGCTCATCAGAAAACATTAGTTAGCTTTACTACAAGCTTTCTTGAGAAGAAGTTAAATAATCAGTATTACCCTAAGCAAATTATTGACTAAAACTCATGTGTGTAAAGCTCTCTCATTTATTATGAATATACCAAAAAGGATGGAGGAAACCCGAAAGCAGACCTTTGCTGCAATTCGATTTATTGAGTTGTGCATGTTTCTGGACCAATGGTGTACAGATGCCCATAGGTATTGCTAACACCTACAAGGAACAAACATCCACTGATACACCAGTCTTTAGACATGTTTTTGAATCTAAGCATTCAGCTAAGGTGGTTAGATTCAGAAGTAGTCACAAGGTGGTAACATACTGTAACTAAGTTTCTGTTCTGGGAAGAACAGTTAAGGTTGTGGTAAGATTATGGGGCAAATTCACTATGCGCCGAAGCGCCTAACGCTAGCGTCAATTTTCGTTACTTCGCAAATTCACTAACGGACGCTGGCGTAACTTCACTAGCGTAACTTCGCACCCTTACGCCTGGTGAATTTGCGCAACGGACGTATCTACGCAAATTCACTAACGCGCGCATTGTTCTGAACGCTACCTTTTACGTTGGACTTCCTTCGCCACCTCAGACCAGGCGAAGCGCAATAGAGTAGATAGCGATTTCTTTAAAAAAATTTAAAAATGTAAAAATTTTTCTAAGTCCCAAAAAACGCTGGTGTTTTTTCTATATTATGGGTGATAATATACATTTCCTAACTCATGGCAACTTAACTATACAGTGGTCACATGTGTAGGGCAAAATAAAAATTTTATTTGATGTTTTGAAGGTTTCCCAGGCATTTGTAGTGCTGCTACATATTCCTCCATTGAAATTTGAATTTGGCGCCGTATGCAAATTAACCATCGCTAGCATAACTTCGCTTCGCTTAGCGAATCAACGCTAGCGCAACTTCGCAACCTTACGCTACCCCTGAGCGCAACTTCGGATTTTAGTGAATTTGTGGAGCGCTGGCGAAACTACGCCTTGCGAAGTGTGGCGAAGTGCGGCGAAGTTACGCCTGGCGACTACTACTCTTAGTGAATTTGCCCCTATATCTTAGTAATGTAAATTGTAAGAAATGGGCAGTGTAAAATGTAGTGAATCTATATATATATATATAGTGTGTATGTATATGTGCCCTTTATTTTAGGACTACACCCATTAGAAGACCCGGTTGGGTAGTTCTGGGTCTTCGAGTTTTTTTCTGGTTTTGGGTGGGGTTAGTCTCTAATGAGCCCTGAGAAGTTCCCCTCTCCCTTTCTTGGACAATGGACAGTTAATAAGAAACTCAGGCTATGGGGTTTCTACGTGCTTAAAATGTTTGTATCTGATTGTGCATTTACTGTGTTCACTTGAGAATGGGCTTTGGCCCAAAACATGTAGTGGCACAACTCAATAAATTTAATTTCAGCAAAGGTCTGCTTTCAGTTTCCTCCATCCTTTTGGTATATTCGTTATAAGACTTGTGAGTGTTATGACAGGACCATGTGGTGAAGCCAGCCTACTTACTTCTAGCCAAATTGGAGCACTAGATACTTGATGCTGGATACTTCTGGATTTATATCTCTCATTTATTAATTTGTGATGAATGCAGGATGCATATACAACACTACCACCACTAGCAACTATAAAGAGATGGTTAGCCATCCTACTAACTTCTAGACAAATTGGAACACTGGATACTTCGTACCGGATACTGGATACTTTTGGATTTATAGCTCTCATTTATTACTTTGGGATCAGTGCAGGATGCATATACAATACTACCACCACTACAAACTATAAAGAGATGGTTAGATCTGCTTTCAATTTGGAGCTCACTTGCTAGTTTAAGGAAGATCTTGAGTCCTCTGAGATTGTATGGAAAGTGGCTGTAACCCAGCTCACAGAGCTGATGCCACCATCCTAAATGCACAGACTAAGTTCTGTGGTCACTGCTTACACCCTGCATATTGAGTTTTTATACCCATTAAAGGAGAACTAAAGCCTAACTAAAGTAGTAGACTAGAAATGTTGTACATTATGATTTGGGCTTCTGTACCAGCTCAAGGGAGCCTGAGGGAATTCTTAGAGGACTGTCACCTTTATTTACAGCTGCAATTGCAAGTGTAGGCACCTTGCTCCAAGGTCGACCTCCCTCTTCTGATGAATGTTGGGGATACTGCTGCCAGGATTCCCATAGCAAGTAGCATCAATAGGCTCTTTAGACATGAACCCAGCAAACAGAATGCTAAAGGAGTTTTTGAACTGCACTCTAAGCTATTGGCACACTAAAAATGCTATCTGCAATAGTCTTCATTATGACACATTCCTTTGCAGGTGTGGGTGTGGTGGATACAAAAAAAAGATCACATCTGCAATGACATTGTTATTCTGGGGAAGATTTGGTCTGGATGTCAGAGAGAAGTGTATAGACACAGAAAGATTTACCAATAGCGCTCACTGCACTAGCGATGCCGCCCCCCTCGACCCACTCCGATGCTAGAAGTAAGAAGCATGGTGCTGGAGGGGGGGTGGCATCGGGCGGTAGCAGCCCCTGAGACTCCCCTGCAAGTACGCAGCTACTATGCTGCAGTGATGGAAGCTCAAAGGAGCAACCTCCAATCAGCATATATCAGATAACCAAATTATCAGTATGGGTAAGCCAACACTAGTACTTTGGGCATGTGCAAAATCCAGTTTCAATCATGTAACAGGGGAACCAAATTGCTAGTCAAAGGATGCTAAAGGTAAACCTGAGTAGAAAACAAATTACTTGCCAAGATATTTTTTTAGTCTTGCCAGCATGGGCGTCCAGAGAAAAATTTCTGACGGGGGCAGGCTAGGAAAAAAAACATTTTACACAAATTACTTTTACACGTATTTAGATTTTTACATAAACCTAACAACAGCTTTTCTATAGATTTATAAAGTAGTAACTGTTGCACATGTATAGCATTGCCATTCTATTAGTGACAACTCCTTGTTTGCCAGGACAGCCAGGGGCGTAACTACAGAGGAAGCAGACCCTGCGGCTGCAGGGGGCCCAGGAGGTATAGGGGCCCCATGAGGCCCTAATTAATGAGCAATTTCAATATATATTGGTTAAAAAAGGGCAACATGTGGTTATGTTGGGGGCCATAAAATGAATTCGCTGTGGGGCCCAGTAACATCTAGTTACGCCACTGAGGACAGCACAAATACTAGCTAGCAGTTTGTAGAATGTTATTCCCTCTAGAGTTCTAGTAACAGCTGGATACATACAGTGAAGCCTCCATTTTACATACCCTAATTTTAAGTTTTAAATTTTAATGCATAATACATTTTTCTGATTTTACATATTTTTTTCTGGTCCTCTGCCCAGTTTTGACCCAGGCAGCCCTTCAAATTACCGGGCTGTTCAGGTCAAAACCGGACAGGTGTCAACCTTATATACACAGGTTCATTATAGTATAACACATACACACAATGTGTCAGTAGTGATGGGCGAATTTGCGCCGCTTCGCCGAAAAATTCGCAAATTTCGTGCGAAATTCGCGAAATAGCAAAAAATTCGCGAAACGTCGCCGGCATCTCGTTTTTGACGCCAGCGCCCGTTTTTTTGAGGAAAATTTTTTTGCCGCGAATTTTCACGGGCGTTTCACGAATTTATTCGCTGGCGGCGAATTCGCACCTGGCGAATAAATTCGCCCATCGCTATGTGTCAGACCTTAAACACGCATTAATTTTACACACAGACATAGATACACCTACAGACACACACAAATACACTGGCATTCACACTCTAAGCTTAACACACCTGACAGATTCACACTCCTCTGCCCTGGGAAAGAAACTGCTTAATCAGGAGGACATTCTCTACTTTGTTTCATTCCTCACACAGTTGAGGAGCAGGAAGCTTCTCACAGAGGGAAGGGGCAGAGCTACAAAGGACTGCTGCACTAAGCAGTAGAATAGGCATTGAGATGGTCCATTATTTGAAGGAGTTCTGCCTTTTATAAGCTTATTGCAGGTTCTTAATGGTAATTTTAAGAAATGTGTTCATATAAACAAGAACAAAACAATATATGTGTACATATATGGTAAGGGAATATCCTTTTTTATGAACTACAAATCTAGGGAGGGACAAGTGCCCCCCTATCTGTGCATGCCGAAGCTTGCCAGTCCAAAAATGCTTCATCATTCAATTGTCTTTCCTTACCCTTGATTAGGATACAAAATTGTATGAATTCTGTTTAGGCTGCCCTTTGGCCTGGATACAGAGTATGCCATTAACGTTGATTCTTTCCTGGTCTAGAACATTTATGTTGCCTAGGTCCTTGAATTTCCAATCTATCTGGTTGCCAATACACTCTTGCTTTGGAGTTGTATAATAACTCGCTGAACAACATGTCAGCATTCCTTTACCATAAGTCATACTATATTTTCAATTAGCTTGATACAAAGAAGTAGTAAGAAGTGAGCAGAAATATGATTGAATTTCAAATATCCATTGACTTGATAAGATATCAAGGTAAACCTAATATGATTGAATTTCAAATATCCATTGACTTGATAAGATATCAAGGAAAACCTAATCACACTCTAGCCTCAGCTAACAGAAGTGCCACAATCTTTAATGGGCCTATGTAATATACATGGTAAACCATCTGGAACCTAGAAAACCATGTGACCATAATAACTTCACATAAGGAAGGAATGTAAGATAGCAGCATCAAATCTAGTGTTCACATGGCGTGAAATTACAGACACATTGATAAAGTTGCAATTTTTTTAAACAGCTTTTTACACCATTTTTTCAGCAAATTTCATTTACATAGCAAAATAAATATGCCCTTAATATGTTATAGAGTGGCCAATTCTAAGTAACTTTTCAAATTGTTTTTCATTATTATTTTGTATCGTTTTTTTAAATTATTTGCCATTTTCTGATGCTTTCCAGCTTTCCAATGGGGGTCACTGACCCCATCTAAAACTCAAATGCTCTGATAGGCTACAAATTTAATGCTATTGCTACTTTTTATTACTCATCTGTATATACAGGCCCTCTGCTATTCATATTTTTACATATGCGTATATTTTTGCAGTAATTAGTTAAGTTTAATGTTAATATGCATAAGCAGTTTAGTAAGGGGTGGAGTAATAAGGTTATGGACACAGGTAAAGGAAGTGAGGGGGTGGACAGAGAGTGTGGAGAGAGCAGCCAGAAATAGAGTTGAGTGCTACCCCGCAGTCTGGCAACTCTGTTTGAATTCTTATAGTTTTGCAACAACTTGTAACAGCCAATGTTATTTTGGCTGAGAACTTTTGCCACCCCTGGTAAAGTTACAACTGAATCAATGTTCTCATTTTGCCTCTTGGCAGAAGGGAAAGTGCCTTAAAGAAAAATGTTACCCCCAAAATGTATATTTAATATTTAAGTAAATATTGTTGCCTTGAGCTACCATTTCGTGATGGTCTGTGTGCTGCCTCAGAGATCATCTGACCAGAAATACTACAACTCTAAGGGGCAGATTTATCAAAGGTCGAAGTGAAAATTCTAATTAAAAAAAATTTGAATTTCGAGCTAATTTTTGTGTACTTCGACTTGGGAATAGTCCAAATTTGATTAGAATTTTCGAAATTTATCATGTACTGTCTCTTTAAAAATTCAACTTCAACCATTCATGATCTAAAACCTGCTGAATTGCTGTTTTAGCCTAATGGGGGACCTCCTAGAACCCATCTGGAGTCAATTGGTGGACTTTAAAAAAGTGTACTATTATGAAAATGGTTTATTTACATGAAGCAGGGTTTTATATATGAGCAATATCTTTTTATGTAAATCTATAGATCTTAAGATCACAATAGCCTTGGATGTTATGCTTGTTCAGGGAACTGTCATGCTGGGGGGAACACACAGTGGGTTGCTAATTTTACTACATCTCTTCACCTGTTGTAACTGTGCACAATGTCAATAAATAGATCTGGACAAGAGAAAACTGAACCCATTGTGTGCCTTAAGATTTTAAAGTAGGCTTCAAAGTTACCAGGCAACCAATGATCTGCACTGAATAGACAGGAACATAGGGGCAAATTTACTAAAGGGTGAAGTGACTAACGTTAGCAAAAATTCGCCAGTGTGACGTCATTTTGGTACTTCGCCGATTTACTAACGGCTTCTTCAATTGTTAGTTGAAAATTTTTCTAAGTCCCAAAAAACGCTGGCGTCTTTTCTTTTTTTCAGGATGATAGGATGCAAAAGTCCATAAAACTTTTTTGGGTAACCGGCTTCCCCTCTACATTTCCTTACATATGGAACATAAACTATACACTGGGCACATGTGTAGGGCATTATTACAACTCTATTTCATTTCATTAAGGTTTCCCTGGGCTTTTGCAATGTAATGTATTTGCTGCAACATATACATCCATTCAACTTTAACTTCCCACCGTATTCAAATTAGCCAACGGTAGCGCAACTTCGCTTGGTGCAGTAACGCTAGCACAACTTCGCCAGAGTTCGGCTCCCTGGATGCAATTTCGGATTTTAGTAAATTAGCGTTGTCCTGGCGAATCTACACCTGGCGAAGTGTTGCGATTTTAGCGAAGCCATCGCTGGCGAATTTACGGAGTTTAGGGAATTTGCCCCATAGAATCTACAACCTTCGGTATGTAAATTAGATCACATGCAATTAAACATTGTTATTAGTTAATTTGCTACACAAGAAGGCTGATTTACAATCATAGTTGATACATTGCACGTACAGTTGCTATTAACAACCAATCAGTAATTCGATTTGAAGTTTAAAAATAAAAGCAAGCATATCAATAGTTGCTATCAGCAACAGCACTTGTGTAATTTAACACCTATCTTTGTAATTCAGTCCCACTGGGTAAAATAATACAGACAGCCCCACTGAGATACACATACTGTAGCTTGACATAACTGGGGAGAAATACCTTTCAGTGAAGCAAAAAATAGAGATAAATAAAATAAAGAGATTTTTATTTCTAGGATTTCATTCTGTCTGAAAAGGCAATATGTTGGTTTGGCTGCTTCATTGCACAAACTGCTGTAATCATCCTGTGTTGTTTTTTTTTTGTTACTGTACTTAAAAAAGGTATTTTCAAGTTGATAGCACTGTTTACCTTTGCTGGGTTATATTTATAACTCCTGTGCAAAATAGTGTCAAAAACCTCTGGCAATAGCTGCAAGTAACATGCACGGAACTGCCTTCTTTTGCACCATTCTGTAGGAAGCAATTCAACTCCTTGTCTATTTTATGTATAAATCTGAAACATATTTAGCTGCTTTAGTAGCACTGTTGGGTTAGAAACACAACCTACACACCTTCTGTTCTGTATCTACTGTGATGCTGTGCTAAATGCACACCCCTTTTATTACTGCTGCCACCAAGTTCCCATCTTATAGCTTATTTCCTTCCCAAAATGAGTATTTTCTTTTAATGTATTCAGCACACATTTAATTTACATGTTTCAGATGTTTGTTTGCCATCTGTTCTAAAGAAGTTTCTTATATAGGAGTCAAGCAGAAGGTAAATGTTACCTATCACATTTACAGCTGAGAGTGTACTATGTACAGTATGGCTGCATGCGTAAGGTCAATATATCCCATGTAACCATATATCATATTTACTGTAAGTCTGGTACTTTACTAAAAAAACAAATGCCAGCTTTTATCTCTCTTAACTGTAATAACATGGCAACATATATGATAAGCCTTAATTTCACACGAGGATATAGCAGGTGAACATTAAACAATAAAAAAGAAGATAAACTATTGATGATGCTCACAAATCTGGATATGCAAAAGGAGGTTCTAATTTTTCAACAATGATCTGCTTAAATTCTGCCCGAATTGATGTTAGGTGTGTTGCTCCCTTTTTATATCATTCTTAGACTTCTGTCTGTACTAAAAATAGCGATAGTGTTAGAAATCTAGGATCAGACAACAACAACAATAATAATTCTTTCATTAATGTAGCCTTTCAATTAAATTATTAAAAATGGTTTAAGCTTGCGTCAAGGATCATATCTCTGAACCAGTCATCTCTGAGCAACATTGGTTGCATGTCAGAGCTTTCTTTACTCTCAAGGTAAAGAAATGTACTCATCTTTAAAGTAAAGGGTTCAGAATACAGGACAAAAATGACTACTTCTAGTAAGGTGATGGTTTGTGTTGGTGAACAGTCCAACTCAGAGAACTGGGAAGTGTAAGACTCACAGCTTCTTTGATGTTCTCTGTTTCATATTGATACTACCATGAATAGCCCAGCCAAATGGGAATATTCCATTTTGCTGTAGACCTAATAAAACTGTCAAGTTATATTGTTTTTTTATGGTCAGTAAGTAATGTGGCCCCCCAAGAGGGAGTTTATTGAAGTGATAGGTTTAATCATTCAGGATTAACTTAATACTAACACAGACCATGGCAGATCAGAAAAGATGAACAACACCTCAATGGTTAATGCATCCAGATAGTTAACCCTTTCTATTCTTGACTCCAGCTCAGAGGAGAATCTGATTTCTAAAAAATCACCTTCAAATCCCATCAATCCTCTGCACCTCACTACATCTCTTCTCTTGTCTCTTCATACAGTATGTTCCTGGCTAACTCCTCCACAACTCTCAGATCAACCGCTTTGTTGCACCCTCTACTACTACCGCTGTTTCCCGCTTTAAACTCTTCTGTCTTGCTGCAACTTACATTTGGAACGCCATTCCTGAATTAATTCTGAGAGAATCCTCCCTCAGTATCTTCAGACCTTAACTCAAGGCTTCCACTTGGAACACGCTCATAACACCTGAACTTGAACTGGCATTTATATGGCAGTGTCACCCCTGTAACCTATAGCACTTAATTTCCTCCTATTTGAGTCTGTAAATTAATCTCCCTAGCTATACTAGGCAGGGACCTCTATCCTCTTGTCTCCTTGACACTAAGCTTTAGGTGGTTATGTAATAAAATGCACTAAGTTTGCCCAGGAGCAGTAATTATGTAATTAAATGCACTAAGTTTGCCCAGGAGCAGTAATCCATAGCAACCAATCAGCAGGTATCATTTACTCGTCACCTGTTAAAAAGCAAGCATCTTATTGGTTTCTATGTGTTACTGCTCCTGAGCAAACTTAGGGGCAGATTTATCAAGGGTCGAATTTCAAAGTGGAAAACACTTCGAAATTCGACCATCGAATAGAATCCTCCGACATTAATTCGAAGTCAGAGGATTTTATTTATCGCACGATCCTATTCAAAGCGTAGTACGATCGTACTCCGATCGTACTTCAAATCGTACGATTTTCCTTCGATACTCAAAAACTTAAAAATATGCTCTGGCAGGTCCCCATAGGCTAACATAACACTTTGACGGGTTTAAGTTGGCGAAGTATTGAAGTCGAAGTTTTTTTAAAGAGACAGTACTTCGACTATCGAATGGTCGAATATTCAAACGATTTTTACTTCGAATCGAAGTCGAAGTAAATTCGAAGTCGTAGTATCTTATTCGATGGTCAAAGTATCCAAAAAATTACAAAATTCCAAACTTTTTGTACTTCGAAAATTCACTCGAACCTAAGTTCTACTAATGTATTGTTCTGCTGTGTTCTCAATTAGCACTATATAAATAAAAATATACATATACATACATATATAATAGTCTGTAATGCAAACAGAACTGTTGTAATAGGGAAAAAATATTCAGAATGTCTAGTAAAAATGTGCTACGTTGCATGGACTTATGACAGTATGGGACAGCTGCAATTTCCAGGCGTTTGCACTTTCTAAGGAAAAAAGTACCACCATATACCTGGTCTAGTAAGGGTGCTTGTACTACAACTACCTGTAAAAGCCTTAAGAAAATTACAATAATTCTCATATAAAAAATAGTTACCCTTATATACTTCCATTGTTTAAACATGCTGCATATCATTTATGATACAAGCCTGCACACACACACACAAAAGTGTCACCACCAGCTTTTCTGCTTCATTACTATAATGAACAAAATTTAATGTAGAACTTTAGCCGAGACATCTGCTTTTACCACTTACCAGTCTTATTACTTGGCAGCTGTGTGGGCATCCAATGCCAGCCTCCCAAATGTTGCCAGTGGCCATGAACCATAAACAGTACAAGAGTTATTAGTTCTATATCATTACTCTTCACCTTGCTTACAGTTCTGAAGGATGCATCTTTCACTTCTAGTATTTTGTTTTGATTACCAGATTACAGTATATCACAATAGCTTTTGCTTTATTATTTTGTTAAAGCTAAAGCAACCTCCCCCACCAAACAAAATGAGCAGAAAAATAAAGAAAAAAAAGCCCGTAAACAAATGCGAAACTCTCCAGGCTTTTTCAAAGATGGTCAAAATATTTAGAAAAGCCTGTTAAAACTATTATACAGATGAAGCCACTTGGATTTGTGAGTTAAATGCGTCATGACTCAGGGGTAATTGAAGAAACTGTGTTATCTTAAATCATCTTAACTCATTTAATGCATTTAACCTTTTCATTAGCATACCAAAGCTCCATTGTTCACAATGGTGAATGCTTTAATTAGATGGGTTGTTGTGACACAGTTTTCTGTGTTAAATGAGATAAATGGGATATCTGTGTTTAGTTATTCTGTGTCAAACAGACAAACCAAAGTGGCTGCATCTGTATCTTTTTCGAGACCATTTAATAAAACAAGTAACACAAAATCTAATGACATTTAAAACATTTCAGTGCATGTATACTTACTTTGAAATAGATTGACCTGAAGCGGGGTGGTGGTTAATTATCTTGTGCACAGTTCTCATCTTATATTTTAGGCTGATTGGTATGCTGTATGTGAAATGCTCAAAATCCCCTAGTTTGTCTGAAAATGGTTTAATATAGTTGCTTAGTAGTTAAGAAATTTCTTATGTCAATCAAGATCAGTCTGTTATTCAAATGAAGCCTGACTGACTTTTAGCTAGCCAGCAGAAGGTCAAAATAGTATTTATAGCCTGCCTCCATTTTGCACCACAACTTTCACAACAACACAACTTTCCCTTGTTTGTTATAGTTATACAGGAGCAGTGACCAGCTCCATGTTGTAGCTCCCACCCTTCCCAGCTATAGTCAGGTGATCCCACTGGTGTCTAATAAAAGGGCAGCCAAGTTTGGGAGTTTTACTTTGAAAGCAGCTAGTAAGTTGCAGGTAAAACTTAGTCCCTTTGTAAAATGTATAATGAAGCAATAGAATTCTTAATGAATCAGATGAAAATTAAGCGTAGGACTGGCCAGATATGGGATGACTTTGACGTAGTTGGCCAGCTTAAATATATTGCAATATATGGACAAACAATCCCTGTTTTGTTTAAAGCAGGGGTCAGCAACCTTTACTATCTAAAGAGCCATTTTGCCCCCTCTTCCACTAAAGAAAAATAGTCTGGAGCCGCAAAACATAACACAGTTTATAAACTTTTAAAAGTTTTTTTTTAATTTTAACTGTTACAACAACAGAATACAACAAACAAATATGCAGTGTGCATATGTAGGCCTACTTTGAAATAAATTAAACACTGAATAGCCCTATTAAATGCTAAAGGAAGCACAGAGCTGCCTTGTGCAGTGTTAATGCGCATGAAAAGAGCAGGGCAACGCAGGCTGTAGCTTTAAGGGGGTTTAGGAGTGACAGGTGACGTATGCGGGGGGCGGAGCCAACGAAGAAATTTGGGACCGTTGGTAATAGGCTCATCAGCCATTTCGTGGTAAGTTACCGGAGTGGAAGGACGTGTCAGCATGGTGTCAGTAGCAGAGCTGTTACAGCGGATAGCGAGCCAGGCCGGAGAGAAAGTGGATGCATGGGAGCAATTCCTTTTTCTTTAAAGGCAGCACCATTGAAGATGCGGAGAGCGCGGCCCCCTGGAGCGTTTGCGCACCTCAGAAGATGGCAGTCCGAGTAATAGGAGGCGCAGGAGGAGTCTGTCGGCACAGCAGCCAGCAGTAAGGGAGATGGCGGAAGTGAGTGGTGTGCAGCAGGTGAGAGGCAAAGGCAAGCAGCGGGCAGAGAGGAGCAGTCAGGCAGGCAGACGTGAAGGGGGACCCACGCTGAGGCCAGTTATACAAGATGGCGCTGGGAGGAGTGAGATTGGCTGTGGAGTGACAGAACAGGCGGCGAGGTCAGGAGAGAGGTTCGAGGGGCCTGGTGGAGACGGCCCTGGGGGAAGTGGGACTGTAATTGTGCAAAATGAGAGCAACAGGAGCACTTTTGAAGTGGGAGCCAGAGAGGAAGGTGTTGCGTCCAGTGGGTCTGTTGACTGTTGTGGCACTGGAGGACTATGCTCAGTGGGGGGTGGGCAAGGGGAGTTTCTTCTGTTCTTCTCCCCTCACAGATGACTATGGACTGCAGCAGGCTGAGGGGGCACAGCAGCGATGACAATCAAGGGACTGGCTTGACTCAGGGCCGCGGCGGCAACGCCACTACTATTCAGGCAGCAGCAACTACAGAACAAAACAGCTATGGCGGGACAGCAACGCCTGGAATGTCAGGGGAGTCGGTCCAAAGCCATATTGCAGGTGAGTGTGTTAGTAGTGTGGGTGGTAATGTTGGGGGTGGTGGGGGTAATTTTGAAGGTTTTATGGCGGGCTTAAAAGACTTGTTGAGCAAGTGGGAAGGGGGAGCAGGTCAGAGTTCGAGTCCAGTGGCAGTGTGGGTTCCCGGTCCGCAAGGGGAGCCATCAGCAGGGGTGCAGAGTATCAGCGCACTGGCTGTAGCGGTTACAGGTGTGCAAGCGGGTACCACGTTAAGTGCAGTGGAGCAGGGTACAGGTAATGACGGAGTCATGACAGAAGGTGGGGGGGCTGGTAATAAAGAGGAGGAGAAGAAAAAAGAGGGAGTACCAAAAGCATTGCCAGTTTCGGATGAGGCAAAAGGGCATACTTATATTTGCTTCAAGGGCCCTCTTGGTGCGCATTTAAAAACTGAAGTAAGGGAAAAGATTTGGAAGAGGGAGAATATTGATATATTCACATTGTTACCGTTGGAACGTTTTAATATTGAGAAGTGGGAAAGGGGAAAGGAACATAGAAAAGAAGAGGATGAGGACAGGAGACGTTATAGGCTTATTCCTCGTACATTTGGGAATTGGCTGCAGGCTTTTTCAATCATGGTGAGTGTCATAGGTGAAAAACACCCTGAGCACTGTTCGGGTCTTTTTTGTTATTTGGATTCCATTTGGGAGGCTTATAGGGTTTATGGTGGTACGGCATGGCTGAAGTACGATGAGCAATTTCGGCAGCGGATGTCAGTCAGGCCAGGTTTGCAATGGGATCACAAGGCTATTGGTGTATGGTTAAGGGTTATGGCAGCGCAGAAGGCGCAACCTGGCACCAATACAGGGAATGTGGGCCATCAGCCTTTTCTTACAGGCGTCGGTGGCCAGGGTGCCGCCAACACAACAGTCCCCCTCAAAAAAGGTGTGTGTTGGCAGTTGAATGAAGGGCAGTGCAAGTGGGGAAATGGGTGTAAATTTCGGCATGAATGTTCAGTTTGCGGGGGTTCCAACCATCCAGCAGCCAGGTGTTTTAAAAGACAGCGTCAAGGTGGGTTCAAGCAAGGAGATAATGGTGGAAAAAGGGATGAGCCCAATCAGGGTAAATGAGCTGGGTCCATGGTTGGCGAGATATCCCTGCAGGGATAAGGCATTGTTAATTGAGGAGGGTTTTTTGTATGGTTTCAGAATACCTTTTCAAGTTGGTGAGTTGGGGGGGTTGTAAAAACCTTAAGTCGGCGTCAGAATATCCAGAGGTGGTGAGGGAGAAATTGGTTAAGGAGGTTCAGTTGGGTAGGATGGCTGGCTCATTTGTAGTTTCACCCCTAACTAACTTGAGGTTGTCACCGTTGGGGGTTGTATGAAAGAAGGAGGCTGGCAAGTTTCGGCTCATACACCACCTTCCTACCCTAAGGGATCATCAGTAAACTATGGTATAGACCCGAAGTTGTTGAGCGCGTGCTATGCATCGTTTGATGATACGATTAAACTGGTTCACAAATAAGGCGCAGGGGCACTGATGGCCAAAGTGGACATTGAGTCTGCTTTTCGTTTGTTGCCAGTGCATTCTGACTGCTTGCATCTTTTGGGTTGTAAATTTGAGGATAGGATTTACATTGATTGGTCTTCCTATGGGATGTTCAATTTCATATGCGCATTTTGAAGCTTTTAGCACTTTTTTGGAGTGGGTGGTTAGAGAGGAAGCGGGATCCAATTCCATCATACATTATTTAGATGATTTCTTTTGCGTGGGGAAAGCCCATTCAAGGGAGTGTTTAGTTACTCTTCAGGTTATTTTGTCGGTTTTTGCTCAGTTCGGGGTTCTGGTGGCTGCGGGGAAAATGGAGGGTCCAGCAAACATATTAAAATTTCTGGGAATTGAAATCGATTCTCAGGCCATGCAGTGTAGGCTACCAAAGGAAAAGGTGGATGATCTTTTTAATTTGGTGGGGTACATGTTACATGCCAAGAAGGTGACTTTGAGACAGCTGCAATCTTTGCTAGGAAAGTTAAACTTTGCCTGCAGAATCATTCCCATGGGCAGTGAGTGTTTAGTCGTAGGTTGGCTCTTGCAATGGCGGGAATTAAGCAGCCGCATCACTTTATACGGCTAAACAGAGACCATAAGACAGATTTACAGGTGTGGCAGAAATTTCTGGCTGAGTTCAATGGTTGCTCTCTTTGGCTTGAGGAGTCAAGGTCCAGTAGGGAGCTAGAGCTTTACACCGATGCTTCTGGTGCAATCGGTTTCGGAGCCTTTTTCCAAGGTTTTTGGTGTGTGGGGCAATAGCCTCAAGATTGGGTTAAGGCAGGTTTAACCAAAAAATTGGTTTGTCTAGATTATTCCCAATTGTGGTGGCAGTTGAAACCTGGGGGGAGGAGTTGGCGAACAAAAAAGTAAATTTTTTCTCGGATAACATGGCGGTAGTCATGGCAATTAACAATATCACGGCTAATTCAGTACCAGTAATTAACCTATTGCGTTACTTGGTCCTGAAATGCTTGGGATATAACATATGGTTCAGGGCTTGTCATGTGCCAGGAGAAAGTAATGAGATTGCCGAGGCCCTCTCTCGTTTGCAGATGGATCGCTTTTGTAACTGGTACCGGGGGCACAACAGAACCCCTCGCTGTTTTTGGAGGATTTGTGGAAAATTCCATTTGGCGATTGGCTAGTTGGGTGAAGTACTCTTTAGCGCCTGCTACTTGGGATTATTATAACAGGGTTTGGAACCAATGGGTGGATTTGGAAAGGTATGTATCTGGTCCATTGGAGGATGGGGTAAAATTGGATTTACTGTTATGGTTTTTGGCCAATTTGGGGAAGGATTGCTCCTTTACGAAAATCAGTAAGGTTTCAGCTGCCTTATCATATTTATTTAAGTTGAGAGGATGGGTGGATGTTACGAAGTGCTTTATTGTGCGGCAGGTGATTAAGGGCTTGCGAAGGAGAAGAGTGCAAGGGGACAAGAGAAAGCCGGTCACGTTCGGATTGCTCGGGGGTTTGTTCGGGCAACTAGGGGTGGTGGGAAGATCGGGATATGAGATCAAGCTTTTTCAGTTGGCTTTTTCTTTAACCTTTTATGGGGCTTTTAGGTTGGGCGAGATTGTGAGTACATCGAGAAATAGTGAAGGGGGTATTCAAATTGAGAAGGTTGATTTGTTGGAGGACAGTATGCATTTAACCATATTTAACTCCAAAACGGACAAGTTTGGAAAAGGATTATCGGTTCATTTATAGTTCAGGGCTGTGATACGTGTCCGGTGCGCTGTTGTCGAAATTTTTTGGGGGTTCATCGTTCTTCTAGGAAGTCTTTGTTGGTGCATGAGGATGACTCAGTAATTTCTAAGTTTCAGTTTGTAGCAATTTTTCGGAAGTGTTTGGTGGGTTTGGGGTTGCAAGAAAAGTAGTACGCTTCACATTCTTTCAAAAGAATCGGGAGGTGGGAATCCAACAGATTCAGGTCGTACATTAGACCACATTTGGTATGAAGTAACGGTTTTTCTGTATGTTTTTTGGTAATGTATACTTATTTGTTTTAGGGTTGTTTTACATTTCTTCTTTCCAGGTGGACGGCGCTGCATCATTTGGCTGCTGGGGCATTCTTATGTGGTGAGAGCAGAGAATAGAGCATTGTGTCGAGCAGGTGGCAGGTATTTGGGAATGCCACAGGAAGATGTCGAGGTTTATTGGCATGGCTGCGGAGGCATGCTGTGGAGTCAACTTGTTCCGCAGGTAGAGGACCTCCAGCAGGTTTGGGGGGCCCCGGATATTATAACACTACACGTAGGTGGTAATGACCTAGGTTCAGTTCCCAAGAGGGAACTCATCCACGCAATGAAAAGGGATTTGTTATGGTTATTGGTGAGGGCCCCTGATTTGATTATCATATGGTCCCAAATGGTGCCGAGAAGGTACTGGAGCTATGACCGGTCACACACGGCGATAGAGAGAGTCCAGGTGAAGGTCAATATGGCCATTTCAAAATTTGTGAGGCAGCAAGGGGGAATAGCAGTGAGGCATAGGTTGTTGGAGGAAGGAAAGGATTACCTTCATGAAGATGGGATACATCTGAAGGATGTGGGTATGGATGTATTTAATTTCGGCCTACGGGGAGGGTTGGAAATTGCACTAGAGGTGTGGCGGAGTATGCGGACTTGAGGGGGATCAAATCCATATACTTTGGCGGGTCCCTGGCAAGAAAGGGGGTGTTGAGGAATAAACTGATGTTAATCGGGATGGTAATGTCATGGGAGTTGTTGGTAAAGTCCTCTCTAAGAGCAAGGGGGTCTGTGGGAGGTAGTTTTTGGTTAATGGGTTTTTTTGCACAAAATTGACTTGCGTACCCACCATGTTGGGTGGACGGTACATTAGAATGTGCAATTTTCTGGGTTACCTTGCCAGGGACTCAGGGACGGAACAGTTAAAATGTTTTGATGTATTAATATGTGTATGTCATTTTTATTGTCATGTAATGTTCAAAATACACTGTTTTATCTATGTATGTTCAATAAAGCTGTGGCCAAGAAATTTATTTCCATTCGAAATTAAATTGGTGTATGGTGTGCTTCATTTTAGGCATTAGGAGGTATTAGAAGGTGCAGAATGGGAATTTGCCCTTGCTCTTATCATGTTCTCATCTGTTTAAAGGCTGCAGCTGGACTCTGGAGGCTTCTCTCTTGTTTTGAGTGTGCGACCGCGGTAAAGACCATAATGAATCATCTTGTTGCGGCACTGTCTTGCCTGGGATGTCTATACAGGCCTTGCACCTGCTGGCGGCATCTTGAGTGTGCGACAGCAGTAAGCTAACGGTTAGCTTACCACGGTCGCACACTCAAGAAGCTGCCAGCAGGTGCGAGGACTCTATAGACGATGTGACAGGCAAAGTTGGAAAGACTGAGCCACAGTATTTTGTTTAAAGGGTAAGGCATTTTTCAGTAGCAGTATGCACACAATGTCTCTGTCTATGTGTATGTAAAGGTAAGCCCCATATGGCAGTGCTTTGTATCACTGCAATAATCATAGACCTTTTACCTGGTGCATTTGTACACCCTATGGAGCAGTTGGATTCAGCTCTTCATCTAACGGAGTGTTTGAGGAACAGGCAGAATTCTTGTAAACCAAATTTAAAGAGAATGAATATAATAGCCACAAACTTGCGTTAAAGGAAGAGAACTTAATAGTCAAGATTTATAGTACATTAAAGGTAAAAATACGCTAGACTTCCAACTTTTATTCCTTTTATTATGAGATATACTATGCAACCTAATAAAATATGTATCATTATCTGAAAAGGATAGACTATTCTTCAACAAGATGTAATTTTCAAGATGTACTACTGTCATCTTCAATGTGTTTTATCAAAATGCAGAAAAGTTTAAAATAAAGAACATTTCCTTAAGGCTGTTCATGAGTGTTATGGTTGTTGAATAAACAGACAAAAGTGCTAACATTTTTTAATTATAGAACCATCACCCTGAGTGCAATGATTTAACAATCTCCAGTATCTTACTACCAAATCAGTTCTGGAACAAGGGTCAACAACCAGAAGTGACATTGCCTCCCCCAGATTTGACATAGAAGGCAGGTCAATTTAGTGGTAAGCACAACATTCCGTTTCTTGCTATGGTGAACTCAGACACCTGCAGCCAGATGCCTGACGGGGGGGCAGGTTTAAAATGCATAATTAATGGAGGTTGTTTTTTGCACCTTACCATTAGTAAATGAGTCCTTTATGTTTCACCATCCAAGTTTAATAAGTGGAGTGCAGAGTGTCATAGATGACTACTTAAATACTAAAGCCAATATATTACTTATCTATTATACAATGTGGGTCTTACATTAATATAGGAGTTGGCTTAACTATCCAGTAAAAAAATAGCTTTTTTTAATTTTAATAATCTTGGAGCTCCTAAAGCAAACACAATTAGTTTATAAGGTATAAGGTAGCAAGACATTTTTTTTATCTTCAAATGCATGTGACACACTCATCTTTATGATTCTTTTGATCATTTAACACTACCTTTTGGTTGTTTTTGGCCCAGTTTTATTTTGCCCTCACATTTTTTCAGCTTAATTACCAAACTACTAAAACTATAGTTGTTTTCATTCTGGAAATCCATATTCCCCTGTATTGAAACTGACACCATACTCACAGTATAAAGAAACAATTGTTCTCATGCTCTGACATAAAACATTATAACCAACACATTTTATTGTACATTATAGTTAGGACACACATATATATTATATATAAATCAAATGTGCTGCATCAAAACTCTGAAAAGTCAAGGCCATGAAGTTAGTTTTACAAATAAAAAAAAAGTCATAAACAGATGAAGATGATCTATTCCATTATACACTGCAGGTTTTAAAAGATGATCTTACAAGATAAGTGAATTCCTGAGCTTGCTGATATAGGTCATGATTGGTGGGGGTGAAGCAACAATGCTTGACAGTGAAAATATCACTTTGTCCTACAGATGACAGAGAATGTGATGACTTTTTGGGAATGAAGTTTAGTGCTAGGCGAGGCGTGCAGTTGATTTCATCAGCAATGTATGGCCATTAGAATACAGAGTCTGTTATTATTCTTGCCTTTTTTTTAAATATAAAGTGAAATTAGGCCTTTTCACATTGCAGTCCTCGAAAAAGATGCAGACGGGGCAAGATTTCAGAAAGCACAGATTGCATCTGATGTTAGGAATCACAGTTATTTGCATACGCACATTATCTTGAAAAAATTTGTCTATCATAAACGTGTTCCTAAGGAAGCCCCCAAATTTATTTATCTATACACCAATAAAATACATATGCAAATTGCTCTAGCTCATTGCATTTTTAGCAAAAGCAAGGCAGTCATTTCCCCAAGCAAACAGACAAATAAACAAACTGATGCCTTGTGTAGCGTCAAAGACTTTTCGTAAAATTCATAAAATCCTCTCTCCTGACTTTATGTTCAATATTGTGGTGGGAACACAATATGTGAGTCTAAAGAACAATGTTTCCTACTTATTTTAAGTGATAATCATCTAATGATTAGATGTATATTGAGATGGTCATTTAAATGGAAACAGACTGCATTTCAATGGTAGTTTACGAACCCTAATATATTATACATATATGTTGCATGTGCTTAATCCCATGTGAAAAAATGGTTATGGAACTACTTATATTTTATTGTTTTGGTGCATTATTGCCTATTTATAGTTAGCATTGTAGTTATACAGCCCACATTTTGTTGCCACCATATGCAGGGTTATAGAGAGTCCCATTGGAAAAAAAACTATTTAAAAGTGGTTTTTAATCAAACATTCAAAATATTTAAAGTTGTCCTGGTTTAATGTGTAGGACAGAAGGTCCTATGGAACACCTTACATAAATCTTGACAAATTATTTGTAATTACTTACAATTACTTGAATTACTTGAGTTACTTGCAGCAATAACTGAGCACAAGAGTAGTTTATTGTAATCAATAGAGCTAAGCATCTATACTATCTATTGCTTCTGGCACTGACTTGTTGTTGGCTCAGCCTATTTTCTGGATTGTTTGTTTGGTACCTGGCTTGGCCATTGCCTGATTTCTGGATCTGCTTAAACTCTGGCTGCCCTGTCTCGGACCTGACACTGAATATCAATGAACTCATTCTGCCTTTATTGAGGCATGCTTGGTTGATTACCTTTACCTGCTCCTTTCTCCCTTCACATAGTTATGTTCCACAGTTACTGGTGAGATTCATGCAATGTTTTCATAATCAGAATCCATCTTTAAAAATAAACTTGAAAGTATAACGAAGCCAGAAAAAATGGAGCCTAAAGAAGAGTGTCTGCTCTTGGGGATCTTGCACAGCAGCTTGTTGCCCTCACTTAAGCAGTTCATGATCTTTAAGATGGCTACCAAGCTATGGAAGGACAGATATGAGACCTTCAATCAACTACTGTGCTGCTGTGCATCCTGTTTCCGCTGCAGCTCCAGTTGCACCAGCTGCACCAACTGCTTCTGAATCTTCTGCTGGGGCTTCTTCTTAATCTGAACCAAAGGTGGCATGTACTGGCAAATTATTTAAAGATTGTGCAAACTTTAGAGATTTTGTGAACAGCTGCAGACTGCTTTCTTTAAAATCTAGTGTTTACACCACTAAGCAAGGTTAGGATTTCTCTACTACAAGGGCAGACTCAGGCTTGGGTTTACCAGGTAACAAAATAGTTCATTTCTAGTTAACCATAAAAAGTAAACCTGACAGGTAGCCCTGAAAGGTAAGTACAGGAATTCTTTGCAGTATACACCCACTAGCATGCATACAGTCATCCAGCACTTAAAATATAGGAGCTTACTTTTCAGGGGTACACGCCCGGTAACGTGTTCACCTTCACATCTTTTAGACGAAATCCATAGTAAATTGCAGCACTCCCATGTAGTGATAAAACCGCCTTTATTACAATATTACATCTGGCACGTTTTGGATCTCCTGGGCCTTTCTGAAGCTGACAGTATACACCCACTCCCTAAGTTCCAGGGACATGTAGGGGGCCTGTCTGTATCATGGTGGGACCATTAGGGAGAAATATAGGCCTCCCCCAGCCTACTTCTTATGAATACAGTGTGCCACTCAGGAGTGCACCTGTTGGTTCTATTGGTGGAGTAGGGTGAAAATCATAAAAACATGGGGACTCAGTTTTTCTCACTTTGCAACCTGCCCTGGCAATTGTAATTGACTCCTGTATTCTAGTAATAAATCATCATCATCATCATCATTTATTTATATAGCGCTGTCAAGATACGCAGTGCTTTACTGCAGTTATAGCAAACAGGGAATAAATGGTGGATAACAGACAAGGATTACAGAGTACAATAGGGTTTACAAACTAAAAGGTTAGGGTACAATTGAGACATTAGGATTGTATAAACACTTTGTCATTTTTGATACAGCAATGATTAATTAAGGTACATCGAATAGGCCTCTTTAAACAGATGGGTCTTTAAGGAGCACTTGAAAGTTTGGAAAGAAGGAGAAAGTCTGACAGCTTATGGCAGAGAGTTCCAGAGAAAAGCAGAAGCCCGAGAGAAGTCTTGTAGACGAGAATGGGCAGAACTGACCAGAGGAAAAGTGAGGCGAAGATCAGAAGCAGAGCGTAGGTTTCGTGAAGGAGTGTATTTGGAGATTAGAGATGAAATATAGGGAGGGGTTTCATTATTAAGGGCCTTGAATGTGACTGTAAGTAATTTGAATTTGATTCTAGAAGAGATTGGGAGCCAGTGAAGGGACATACATATAAATCTGTTTGTTCCAAAATGAGGACATCCTAAAAATCCTCAAATAAATTAAAAAAGTTATATATTATTGTTCACCAGTTTTGCTGAACATGCAGTTGATCAGAATTTTTGTGAATTATAGTATACCTCCAGTTGTATTATTCCATCAGAGTACAAAATAGAATCTGTGTTCATTCTTCTTTATATATATAGATTTGTTATTTTTCTTTTCTTTTTGCTGCAATGAACCACCAAGTTTATGGAAAATCCTTCCTTTAATCTTTGGAAGTGATACAGTGTATTAAAGGACTACTTGTCACTACTGGTCATAGTGTGATCTTTTTATGAAATATACCTTTTTTTTAAGAAGTGTTTTTTTCCATTTAAACTAAATAACCAATAGTAGCAAAGTTTTGCTATCATTTGGAGGATGTTCAGTCAATAATTGTGGATCGATATATATTTTTTCAAGTAATATGTGGTCCTCACATTATAAAGGTATATATATATATATATATATATATATATATATATATATATATATATATATATATATTTAACCTCTTACCTAATGTAGACTGTAAAAATCTATGAGGTCAACTGTTAAGGTCATGACTGCAGCTGTCATGCATTTTACATTTGCAGGTTGCTCTTTGCCACATGCCAGCAAAATGAGGTGCAGCTAGATCAAAGGGCACCCCGCAGGCAAGGGGTAAAATCAGCTTTGTCACGTGATCAGTGTCAGAGCTGGTATTGATTGCTTTCCCCCCATCTATAAGATAGTGAAAGCTCATGTACACATCTTAAAGGCATCTTTTAAAGTCAACTCTATCACAGATGACAAGCAGATAAAGAAAATGAATTTTGGTGTAGTAACCAAAAATTTAGTCAGCACTATACCAAAGAGAAAAAACACTTACTGTATACTAAGTGCAGGTATTTTGTTAATTGTATGTTAAAGTGGACCTGTCACCCAGACACAAAAATCTGTATAATAAAAGTTCTTTTCAAATTAAACATGAAATCCAATTTCTATTTTTTATTTAAGCATTCATAGCTGTTGTAAGCTCATTTAAAAATCTCAGCTGTCAATCAAATATTGTCTGCCCCTCCTCTATGCCCGTGGCATAGAGGAGGGGCAGACAATTACTTTCACTTTCAATTCAGCACTTCTTAGATGTCACTGCTCCCCACACATTCCCCCGTTCTCTTTACCATATAACTGTGTGGCCAGGGCATGGGGATGGACATTGGGTCCCCCATTGTGGTGCAAAAACAAAATTCTGAGATGATGCAAGGCTTGTCTTAATAAAAGTGTCCACAAAATGGCTGCTGCCTGCTTGCTGTAATTTTGAAATCCCAGACTGAAGGAAACAATATTCAAATAATTTATATAGTGTAATTAAAGTTCATTATCCTTGACTAATCTGATAAAATAGGATTTTGAATAATTTTTTTGGGTGACGGGTCCCCTTTAAAATGCTAATGAATAGAACTTCACCACCTCTATTAACGGATTTGAATTTCACAGTCCTAAATAGTGGTTGTTAATATGTTATGAGATATAGTTTTCATACACATATATATCAGCAGATTTATCAAGGGTCGAATTTCAAAGTAAAATTCGAAGTATTGAAGTCTACGTTTTTTAAAAGAGACAGTACTTCGATTATCGAATGGTCGAATATTCGAACTATTTTACTTCTAATCGAATTCAAAGTCGTAGTATCATATTCGATGGTCGAAGTATCCAAAAAATTACTTTGAATTTCGATTTTTTTTACTTCAAAAATTCCTTTGAATTCACATCGACCCTTGATAAATCTGCCCCATAGTGTTGAAAAATACTGTGGGTTATTTTTCTCCTCTATATTAAACCTTTTCCACCGTTTTCATTTAATTCAAGCTACAGCAAATCAAATATTCAAACACAAAGATATGGCCTTTAGATATAGAGGGCATCTCCCATATGTAATAAGTGGCACATGGTTTGTCTAGGTGCTGTAACCCATAGCAACAAATAAGATGTTTGCCTTTAAACTGATGACTAATAAATGATTGATTGCTATAGGTGACTAGACCTGCAGCAAACTTTGTAGCTTCTATTGCATAACCCCCAAAGGCTCAAGCATTCTTAAATCACCTCCCCTTCAATCTTCCTGCAGGAAGATAATAATTGAATTTTATTTTCCAGTGATAACGGCCTTCACTCAACATTTGTTTCCAAGCGCAAATCAAAACATTGACAGCATAAGACTATACCATTGTCCTTTCTAAATGTTAATTTATATAACTCGGCTAACAATAGTGCATCTGACCAAATTGCCTGATATCTCAAAGCTCTTATGTATATATATATATATATATATATATATATATATATATATATATATATATATATATATATATATATATATATATATATATATATAACGATCCATGGAGAAGTCAGCACTCACGTAACATGGTATAAGCGTGCCTGGGTGCAGTGTCCAAAATATTTGGATAATGGATCGATTAGCTAATACTCACCCTTGGAACAACTACAGTCTCGACGCCCACAAGTACAAGCCACAAACCTCAATAACCCAGATGAAAATATCTATTTCTATTAGATGGTTTTTTGACTATATGAACTGTTGGACTGAATCACATGTCCCACAAATTTTGGGAATTTTCCACACAGTATGGTGACTTTTTCATTTTTTATTTTTTAGCTTTTGGGTATTATCTTTTATGTATTTTTTATATATTTTTTATTTTTTATTCTGTACACTTCTATTACTATTGAACATCTAACTAGATACACATCTAGTCTGAGTAGCGCGATATTTAAATTGTATGCACATTTGTAGTATATATGGCTGTTCATAAAAGCTATGGGACAGATTGGAAACAGGGGTAGTGGCCACACTAAGGGTTAACATTCCCAACACAAGGGGTCATATAACATGTACTGGTTGTCACATTATAGACATACTACACACTTTCAACGATGGTAAGATGGTGATCTTATAGGCACCTACACTATATATTAACAATGGGTTAATTGTAAAAATACAACGACATACTGAAGTGAGAGGGCTAGTGCTGCATTGATTAAGGTATAGTACGGACACCTGACCTGCTTGAGGGCTTGCATTTATGTTTTAGACTTCATGTTTTAGTCTTTATGTATCTATGGTTATTGCAATTGGGGGATCTTGAAAATCAGACCTTTCACCTATACTCAGATTTTATACTTTGTAACATTAACAATACAGCCAGGTTGACTGTGCGGTGCATAACAAGAAGTTACAAATAATATTGTTACTTAGTATGTTTTTATTTCCTTATTCAGTGGAATTGGGGTTTTTAATATAAAAGTGTTTTGAATTTGAATGTGTTTTATATGTGAACTTTCACAACTCTAGTACTTGACGCATAGTGATGATGATGATAAGAATGATGTCAGCTAATTAACCTTTCCCGCCATCTAGGGTATTTAAAGCTTTCATTGTATACCAATCTGTACTTTGAGAAAGGCCTCGGAGAGGCCGAAACGTTAGTCTTTTTTAATAAACCATTTTTGATTTTTAAGACCTGAGAGTGCGGACCTTCTTTGTTGAATTGTAATTCTATATATATATATATATATATATATATATATATATATATAATCGATGCAGGGATCAGCACACTCTAGTAAAGGTGAATTAAAGTGTTTTTATTTGTAACACAGCATTGTCCAAAGTTTCAGTCCCACGTGGGACCTTTATCAAGGATATATATATATATATGTTACCAGCACATCTGACCTCAACGAGGTTATAATACTGACCAGGTGGCCAGAGAGGGGTTCCATCCAACTTTCTATTAATTCAAGTAGAGCCAAAGTGGTCTTCAGATTAGCATTCAGGGTTGGATACTTACTTCTTCATGCAGGATTATGCAGCAGGGTTATCTATGATTTTTAATGTTTAAGATGCAACCAATGAAAATAATAATGTATGTACACAAATTGCTTGTTTTTTCTGAAAAGGGTATATTTTTCCTGAATTACAGTTCATATTTATTATCCAATGCCTTTGTTCATGACAGGATTGTAAAATATTCTGAAAAACAATTCTGTATTAATTAGAGAGCAAAACAACAAGCACTTTGATGTGCAACGTGTTGAAAGCCTTTAGCAAATCCTTTATTAATTTGAGCAAAGGTTTGACTTTTCATCTGAACTGTTCCAGTCTCAGTCTGTCACTGCATTATTAACTGTCAGTGTTTTCCAAAAATTGTATTGCTCTGACCTTTTTAATATTCTGCATTTTTATTGGCTGATTATCCAGTAAACAATTAAACCAATGTTAAGCAAATGGCATGACAATGCAGAAAAAAATTGCATCCACATAAATAGATCAAAAGTTTGACTGGAAACATCACAAGACAGTTTCAATTTTAAAACCAACAATTTCAGTAAAAAAATATTTTTGAATTATTTAAAATTAATGTGTGCAGTGCATGTTTGTGGAAAGGAAAAAAAGTTTACATGTAGGCTTTCTTGAATTGATTGAGTTTTTATTTTTTCAACCTTTAAAATAATGTATAATTGTCATAATATTGAGGTAATCTGGAAATATTTAATACAAAGTCATAACTGTCACGGTATAATGCTTTGATTACACTTGCCTTCTTATACAGTTCTCTAGTGCTTACCTGCTGGTATTCAAGAAAAGCTAGGAGCCCTCTGAGGAGTTGCATAGGGAGATAATGCACAGTGCCTCCAACTTCCTAGGGCTCTATAACTCCACAGGGGTAATTTAGAACCGCCAAAGTAGTGTGCACAGTGCAAAATGAAGGTGTAATGCACCTGTTTTTGGCACCTTGCAAACTCTCTTCTGTTATTTTGAGAATTGCAACAGGTCTCTGCACTCTGTCTTGGAGCACAGAGATCAGAGATCTGGTGGGTACACATAGGAACCTCTTTCCTGTTATAGGAACCTCTTTCCTGTCCTCTACCCATCCCCTAACTTGAGTGAAGTTAGAGAGCAGCAGAGGCCACAGGCTGCAATGGGTCTGTATTCTAATCACCTGCCCTGTGACATCTGAAGCTGTGTTATGCACCTCATTAGCTATGTACTGTATATCCCATTTACAAATCCCCCAGTAATCCTCAAAAGGTGGTGCCGAACTCACAAAATACATCAAGAGATTAACTATATTTTTTAATGGACTGGAAAAAATTGAGCTTTAATCTTTAATCCAGTCTGGAGTGTGATTGTCTGAAAAAGAAATTGGTGCAAGAGTGTGTCCCTTAATGCTCACCCACTACCTAGGCGGGTAATTACTACACCATGCAACCCTACACCAGATTAAAATCCACACGCGGTGCACAAGTGCACACATGCCATGCAAGCCTTCCCTGCTTTTATGCTTTTGGATTTTAAGAGAGAGAGACTGCCCAGGTTAGCTTGACATGGTATGGTGGCTTACCAATTTGTATGCTTGTAGTTAATCAGTAGCACTTCCATTGTATTTATATATTTTTACTTAGCCTTGGAGTGCTCCCACAATCCCTCATTTTGTATTGTAGCAGAGTTATTTTGCCAGAAGTTTAGCAGTTATGCTGCAGGCCAAGCTTCCATATGCTTGTAGCACCCCTACACCTGCCCCTTTAAATGGTGGTCCCATGTCTTTAAAAATGGGTGTTGGTCTGGGCAGTCTCTCTCTTAAAAGCAGCAAGTGGGGGAGGATTTAGCCTGTAGAACCATTGCTGTGGTCTTGGCAATCTCTCTCTTCTAAAAGATAATGACGGGGTCTAAGCTCTATGACTGAAACCAATGGCTAGGTCAGAAGACACTTACAGTTAGGCCCATAAATCTTTGAAGACTAAACTTCGGACAGAAAGGCCCACAAACAAACAGCAACTGAAAGCCGCTGCAGTAAAGGCCTGGCAGAGCATTAAAAAGGAGGAAACCCCAAATCTGGTGATGTCCATGAGTTCAAGACGTCAGGCTGTCATTGCCAGCAAAGGGTTTTCAAACAAGTATTAGAAATGTACATTTTATTTTCAGTTTTTTAATTTGTCTTATTACTTTTGAGCCCATGAAATGAAGTGATTGTGTAAAAAAGGCTTTAGTTCCTCACATTTTTATGCAATCTTTTTGTTCAACCCACTGAATTAAAGCTGAAAGTCTGCAGTTCAACTGTATCTGAGTTGTTTCATTTAAAATTCATTGTGGTAATGTACAGAACCAAAATTAGCAAAAAGTTGTCTCTGTCCAAAGATGTATGGGCCTAACTGTATCCCAAGAAATGCTACCATGAAGGAAAGTTCGCCTTTTATTTTATATAGCTTCTTACACCATTTTTCAGGCAAAGTTTATTTACCAGCATAATAAATAGTCCCCATTGGGTCACTCCAGTCTTAAAAACATTTTTTATTTTGTACAGCCTATCTATTTACCCAGTTTTTATTTGTATCCTGAACAATTAATTTAAGCCTAGTCACTTCACAACAGAAAAACATCCTTTTGAGTAAAACCTAAATAGTGTAACAGTGCTCTTGTATACTTTAAACAGTTCTCTACTCCCCTCCACTGGGCAATAAATGGCAAATTCTTTCACTAGGGTTTTAAAATCCCACCGATGATGCCATCTTCCCCCTTAGTTCTATTTTTATGACTTTCAAACAGACAGCTACTCACTCACATGTTACATAAAAGTGTTCATGAAATGGCTGCTTCTCAAGCTAACCTGGCTGAATGGTGTACTTGCAAGATCAATCTCTTCTCCAATTGTAGATTGTACTCACTATTTTGGGGCATCCTGATAATTACAGTTAGTATAAGTGCAGTGTCTGACAGAGATCTATGGCACCAGAATAGCCAGCAATAACTGGGTCCCTGCTGTATGCCAGAAATCATGAATTTATGTTGTATTGTTATATTTAACTACACTATGTAAATGAATGATACAACTCAGTGTAGTTTCTCACCAGAGCCTGGTCAAGAGCTAGGGGTGCCCAAGGTAAGGATACCTGTTTGTCCACCAGTGATCCCCAGGAACCACTGTACCTACATACCCCTGCTGTGCACCAGAGTTACAGAAGGGAGCAGAGGTATGTGCCTAGGACCCTAACAACCCTATATCCTATATACATGCCTCTGCTGCCTAACCCTATTGCCGACTGTCATCTGCTATCTTTGTATTAGCCTGCTATAAAGATCCATGATAGCCGGGAATTTATATGGTCATCTTGTGGGAAATTCAGGCCTGGGTTTGTGGAAAAACCACCTAGGCCCGGGCTTAGGGTTTTAGGGGGGCGGCTTGCTGCCCAACCACACGCACATTGGTTCAAAAACAGTGGGGATGCGCTGGAGATTTCCCATGCACCAATCCCCATTGCTCCGGTCAAGATGGTAAAAGGGGAGGGAACAGGGGCGACGAACGGCAGTGGGCCTAGGGGTGCCCACTATGTAAATCCGGGCTGGGGAAATTCAGATCACTACCCTGAAAATTTAGGGGTGGCCTAGACCCATGCAATTGTATATAAGCTGTCAACCCCATATATTTGTGAATGGAAATAAGCCTATCATCGGATTGATACTGATGGCCATTATATGCTTGATTTAAGGAGCACAAATTGCACTGGTTGGGTTTAAAAATGACTGAGCTGAATGCAATTTTACTTGCGGGGGCTAAGATTAAAGGCTTATTAGGAACTCTCTGCTCAACATGAAGATACACCAACTAGCACCCCAATTCCAAAATGTAAGACCCAGGACTTCCATCAGAAGAAAGGTATGCAATATTCTTTAGGAAACTACCTACGGGGCTCCAGAAAACTGTGAATTGTGTTCAGAGATGATACTCCAATCCTCTGAACTCCAGTTATGCAATTATCTTCACAAACCTCACAAATTGCTAGCAAGACCATTTACAGTGTAATATAGAATTTTCTACTGTTTTAAATGTCACACCGATTAGAATGTCCTAGCATGTTCGTGTATTTGTAAAATTGCATTGGTTTTTTATTTGAAATAAAAAACCTTTAATTCCAGCAACATTTTACTTTAAGATTTAATTGACTCCTACATTTGCAGCGACCCATGAAAATTCTAATCTGAAAACATTGTTACATTGTAGGCTACCCACAGTGACATTATAGATTGTTTTCCTGAGGACATCTATAATTGGTTATCTCAAGATAAGGAGTTTGCTATTCATTTTCTTTTTCCTTTCCAGCATTACTTCAAGTAATGTTAGTCATTATCCATATCACATTTCTTATACTGCTGCTTTATATTTGCATTTTGCTTGGGAATGTTTGTATTCATTTCCTAGCTTATATCTTGTCTTGGTTGAAGAAGAATATATATATATATATATATATATATATATATATATATATATATATATATATATATATATATATATTTATCTCCCAGCTGCAATTTACATGAAATTAATTTCTAATGAATATAGGAGAGGGTTTGTGATAAATTGTATTAAACTGCCATGGGGTTTCTTTGACAGCAAATCATTAAAGGGAGCAAATAATAATTAAGAGGAGCAAATCCTTAAAGGGCCACTGCACTTTTTTTTACATTTTACCTTTGTAATTGTGAAATGAAAATATTAAGAATTTAATGTATAATTTATTTTCCTATACTAGCTTTGAAGTTCAAAGTTTGCATATTGAACACTGCCTTCCTTGATTACAGAATTTCTGTAGTTCTCTGCGCTCCTTTCACTACAACTCAGCCTGCGCAGGTCTGTATTCACTGTATTCACTGTATTCACAAGAGACAATCAGTAAATAAACACAACACTCCAATGGATACACAAATTCCACTAGTGATCTATTGTTAGGGGTTGACAGCTCTGCTACCGAGACTACAAAATGCAGTTTTATACTTTCCCACATTGCTCTCCATGTACATGCTGAAAAAAGCAAACAAAAAGTCAATCGTCATATTTTCTTAGGGCAACATTTTTGTCTTGGTGACTTCTTCTTTAAATGCATTAAAGTCAATGGGTGATTCTTCTAAATTTTTTCTCATTCCAAATGCATTAACGTCAATGGGCATTTTTTCTTGCAGTGACTTTTTATAGTGAAAAAATTTGCAGAATGGCGAAATGCAAAATTTTCCCTCAAATCCATGCCTGGCAAATATATACGCTTAGCACTAGCAAAAAGTATATTGTTAAAGGAGAAGGAAAGTCAAAATAACTTGGGGGTGCCAAAAATTCTTTATCTGCTTCTTCTTCTACTGCATAAGCAGTAGTGTTAAAAAGCCGACTTTTTGGTTAAAGTTTGGTTTTTCAATCATGTGCACCCATGCAGAGGACCTCGTATAACTTTTGGCACCCCCAGTTATTGCTGCTAAAGATGGGCGAATTTGCGTCGTGTAGGTTCGCCAAAAATTCGGCAAAAAATTCACAAATCGGCGCCGGCGATTCGTTTTTGACGCTGGCGTCCATTTTTTTTGACGCTGGCAAATTTTCGACACCTTATTTTTGTGGCCGTTTTGCGAATTTATTCACTAGTGGCGAATCCTGCAAATTCGCCGCAAATTCGCGAATGGCGAATAAATTCGCCCATCACTAATTGCTGCCTTTCTGTCTCCTTTAAATATTCTTAGTACTTACATTGGACAGCTAAATAAACAAATATACAATCAGAATTTTCTTCTAACAGCATCAGACCATTTAAATGCTTATTTGCTCACCAGTGACTTAGTAGATGTACATGGAGTTTGCACAGTTAATGTCCTTTTTATTAATGATACAAAGGAAGTAAAATAGATTTTCTGAAGAAAAGTACATACACATAAAGTTGTTATGAGCATTGCAAGCACAAAATTTCTAATTAAGCAGTTAGTATAAAAATACATGCTGGTGTGTTCCCCGCTGAGAAGGACTTAAGCAAAACAATCTCAGTTAATGAATCTATACAACACAGAATGCCATCTGTTTGCATCAGCTTCCTTCAAATATCTTAAACTCCGCAGGAAAAAATATTAGCTAATTAAGTCAAATATAGCTAACTTCAAATAGATAAAATGGATCTATTAACTTAAAATAGCGCTATTGATTTTTTTTTATGAAATAGCATGTATAATAGTTATGCAGATCTATAACAATTTGAAAAAATTACTCCATACTACCATAAAATAACCAAGTTTACCAGTTGTTTAGGCTTCCAAATTATAGAAAATATATAAAATTGTGTTTAACATATTTAATGATGTTTAGGGTTTATTAAGGCTGCAGGATGAGTAGACTAGGCTTGTTTGCGTTCCCACTGCTAAAGGGAGGGCTTTATGGCAGTGGAGTGTACATATAATAGATTGTAAGCTTATGGGGCAAAAATATCATCCGAAATGTGTATTAAAACTCCTGCCACTTAAGTATCTCACTCTCTAATACCCATATATATATGTTTACACCATGTAGAACACTAAGGGGCAGATTTATCAAGGGTCGAATATCGAAGTGATCAATACTTCTAAATTCGACCCTCGAATTGAAATACTTTGACTTCGAATATCGAAGTCAAAGTATTTTTCACCGAATTTGGCCATCGAACAATTGAAGTAAAATCGTTCGATCGAACGATTAAATCGCTAGAATCGAACGATTCGAACGATTTTAGCGTACGATTTTACTTCGATGTGTGAAGACTTTGAAAAATGGTCTAGAGGTCCCCATAGGCTAACATAGCACTTCGGCAGGTTTAATTTGGCGAAGTATTGAAGTAGAAGTTTTTTTAAAGAGACAGTACTTCGATTATTGAATGGTCGAATATTCGAACTATTTTACTTCGAATCGAATTTGAAGTAAATTCGAAGTCGTAGTATCCTATTTGATGGTCGAAGTATCCAAAAAATTACTTTGAATTTCTAATTTTTTTACTTCGAAAATTCCCTCGAATTCACTTCGACCCTTGATAAATCTGCCCCCTAGTAACAATTTCCTGTTGATTTGACTTATTACTTTAGATATCTTTGCTTGTATAAAGAGAGAGATGATGGAGACAACGACCCCATCGCTAGTGTATATTGTTCCTGGCCAAACCATTCTTCCTAGAAAAATGTCCAATCACCTCAGTTTCCAACTAGACTCAAGCTAATTTTGCTCTCTCTTTTACTTGGCCAATAGATGCAAAATAACAATTAAAGATAGTTGTAGTAGGAACGTCATTTTAATGGAGGATTGTTCTTAGGCCAGTTATGATATTTCAGCTTTGAAGACAGGATTTTATAATGGCAATTTACCCAACATTGTTATGATTATTACGTATATAACAACCATCGCCTCACACATAAGACAATTTACATATATAGCATGCAAGAGCTTAAAATCAACAAGAAGGACTGAGACAATAAGGGTGACCAGTGTGTGGTTGTATAGGTCATATTGGTTAAGATAGTAATGCTAATAGAGGAAATCCAATAGTTAGTGTGTATGTGTAAGTAAATGTTACAACCCTGAATGAAAAGCTGGGTTTTAAGTGATTATTTGAAGGCATTCTGGGAGTGTCTAATGGAACAGGGGTTGAAGTTTCAGAAAGTGGGATTACAATTTTAGAAGTTTCGGGAGAAGGAGATTTAAGGTTATGTCCAGGGGTGTAATATTAGAGATTATGCACGGTGGTGTAAGATTGTTGAGTGCTTTGTAAATAACTATCAGAACATTGAATTGAATTATGTATATGGCAGAAATACAGTCCAGGGACTAGAGAGAGGGAGAGCACTTGTCGGCAGGATGAGAGCTGCATATTACTTGGGTGCCTTCAGCCTAACTAGAACATTCCAAGGGATTTTTTGTCCCACAGTCTACTCAAGTGCTACACAGACTTTTTTGTAAGACATGACTATCTCCATGTAGACCAATAGACCAGTCCACATATGTTATATGTCAGATGACATGTGGACAGCACGTGATATATAGAACTGCACATTTCACAAACAGGGCACCCCTCAATATATCCAATCTTCCAGGGAAAAAGGGCTAACTGTAATTTTCTGTGAATGGAAAATGCTCATTTAAAAAAGTAAAGTACAAAGAATAGAAAAATAAAAGGAAAAAGCAAAGGCTCTTCTCCCTGGTCACCAGTAATGCGTTTATATTGATTGACCCCAAGTTTGATTCTGTCATCTAAGTCTATGATGGAATCCATTATCTCAGTATATTGATCAAAGGCACTCAGAAGGAAAAGTGAAACAGTTCTATTCTGTTTCTGTCTGGAACATCTCCAAACATATTTATGACCACAAGGTGGCAAAATTAGGATCATTATCAGCTTTGCCTTTGAAAAAATAAAGTTGATATTGAATGTTAGGAGTTTTTTTTTAAAAAAGTAGTGCAGAAAACAACATAACTTTGGATGAAACAACAGTAAGGCGCAAACAGGGAGGCAAAGAGGGGACTGAATGCTTTTTTTTTTTTTTTTTTAATTAACAGTTTTTTGAATTTACATCAATTTGAAGAGAAGAGGAGAGGGAAGGAAGAAAGAAGAAGAAGGAGAAAATTTGGAGTACTGGTCTCGCTCGCATTAATGCAGGTGAGTAATTTAGCACTTTGGTATTTTTAAGCAAGTTGGGAAAAGGTAGTCTCATATAGGGTCATCCGTTCTATTTCAGCCTGTATCTGTATTTTGTTGGGTAAACTGGTCGTCTTCCAGTTTCTTGCTAGTAGGCATCTGCTTGCTAGTAAGAGGCGCATGATTTTCAACTTTGTAGCTTTGTCTCTCGATTCTGTCTCGTATCCCAAAAGAGCCAATGCTGGGTGTAGACTTCTTTTATCTCCTGTAATGTCTATTAGGATAGAATTTACTTCCTCCCAGAATTTTTGTGCTATTGGGCATGTCCACCATATGTGCCATAAGGATCCTTCTCCTGAGTGGCATCTCCAACATTGGTTTGGTATATTGCGATAGGCTTTCGAAATTTTGTCAGGTGTCATGTACCATCTGTACATAATTTTAACAGTGAGTTCGTGGTGGTTTAATGCTCGTGAGTATTTCGAAGTTTGTAGGAACAGTTGTCTCCATACTTGCGAATTAAGTGGGATATTTAGCTCAGATTGCCATTTTTCCATTGCCGGTAAAGGTTTGTCTTGGTCGGTCATTTGGAATAAGTTGTATATGGATTTTGCACCTTTCTTTTTTTCCTTGGGTGCCCAGCATTTGATATCAAAGAGGGTTGGTTGTTGTAAGCCATTCCATTTGTTTGAGTGAATATAGTGCCTTAGTCGTATATACGTATACAATTGTGTATTCGATATTTTAAATTTGCTTTGCAACACAGAGAAAGTAACTAGACCGTCCTGATCATATAAGTCTCCCATTTTGGTGATGCCTGCTTCTTGCCATTGAGTTAGGCACAGGTCTGGAATAGCCCCTTCCAGTATGTGGATTGGCAGAAAGGCAGTTGGGGGATTGGTTATGAGCCGGTTAGACTTGGTTGTGTACCAAGTTTGTAGCGTTGCCTGTATAGTGTGCGGTAGCGTGCTCGTAAGTGGTTTCTGGTGCTTGGTCATAGACCAGACGTGGTCTATAACTTTATGTCCCATGTTTGAAAGGTATATCCACCTCTCCATGTCCACCCATTGTTTGGTTCCGGTTGGTAGATGCCAGTCTGTCATTTGATCAAGGATTATAGCTTTGTAGTATTGGTGCAGGTTAGGGCACGCTAGCCCAGCTTTCCTTTTGCTAGTATACATGATGGCTTTTGAAATTCTCGGCTTCTTCTGGTTCCATATAAACGTGAAGAGTACTCTTTGAATCTGATGGAAGAAAGACCTGCATAATGGGATAGGTAATGTCCTGAACTTGTATAGGATTTTGGGAATAAGTAGCATTTTTATTGCGTTGATCCTTCCTAGCCAGGATATATAGGTAGTTTTCCAGCTCTGGAGTGTCATTTGAATGTCTCTCAACAGTTCCGCATAATTCTGTTGATATAAATGAGAAGGATCCGCCGTGATCTTTGAGCCCAGATAGTTGATTCCCGTAGGTTGCCAATCAAGTTTATAGTCCCTTTTAAGTGACTCAATCTCTGATTTTGGCATGAGTATTGGTAAAGCCTGCGTTTTTGTGGTGTTGAGCTTGTAGTAGGATAAAGAGCCAAAATGTTCGGTCAAATCAAATAGTTCCTGCAATGCAATACTTGGGTTAGCCACAGTTAATGCAATATCGTCAGCGAACAGTAATATTTTATGTTCTTGGGGGCCTATTGTAATACCTCTAATATCTTGTAATTGTCTGATCGCTTGGGCTAGTGGTTCGATACTTAACACATAAATAATAGGCGAAAGCAGGCACCCCTGTCTAGTCCCGTTTGACAGAGAGAAGGGGTCTGACAGAAAGCCATTTACTGTGACCTGAGCTGTCGGGTCAGAATATAGGGCCATAATTGCAGTGATTAATGTGGTGGGCAGGTCAAACTTTTCTAGGACTTTCCTGAGGTATAGCCAGTTCACTCTGTCAAACGCTTTTTCTGCGTCTAATGCCAACACCAGTGATGGTAATCGTCTATTATGCATTTGTTGTATTAAGGTAATGAGCCTTCTAGTGTTATCATGAATATGACGGCCTTGTATGAAACCTGTTTGGTCATTATTGATAATTTTTGCTAATATCGGTTGGAGTCTTTTCGCTAGAATCGCTGCATAGATTTTTTTGTCACCATTTAATAGTGATATAGGTCTATAATTAGAGCACTGCGTTTCATCTTTTCCTGGTTTGGGGATTGTTGAAATATAAGCTTTAAGCATTTCTTGGGGAAAAGACCCTTGTGTGGCTGCCGCGTTTAAAGCTCTTGTAAGATAGGGAGCTATGACATTACTAATTTTTTTATAATACATGTTCGTATACCCGTCAGGGCCCGGGGCTTTGTTTTTTGGCATGTTCCTAATCACTTCCAAGACTTCCGCAGTCGTAATTTGTTTGGTTAGAGGTGGCATAGCTTCAACAGGAACTATCGGCAATTGTAGCTTGTTTAGGAATTTATTTATGTCTTCCTCTACGGGCAGTTTTATGGAAGGTTCGTCCTTAAGGTTATACAAGTTGCTGTAAAATTTAGCGAACGTGTCGGCTATATCCTTAGGATTAATTCTAGTTTTTTGGGAGGCATCTTGTATTTTCCCAATTCTATGCTGTAAGGTTTGTTGAACAAGTTGTTTTTTCAAGATAGCCGAGGCCCTATTTCCCATAATGTAGGTCGCGCTCTTAAGTTTCATAAGCTGCGCTTGACATCTACCCAGAATAAGGAGGTTTACCTCCTCTTTAAGTTTGTTCAGATCCTCTATTATAGCTTTTGATGGGGTTATACGTTTTTTTTGTTCAAGGGTGTTAATTTTCAATAAGAGTTGTTCCTGTTTTTCCTTTGCTTGTTTAGATTTGTATGATGCTATACTGATCAGTTGTCCTCTAATAGCTGCCTTGTGGGCACACCACAGAGTTAGGTCTGCTATGTTCGAGTTGTCATTTAATGAGAAAAATTCAGTTATGTTCACCTCTATCTGCTTGTGGGTAGTATTGTCTGTTAGCAAGTCATTATTGAGTCTCCAAGGGGGCTTAGTGGTAAATTGGTGCTGTTCCTGGAGCGAAAACTCTACTAGAGAGTGGTCTGTCCAAGTGGTGGTTTTGATATTGCATTTTGATGTCATATGTAATGTTGATGCGTGGGTTAGGAATAAGTCAATCCTAGTGTACGAATTGTGTTTAGCCGAATAAAAAGTAAAATCTTTTTGTGTGGGGTGCTGTACTCGCCAAATGTCATACAAATTATACTGCTCTAAGAGTCTAGAAAATTTTTGGGACTTTTTGATAACTACCCTACCATAACTTTTGGGTAGGGACTCTACCTGAGGGGTTCTGTCCATCTTTGAGTCGGGTATGTTATTGAAGTCACCTCCAATTATGACTGTCCCTTGCTTAAAGTTATGAATTTGTTCTAAAGCTTGTGTTAGAAATACATTTTGTTCTGTATTTGGGGCGTACAGGTTGACCAAGGTGTATAGCTGTTGATTAACATTACAAATAACAATTAGACATCTGCCACTGGAGTCAGCCAAGTGCCTCACACTTTTTATATTTAATGACTTTTTTACCATTATGGCTACACCTCTCTTTTTGGATGTTGAGGTCGCCGCTGCCATCATCATGTAGTGTTTATTTTCTAGTTTGTTTTGATCTTTGGTCCTAAAGTGGGTTTCTTGGATCCAAATCAGGTCCGCTTGTTGTCTTTTGCATTCCGCTAGCATTAACAATCGTTTGCGAGGGGTATTGAGGCCCCTTGCATTGATACTCATACATTTAAGAACCATTGTGGTATTGTAAATTGCTAAGTGGGCTGTACTTGGCTGACCCCACAGTTAATAATACATATACAATCTTATACAGTTTACCAGTCTCCAAAGAAAGATAGAGAAAGTGGAAAGGAAGGAAAGTAGCATAAACAGATCTAACAAAACATATATACAGTTTAGCCAAATATATTGGCTGTTCTCTACCTGCGTGCATGCCGTTGCTAGGCAGAAAGTTCAGCAGTTAGAGATTGTAGAAGGGGGGTGTTTGGATCCGGTGTAATTAGATCCATGTGTCTCCTTTCCGGTGTCAGGAGATGTGTGTTAGTTAAGTGACCAGGGTAAGCTTCCCTTGCTTAAGGTTGGACTTTGTTCCATTCCTGTTCAATTTGCATAGAACCTTTTGATGGTGATGGTGCTTGCTGTGTATCCGTGTAGATCTTCCATTGTTTAAGAGCTGCTGTGCCCTCCGCCACTGTAGCAATGATTTTTGTAGTATTTTGCCAGTGGACTATTAGCTTAGTTGGATAGCCCCATTTGTATTGTATCCCATTTTGGCGTAAGATTTGCGTGATTGCTGCCAGTTCACGCCTTTTGGCCATGGTAGCTGTCGACAGGTCAGCATATATTTGGATGTTGTTATATGGTGCTAGGAGTGTCTTGTGCTGCCTAGCGTAGTGCATCAAGGCTTCCTTTACGTGGAAAAAATGAATTCTCAGGATAGTGTCCCTAGGAGCACTGCTAGGGGCATTTTTTGCCTTAGGGATCCTGTGAATCCTATCTATTATTAGCTGGTCCGCTGGGGTGTCCGGTAGTGCCGCTTTAATGAGGTCTAAGGCATATTGGCGTAACTGGGGTGGAAGGGTTTCCTCAGGGATCCCCCTTAGCCTCACATTATTCCTCCTTGAGCGATCCTCAATATCAGCTATCTTATTCTGAATTTTTTCCAGCTCTGCGTCATGTAAATTAACTGCATCTGCCATAGTGTTGTGCACTTCCACAAGGTCTGCCATTTTATTTTCTAGGCGGTCAGTGCGTTCGCCTAGTTCTTGCAAATCCCTTCTTAGGTCCTGCACTGTGCGCTTGGTGTCTGCGCATATATCTTCCCTGAGCTGTGTAAGCATGGCTTTTAAGTTTGCCTGTGTTATGCCTTGTACAGAATCATCGTACTTATCTGGCTGTTGTTCTATTTCAGCTCCCGCGTGTGCAGGTGATGATGTGCTGGAAGAGGAGCGGGCGCCATCTTGGCTGCTGCTTTTTTGAGAGGCCTTCGGCTGGGACCCGTAGAAGTCTGTGAGCTGCAGCGGTTGCTGCTTAGTTCTCCTCCTGGACATTGTAGTAATGGCCGTCGGTAAGTTTGCGGTTGAATTCCGCCCTGGATCTGCTTATTGCTGCTCTTTTTGTGACACCGGACACGGAGCTCCACAAAGACGCGTGTAGCTACATGCACACGCAAGCCACGCCCCCCGACTGAATGCTTTTTCAAGCTGAACTTTCAAGCTGAAAATGTTTTTTACAGTTGCCATGAAGTATTTCAAAGACTTAAATATCTCGTTGAAAGGTTTGATTTGAGTTTCTTTAATCTGAATTGCCAGCAGTGTCTACACTTTATTTTTTAAGGAAGTACTAATCAAGTCATTCAAAAGCTAAATCTTACTAAGTGAAAGACTTTATGAAGCTGACAATAACTGTTGGAGCCTAATTTGGAAATAGTGTGGCCTTTAGTATGGTTATTTTATAATAAAATAATAACGAAATAGATATTCAATCCTAAAAGTGATGAACATTCTTTTTTTGGGGCGGGGTACCATATTTTTTCCAGATTTAAATTGCTTTGGTATCTTTTACATTTTACAAAATGTAAATACAAAATGTATTCCTTTCACAATACTTAACTCTCTGTATGCCATACATACTGAACTAGTCAACAAGGACAGGGGCTACATTTTATGGCTTCTTTAGACAACACTCTGCTCTAATAATCGCTTTGAATACCAGTTACGCAAATGAGAAATTCTAATCTGCCTAATCAGCTGTTTTAATGTTAATGAAATATTTAGGAACTTTATAAGGGGTTTTTACTATTTAAAGGGGTAGTTCAACTTAAAGGTAACTTTTAGTATGTTAAAGTATGGACAATTCTAAGCAACTTTCAATTGGTATTTTTTATAGTTTTATAGCAATTTTCTTCTGACTCTTTGCAGCTTTTAAATGGGCGTCACTGTCCCCATCTAAATAGCAAATGCTCTGTAAGGCTACAAATGTATTGTTATTGTTAGTTTTTATTACTCGTCTTTCTATTCAGGCCTCTCCTATTCATATTCCAGTCTCTTATTTAAACCAGTGCATTGTTGCTAGGGTAATTTGGACCCTAGCTACCAGATTGCTTAAAATGCAAATTGGAGAGCTGCTGAAATACCCAATTGCAAATTATCTCAAAATATCTCTATCTACATCATACTAAAAGTTATCTCAAAGGTGAACAACCCTTTAATTGTGTCAGGTATCAAGGCGAGTCTGAAGGTATAAGCCTCCCCCCACGCTTCCCATTGAGCTGCGCCCTGAAAGTTGGTACAGGACGGTCCCAGATAAGGAATAGCAGGAGTGCCAGGTGAGCCCGCAGAATAACAGTTCGTAAATAAGGACTCAGCACTTATCTGCAATCGAAGAGACGAAGTCAGGGACAGGCCGGGTCATACACAGAAAACGATCAGGAAGCAGGTGCCAATTGAGGAAAATCCAGCAGAGTAGTCAGGGAAGTCAAGGTCGAGATCAGGAGTAACAATCACAGGAATCCAGGGATACTCAGAAGAATAGTCAGGAACAAGCCATAGTCGTAATCAGAATAATCATCAGTAGTTAAATATGCTTAGTGTCAGTAGAGACGATCACCTCGCATTGAGCCTAGGCCTGAGCGACCTTATAACCCCAGAACGCACATTTTGCGTCAGAACGCGTGCTTGCGTCAGAACGCGCGCCTGCGTCAGGACGCGCGCCTGCGCAAGAACATGCATCAGAACGTGCGCCCGTGCTAAGACGCGCGTGCGCATCAGAATGTGCGCCCGCGCTAACAACAGGCGCTGGCGTGGGGACATCGGCCACAGTGCGAGAAGACATCGCCTCAACCCGAACCTGACCTGTTGGGTCCTGACAAATTGCCATGGATGAATTTTACAGTTGATGAATGTTTTTATGGACTATTTATATAATTTTTAAATTGTAATGTGTACCTATTACTAATATACATTGAGTAGGCTAGACAACCACTGATTTTAATTTATGTAATTTATTAAACATGACTAATTCAATTATGTTTGAGTATTTTTACTACCACTAGGCCTCTAAACCTAAGAATTTGAACCACTAATACATGTCCTACAGAAATAAACAAAGCATATTTTACCTTTTATTAAGTGAATTACATTCTCCATTAGATTCTTCCTGCTTTCTTAAACATCAAGTCTTTTCAACTCCCTAACTTCAGGATCAGTACTAGGAAATAATAACAAAGATGCATTTAATACTTTACTGGCTTTGAAGCTTCAGTGGCATAGGGTTAATGTATTCAGTGTTTGCATAGCTATATAGTATACAGTCCAATGCTGTATCAAAAAAGCTATTTAATATCATGGAACCCAAAAAATAAATAAGTCAATGTCTTCTTCTACAAGGCAGACCACATAGGATTTGCAGGCTTCAATAAAGCATACAGAGGTGAGTAGGTCAGAGGAAAGTCAGCGTACAGACTAAGAAAAAATGATCTGTGTTTAGGTTTGAGTCAGTCACCTGGCTGTAGATATCCCCATGCTCTTCTATGCCCTCTTCACCGAGTGGTACTTAAGCTGCCCTTTAGTTTTCCTTTAGAAGTTCAGTTAGACAGAAATACGTTTGTTTAGAGATGTGTTATGCTTGGCAGGTATCTGGACCTCTAGCCTAAGCAGAACCAGTCATATAAATACGAAAGCTTATATGTTGAAAATGGTAACATTTATGGTATAAAATTGCTGAAAATTCCAACAAAACTTACTTAACCACTATTCATAAACACATTTTTGCTATACTCCACACAGAGTAACCATTCAGTCTTGCCTACAGTACATAACATCTGGGGTAGACTATAAAGTTTTGAAATGTTATACTTAAACAGAAGGGAAACAGCACTAATGTGCTTTATTGTCAAAAAGTTAAAAATTATACAACCATATGGGGAATTTCAAAAATGTATCAATAGACTAAAATGGTATAACATTAAATTTGAAATCTCAGTGATAGTTTGATGCCAAATACCCTTATACAAAAGGGACATATTCTAAAATAATTAATTTGATCTGTCCTATTCTGTATTTTCTAAAGTTAGTCTTTGCCTTTCTTACATTAATGCCACAGAATAGAGAAAGCAGTTGAAGGGGAAGGAGAGTAAGGCAAGGGCCCAGTAAAGTTCTAAATTCTAACGTGTAACTTTTTTAAAGACATTTGTGGTGGGTGGTGAAAAGTTTCAGTGAGTTTTATTTAGCTCATAATTTTTTTAATAATAATTTTGTTTAGAGAAATTGATGAACGGATCATGAACTCGGTGCAGGGGGACTGCTGCCATAAGGCAAGTTGAGAAAGAGCTGCCTTCGGACTGCAGTGAGTGCCAAATCTCCCCTGGCTTGACAATGGCCAAAATTCAGGAAATATAGCAAATATCCTGAAAACTTTTACTGGTTAGCTGATATGGATTAGTAAATGTGAACAGAATTTTTTTAGCAAGCAAAAATCTTAGGTGTTACTCTATGTAACAAACAAGGTTGATTATTCAGATTGCTTGGGACTTTTTGTATAAGGTTTCTTTCCACAACCCAATTGGACTAT